>NC_073303.1:31014325-31699325 GCF_027595985.1 Sorex araneus | reverse complement strand
CTTGAAAAAAAAACATTGACAGAGAATCAATGTTTCCCTATAGGGCGCCCCCTAGTGAGCACAGCCTGCCCTGTTGCTGAGAGCCCAGAGATTCCCTTGCTGAGGAAGCGCAAGTAAAACTGAGTTTTCTTTCTGCCATATGGCCACACGGGGGCGCCGCTGCTCTGCTCGCTTCTACTTTGCAGGGGCGGGGCTGTGGTCTGACTCAGGCTGAGATGCTACCTCGAGGAGGATATGCATGGGATGAAGGTGCCTTCAGAGCAGTCTTGGGGTCAGGCTCGGGAGCCGGGTGGAGAGTTGCAGAACGGAAACCTCTGGGATCTTGTGCTGTGTCTGAGGTTCCATCATGGCCCCAGAACCTCTTTCTCCAGCCCATGATGCCAAACCTAGAAACTACAAGGGAACTTCCCTTCCACTCCTGTTCCTTTCCTTAGAAACATTCTTCATCTTTTATCACTACCACACTTCTATAGCTAATAAGTGCATGTCAGGACAGTGTCACGAATCTCCACACTATATTTGCATGTTACTGTTTCCATTTTTTCTCCTTGGATCCCACCCCAGGATCATGCACCCCGAGTGAGGTCTCAGTCATGTTTCCCAACGGTGCCTCCGGCTGAGTCGGTCTCAGATTGTCTTTGTCTTGGATGATGTAGCATTGTAAGGAATCTGCTCTGCTATACATCAGAGGAAGCCCTTCAGTTTGGGTGTGGTGGCCAAGGCTAGAGGTGTGGAAAGCCCACAGACACACAGTGTCATTCTCAACCGCACATCAGAGAGTGAAGGAGCCACTTGGTCATCAATGATAATGGTCATCCTCACCCCCTGATGGTATATGTTCCTACGTTTCTCCCTTTGAGGACATATGTTTTATTTTATGAACAAATATATTCATTGTTGCAGTAAAGTAACGTGTACAGATAGTGTTAATGTACACTTATTGCATCTCACCACCACTAAAGAGCCTAATACCATTCACCATGTCCTTATGTTACTTTTAAGTCAATTATTTAAGTCAATTCTCTCCATTCCTTAACATATTCCCCAAAGAGTACATATTTTCCTTGCCCTCTATCCCACACTTTAAAGGGATTCTGTAGATGGAATCCCTGTGCACAGCCCACACTAAGTGCTATTCTGCAGGTTTTTGTGAAATTTCAAGTTTGTTTGTTTATTTTTTAGTTACACCTGTCTGTGCACAGAGGTTACTCCTGGTGTTTCATGGGACCATATTGTAGTGCTGGGGATCGAACCCCCGTCAGCCACATTCAGGTAAACACCATACCCGCTGTATTGTTACGCTGTCCCTGTCCTTTAGAATATTTTTAATTCTCTTGTTTGTGAATAGTTTTAAAATATTACTTTACTCTTTTTCTAGGGGAATTAGAAGGTGCTCAGGACTGAATCTGGACCTCCTGCTTACATGCTATATTTGAACTATATCCACTAAGCCAGCTCACCAGCCCAAATTTTTTCTTTTCTTTTTGATTTCTTTCTGTACAATACCTGCTAATGCTCAGGAGTTACTCCTGGCTCTATACTCAGGAATTACTCCTGGATTTTTTTGGGGGGGGACTATATGGGATGCTAGAGACTGAACCCAGATGGGTCATGTGCAAGGAAAGTACCTTACACACTGTACTATCCGGTCCGTCTCTTTTTCTGTTTTGAGTCTAGCTAAAGGCTTGCCAATTTTGTTTGTTCTTTAAAGAATACGCTTTTTGTATTAGCCTTTTTTGTTTTTTCATTTTTGTATCATTCATTTCCCCTCCAAATTTTATTTAATCCTTTTGACTTTGAAAATCATTTGTCATTATTTTATGTTTTGTTTAGTTTTTTATTATTTTTAATTACTTAAACATTAAAATGGTAGTCTCTTGCCAACACGCCTGGCTGTCTTCACCAGGGGCCCATCGGAGGGGGTGGGTTGAGTTTCTCTCCCTGCCCCGAGCAGAGCCCTGGCAGCCGAAGACCTCTGGAACCCAGCCACAGCCATGCTCAAGGCCACTCTCTACATGCTTGAATGAGCTTCACGCATGAAGGAATCAGCAGAGGATCTCAGGTGTGCGGGACTGGGGCTGAGATCTCCAAGCCTGCTTGGATCAGGACTGGGTCTCTTCCACCCAGAACCCCATTTTCCAGTAGCTAGGCAGTCACACCCACAAATTGCCCCCGGCTCTGTGTAATCCAATCAATGGCAAACACCCAGAGACTATAAAACAAAGCTCCCGAAAGCACACGGCTGTGATACAACCTCTTTTAACCTAGTTCTCCCTCTGGGAGAACCTGGCAAGCTACCAAGAGTTTCCTGCCTGCAAGGGAGAGCCTGGCAAGCTCCCTGTGGCGTATTTATATGCCAAACACAGTAACAATGATGGTTCTCATTCCCCTGACCCTGAAAGAGCCTCCAATGTGGCACCATTAGCTAGAACAAGTAAAGAGACACTACTAAAATCTTAGGGCTAGGACAAATGGAGACGTTACTGGGCCCGCTCGAGCAAATCAATGATCAATGGGATAACAGTGATACAGTGATACATGAAACATTAAAACACATTAAGAAACACCATTATAGGGGCCGGAGTGATAGCACAGCGGGTAGGGCATTTGCCTTGCACGCGGCCGACCCGGGTTCGATCCTCGGCATCCCATATGGTCCCCCAAGCACTGCCAGGAGCAATTCCTGAATGCAAGCCAGAAGTAACCCCTGTGCATCTCTGGGTGTGACCCAAAAAGCAAAAAATAAATAAATAAACACCATTATAAAGTTGTTCATGATCGGTTTCAGTCATATAGATTTTTATTTATTAATTTACTTATTTTATTGAATCATTGTGATATAGACCCTTACAAAGCTGTTCATGATTATGTTTCAGTGGTACAGTGTTCCAACACCCAGTCCTCCACCAGAGTACATTGACCAACACCAGTGTCCCAGTTTCTCTCCCATCACCACCCACACCCCACACCCCCACACTGCCTCTATGGCAGGTGCTTTTCTTCTCTTTCTCTCTCTCTTGCTATCTCTCTCTGTCTCTCTCTTCTTTTCATTACTGTGGTTTTCAATACAGATGTTGGAAGGTTATTAGAAATATCCCTTTATCTACTTTTAACACTCAGTTCTTATCCAGCGTGATTATTTTTAGTTATTATTGTCATACAATATATCCCTTCTATATCTCAATTATATCTCAACTAGCCTCTGCCACACACACTTGTGGTTGATATATACAGATATAGATATAGATATAGATATCACTTGTGATATGTATATCACAAATGAATGCAGTCATTCTATATTTTTCCCTCATCTTTCTGACTCATTTCACTCAGGATGATACTCTCCATGTCCATCCATTTATAGGTAAACTTTATTTTTTTCCTAACAGCTTATAGTATTCCATTGCATAGATATACCATAGTTTCTTTCTTTCTTATTTTTTCTTCCTTTTGGGGTCACACCCAGCGATGAACAGGGGTTATTCCTGGCTCTGCATTCAGAAATTACTCCTGGCGGTGCATGGGGGACCATATGGGATGCTGGGAATTGAACCTGGGTCAGCCGCATGCAAGACAAACGCCCTACCCGCTGTGCTATTGCTCCAGTCCACCATAGTTTCTTTATCCATTCATCTGTTCTCGGGCATTCAGGTTGTTTCCAGATTCTGCCTATTGTGAATAGTGCTGCAATGAACATCAGAATACAGGTGGTGTTTCTGCTGTGTGTTTTTGGACCCCACGGTATATTCCCAGAAGTGGTATTGCTGGATCAAATGGGAGCTCAAGTACTAGTTTTTTTTTTCTTTTGAGAAATGTCCATATTATTTACCAAAAAGGCTGGACCAGTCAGCTTTCCCACCAATAATGAAAGAGAGTCCCTTTTCCCCCAAATCCACGCCAGCACTGGTTGCTCTTGTTCTTTTGGTTTTTTTTTTTTATTCTTTTTTTAAATTTTTATTTTAGGCATTGTGGTTTACTGCCAACTGTTATTAGTAGAATTCCATGCATGAAACATTCCAGTCCCACGTCCAGTGTCCCCGTGTCTCACTCAAGGCGTCTCCCCGCACCCCCGGCTAAGCTTCCTAAGCTTCCTACTGAAGATCAGTTCTCAGTTTCTATTACTTTTGGGTTTATGCAGTTTTCCATAGCATCATTTTCAACCATTCTTAAATCATTCTTGTAGCTTTATTTTTTTTTAATTTATTTATTTTTAATTAGAGAATCACCGTGAGGGTACAGTTACAGATTTATACACTTTTGTGCTTATACTTCCCTCATACAAAGTTTGGGAACCCATCCCTTCACCAGTGCCCATTCTCCACCACCCGTAAACCCAGTGTCCCTCCCACCCTCCCCAATCCCATCTCCCCCCACCCCACCCTGCCACTGTGGCAAGGCATTCCCTTCTGTTTTCTCTCTCTAATTAGCTGTTGTGGTTTGCAATAAAGGTGTTGAGTGGCCGCTGTGCTCAGTCTCTAGCCCTCATTCAGCCCGCAACTCCCTTCCCCCACATGGCCTTCGACTACAATGTAGTTGGTGATCGCTTCTCTGAGTTGACCTTTCCCCGGAACGTGAGGCCAGCCTCGAAGCCATGGAGTCAACCTCCTGGTACTTATTTCTACAGTTCTTGGGTGTTAGTCTCCCACTCTGTTATTCTATATACCATAGATGAGTGCAATCTTTCTATGTCTGTCTCTCTCTTTCTGACTCATTTCACTCAGCATGAAACTTTTCATGCCCATCCACTTGACTACAAAGTTCTTGACCTCCTTTTTTCTAACAGCTGCATAGTATTCCATTGTATAGATGTACCAAAGTTTCCTCAACCAGTCATCCGTTCTGGGGGGGTTGTCTACGGCCATACCACCCTGAACGCGCCCGATCTCGTCTTGCTCTTGTTCTTTTGAATGTGTGCCAGTCTCTGTGGTGTGAGATGATATCTCATTGTTGTTTTGATCTGCATCTCCCTTATGATAAGTGATGGAGTGTTTTTTCATATGCATTTTGGCAATTCAAATTTCTTCTTTGAGAAAGTTTCTACTATTTTCTTCACCCCATTTTCTGATGGAGTAAGGTGTTTTTTCTTCAACTAGTTCAACTAGTGCCTTGTATATCTTGTATATCTTTGTCCCCAGCATTCATGTACCCCATTTCCTGCAACAACCAGTGTTGTCCCTGTTAGTTGACTCTCATTGCTCTCCAACTGACTGTTCAAAGTTACGTGACACAATTATTAAAAATACCATCTCCACATATTTATAAAGCTTAATTATTCCATATACATCACATAAAACTACAGAGTAAAGGTAGAAGAAAATATAAAAATCCAGTTAGCTTCTGATGGGCAGGAAAGACCCTTATAAAATGTAAAAGGATTCACTCTTCCACAACACAATTTACGTTCTGAATTAGTTTTGTTCTTTCTCCTTCTTATTTAGGGGTGGGGACTCCCAAGCAGTGCTCAGGAGGCCTCTGAACGAGCTCCAGGGTCTCCAGAACCTCACCTGTGGTGCTCTGAAGCCCTTGTGTGCCGCACAGAACCCGGCTGCATGTGCCTCTTAACCCCTGAAACACCCTTTTTTGAGAGAAGACTTTGTGTAAGCACCATGATTTAGAAGTTGTTTGTTATACAATTATTTCAAGAAGTCCATGTTCCAACACCAGTTCCACCACCAGTGTGACCTTCCCTTCACCAAAGTCCCCGGTTTCCCACGCCCCCCGCCGCCTGCCCCCTTAGCAGGCATAAAGAAATTTAGTTTGTATTGCTTGTTACAACACATATTAAAAGATAACATTATTTCTGTATTAAATAATTTCCTTTCTAGTGGCGGTTCTTGCTGGGATAAACAGAGTGGCACATGCGCTCTAGCTCTCTGAGGTCGCACAGGTGAACTGGCTTCCTGAGGTCACACAGGTGGACTGGCTCTCTGAGGTTGCACACACACTCTGGCTGTGAGGTTGCACATGTCAGCTGTGGTGTCAGCACACTTGGCTCTGCTGCTCATTATTTTGGTTGCACACACTGGCATTTCCTCCCCACCCACAGCCTGACCCCCTAGTGGGCACAAAATAATTTACTCTATATTGCTTGTTACAACAGGAAAGTATTGGGAAATAGATCAATAGAAGTCAATCAGTGATCATTGTTCTATCTCACAATAGACAAAGACACTGTCTAAGGATTTGCTGGACTGTTCTCTGCTACTCAGCCTTCTGTGTTACTATTTTTGCTCACTGAGCTTGGTGGGCTTTTACACAACAATTTTTTTAACGTTTTTTATTGAATTGCTGTGAGATAGAACATTACAAAACTGTTCATGATAAGGATTCAATCACACAGTATTCCAACATCCATTCCTCCACCAGTGTACATTTCCCAGCACCAGTGTCCCCAGGTTCCCTCCCATCACTCCCCA
The DNA here is from genome assembly GCF_027595985.1 of Sorex araneus. NCBI lineage: Eukaryota > Metazoa > Chordata > Mammalia > Eulipotyphla > Soricidae > Sorex > Sorex araneus. Next base: position 31,692,909 of record NC_073303.1, on the reverse strand, counting down.
CCCCAAACCCCCTTCCTGCCTCTATGGCAGGTAATTTTCTTCTCTATCTATCTCTCTCTGTCCTTTGGGCATTGTGGTTTGCAAAATTCTACACGACTTCTTATTAAATCTCAGTTTTCCTACTGGGGTGGTGTGGAAGTCGATGTGGAGGTCTCCTTCTATTCAGCAGGGAGAACACTTTGTGGGGCTGAGAAGAGGACACAGCTGAATGAACAGACTCAGAGCCAGGAGGAGGGAGAAAAGGCGTTTATTTTATGGTAGTTACAGTATTTATACCTCGCTGCTGGGAGGAGGTGGTATAGTATGCATGACGGGACCCCCAATAGAAATGCAGGGTGTGGCATGGGCTTTAGCTAGTAATAAACAAATGCTGATAGGATAAAATCAGTAAGATTAGGAGTGGCAACCTTTGCTAGGTGTGGCATGGGGTTAGCTAGTGATAAACAAATAGTGACAGGATAAGATCAGTAAGGTAAAATGGTTCCCTACAGGGTGGGGTCAAGTGACTCAAAGCACTATGAAATGCGGTGTGTCCCTCCAGAAGCTGGAACGTTTGGTGGTTTGGCAGCTTTATGAGGTTCAGTTGTGGATCTGGGCCATATCTATGCCTGAAAATTTTGGGTGTAGGTGGGAGCCTTTAGCCCCTGGGCAGAGGAGGGTGGCTGGGGTGTTCAGGGAATCTGCCCGACCCCATTCTGAAGAGGGCCGAGCTCAGCCCTGACTGGTCTACATGGAAGATTTAGCAGCTTGGCATTCTTTTCAAGATTACTTGAAGAACTGGGCCATTTCTATGCTAAAAAAAAAATGTTGAGTACTAAATATATAAATAAAGGAGATGGACAAAAGAGGTCCTTTATGGAAACTTTCAACCAAGAATGACGGTGCTAGAGGGGGAATAATGCCCCAGAAGAGGGAGTTGGTGGGCAGGTCCTTTATCTGCTCTATCTCTGCTTCCTGAAAGAATCTCCCCTTGAGAAAGTCCATTATAAAGATGTTTTTCCCATGAACCAAGGTCCTTGGATGTGTAAAAGTCTATCTTGGATAGATTAAAGTCATTAGGTATTTTCCCGAGGAATATTAGTCTGATGATTATGGATTCTAGTAATAAATATGATTCATAGAGAACAGTCAGGGCTCAGTCCAAAGGCTATGAGCCCCCTCACCACATGCTTTTTGCTCCCATTTCTGCCTCTTTCTTAGTCCTCATGGCATCCCTGGTTCAGGCCTGCTCAGGTAGGGCTGGTCCCCAGCATAAATCTAATATGATTTTTCTTCAAAAGACTTTCTAGGGGTTGGTGAAATAGTATAGCAGGTAAGGTGCTTGCCTTGAACCTTTCCAGAAAGGGGTTCTATTGCCTGCATCCCATATGTTCCCCTGAGCACTGCCAGGAGTAATTCCTGAGTACAGAGTCAGTGAACATCACTGGGTGTGACCTCTTGCTCCCCACAAGGATTTCCTGTTAAAATTAATTTGTTGTTGATATTATTCCAGTTGAAGTCAATGTCAGGCATTAACTCTGCAGGGGAGATATCACAAAGGTAAAGCACTTGCCTTGCATGTGGCCAATACGGGTTTGATCCCCCACACCACATATGGTCCCATGAACCTGCCAGGAATGATCCCTGAGCACAGAGCCAGGGATCACTCCTGAGCGCTGACTGGTGTAGCCAAAAGCCAAAAGCAAAACAAAGTCATCATTACCAACAATAAAGGGGCTTTAAGTCAGAGTCCTCACATGGCAAACACTGACAGGCATAACCTGAATGCAAAGAAGCATCTCTGGCATCCTCAGGAACTTGTAAGATTGTAGCGAGATACCAAAACGAAAACCATAGTAAATTGCTGACAGTCTCAGCCCTGGACAAGGGGAAACAGTGTGACAAAGACCAGGTGAGGGAGTAGGTGAGAGGGCGAAGTCCCGGGTCCCAGTTGTGGCTCCCAGTGTCCCCAGGGTGGTATTGGGTGCAGGAGATCAGGCCTGGGGATTCCTGGTCTCCCCAGTTTCACTTCTCTCTGCAACCTGTGTCTGCACCTTCTGCCCAGATACTCCTGACGCATCCCCAGTCTTCACTCCTCTTGGGCATCGCTGTCTAGATCAGCCAATCAGAGTCCTCGCGGCTCCCTTTATAAACTGATGGGGACCCCAGAAGAGTTAGGAAAGGTCGGATTCTTTGACTATGTGGGTGTCGTGACCCCTTCTTCTGCTGCTTTTGGGGCCCTGGCCTGACCCAGACCCAGACCAGAGCGAGTGAATGCAGGGTCAGGAGGGGAGTTCATTGTGGGGAGTAGGGGTAGGAACTGCCAGTCACTAATGTAGGACCTCTGAGAAGTAGTTCCTTGGTTTCCCTGCCCGGATGCCCCCCCAAATGTTCCTCCTTGTACCCCCCCAACCTTCAACTCCTCCCACACCCCTAAGTCTCACCCTTCTTGGTCCCTTCCTGTGGGGTCCCCCCTGCGGGCATCATCCTGTCCCGCAGGGAGGACCCTTCGTGGGGCTAAGGAGGGGACACAACCAAACGAAGAGACGCAGAGCAAGAAGGAGGAGGAGGGAAAGAGTTATTCACAGCAGTTACAATACTTATACCTCTTGGTGGGAGGGAGCGGTATGCATGCTTGGACCCCCATAGGAACAATAGTAAAATGCAGATCAGACATGGGCATTGGGCAGATCAGGCATGGGCGTTGGCTAGTGAGAGAGGAATGGCGAACTGATAAGATCAGTAAGGTCAGCAGTGGTGACCTTGTTACCAGAATCCCAAGTAAGCCTCCGTTTGACTAGAGGATAAGAGCCGGGCTTGTAAAATGGCTCCGTACACCTTCCCCCCTTTTGAAAAAAATTTTTATTAGTGAATCACCATGAGGTACAGTTACAAATTTATGAACTTTCATTTTTGCATTAGTCATTCAGTGATCATTTACCCGTCCCTCCACCAGTGCCCATTCTCCTCCACCAATGATCCCAGTATCCCCCCCCACCCCCACCCCATCCCCCACTACCCCACCACACCTCTGCAGCAGGGCATTCCCTTTTGTTCTCTCTCCTGTTGGGTATTGTAGTTTGCAATAGAGGTATCGAGTGGCCATTGTGTTTGGTCTATAGTCTACTTTTGGCACTCATCTTTCAACCCGAATGGGTCCTCCCAACATTCTCTACTTGGTGTTCCCTTCTCTATCTCAGCTGCCTTTTCCCCCAGCATATAAGACTAGTTTCCAAGCTGTAGGGCAGACTTCCTGGTCCTTATCTCTACTACTCTTGGGTGTTAGTCTCCCATTCTGTTACTTTATATTCCACAGATGAGTGCAATCTTTTTATTCTGTCTATTTCTGACTCATTTCACTAAACATGGTATTTTTCATGTTGATCCACATATGTGCAAATTTTATTACTTCATCTTTTGTGACAGCTGCATAGTATTCCATTGTGTAGATGTACCAAAGTTTCTTTAACCAGTCATATTTTGGGGCACTCAATTCTTTTCCAGAATTTGACTATTGTAAACAGTGCTGCAATGAAATGCAGATGTCATTTCTACTATATCTTTTTGCCTCTCCAGGATATATTCCCAGGAGTGGTATTGCTGGGTCAAATGGGAGCTCAATTTCTAATTTTTTGAGAATAGTCCATATTGTTTTCCAAAAGGGCTAAACCGGTCGGCATTCCCACCAGCAGTGAAGGAGAGTCCCTTTCTCCCCACATCCGCACCAACACCGGTTGCTTTTATCTTTTGTATGTGGGCCAGTCTCTGTGGTGTGAAATGATATCTCATTGTTTTTAATCTGCATATCCCTGACGATTAGTGATGTAGAGCATTTTCTCATGTGTCTTTTAGCCATTTGGATTTCTTCTTTTAGAAAATTTCGGTTCATTTCCAACCCCCATTTTCTGATGGGGTTGGATGTTTTCTTCTTGTAGAGTTCAAACAGTGCCTTCTATATCCTTGATATCAAGCCCTTATCAGATGGGTATTGGGTGAATATCCTTTCCCATTCTGTAGACTGTCTTTATGTTTTGGTCACAGTTTCTTTTGAGGTGCAGAAGCTTCTTAGTTTAAGATAGTCCCATTTGTTTATCTTTGTTTTCACTTGCTTGGCCAGTAGCACATCATCTTTGAAAATACCTTTAGCTTCAATGTAGTGGAGGGTTTCGTGAACCTTGTCTTCCATGTACTTTATGGATTCTAATCTGATGTTGAGATCTTTAATCCACCTTATTGGTCCCTCCCCCCTTTCCCGTCCTTTGAGACCCCATCGACCAACACTGCTGGGGGTGTGGGGGGGGAAGTTCATGCCAGGTCTCACCCCTTCCCCTCCCCCAGGCTCCCACTCCCTGAGGTATTTCCTGAGTCCCCAAGCAGGTGTTGGGGGCCAGAAGCTCAGGGCTGGGGATTTCCAGGCTCCCCTAAATTTCACTTTCACTCCCATTGGTGTCTTTTCATGACACCAATCAGCCAATCAGCATGACCCCTGTCTCCCGGTAGATAAGACTCCCAAGACCCTGAAAATGTGGCTCTTGGAGCTCTTAACCATCCAACCACAGCTGGCGTTGATCCTGGCTCTGACTCAGACCGGTGAGTGTGGGGTCTGAGGGAAGTTTGTTTCAGCGAGTGGGGACGCGACCAGCTAGGAACTCTAACCCCTAGGAGGAGCCTCTCCATGGTCCCCAGCAGATGTCCCCCCCCACCCACCCCCCCGTCCCCCAACCTTCAAATCCTGCACGCAAAGTCTCTCCAATCTCAGTCCCTCCGCCGCGGGGCTCCAGGACCGAGGGTCGGACAGGGTCTCACCCCTTCCCCTCTCCCAGGCCCCCACTCCCTGCGATACTTCCTCACCGCCATCTCGCCGCCCGGCGGCGGGGAGCCCCGCTTCATCGCCGTCGGCTACGTGGACGACACGCAGTTCGTGCGCTTCGACAGCGACTCGGCGAGTCCGAGGATGGAGCCGCGGGCGCCGTGGGTGGAGCTGGAGGAACCCGAGTACTGGGAGCGGGAGACGCGGAACGCCAAGGACGCCGCAAAGAATTACCGAGTGAACCTGAACACCCTGCGCCGCTACTACAACCAGAGCGAGGCGGGTGAGCGCGGCTGGGCAGGGACAAACCAACCCGGGGACGGGCCGGGTCGCCCCGAAAAGGGTCCGAGCGTCCCCGAGGCTGGGGGACCCGCCTCAGACCCATGACCGGGAAGCGCCGCGGGGACCGGGCCTCGGTTTCGTTTTCGGTTCGGGGTTAATCTGTGCGGGCGGGTCAGACTCTCACACCCTCCAGTTGATGTACGGCTGCGACGTGGGGTCCGACGGGCGCCTCCTGCGCGGGTACAGTCAATACTCCTACGACGGCGCCGACTACATCGCCCTGAACGAGGACCTGCGCTCCTGGACGGCGGCGGCGGGCACGCAGGCTTGGATCACCCAGCGCAAGTGGGAGCAGTGGGGTGAGGCTGAGTATCAGAGGAACTACCTGGAGAACATCTGCGCGCCTTGGCTCCTCAGATACCTGGAGAACGGGAAGGACACGCTGCTGCGCGCAGGTACTGGATGGTGAAGACCCCTGATCTCCCCCTGTGCGTGGCCGACTCCCCACAAGGGGGAAGCTAATGGGGGCTAGTGTCCAAACAGTCCTTCTCCTCTGGCCAGGAGAGGAAGGGGCCGTCCTGGTTTCAATGTTCCGTGCTACAGAGAGACTTGCCCGCAGGCCTACCCTGTCTTCAAAAGAGCATGAAGGACCCTGGTCTCCCTGCTGGGAGGGGAGACCGTCTCTGAAATAACAGATCTTGGTTTCCTTGGGTTGTCGGGTTCCAACAGTCACTCTGAACCCAACTTTCTTACATCGTTTTCTCATCACCTGAGATTTGACTGTTTTTCTCAGACATTCATCCTCCACCCAGGTCAGGACCAGAGTCAGTGTTCTCCTGAGAGACCTCAGCCTCCTACCCAAACCTTATTCTGAATTTTGGAATAGGATTTTACCCATTTCTCAAGTCAGCCTGGGTTTTCTGCCTCCTTCTTCCAAACCAATTATCCTGTTCAACCTCATTCTGAAAGTGACCCAAAGTGTGAATTTTCTCATTTTTCCTCCTCAGAAGCCCCCAGAAGACACATCACCTGCCACCCCTTCTCTGACCAGGAGGTCACCCTGAGGTGCTGGGCCCTGGGCTTCTACCCTGCCGAGATCACCCTGACCTGGCAGCGTGATGGGGAGGACCTGACCAAGCACACAGAGCTGGTAGAGACCAGACCTTCAGGGGATGGAACCTTCCAGAAGTGGGCGGCTGTGGTGGTGTCTTCTGGAGAGGAGCAGAGATACACGTGCCGTGTGCAGCACCAGGGGCTGCCGGAGCCTGTCACCCTGAGATGGGGTGAGGAGGGGGACAGGGCACAGAGCCTGTTCTCAGGGAATCAAGGTTGGCCCCTCTGGGGAACTGTTGAGGGTCAGGCTGGGCCTGGGGGTCAGACCCTCTCCTTCCTCTCTCCCCAGAGCCCCCTTCTCAGTCCAGCATCCTCACTGTGGGCATCATTGTCGGCCTGGCTCTTGTCGGGGCTGTGGTCACTGGAGCTGTGGTGGCAGCTGTGATCAGCAGGAGGAAGCGCTCAGGTAAGATGGTGGCAGGGGAGAATCTGTCCAAAAAGGCAAGTCTTGAGTCTTGTCCCACTTTGGGGGTCTCCACCCTGTATTTGTTCTCCTGCCTCATTAGCGGGAGCACTACCCGCCCCTGTGCTGTTGCTCACACTCCCCTGTGTGTGCTGCTCTCAGGGTTGTTCATGAAAGACACTTTCACGTCCATAAGCTGGGGATGAACCTGGTTCCCAGGGTCACAGGTCACAGGGACTGTCCCTGTGAGCACAGACCACCAGGAGGAGGCTGGTCAGTCCAGGAGCATCTTCTTCCCAATTGTTTCCTGGTCCTGCCTGCCATCTTCAGAGTTCTGACACTTCCCTGGGGTCCAGGCCTAGAGAGCTGCTCTGTGGCCTCAGGACCCAGTGCTCTCCCCAACCTTCCCTGGGCTGTTTCCTTCCCGCAGGTGAGGAAGGACGACTGTACACTCAGGCTGCAAGTAAGTGTGGGCAGGGCTGGGCCCCTGGAGCCCTGATAGAGACCAGAGCCCACAGGGAGCTCCTGCACCCCAGATTCCTCCTCTCATTTCACCCCCGGGGGCTCTGACCTTGTCCTGTTCATTCCTCCCCAGACAGCAACAGTTTCCAGGGCTCTGATGAGTTTCTCATGAATCCTAGAGGTGAGACTCTAGAGGCTGGAGTGGGCGGAATTGGGCAGAGGGGATAGGACTAGGTTTGGGGGTTCCTTGAAAGGGATGCTGGGAGCTTGCTCAGGATGTCACAGTTCAGTGACTCACCTGACTCTCTTCATTCTTTTCTCTTACAGTGTGAAACAAGTGCTCTGTATGAGGCTGAAGAATGCAGATTTCCTCACATTTTTATGTTGTGACTCAAGAATTGTGGATATTCTCAAGCCATGGGACTTGACTGTGTCTGTTATCCAATCACATACTGTGAGGGGGGAGTCTCGCCCACCCCTGGCTCGCAGGACCTCCCCACAGTTACCTGTGTTCTCCTCCCTGATGGTCTGGTCCCAAGCAGAGGCAGGACTTGGTCGTCTCCATCTGGGTTGACTACCTGTTTTGTTTGAATAATATTTCAAAATAAAGAATTTGCAGTTTTTTACTAATTCTTGTTTTATGGAATTGAGAGAATAATAAAAGATATCCCTAAAATTTGAGAGAGAATAATGGAAATTCTGAGACCTTCCCAAGATACACGTGTGTTATCTGTTTGAGTCTGTGACAGGCGGCACAGGAGAGGCTGTGGGATGAGCAGGGACAGAGCCTGTGCCCAGTCTGTCTCAGTGCATTGCAGGCTTTGATGTCATCACTCAACAGTCTGTGTCACTTTTTCTCTTCCTTGTCCTGGTCCCTCAATAGCATCTTCTCCCACCAGGACCATCATCACACAGACTCAGGTAGCACCTTGGCCTCATTCTGTCCCAGGACAGTGAACAGTGAGGGCTTCTGTGCCGGTCAGTCTAGGCTCAGGCCTTGGTGTCCTCCTCAGCCATAGCTTTCTATTTGTTACTTCTGTGGAGGGCTGGAGCATTAATAGTACAGCGGGTAGTGCGTTTGCCTTGCACGCGGCCAACCCAGGTTCGATTCCTCCGTCCCTTTGGAGAGCCCGGCAGCTGCCGAGAGCATCACACCCACACAGCAGAGCCTGGCAAGTTACCCGTGGCATATTCAATATGCCAAAAACAGTAACAAGTCTCACAATGGAGACGTTACTGGTGCCCGCTCGAGTAAATGGATGAACAACTGGATGACAGTGCTACAGTGCTACTTCTGTGGAGGAAGCTGCCTGTTTTCTTGACACACATTCACGGCTCATTCTTTCTGTATGTCTCCATCTCTGAGCCTCAGGAGGCATTTGCCTGCCACTGTCCCCTCAAGACACAGCACAGCCACTGCGCACAGAAGTCTCTGGGTACCAAGAAGTGAATTTTCATCTGAAAGATCAGTGAAAGCAAGAGTTGGTTTTTTGGAAAAAATAAACCAAGTAAACCACTGTCAAGACTCAAAAAGAAAGAGAAAGAACCTTAATAAACTCCTGGCTCTGCACTCAGGAATTACCCCTGGTGGTGCTCAGGGGACCATATGGGATGCTGGAAATCGAACCCGGGTCGGCCCTGTGCTAGGCAAACGGCCTACCCGCTATGCTATCGCTCCAGCACCATGGACAGTATTTTCATATCTATAAAACTTCAGAGATGAAAATCAGGCAAAATTTCCAGCCATTGGTGGGAATTCTACACGAGTGAAGCGATGGGTGTAGAAATATTATATGACTGAAACCCGGTCATGAACAACTTTGTAACTGTGTGTTTCACTGGGATTCAATTAAAAATAATAATAAAATAAAGAAGCATGATAATAATTTAAAAATTCCCAGTCTTGAAAATTGTGTAGGAAGGGACAGGCTTCACTGTAAATATAATAATCAAGTAAAGTGTTTAAGTTAGATGTTCGTAACTGCTGTGGGGAACATGACCCAATTTTATAAGTGTGTGGGCACAAGGGCAGTGGCTATTTTCGTAGCCTTATCAGTGTTGTTCTCTTCACTGGGAAGGTGACCTTGGAGGAAAGATGGAAGGACATGATGGGTGATCTGTGTGGGTGTCTGGGCTAAGGGAACTGATTAAGGAGGTGACTCCCAACAATATTTAAACCCTGGAGAAGAGGTGGGGACATCCCAATAGGAGCTGCTGGCTTCAGACTCAGATTAGCAGGAATAACATAGACCAGAGGAGGAATCTTACTGTTTCTGTGACAGTACATTCATCCCTACCCCTGGGTGGAGCCACTTAAAGAAGTGACTACTGTGCTCCAGACTCCACATGCTTACAGAGACTTGGGGAGAGGCCTGAGTATTTCCAACAAGCCAAATGCATTCCTGAGGTTCAGTCACATTGAGAACCACTGAATCATTCACCAGAGAGCACCCCAGGTGTAGAGAGGCTTATAGCTACATTTTAGTATTTTCCTGAGAAGAAAAGAACAAGAACAGCATACTGGGAGATCAGTTTGCTTCCCTGCAATGTGGTGGAATTAGAATGAGGATGTGAGTTCAGCATCAAGAAAATCTTTCAGGGGCTGGAGCAATAGCACAGCGGCTAGGGCGTTTGCCTTGCATGAGGCCAACCCTCCCGGCATCACAATTGGTCCCCTGAGCACTGCCAGGGGTAATTCCTGAGTGCAGAGCCAGGAGTAACCCCTGTGCATTGCTGGGTGTGACCCAAAAAGCAAAAAAAAAAAAAAAAAGTCCCATTTGTTTATCTGTTTTCACTTTCTTTGCCAGTGGCATGTCATCTTTGAAAATACTTTTAGCTTCAATGTAGTGGAGGGTTTTGCCAACCTTGTCTTCCATGTAATTTATGAATTATGATTTGATGTTGAGATCTTTAATCCACTTTGTTGGTCCCTCCACCCTTTCCTGTCTCCTGGGACCCCTCTGACCAACACTCCAGGGGGGGAGAGGGGAAGGTCTTGCCAGGTCTCACCCCTTTCCTCCCCAAGGCTCCCTGAGGTATTTCCTCAGTCCCCAAGCAGGTGTTGGGGGCCAGAAGCTCAGGGCTGGAATTTCCGGTCTCCCCTAAGTTTCACTTTCACTCCCATTGGTGTCATTGCTTTAGAACAGCCAGACAGCATGACCCCCATCTCTGGTAGTTAAGACTCCTAAGACCCTGAAAATGTGGCTGTTGGAGCTCTCAACCATGCAGCTAGCAGTTGTCCTGGCTCTGACCCAGACCGGTGAGTGCGGGGTCGGAGGGAAGTTTGTTGCAAGGAGTGGGGATGGCCAGGCGGGAACTCTAACCCCTAGGAGGAGCCTCTCCGTGGTCCCAGCAGATGTCCCTGGTCCCGACCTGTCACGTCCCCCAACCTTAAACTCCTGCACGCAAAGTCTCGCCCATCTCAATCCCTAGGCCCCGGGGCTCGCGCACCGCGGGTCGGACCGGGTGTCACCCTTTCCCCTCCCCAGGCCCCCACTCCCTGCAGTATTTTTACACCACCGTGTCCCGGCCCGGCGGGGAGCCCCGCTTCATCGTCGTCGGCTACGTGGACGACACGCAGTTCGTGCACTTCGACAGCGACTCGGCCAGTCCGAGGATGGAGCCACGGGCGCCATGGGTGGAGCAGGAGGGACCCGAGTACTGGGAGGAGGAGACGCGGAAAGCCAAGGTCGCCACAAAGATTTACCGACTGAGCCTGAGCAACCTGCGCGACTACTACAACCAGAGCGAGGCAGGTGAGCGCGGCCGGGCAGGGACGAGCCAACACGGGGACGGGCCGGGTCGCCCCGAGGCGGGTCCGAGCGTCCCCGAGGCTGAGGGACCCGCCCTGGACCCTTGACCGGGAGGCGCCACGGGGCCCGGGGCCCGGTTTCGTTTTCGGTTCGGGGTTAATCTGTGTGGGCGGGTCAGACTCTCACACCCTCCAAAGAATGTCCGGCTGCGACCTGGGGTCCGACGGGCGCCTCCTGCGCGGGTACGAACAATCAGCCTACGATGGCGCCGACTACATCGCCCTGAAGAGGACCTGCGCTCCTGGACGGCGGCGGCGGGCACGCAGGCTTGGAGAAGCCAGCGCAAGTGGGAGCAGGAGGGTCAGGCTGAGCGCCACAGGAACTACCTGGAGAACATCTGCGTGCCTTGGCTCCTCAGATACCTGGAGAACGGGAAGGACACGCTGCTGCGCACAGGTACCGGTCCCTGGATGGTGACGACCCCTGACTTTCCCTGGGCAGTGGCCAACTCCCTATAATGGGGAAGCTAATGGGGGCTAGTGTCCTAACAGTCCTTCTCCTCTGGCCAGGAGAGGAAGGGGCCCTCCTGGTTTCAATGTCTGGCTCTACAGAGAGACTTGCCCGCAGGCCTACCCTGTCTTCAAAAGAGCATGAAGCACCCTGGTCTCCCTGCTGGGAGGGGAGACCGTCTCTGAAATAACAGATCTTGGTTTCCTTGGGTTGTTGGGTTCCAACAGTCACTCTGAATCTTTCTTTTTCTTTTTTTTTTAATTTTTTTTTTAATTTTAGTGAATCACCGTGAGATAGTTATAAGCTTTCATGTTTGGGTTACAATCTCACAATGATCAAACACCCATCCCTACGCCAGTGCACATTCCCCACCACCAATATCCCGGGTATACGCTCCCCCTTTCCCACCCTTCCCCTGCCTTTATGGCAGACAATATTCCCCATACTCTCTCTCTACTTTTGGGCATTATAGCTTGCAATACAGACACTGAGAGGTCATCATGTTTGGTCCAGCATCTACGTTCAGCATGCATATCCAATCCCAACTGGTTCCTCCAGCCATCACTTTCTTAGTGATCCCTTCTCTATTCCATCTGCCTTCTCCGCTCGGCTCATGAAGCAGTCTTCCAGCTATGGGGCAATCCCCCGGCCCTTGTATCTACTGTCCTTGGGTGTCAGCCTCATGTGATGCTACCCTACACTCCACAAATGAGTGCAGTCCCTCTATGTCTGTCTTTCTCTTTCTGACTCATTTCACTTAGCATGATACCCTCCATGTTTATCCATTTATAAGCAAATTTCATGACTTCATCTCTCCTAACAGCTGCATAGTTGAATCCAACTTTCTTACATCTTTTCTCATCACCTTAGAGATCTGACTGTTTTTCTCAGACATTCATCCTTCACCCAGGCCAGGACCAGAGTCAGTGTTCTCCTGAGACACCTGAACCTCCTACCCAAACCTTATTCTGAATTTTGGAATAGGATTTTACCCATTTCTTGAGTCAGCCTGGATTTTCTGCCTCCTTCTAACAAACCAATTATCCTGTTCAACCTCATTCTGGAAGTGACCCAAAGTGTGAATTTTCTCATTTTTCCCCCTCAGAAGCCCCCAGAAGACACATCACCCGCCACCCCTTCTCTGACCGGGAGGTCACCCTGAGGTGCTGGGCCCTGGGCTTCTACCCTGCCGAGATCACCCTGACCTGGCAGCGTGATGGGGAGGACCTGACCCAGGACACAGAGCTGGTGGAGACCAGGCCTTCAGGGGATGGAACCTTCCAGAAGTGGGCGGCTGTGGTGGTGCCTTCTGGAGAGGAGCAGAGATACACGTGCCGTGTGCAGCACCAGGGGCTGCCAGAGCCTGTCACCCTGAGATGGGGTGAGGAGGGGGACGGGGCACAGAGCCTGTTCTCACAGGAATCAGAGCTCTTCGGGGGAGCTTTAGAGGGTTAGGATTGAGTCCCAGGGGTCAGACCCTCTCCTTCCTCCCTTCCCAGAGCCCCCTTCTCAGCCCACCATCCTCACTGTGGGCATCATTGTCGGCCTGGCTCTTGTCGGGGCTGTCATTACTCGAGCTGTGGTGGCACCAGTGATCAGGAACAGGGAAAACTAAGGTAAGATGGTAGCAGGAGAAAATCTGTCCAATAAGGCAAGTCTTGAGTCTTGTCCCACTCTGGGGGTCTCCCCCTGTATTAATTTTCCTGCCTCATTAGCGGGAGCACTACCCGCCCCTGTGCTGTTGCTCACACTCCCCTGTGTGTGCCGCTCTCAGGGTTGTTCATGAAAGACACTTTCACCTCCATAAACTGGGGATGAACCTGGTTCCAAGGGTCACAGGTCACAGGGACTGTCCCTGTGAGCACAGAGCACCAGGAAGAGGCTGGTCAGTACAGGAGCATCTTCTTCCCAATTGTTTCCTGGTCCTGCCTGCCATCTTTAGAGTTCTGACACTTCCCTGGGGTCTGGGCCTAGAGAGCTGCTCTGTGGGCTCAGGACCCAGTGCTCTCCCCGACCTTCCCTGGGCTGTTTCCTTCCCGAAGGTGAGGAATGAATGAGGACAGTACACTCAAGCTGCAAGTAAGTGTGGGCAGGGCTGGGGCCCTAGCCCTGGATAGAGACGAGAGCACATGGGGAGCTCCTGCACCCCAGATTCCTCCTCTCATTTCACCCCCTGGGGCTCTGACCTTGTCCTATTCATTCCTCCCGAAACAGCGACAGTTTCCAGGGCTCTGATGAGTCTCTCTCAAACCCTAGAGGTGAGACTCTGGAGGCTGGAGTGGGCGGGATTGGGCAGAGGGGACAGGACTGGGTTTGGGGGTTCTTTGAGAGAGATGCTCAGGATGTCACAGTTCAGTGACTCACCTGACTCTCTTTATCTTTTCTCTTACAGTGTGAAACAAGTGCTCTGTATGAGGCTGAAGAATGCAAATTTCCTCACATTTTTATGTTGTGACTCAAGAATTTTGGATATTCTCAAGCCCTGGGACTTGACTGTGTCTGTTGTCCAATCACATACTGTGAGGGGGGAGTCTCGCCCACCCCTGGCTCGCAGGCCCTCCCCACGGTTACCTGTGTTCTCCTCCCTGATGGTCTGGTCCCAAGCATAGGCAGGACTTGGCCGTCTCCCTCTGGGTTGACTACCTGTTTTGTCTGAATAATATTTCAAAATAAAGAATTTGCCATTTTTAACAAATTCTTATTTTATGGAATTGAGAGATTAATAAAGGATATCCCTAAAATTTGAGAGGGAATAATGGAAATTCTGAGACTTTCCCAAGATACACGCGTGTTACCTGTTTGAGTCTGTGATAGGCAGCACAGGAGAGGCTGTGGGATGAGCAGGGACAGAGCCTGTGCCCAGTCTGTCTCAGTGCATTGCAGGCTTTGATATCATCACCCAGAAGTCTGGGTCACATTTTCTCTTCTTTGTCCTGGTCCCTCAATAGCATCTTCTCCCACCAGGACCATCATCACACAGACTCAGGTAGCACCTTGGCCTCATTCTGTCCCAGGACAGTGAACAGTGAGGGCTTCTGTGCTGGTCAGTCTAAGCTCAGGCCTCGGTGTCCTCCTCAGCCATAGCTTTCTATTTGTTACTTCTGTGGAGGGCTGGAGCATTAATAGTACCGGGGTAGGGCGGCCAACCCAGGTTCGATACCTCCATGCGTCTCATGAGCCCAGCAAGCTGCTGAGAGTATCACACCCGCACAGCAGAGCCTAGCAAGCTACCCATGGCGTATTCGACATGCCAAAAACAGTAACAAGTCTCACAATGGAGATGTTACTGGTGCCCACTCGAGTAAATCAATGAACCACTGGATGACAGTGCTACAGTGCTACTTCTGTGGAGGAAGCTGCCTGTTTTCTTGAACAAACATTCACGGCTCATTCTTTCTTGTTTCTCCATCTCTGAGCCTCAGGAGGCATTTGCCTGTCACTGTCCCCTCAAGACACAGCACAGCCACTGCGCACAGAAGTCTCTGTGGTACCAAGAGGTGAATTTTCATCTGAAAGATCAGTGAAAGCAGGAGTTGGTTTTTTGGAAAAAATAAACCAAGTAAACCACTGTCAAGACTCAAAAATAAAGACAAAGAACCTTAATAAACTCCTGGTTCTGCACTCAGGAATTACCCCTGGTGTTGCTCAGGGGACCAGATGGGATGCTGGAAATCGAACCCGGGTCGGCCGTGTGCAAGGGTATCGCTCCAGCACCATGGACAGTATTTTCGTATCTATAAATACTGTCAGTATTTATAATAAAGTATTTATATAAAATTAAAATAAATAAATACAGTATTTTCATCTATTCAGAGATGAAAATCAGGCAAAATTTCCAGCCATTGGTGGGAATTGTACACCAGTGAAGCAATGGGTGTTGAAATATTATATGACTGAAACCAGGTCATGAACAACTTTGTAACTGTTTCACTGGGATTCAATTAAAAATAATAATAAAATAAAGAATAATAATTATAATTTTAAAATTCCCAGTCTTGGAGATTGTGTAGGAAGGGACAGGCTTCACTGTAAATATAATAATCAAGTAAAGTGTTTAAGTTAGATATCCGTAACTGCTGTGGGGAACATGACCCAATTCTATAAGTGTGTGGGGACAAGGGCAGTAGCTATTTTCTTTTTTGTTCTTAAGAGCCAAAATTATTTATTTCTTGCATTTGAAGTATTCTTTGATGACATCCTTGGCCTGTGATTCTTCGCCATAGTCCTTAACTACAACACAACTGCAGCCAACCGCTTTACGGGGTTTCCCTTCTCTATCAATTTTACAGAGGCTGACACATTTCCCTAGCTTCTTTTTGTCATCAATCTTAATTAGGTTGATCTGGTGTTCAGCACAAAGTGCCTCCACCAACTTGACATACATAGGCTCATCACAGTCGGATGCAAGCACACAAAGTTGGGCTTGGCGCTTGTCTAGGGCTTTGGCGCCTTCAGGGATGCCACGTGCAAGACCATCGTGGATGAGGGCTGTCTTCAGCACCTCTTGCAGCGCAGTATCCATGTCCATTACACCTCCAGCAGCAATGCCTCCTCAGCCATGGCGGTGGATTAAGGGTGGAACCGAATCTTCTTTTTTTTTTTTTCTTTTTGGATCACACCCGGCGATGCACAGGGGCTACTCCTGGCTCTGCACTCAGGAATTAGCCCTGGCGGTGCTCAGGGGACCATATGGGATGCTGGGAATCGAACCCGGGTTGGCCGCGTGCAAGGCAAACGCCCTACCGCTGTGCTATCTTGAACACACCCGTGCCTCCACCTCCACACAGTTCCGCAGCGGCAGGGCGGCAGTAGCTATTTTCGTAGCCTGTACAGTGGAGTTCTCTTCACTGGGAAGGAGACCTTGGAGGAAAGATGGAAGGACATGATGGGTGATCTGTGTGGGTGTCTGGGCTAAGGGAACTGATTAAGGAGGTGACTCCCAACAATATTTAAACCCTGGAGAAGAGGTGGGGACATCCCAATAGGAGCTGCTGGCTTCAGACTCAGATTAGCAGGAATAACATAGACCAGAGGAGGAATCTTACTGTTTCTGTGACAGTACATTCATCCCTACCCCTGGGTGGAGCCACTTAAAGAAGTGACTACTGTGCTCCAGACTCCACATGCTTACAGAGACTTGGGGAGAGGCCTGAGTATTTCCAACAAGCCAAATGCATTCCTGAGGTTCAGTCACATTGAGAACCACTGAATCATTCACCAGAGAGCACCCCAGGTGTAGAGAGACTTATTGCTACATTTTAGTATTTTCCTGAGAAGAAAAGAACAAGAACCACCATACTGGGACATCAGTTTGCTTCCCTGCAATGTGGTGGAATTAGAATGAGGGTGTGAGTTCAGCATCAAGAAAATCTTTCAGGGACTGGAGCAATAGCACAGAGAGTAGGGCATTTGGCTTGCATGAGGCCGAACCTCCCGGCATTGCATATGGTCCCCTGAGCACTGCCAGGGGTAATTCCTGAGTGCAGAGCCAGGAGTAACCCCTGTGCATTGCTGGGTGTGACCCAAAAAGCAAAAAAAAAAAAATAGTCCCATTTGTTTATCTGTTTTCATTTTCTTTGCCAGTGGCATGTCATCTTTGAAAATACCTTTAGCTTCAATGTAGTGGAGGGTTTTGCCAACCTTATCTTCTATGTAATTTATGGATTCTGATCTGATGTTGAGATCTTTAATCC
Organism: Sorex araneus; assembly: GCF_027595985.1. NCBI lineage: Eukaryota > Metazoa > Chordata > Mammalia > Eulipotyphla > Soricidae > Sorex > Sorex araneus. The sequence continues at coordinate 31,675,905 of NC_073303.1, read as the reverse complement.
ATCTTGTTGGTCCCTCCACCCTTTTCTGTCTCCTGGGACCACTCTGACCAACACTCCTGTGGGGGAGGGGAAGGCCTTGCCAGGTCTCACCCCTTTCCTCCCCCAGGCTCCCACTCCCTGAGATATTTCCTAAGTTCCCAAACAGGTGTTGGGGGCCAGAAGGTCAGGGCTGGGATTTCCGTTCTCCCCTAAATTTCACTTTCACTCCACTGGTGTCTTTGCTTTATAACAGTCAGACAGCATGACCCCCGTCTCTGATAGTTAAGACTCCTAAGACCCTGAAAATGTGGCTCTTGGAGCTCCTAACCATGCAGCTAGCAGTGGTCCTGGCTCTAACCCTGACGGGTGAGTGCGGGTTGGAGGGAAGTTGGTTTCGAGAATGGGGACGGCCAGGTGGAAACTCTAACCCCTAGGAGGAGCCTCTCAGTGGTCCCCAGCAGATGTCCCCCAACCTTCAACTCCTGCACGGAAATTCTCTCCATCTCAGTCCATGGCCCCAGGGCTCGCAGACCATGGGTCCGACCGGGTCTCACCCCTCTCCCTCCCCCAGGCCTTCACTCCCAAAGGCCAGGAGCCCTGTTCATCATAGTCAGCTACCTGGAAGACAGGCAGTTCCTGCGCTTTATTGAATCGCTGTGAGATAGACCATTACAAAACTGTTCATGATAAGGATTCAATCACACAGTATTCCAACATCCATTCCTCCACCAGTGTACATTTCCCAGCACCAGTGTCCCTAAGTTCCCTCCCATCACTCCCCACCCCAAACCCCCTTCCTGCCTCTATGGCAGGTAATTTTCTTCTCTCTCTCTCTCTCTCTCTCTCTCTCTCTCTCTCTCTCTCTCTCTCTCTCTCTCTCTCTCTCTGTCCTTTAGGCATTGTGGTTTGCAAAATTCTACACAACTTTTTATTAAATCTCAGTTTTCCTACTGGGGTGGGGTCAAGTGACTCAAAGCACTATGAAATGCGGTGTGTCCCTCCAGAAGCTGGAAGCATTTGGTGGCTTGGCAGCTTGATGAGGTTCAGTTGTGAAGATGGGCCATTTCTATGCCTGAAACTTTGGGTGTGGGTGGGAGCTGTTGGCCCCTGGGCAGGGGAGGGTGGCTGGGGTGTTCAGGATATCTGCCCAACCCCATTCTGAAGAGGGCCCAGAGCTCAGCCCTGACTGGTCTACATGGAAGATTTAGCAGCTTAGCATTCTTTCCAAGATTACTTGAAGAACTGGGCCATTTCTATGCTAAAAAAAAATGTTGAGGACTAGATATATAAATAAAGGAGATGGACAAAAGAGGTCCTTTATGGGAACTTTCAACCAATATGATGGTGCTAGAGGGGGAATAATGCCCCAGAGGGGGGAGGTTGGGGGACAGGTCCTGTATCTGCTCTATCTCTGCTTCCTGAAAGAATCTCCCCTTGAGAAAGCCCATTACAAAGATGTTTTTCCCCATGAACCAAGGTCCTTGGATGTGAAAAAGTCTATCTTGGATAGATTAAAGTCGTTAGGTATTTGCCCGAGGAATATTGTTCTGATGATTATGGATTCTAGTAATAAATATGATTCATAGAGAACAGTCAGGGTTCAGTCCAAAGACATGAGCCCCTTCACCACATGCTTTTTGCTCCCATTTCTGCCTCTTTCTTAGTCCTCATGGCATCCCTGATTCAGGCCTGCTCAGGTAGGGCTGGTCCCCAGCATAAATCTAATATGATTTTTCTTCAAAAGACTTTCTAGGGGTTGGTGAAATAATATAGCAGGTAAGGTGCTTGCCTTGAACCTTTCCAGAAAGGGGTTCTATTGCCTGCATCCCATATGTTCCCCTGAGCACTGCCAGGAGTAATTCCTGAGTACAGAGTCAGTGAACATCACTGGGTATGACCCCTTGCTCCCCACAAAGATTTTCTGTTAAAATTAATTTGTTGTTGATATTATTCCAGTTGAAGTCAATGTCAGGCATTAACTCTGCAGGAGAGATATCACAAAGGTAAAGCACTTGCCTTGCATGTGGCCAATACGGGTTTGATCCCCCACACCACATATGGTCCCATGAACCTGTCAGAATGATCCCTGAGCACAGAGCCAGGAGTTACTCCTGAGTGCTGCCTGGTGTAGCCAAAAACAAAACAAAGTCATCATTGCCAACAATAAAGGGGCTTTAAGTCAGAGTCCTCACACGGCAAACACTGACAGGCATAACCTGAATGCACAGAAGCATCTCTGGCATCCTCAGGAACTTGTAAGATTGTAGCGAGATACCGAAATGAAAACCATAGAAAATCGCTGTCAGTCTCAGTCCTGGACATGGGACACAGTGTGACAAAGACCAGGTGAGGGAACAGGTGAGAGGGCGAAGTCCCGAATCCCAGTTGTGTCTCCCAGTGTCCCCAGGGTGGTATTGGGTGCAGGAGATCAGGCCTGGGGATTCCTGTTCTCCCCAGAGTTTCACTTCTCCCTCTGCAACCTGTGTCAGCACCTTCTGCCCAGATACTCCTGACGCGTCCCCAGTCCTCACTCCTATTGGGCGTCGCTGTCTAGATCAGCCAATCAGGGTCCTCTCGGCTCCCTTTATAAACTGAGGAGAAGCCCGGAAGAGTTAAAAAAAAAAAAGGTCGGATTCTTTGACTATGTGGGTGCCCTGACCCCTTATTCTGCTACTCTCAGGGGCCCTGGCCCTGACCCAGACCCAGACCAGGGCGGGTGAATGCGGAGTCGGCAGGGGAGTTCATTGCGGGGAGTAAGGGTAGAAACTGCCAGTCACTAATGTAGGACCTCTGAGAAGTAGTTCCTTGGTTTCCCTGCCCGGATGCCCCTCCAAATGTTCCTTCTTGTCCCCCCCAACCTTAAACTCCTCCCATACCCCTAAGTCTCACCCTTCTTGGTCCCTTCCCCCCTTTTGAAAAAAAATTTTATTAGTGAATCACCATGAGGTACAGTTACAAATTTATGAACTTTCGTTTTTGCATTAGTCATTCAGTGATCATTTACCCGTCCCTCCACCAGTGCCCATTCTCCTCCACCAATGATCCCAGTATCCCTCCCCCCACCCCCACCCCATCCCCCACCACCCCACCACACCTCTGCAGCAGGGCATTCCCTTTTGTTCTCTCTCCTGTTGGGTGTTGTAGTTTGCAATAGAGGTATGGAGTGGCCATTGTGTTTGGTCTGTAGTCTACTTTTGGCACTCATCTTTCAACCCGAATGGGTCCTCCCAACATTCTCTACTTGGTGTTCCCTTCTCTATCTCAGCTGCCTTTTCCCCCAGCATGTGAGACTAGTTTCCAAGCTGTAGGGTAGACTTCTTGGTCCTTATCTCTACTACTCTTGGGTGTTAGTCTCCCATTCTGTTACTTTATATTCCACAGATGAGTGCGATCTTTCTATTCTATTTCTGACTCATTTCACTTAACATGGTATTTTTCATGTTGATCCACTTATGTGCAAATTTTATTACTTCATCTTTTGTGACAGCTGCATAGTATTCCATTGTGTAGATGTACCAAAGTTTCTTTAACCAGTCATATTTTGGGGCACTCAATTCTTTTCCAGAATTTGACTATTGTAAACAGTGCTGCAATGAAATGCAGATGTCATTTCTACTATATCTTTTTGCCTCTCCAGAATATATTCCCAGGAGTGGTATTGCTGGGTCAAATGGGAGCTCAATTTCTAATTTTTTGAGAATAGTCCATATTGTTTTACAAAAGGGCTAAACCGGTCTGCATTCCCACCAGCAGTGAAGGAGAGTCCCTTTCTCCCCACATCCGCACCAACACCGGTTGCTTTTGTTCTTTTATATGTGAGCCAGTCTCTGTGGTGTGAAATGATATCTCATTGTTTTAATCTGCATATCCCTGATGATTAGTGATGTAGAGCATTTTCTCATGTGTCTTTTAGCCATTTGGATTTCTTCTTTGAGAAAATTTGTTCATTACCACCCCCCATTTTCTGATGGGGTTGGATATTTTCTTCTTGTAGAGTTCAAACAGTGCCTTCTATATCCTTGATATCAACCCCATATCAGATGGGTATTGGGTGAATATCCTTTCCCATTCTGTAGACTGTCTTTATATTTTGGTCACAGTTTCTTTTTTTTTTTTAGAAGTCCACTTTCTTTAATGTAGTACAAAAAATATATAGGTAAAACCAAAAATAAACATAATCACATTTGTTTACACCACTATCTAGTTGTTCATATTAACTTTACTATCAAACAACAAGGAGTTGGTGTCAAGTTAGGGATCAAGAAAGATAAAACCAAAAACACGTCTATGGAGTTTATTCTACACTGTGTACAGCTGTGCTTGCAGAGGCCACTTCTTTGACGTCTCCACTGTGCAGGTATTCAGTTGTATATAAAATTGAACCTGCTCAAAAACTGAGGAAGACTAGAAATGATAGGTCCATATCCTGGTGCATTGTCATACAATTCAAACAATGGTGCAGCTACCAGCTTATAATTCTTAGGAACTGCAAACAAAGCTTTCTCTTGAAGCTGAACCAAAAACAACTTCTTATGTTCCTTGGGTTTTGTAATATGTGCAGGAATATAAGGATACTGAGGAGGCTCAAAATTCGATCTCCACCAGTTACCCATGCAATCATCAATGACCGAGTCCTGTAGGACTCCATCCTGACGACCCAGTATCTCTGTCATTAAGCGTTTTAATCCTTCAACTTCATCTTCTCCTGGGTTAAGTCACCACCAGGTAATTTGAAGAAAGTTGTTCCCAGCTGTAGCAGTAACACATGAGGTAGCCGATGCTCATGTACAATCAGGACCCCTTCGACAGTCCTCCTCATTCCAATTTTATCAAATTCCTCTCTCATGCGCTGAAATCTGGCTGCAACAGAACTGTCTTTCTCATAGAGGGGCTCTTTTGTACCAAAAGTGTAATTGGTAAGAAGGTACAGGTTGATGGTGCGCTCCAGGGTGAGGGGCTTGGTCTGCTGGATGTACTTGTTACCAAACTGCATGACACCCCCCTCCCCAGGGCCAGCCAGTCTGCGAGTGGTTGGGCGGCACCACCGACATGCGGATGTGCGGGAGAGCTGGGGCACCGCTGGCAGCCAGCGGAGAGGAAGCAGCAGGGAAACTTTGCCCCCTGCTAGTGGGGCAGTCCTCTGCGTCCCCGCCCAGCAGCCACCGCCCGCCATTAAGAAGAGGAGTGCTGGTCACAGTTTCTTTTGAGGTGCAGAAGCTTCTTAGTTTAAGATGGTCCCATTTGTTTATCTATGTTTCCACTTGCTTGGCCAGTAGCACGTCATCTTTGAAAATACCTTTAGCTTCAATGTAGTGGAGGGTTTTGTCAACCTTGTTTTCCATGTACTTTATGGATTCTGATCTGATGTTGAGATCTTTAATCCACCTTGTTGGTCCCTCCCCCCTTCCCCCTCTCCTGAGACCCCCTCCAACCAACACTCCGGGGAGTGGGGGGGAGGTCGTGCCAGGTTCTCACCCCTTCCCCTCCCCAGGTTCCCACTCCCTGGGGTACTTCCTCAGTCCCCATGCAGGTGTTGGGGGCCAGAAGCTCAGGGCTGTTGATTTCTGGTCTCCCCTACGTTTCACTTTCACTCCCCCTGGTGGAGTTGCTTTAGAACAGTCAGACAGCATAACCCCCGGTCTCCCCATAGTTAATACTCCTAAGTTCCTGAAAATGTGGCTCTTGGAGCTCTTAACCATCCAACCACAGCTGGCATTGGTCCTGGCTCTGACTCAGACGGGTGAGTGCGGGTCGGGGGGAAGTTTGTTGTTGCGCGGAGTGGAGACGGCCAGGCGGGAACTCTAACCCCCAGGAGGAGCCTCTCCGTGGTCCCCAGCAGATGTCCCCCGTCCCGCCCTGTCCCGTCCCCCAACCTTCAACTCCTGCGCTCTAAGTCGCCCATCTCAGTCTCTTGGCCCCAGGGCTCGCGGACAGCGGGTCGGACCGGGTCTCACCCCTTCCCCTCCCCCAGGCCCCCACTCCCTGAGGTACTTCCTCACCGCCATCTCGCGGCCCGGCGGCGGGAAACCCCGCTACATCGCCGTCGGCTACGTGGACGACACGCAGTTCGTGCACTTCGACAGCGACTCTGCGAGTCCGAGGATGGAGCCGCGGGCGCCGTGGGTGGAGCAGGAGGGACCCGAGTACTGGGAAGGGGAGACGCGGAGAGCCAAGGACGCCGCAAAGAATTACCGAGTGGACCTGAACACCCTGCGCGACTACTACAACCAGAGCGAGGCGGGTGAGCGCAGCCGGGCAGGGACGAGCCAACACGGGGACGGGCCGGGTCGCCCCGAGGCGGGTCCGAGAGTCCCCGAGGCTGGGGGACCCGCCTCGGACCCCTGACCAGGAGGCGCCGCGGGGACCGGGCCTCGGTTTTGTTTTCGGTTCGGGGTTAATCTGTGCGGGCGGGTCAGACTCTCACACCCTCCAGAGCATGTCCGGCTGCGACGTGGGGTCCCACGGGCGCCTCCTGCGCGGGTACCGTCAATACGCCTACGACGGCGCCGACTACATCGCCCTGAACGAGGACCTGCGCTCCTGGACGGCGGCGGCGGGCACGCAGGCTTGGAGAACCCAGCGCAAGTGGGAGCAGGCGGGTGGGGCTGAGTATGAGAGGAACTACCTGGAGGAAATCTGCGCGCCTTGGCTCCGTAGATACTTGGAGAACGGGAAGGACACGCTGCTGCGCGCAGGTACCGGGTCCCGGATGGTGAAGACCCCTGATCTCCCCCTGGGCGTGGCAGACTCCCCACAAGGCGGAAGATAGTGGGGGCTAGTGTCCAAACAGTCCTCTCCTCTGGCCAGGAGAGGAAGGGGCCGTCCTGGTTTCAATGTCCGGTGCTACAGAGAGACTTGCCCGCAGGCCTACCCTGTCTTCAAAAGAGCATGAAGGACCCTGGTCTCCCTGCTGGGAGGGGAGACCTTCCCTGAAATAACAGATCTTGGTTTCCTTGGGTTGTCGGGTTCCAACAGTCACTCTGAACCCAACTTTCTTACATCGTTTTCTCATCACCTGAGATCTGACTGTTTTTCTCAGACATTCATCCTCCACCCAGGTCAGGACCAGAGTCAGTGTTCTCCTGAGAGACCTCAGCCTCCTACCCAAACCTTATTCTGAATTTTGGAATAGGATTTTACCAATTTCTCGAGTCAGCTTGGGTTTTCTGCCTCCTTCTTCCAAACCAATTATCCTGTTCAACCTCATTCTGGAAGTGACCCAAAGTGTGAATTTTCTCATTTTTCCTCCTCAGAAGCCCCCAGAAGACACATCACCCACCACTCCTTCTCTGACCAGGAGGTCACCCTGAGGTGCTGGGCCCTGGGCTTCTACCCTGCCGAGATCACCCTGACCTGGCAGCGTGATGGGGAGGACCTGACCCAGGACACAGAGCTGGTGGAGACCAGGCCTTCAGGGGATGGAACCTTCCAGAAGTGGGCGGCTGTGGTGGTGCCTTCTGGAGAGGAGCAGAGATACACGTGCCGTGTGCAGCACCAGGGGCTGCCGGAGCCTGTCACCCTGACATGGGGTGAGGAGGGGGACGGGGCACAAAGCCTGTTCTCACAGGAATCAGGAGACTTTTCTGGGGAGCTTTAGAGGGTTAGGACTAAGACCCGGGGGTCAGACCCTCTCCTTCCTTCCTTCCTTCCTTCCCAGAGCCCCCTTCTCAGCCCACCCTCCTCCCTGTGGGCGTCATTGTCGGCCTGGCTCTCCTCGGGGCTGTGGTCACTGGAGCTGTGGTGGCAGCTGTGATCAGCAGGAGGAAGCACTCAGGTAAGATGGTGGCAGGGGAAAATCTGTCCAATAAGGCAAGTCTTGAGTCTTGTCCCACTCTGGGGGTCTCCCCCTGTATTAGCTCTCCTGCCTCATTAGCGGGAGCACCACCCGCCCCTGTGCTGTCTCTCACACTCCCTTGTGTGTGCCGCTGTCAGGTTTGCTCAGGAAAGACACTTTCACCTCCATAAGCTGGGGATGAACCTGGTTCCCAGGGTCCCAGGTCACAGGGACTGTCCCTATGAGCACAGAGCACCAGGACGAGGCTGGTCAGTCCAGGAGCATCTCCTTCCTGCATGTTTCCTGGTCCTGCCCTCAGTCTTCAGAGTTCTGACGCTTCCCTGGGGTCTGGGCCTAGAGAGCTGCTCTGTGGGCTCAGGACCCAGTGCTCTCCCCGACCTTCCCTGGGTTGTTTACTTCCCTCAGGTGGGAAAGGAGGACAGTACACTCAGGATGCAAAAAAATGTGGGCAGGGCTGGGGCCCTGGAGCCCTGGATAGAGACCAGAGTCCAGGGGGAGCTCCTGCACCCCAGTTTCCTCCTCTCATTTCACCCCCTGGGGCTCTGACCTTGTCCTGTTCATTCCTCCCCAAACAGCGACAGTTTCCCGGGCTCTGATGAGTTTCTCATGAACCCTAGAGGTGAGACCTGGAGGCTGGAGTGGGTGGGATTGGGCAGAGGGGACAGGACTGGGTTTGGCGGTTCTTTGAGAGGGATACTGGGAGCTTGCTCAGGATGTCACCACTTCTGTCACTCACTGAGTCTCTTCATTCTTTTCTCTCACAGTGTGAAACAAGTGCTCTGTATGAGGCTGAGGAATGCAAAATTTCCTCACATTTTTATGTTGTGACAAGAATTGTATATATTCTCAAGCCGTGGGACTTGACTGTGTCTGTTGTCCAATCACATACTGTGAGGGGGGAGTCTCGCCCAACCCTGGCTAGCAGGCCCTCCCCACAGTTACCTTTGTTCTCCTCCCTGATGGTCTGGTCCCAAGCAGAAGAGGCGAGACTTGGTCGTCTCCATCTGGGTTGACTTCCTGTTTTGTCTGAATGATATTTCTGAATAAAGAATTTGTAGCTTTTTACTAATTCTTGTTTTATGGAATTGAGAGACTAATAAAGGATATCCCTAACATTTGAGAGGGAATAATGGAAATTCTGAGACCTTCCCAAGATACACGTGTGTTATCTGTTTGAGTCTGTGACAGGCGGCACAGGAGAGGCTGTGGGATGAGCAGGGACAGAGCCTGTGCCCAGTCTGTCTCAGTGCATTGCAGGCTTTGATGTCATCACTCAGCAGTCTGGGTCACTTTTCCTCTTCCTTGTCCTGATCCCTCAATAGCACCTTCTCCCACCAGGGCCATTATCACACAGACTCAGGTAGCACCTTGGCCTCATTCTGTCCCAGGACAGTGAACAGTGAGGGCTTCTGTGCTGGTCAGTCTAGGCTCAGGCCTCGGTGTTCTCCTCAGCCATAACTTTCTATTTGTTAGTTCTGTGGAGGGCTAAAGCATTAATAGCACAGTGGGTAGGGCATTTGCCTTGCACACGGCCAACCCGGGTTCGATTCTTCCCTCCCTCTCGGAGAGCCCGGCAAGCTGCTGAGAGTATCACACCCGCACAGCAGAGCCTGGCAAGTTACCCGTGGCATATTCAATATGCCAAAAACAGTAACAACTCTCACGATGGAGATGTTACTGGTGCCCGCTCGAGTAAATCGATGAACCACTGGATGACAGTGCTACAGTGCTACTTCTGTGGAGGAAGCTGCCTGTTTTCTTGAACACACATTCACGGCTCATTCTTTCTGTGTTTCTCCATCTCTGAGCCTCAGGAGGCATTTGCCTGTCACTGTCCTCTCAAGACACAGCACAGCCACTGCACACAGAAATCTCTGTGGTACCAAGAGGTGAATTTTCATCTGAAAGATCAGTGAAAGCAAGAGTTGTTTTTTGGAAAAAATAAGCAAAGTAAACCACTGTCAAGACTCAAAAAGAAAGAGAAAGAATCTCAATAAACTCCTGGCTCTGCACTCAGGAATTACCCCTGGCGGTGCTCAGGGGATCCTATGAGATGCTGGGAATCGAACCCGGGTCGGCCGTGTGCAAGGCAAACGGCCTACCCGCTGTGCTATCGCTCCAGCACCATGGACAGTATTTTCATATCTATAAATCTTTAGGGAATGAAAATCAGGCAAAATTTCCAGCCATTGGTGGGAATTGTACACGAGTGAAGCGATGGGTGTTGAAATATTATATGACTGAAGCCCAGTCATAAACAACTTTGTAACTGTGTGTTTCACTGGGATTCAATTAAAAATAATAATAAAATAAAGAATAATAATTATAATTTAAAAATTCCCAGTCTTGGAGATTGTGTAGGAAGGGACAGGCTTCACTGTAAATATAATAATCAAGTAAAGTGTTTAAGTTAGATGTCCGTAACTGCTGTGGGGAACATGACCCAATTTTATAAGTGTGTGGGGACAAGGGCAGTAGCTATTTTCTTTTTTGTTCTTAAGAGCCAAAATTATTTATTTCTTTCATTTGAAGTATTCTTTTTTTTTTCTTTTTAGATCACACCTGGCGATGCACAGGGGTTACTCCTGGCTCTGCACTCAGGAATTACCCCTAGCAGTGCTCAGGGGACCATATGGGATGCTGGGATTCAAACCCGGGTTGGCCGCGTTCAAGGCAAACGCCTTACCCGCTGTGCTATCGCTGCAGCCCTGAAGTATTCTTTGAGGACACCCTTGGCCTGTGATTCTTTGCCATAGTCCTTAATTACAACACAACTGCAGCCAACCACTTTACGGGGTTTCCCTTCTCTGTCAATTTTACAGAGACCAACCCATTCCCCTAGCTTCTTGTTGTCATTAAACTTAATTAGGTTGACCTGGTGTTCAACACAAAGTGCCTCCACCAACTTGACATACTCATCACAGTTGGATGCAAGCACACAAAGTTGGGCTTGGCGCTTGTCTAGGGCTTTGGCGGCTTCTCGGATGCCACGTGCGAGGCCACCATGAATGAGGGCGGTCTTCAGCACCTCTTGCAGCACAGTAATCGCATCCATTACACCTCCAGCAGCAATGCCTTCCTCGGCCATGGCGGTGGATTACGGGTGGAGCCGAATCTTGAACGCACCTGTGCCTCCGCCTCCACACAGTTCTGCAGCGGCAGGGCGGCAGTAGCTATTTTCTATTTTCGTAGCCTGATCAATGGAGTTCTCTTCACTGGGAAGGTGACCTTGGAGGAAAGATGGAAGGACATGATGGGTGATCTGTGTGGGTGTCTGGGCTAAGGGAACTGATTAAGGAGGTGACTCCAACAATATTTAAACCCTGGAGAAGAGGTGGGGACATCCCAATAGGAGCTGCTGGCTTCAGACTCAGATTAGCAGGAATAACATAGACCAGAGGAGGAATCTTACTGTTTCTGTGACAGTACATTCATCCCTACCCCTGGGTGGAGCCACTTAAAGAAGTGACTACTGTGCTCCAGACTCCACATGCTTACAGAGACTTGGGGAGAGGCCTGAGTATTTCCAACAAGCCAAATGCATTCCTGAGGTTCAGTCACATTGAGAACCACTGAATCATTTACCAGAGAGCACCCCAGGTGTAGAGAGGCTTATAGCTACATTTTAGTATTTTCCTGAGAAGAACAAGAACCACCATACTGGGAGATAAATTTGCTTCCGTGCCATGTGGTGGAATTAGAATGAGAGTGTGAGTTCAGCATCAGAAAATCTTTCAGGGGCTGGAGCAATAGCACAGTGGGTAGGGCGTTTGCCTTGCATGTAGCCGACCCGGGTTCGATTCCCAGCATCCCATATGGTCCCCTGGGGACCACCAGGAGTAATTCCTGAGTGAAGAGCCAGGTGTGACCCCCCCCAAAAAAAAAAAGAAAATCTTTCAGGGGCTGGAGCAATAGCACAGAGAGTAGGGCATTTGGCTTGCATGAGGCCGAACCTCCCGGCATCGCATATGGTCCCTTGAGCACTGCCAGGGGTAATTCCTGAGTGCAGAGCCAGGAGTAACCCCTGTGCATTGCTGGGTGTGACCCAAAAAGGAAAAAAAAAAGAAAAATAGTCCCATTTGTTTATCTGTTTTCACTTTCTTGGCCAGTGGCATGTCATCTTTGAAAATACCTTTAGCTTCGATATAGTGGAGGGTTTTGCCAACCTTGTCTTCCATGTAATTTATGGATTCTGATTTGATGTTGAGATCTTTAATCCACCTTGTTGGTCTCTCCACCCTTTCCTGTTTCCCAGGACCCCTCTGACCAACACTCCTGTGGGGGTCTTGCCAGGTCTCACCCCTTTCCTCCCCCAGGTTCCCACTCTCTGAGGTATTTCCTCGGTCCCGAGCAGGTGTTTGGGGCCAGAAGCTCAGGGCTGGGATTTCTTGTCTCCCCTAAGTTTCACTTTCACTCCCATTGGTGTCATTGCTTTAGAACAGCCAGTCACCTTGACCCCGTCTCCCGGTAGTTAAGACTCCTAGACCCTTAAAATGTGGCTCTTGGAGCTCCTAACCATACAGCTAGCAGTGGTCCTGGCTCTCTCCCAGACAGGTGAGTGCCGGGTTGGAGGGAAGTTTGTTGTGCGGAGTGGGGATGGCCAGGTGGGAACTCTAACCCCTAGGAGGAGCCTCTCCGTGATCCCCAGCAGATGATCCCAGTCCCGCCCTGTCCCGTCCCCCAACCTTCAACTCCTGCACTCAAAGTCTCTCCCATCTCAGTCCCTAGGCCCCTGGGCTCACGGATTGCAGGTCGAATGGGGTCTCACCCCATCCCCTCCCCCTGGCCCGACTCCCTACGGTACTTCCTCACTGCCAACTCGGGGCCGGTGGGGAGCCCCGCTTCATCACCGTGGGCTACGTGGACGACACACAGTTCGTGCGCTTCGACAGCGACTCAGCGAGTCCGAGGATGGAGCCGTGGGCACCGTGGATAAAGCAGGAGGGACCCGAGTACTGGGAGCGGGAGACACGGAGAGCCAAGGGCACCGCACAGACTTACCTAGTGAGCCTGAACACCCTGCGCGGCTACTACAACCAGAGCAAAGCGGGTGAGCGCGGCCGGGCAGGGACGAGCCAAAACGGGGACAAGCCAGGTCGCCCCGAGGTGGGTCAGAGCGTCCCCAAGGCTGAGGGACCCGCCCCGGACCCTTGACCTGGAAAAGCTGCAGGGAGCGGGCCCTGGTTTCTTTTTCGGTTCGGGGTTAATCTGTGCGGGGCGGGTCAGGCTCTCACACCCTCCAGAGCATGTAAGGCTGCGACTTGGGGTCCGACGGGCGCCTCCTGCGCGTGTACGAACAATCCGCCTACGGCAGCGCCAACTACATCGCCCTGAACGAGGACCTGCGCTCCTGGACAGCTGCGAAGGGCACGCAGGCTTGGAGAACCCAGCGCAAGTGGGAGCAGGAGGGTCAGGCTGAGCACTACAGGAGCTACCTGGAGGACACCTGCGTGCCTTGGCTCCTAAGACACCTGGAGAACTGGAGGACACGCTGCTGCGCACAGGTACTGGTCCCTGGTGGTGACGACCACTGACCTTCCCTGGGCGGGCCAACTCCCCACAAAGGGAAGATAATGGGGACCAGTGTCCAAACAGTCCTCTCCTCTGGCCAGGAGAGGAAGGGGCCCTCCTGGTTTCAATGTCCAGTGCTACAGACAGACTTGCCCGCAGGCCTACCCTGTCTTCAAAAGAGCATGAAGGACTCTGGTCTCCCTGGTGGGAGGGGAGACCTTCCCTGAAATAACAGATCTTGGTTTCCTTGGGTTGTCGGGTTCAAACAGTCACTCTGAACCCAACTTTCTTACATCGTTTTCTCATCACCTGAGATCTGACTGTTTTTCTCAGACATTCACCCTTCACCCAGGTCAGGACCAGAGTCAGTGCTCTCCTGAGAGACCTCAGCCTCCTACCCAAACCTTATTCTGAATTTTGGAATAGGATTTTACCAATTTCTCGAGTCAGCTTGGGTTTTCTACCTCCTTCTTCCAAACCAATTATCCTGTTCAACCTCATTGTGGAAGTTACCCAAAGTGTGAATTTTCTCATTTTTCCTCCTCAGAAGCCCCCAGAAGACACATCACCCGCCACCCCTTCTCTGACCAGTATGTCACCCTGAGGTGCTGGGCCCTGGGCTTCTACCCTGCCAAGATCACCCTGACCTCGCAGCGTGATGGGGAGGACCTGACCCAGGACACAGAGCTGGTGGAGACCAGGTCTTCAGGGGATGGAACCTTCCAGAAGTGGACAGCTGTGGAGGTGCCTTCTGGAGAGGAGCAGAGATACACGTGCCGTGTGCAGCACCAGGGGCTGCCGGAGCCTGTCACCCTGAGATGAGGTAAGAAGGGGGACGGGGCACAGAGCCTGTTCTCACAGGAATCAGAAGACTTTTCTGGGGAGCTTTTGAAGGTTAGGACTAAGTCCCAGGGGTCAGACCCTCTCCTTCCTCCCTTCCCAGAGCCCCTTCTCAGCCCACCATCCTCACTGTGGGCATCATTGTCGGCCTGGCTCTCCTCGGGGCTGTGGTCACTGGAGCTGTGGTGGCAGCTGTGATCAGCAGGAGGAAGCACTCAAGTAAATTGGTAGCAGGGGAAAATCTTTCCAATAAGGCAAGTCTTGAGTCTTGTCCCACTTTGGGGGTCTCCACCCTGCATTAGTTCTCCTGCCTCATTAGCGGGAGCACCACCCGCCCCTGTGCTGTTGCTCATACTCCCCTGTGTGTGCTGCTCTCAGGGTTGTTCATGAAAGACACTTTCACCTCCATAAACTGGGGATGAACCTGGTTCCAAGGGTCACAGGTCACAGGGACTGTCCCTGTGAGCACAGACCACCAGGAGGAGGCTGTCAGTCCAGGAGCATCTCCTTCCCAATTGTCTCCTGGTCCTGCCCGCCATCTTTAGAGTTCTGACACTTCCCTGGGGTCTGGGCCTAGAGAGCTGCTCTGTGGCCTCAAGACCCAGTGTTCTCCCCGACCTCCCTGGGATGTTTCCTTCCCGCAGGTGAGGAAGGAGGACAGTACACTCAGGCTGCAAGTAAGTGTGGGCAGGGCTGGGGCCCTGGAGCCCTGGATAGAGACCAGAGCACACGGGGAGCTCCTGCACCCCAGATTCCTCCTCTCATTTCACCCCCTGGGGCTCTGACCTTGGCCTGTTTGTTCCTCCCCAAACAGCGACAGTTCCCAGGGCTCTGATGAGTCTCTCTCGAACCCTAGAGGTGAGACTCTGGAGGCTGCAGTGGGCGGGATTGGGCAGAGGGGACAGGACTGGGTTTGGCGGTTCTTTGAGAGAGATGCTCAGGATGTCACAGTTCTGTGACTCACCTGACTCTCTTTATTCTTTTCTCTTACAGTGTGAAACAAGTGCTCTGTATGAGGCTGAAGAATGCAAATTTCCTCACATTTTTATGTTGTGACTCAAGAATTTTGGATATTCTCAAGCCGTGGGACTTGACTGTGTCTGTTGTCCAATCACATACTGTGAGGGGGGAGTCTCGCCCACCCCTGGCTAGCAGACCCTCCCCACAGTTACCTGTGTTCTCCTCCCTGATGGTCTGGTCCCAAGCATAGGCGGGACTTGGCCGTCTCCCTCTGGGTTGACTTCCTGTTTTGTCTGCATAATATTTCTGAATAAAGAATTTGCCATTTTTAACAAATTCTTATTTTATTGAATTGAGAGATTAATAAAGGATATCCCTAAAATTTGAGAGGGAATAATGGAAATTCTGAGACCTTCCCAAGATACACGCGTGTTACCTGTTTGAGTCTGTGATAGGCGGCATAGGAGAGGCTGTGGGATGAGCAGGGACAGAGCCTGTCCCCAGTCTGTCTCAGTTCATTGCAGGCTTTGATGTCATCACCCAGCAGTCTGGGTCACATTTTCTCTTCTTTGTCCTGGTCCCTCAATAGCATCATCTCCCACCAGGACCATCATCACACAGACTCAGGTAACACCTTGGCCTCATCCTGTCCCAGGACAGTGAACAGTGAGGGCTTCTGTGCTGGTCAGTCTAAGCTCAGGCCTCGGTGTCCTCCTCAGCCATAGCTTTCTATTTGTTACTTCTGTGGAGGGCTGGAGCATTAATAGTAATAGGGCGACCAACCCAGGTTCGATACCTCCATGCGTCTCATGAGCCCAGCAAGCTGCTGAGAGTATCACACCCGCACAGCAGAGCCTAGCAAGCTACCCGTGGCGTATTCGACATGCCAAAAGCAGTAACAAGTCTCACAATGGAGATGTTACTGGTGCCCGCTCGAGTAAATCGATGAACCACTGGATGACAGTGCTACAGTGCTACTTCTGTGGAGGAAGCTGCCTGTTTTCTTGAACAAACATTCACGGCTCATTCTTTCTGTGTTTCTCCATCTCCGAGCCTCAGGAGGCATTTGCCTGTCACTGTCCCCTCAAGACACAGCACAGCCACTGCGCACAGAAGTCTCTGTGGTATCAAGAGGTGAATTTTCATCTGAAAGATCTGTGAAAGCAGGAGTTGGTTTTTTGGAAAAAATAAACCAAGTAAACCACTGTCAAGACTCAAAAATAAAGACAAAGAACCTTAATAAACTCCTGGTTCTGCACTCAGGAATTACCCCTGGTGGTGCTCAGGGGACCAGATGGGATGCTGGGAATTGAACCCGGGTCGGCCGTGTGCAAGGTAAATGGCCTATCCGCTGTGCTATCGCTCCAGCACCATGGACAGTATTTTCGTATCTATAAATACTGTCGGTATTTATAATAAAGTATTTATATAAAATTAAAATAAATAAAGACAGTATTTCCATCTATTCAGAGAAGAAAATCAGGCAAAATTTCCAGCCATTGGTGGGAATTGTACACCAGTGAAGCAATGGATGTTGAAATATTATATGACTGAAACCGGGTCATGAACAACTTTGTAACTGTTTCACTGGGATTCAATTAAAAATAATAATAAAATAAATAATAATAATTATAATTTAAAAATTCCCAGTCTTGGAGATTGTGTAGGAAGGGACAGGCTTCACTGTAAATATAATAATCAAGTAAAGTGTTTAAGTTAGATGTCCGTACCTGCTGTGGGGAACATGACCCAATTTTATAAGTGTGTGGGGACAAGGGCAGTGGCTATTTTCTTTTTTGTTCTTAAGAGCCAAAATTATTTATTTCTTGCATTTGAAGTATTCTTTGATGACATCCTTGGCCTGTGATTCTTCGCCATAGTCCTTAACTACAACACAACTGCAGCCAACCGCTTTACGGGGTTTCCCTTCTCTATCAATTTTACAGAGGCTGACACATTTCCCTAGCTTCTTTTTGTCATCAATCTTAATTAGGTTGATCTGGTGTTCAGCACAAAGTGCCTCCACCAACTTGACATACATAGGCTCATCACAGTCGGATGCAAGCACACAAAGTTGGGCTTGGCGCTTGTCTAGGGCTTTGGCGCCTTCAGGGATGCCACGTGCAAGACCATCGTGGATGAGGGCTGTCTTCAGCACCTCTTGCAGCGCAGTATCCATGTCCATTACACCTCCAGCAGCAATGCCTCCTCAGCCATGGCGGTGGATTAAGGGTGGAGCCGAATCTTCTTTTTTTTTTTTCTTTTTGGATCACATCCCGGCGATGCACAGGGGCTACTCCTGGCTCTGCACTCAGGAATTAGCCCTGGCGGTGCTCAGGGGACCATATGGGATGCTGGGAATCCAACCCGGGTCGGCCGTGTGCAAGGCAAACGCCCTACCTCTGTGCTATCTTGAACCCGTACCTCCACCTCCACACAGTTCCGCAGCGGCAGGGCGGCAGTAGCTATTTTCGTAGCCTGTACAGTGGAGTTCTCTTCACTGGGAAGGAGACTTTTGAGGAAAGATGGAAGGACATGATGGGTGATCTGTGTGGGCTAAGGGAACTGATTAAGGAGGTGACTCCCAACAATATTTAAACCCTGGAGAAGAGGTGGGGACATCCCAATAGTAGCTGCTGGCTTCAGACTCAGATTAGCAGGAATAACATAGACCAGAGGAGGAATCTTACTGTTTCTGTGACAGTACATTCATCCCTACCCCTGGGTGGAGCCACTTAAAGAAGTGACTACTGTGCTCCAGACTCCACATGCTTACAGAGACTTGGGGAGAGGCCTGAGTATTTCCAACAAGCCAAATGCATTCCTGAGGTTTAGTCACATTGAGAACCACTGAATCATTCACCAGAGAGCACCCCAGGAGTAGAGAGGCTTATAGCTACATTTTAGTATTTTCCTGAGAAGAAAAGAACAAGAACCACCATACTGGGACATCAGTTTGCTTCCCTGCAATGTGGTGGAATTAGAATGAGGGTGTGAGTTCAGCATCAAGAAAATCTTTCAGGGACTGGAGCAATAGCACAGAGAGTAGGGCATTTGGCTTGCATGAGGCCGAACCTCCCAGCATTGCATATGGTCCCCTGAGCACTGCCAGGGGTAATTCCTGAGTGCAGAGCCAGGAGTAACCCCTGTGCATTGCTGGGTGTGACCCAAAAAGCAAAAAAAAAAAAATAGTCCCATTTGTTTATCTGTTTTCACTTTCTTTGCCAGTGGCATGTCATCTTTGAAAATACCTTTAGCTTCAATGTAGTGGAGGGTTTTGCCAACCTTATCTTCTATGTAATTTATGGATTCTGATCTGATGTTGAGATCTTTAATCCATCTTGTTGGTCCCTCCACCCTTTCCTGTCTCCTGGGACCCCTCTGACCAACACTCCTGTGGGGGAGGGGGAAGGCCTTGCCAGGTCTCACCCCTTTCCTCCCCCAGGCTCCCACTCCCTGAGATATTTCCTAAGTTCCCAAACAGGTGTTGGGGGTCAGAAGGTCAGGGCTGGGATTTCCAGGCTCCCCTAAATTTCACTTTCACTCCACTGGTGTCTTTGCTTTATAACAGTCAGACAGCATGACCCCCGTCTCTGATAGTTAAGACTCCTAAGATCCTGAAAATGTGGCTCTTGGAGCTCCTAACCATGCAGCTAGCAGTGGTCCTGGCTCTAACCCTGACGGGTGAGTGCAGGTTGGAGGGAAGTTGGTTTCGAGAATGGGGACGGCCAGGTGGAAACTCTAACCCCTAGGAGGAGCCTCTCAGTGGTCCCTAGCAGATGTCCCCCAACCTTCAACTCCTGCACGGAAATTCTCTCCATCTCAGTCCATGGCCCCAGGGCTCGCAGACCATGGGTCCGACCGGGTCTCACCCCTCTCCCTCCCCCAGGCCTTCACTCCCAATGGCCAGGAGCCCTGTTCATCATAGTCGGCTACCTGGAAGACAGGCAGTTCCTGCGCTATATTGAATCGCTGTGAGATAGACCATTACAAAACTGTTCATGATAAGGATTCAATCACACAGTATTCCAACATCCATTCCTCCACCAGTGTACATTTCCCAGCACCAGTGTCCCCAGGTTCCCTCCCATCACTCCCCACTCCAAACCCCCTTCCTGCCTCTATGGCAGGTAATTTTCTTCTCTCTCTCTCTATCTCTCTCTGTCCTTTAGGCATTGTGGTTTGCAAAATTCTACACAACTTTTTATTAAATCTCAGTTTTGCTACTGGGGTGGGGTCAAGTGACTCAAAGCACTATGAAATGCGGTGTGTCCCTCCAGAAGCTGGAACCATTTGGTGGCTTGGCAGCTTGATGAGGTTCAGTTGTGACGATGGACCATTTCTATGCCTGAAAATTTTGGGTGTGAGTGGGAGCCTTAGCCCCTGGGCAGGGGAGGGTGGCTGGGGTGTTCAGGGAATCTGCCCGACCCCATTCTGACGAGGGCCCAGAGCTCAGCCCTGACTGGTCTACATGGAAGATTTAGCAGCTTAGCATTCTTTTCAAGATTACTTGAAGAACTGGGCCATTTCTATGCTTAAAAAAAAATGTTGAGTACTAGATATATAAATAAAGGATATGGACAAAAAAGGTCCTTTATGGGAACTTTCAACAAATATGATGGTGCTAGAGGTGAAATAATGCCCCAGAGGGGGGAGGTTGGGGGACAGGTCCTGTATCTGCTCTATCTCTGCTTCCTGAAAGAATCTCCCCTTGAGAAAGCCCATTACAAAGATGTTTTTCCC
Source organism: Sorex araneus (assembly GCF_027595985.1). NCBI lineage: Eukaryota > Metazoa > Chordata > Mammalia > Eulipotyphla > Soricidae > Sorex > Sorex araneus. The sequence goes on along the minus strand of NC_073303.1, from coordinate 31,656,077 downwards.
ATGAACCAAGGTCCTTGGATGTGTAAAAGTCTATCTTGGATAGATTAAAGTCATTAGGTATTTGCCCGAGGAATATTGTTCTGATGATTATGGATTCTAGTAATAAATATGATTCATAGAGAACAGTCAGGGTTCAGTCCAAAGGCATGAGCCCCCTCACCACATGCTTTTTGCTCCCATTTCTGCCTCTTTCTTAGTCCTCATGGCATCCCTGGTTCAGGCCTGCTCAGGTAGGGCTGGTCCCCAGCATAAATCTAATATGGTTTTTCTTCAAAAGACTTTCTAGGGGTTGGTGAAATAGTATAGCAGGTAAGGTGCTTGCCTTGAACCTTGCCAGAAAGGGGTTCTATTGCCTGCATCCCATATGTTCCCCTGAGCACTGCCAGGAGTAATTCCTGAGTACAGAGTCAGTGAACATCACTGGGTATGACCTCTTGCTCCCCACAAAGATTTTCTGTTAAAATTAATTTGTTGTTGATATTATTCCAGTTGAAGTTAATGTCAGGCATTAACTCTGCAGGGGAGATATCACAAAGGTAAAGCACTTGCCTTGCATGTGGCCAATACGGGTTTGATCCCCCACACCACATATGGTCCCATGAACCTGTCAGAATGATCCCTGAGCACAGAGCCAGGAGTTACTCCTGAGTGCTGCCTGGTGTAGCCAAAAGCCAAAAACAAAACAAAGTCATCATTGCCAACAATAAAGGGGCTTTAAGTCAGAGTCCTCACACGGCAAACACTGACAGGCATAACCTGAATGCACAGAAGCATCTCTGGCATCCTCAGGAACTTGTAAGATTGTAGCGAGATACCGAAATGAAAACCATAGAAAATCGCTGTCAGTCTCAGTCCTGGACACGGAGAGACAGTGTGACAAAGACCAGGTGAGGGAACAGGTGAGAGGGCGAAGTCCCGAGTCCCAGTTGTGGCTCCCAGCGTCCCCAGGGTGGTGTTGGGGGCGGGAGATCAGGCCTGGGGATTCCAGGTCTCCCCAGAGTTTCACTTCTTCGGCAACCTGTGTCAGCACCTTCTGCCCAGATACTCCTGACGCGTCCCCAGTCCTCATTCCTATTGGGCGTCGCTGTCTAGATCAGCCAATCAGGGTCCTCGCGGCTCCCTTTATAAACTGAGGAGAAGCCTGGAAGAGTTAAAAAAAAAAAAAAAAGGTCTGATTCTTTGACTATGTGGGTGCCCTGACCCCTTCTTCTGCTACTCTCAGGGGCCCTGGCCCTGACCCAGACCCAGACCAGGGCGGGTGAATTCGGAGTCCGCAGGGGAGTTCATTACGGGGAGTAAGGGTAGAAACTGCCAGTCACTAATGTAGGACCTCTGAGAAGTAGTTCCTTGGTTTCCCTGCCCGGATGCCCCTCCAAATGTTCCTCCTTGTCCCCCCCAACCTTCAACTCCTTCCACACCCCTAAGTCTCACCCTTCTTGGTCCCTTTCCCCCCTTTTGAAAAAAATTTTTATTAGTGAATCACCATGAGGTACAGTTACAAATTTATGAACTTTCATTTTTGCATTAGTCATTCAGTGATCATTTACCCGTCCCTGCACCAGTGCCCATTCTCCTCCACCAATGATTCCAGTATTCCTCCCCCCACCCCCACCCCATCCTCCACCACTCTACCCTGCCTCTGCGGCAGGGCATTCCCTTTTGTTCTCTCTCCTGTTGGGTATTGTAGTTTGCAATAGAGGTATCGAGTGGCCATTGTGTTTGGTCTATAGTCTACTTTTGGCACTCATCTTTCAACCCGAATGGGTCCTCCCAACATTCTCTACTTGGTGTTCCCTTCTCTATCTCAGCTGCCTTTTCCCCCAGCATGTGAGACTAGTTTCCAAGCTGTAGGGCAGACTTCCTGGTCCTTATCTCTACTACTCTTGGGTGTTAGTCTCCCATTCTGTTACTTTATATTCTACAGATGAGTGCAATCTTTTTATTCTGTCTATTTCTGACTCATTTCACTTAACATGGTGTTTTTCATGTTGATCCACTTATGTGCAAATTTTATTACTTCATCTTTTGTGACAGCTGCATAGTATTCCATTGTGTAGATGTACCAAAGTTTCTTTAACCAGTCATATCTTTGAGCACTCCATTTTTTCCAGAATTTGGCTATTGTAAACAGTGCTGCAATGAACATACAAATGCAGATGCCATTTCTACTATATCTTTTTGCCTCTCCAGGATATATTACCAGGAGTGGTATTGCTGAGTCAAATGGGAGCTCAATTTCTTTTTCTTTTTTTTTTTTTTTTTTTTTTGCTTTTTGGGTCACAGCCGGCGGTGCACAGGGGTTACTCCTGGCTCTTCACTCAGGAATTACCCCTGGCGGTGCTCAGGGGACCATATGGGATGCTGGGAATCGAACCCGGGTCGGCCTCGTGCAAGGCTAACGCCCTACCCGCTGTGCTATCACTCCAGCCCCCGGGACCTCAATTTCTAATTTTTTGAGAATCGTCCATATTGTTTTCCAAAAGCGCTAAACCAATAGGCATTCCCACCAGCAGTGAAGGAGAGTTCCTTTCTCCCACATCCGCAGCAACACTGGTTGCTTTTGTTCTTTTGTATGTGGGCCTGTCTCTGTGGTGTGAAATGATATCTCATTGTTTTAATCTGCATATCCCTGATGATTAGTGATGTAGAGCATTTTCTCATGTGTCTTTTAGCCATTTGGATTTCTTCTTTGAGAAAATTTGTTCATTTCCACCCCCCATTTTCTGATGGGGTTGGATGTTTTCTTCTTGCAGAGTTCAAACAGTGCCTTCTATATCCTTGATATCAACCCATAATCAGATGGGTACTGGGTGAATATCCTTTCCTATTCTGTAGACTGTCTTTATATTTTGGTCACAGTTTCTTTTGAGGTGCAGAAGCTTCTTAGTTTAAGATAGTCCCATTTGTTTATCTCTGTTTTCACTTGCTTGGCCAGTAGCATGTCATCTTTGAAAATATCTTTAGCTTCAATGTAGTGGAGGGTTTTGTCACCTTGTCTTCCATGTACTTTATGGATTCTGATCTGATGTTGAGATCTTTAATCCACCTTATTGGTCCCTCCCCCCTTTCCCATCCTCTGAGACCCCTCCAACCAACATTCCTGGGGGTGGTGGGGGGGAAGGTCCTGCCAGGTCTCACCCCTTCCCCTCCCCCAAGCTCCCACTCCCTGAGGTATTTCCTCAGTTCCCAAGCAGGTGTTGGGGGCCAGAGCTAAGAATTTCCAGTGTCCCCAGTTTCACTTTCTCCAGCGGTTACTCATGACTCATACTAGCTTAACTCCCATTGGTGCTGTTTAGAGCAGCCAATCAGCGTGACCCACGTCTGCCGGTATTTAAGAAGAGTCCTCAGACCCTGAAAATGTGGCTCTTGGAACTCCTAACCATCCTCATGAAGCTAGCGGTGGCCCAGACGGGTGAGTGCCAGGTCGGAGGGAAGTTTGTTTAGGGGAGTCCGGAGGGTCAGGCGGGAACTCTAACCCCTAGGAGGAGCCTCTCGGTGGTACGCAGCAGATGTCCCCCGTCCCGCCCTGTCCGATCCCCCAATCTTCAACTCCTGCGAGCTAAGTCTCGCCCATCTCAGTCCCTCGGCACCCGGGCTAGCGGACCGTGGGTCGGACCGGGTCTCACCCATTCCCCTCCCCCAGGCCCACACTTCCTGCAGTACTTCCTCACCGCCATCTCGCGGCCCGGCGACGGGGAGCCCCGCTTCATCGCAGTCGGCTACGTGGACGACACGCAGTTCGTGCGCTTCGACAGTGACTCGGCGAGTCCGAGGATGGAGCCGCGGGCGCCCTGGGTGGAGCAGGAGGGACCCGAGTACTGGGAGGAGCAGACACTGATCGCCAAGAAAGCCGCAAAGAATTACCGGCTGAGCCTGAAAATCCTGCGCGGCTACTACAACCAGAGCAAAGCGGGTGAGAGCGGCCGGGCAGGGACGAGCCAACACGGGGACGGGCCGGGTCGCCCTGAGGGGGGTCCTAGCGTCCCCGAGGCTGAGGGACCCGCCCCGGACCCTTGACCGGGAGGCGCCGCGGGAACCGGGCCCCGGTTTCGTTTTCGGTTCGGGGTTAATCTGTGCGGGGCGGGTCAGACTCTCACACCCTCCAGAGGATGTACGGCTGCGACGTGGGGTCCGACGGGCGCCTCCTGCGCGGGTACGAACAATCCGCCTACGACGGCTCCGACTACATCGCCCTGAACGAGGACCTGCGCTCCTGGACGGCGGCGGCGGGCACGCAGGCTTGGAGAACCCAGCGCAAGTGGGAGCAGTGGGGTGAGGCTGAGTACCACAGGAACTACCTGGAGAACACCTGCGTGCAGGGGCTCCTCAGATACCTGGAGCACGGGAAGGACACGCTGCTGCGCACAGGTACCGGTCTCTGGTGGTGACAACCCCTGACCTTCCCTGGGCAGTGGCTGACTCCCCACAAGGGGGAAAATAATGGGGGCTAGTGTCCAAATAGTCCTTCTCCTCTGGCCAGGAGAGGAAGGGGCCCTCCTGGTTTCAATGTCCGGTGCTACAGATAGACTTGCCCGCAGGCCTACCCTGTCTTCAAAAGAGCATGAAGGACCCTGGTCTCCCTGCTGGGAGGGGAGACCTTCTCTGAAATAACAGATCTCGGTTTCCGTGGGTTCCAACAGACACTCTGAATCTTTCTTTTTCTTTTTCTCTTTTTTTAAATTTTTTAAATTTTATTGAAACACCGTGAGATAGTTACAAGCTTTCATGTTTGGGTTACGATCTCACAATGATCAAAAACCCATCACTCCGCCAGTGTACATTCCCCACCACCAATATCCCGGGTATACGCCCCACCTTTCCCACCCTTCCCCCGCCTCTATGGCAGACAATATTCCCCATACTCTCTCTCTCCTTTTGGGCATTATAGCTTGCAATACAGACACTGAGAGGTCATCATGTTTGGTCCAGCATCTACGTTCAGCATGCATCTCCCATCCCAACTGGTTCCTCCAGCCATCATTTTCTTAGTGATCCCTTCTCTATTCCATCTGCCTTCTCCCCTCCGCTCATGAAGCAGTCTTCCAGCTATGGGGCAATTCCCCTGGCCCTTATATCTACTGTCCTTGGGTGTCAGCCTCATGTGATGCTACCCTACACTCCACAAATGAGTGCAGTCCCTCTATGTCTGTCCCTCTCTTTCGGACTCATTTCACTTCGCATGATACCCTCCATGTTTATCCATTTATAAGCAAATATCATGACTTAATCTCTCCTAACATCTGCATAGTTGAATCCAACTTTCTTACATTTTTTTCTCATCACCTTGGAGATCTGACTGTTTTTCTCAGACATTCATCCTCCACCCAGGTCAGGACCAGAGTCAGTGTTCTCCTGAGAGACCTCAGCCTCCTACCCAAACCTTATTCTAGAATTTTGGAATAGGATTTTACCAATTTCTTGAGTTAGCCTGGGTTTTCTGCCTCCTTCTTCCAAACCAATTATCCTGTTCAACCTCATTCTGAAAGTGACCCAAAGTGTGAATTTTCTCATTTTTCCTCCTCAGAAGCCCCCAGAAGACACATCACCCGCCACCCCTTCTCTGACCAGGAGGTCACCCTGAGGTGCTGGGCCCTGGGCTTCTACCCTGCCGAGATCACCCTGACCTGGCAGCGTGATGGGGAGGACCTGACCCAGCACACAGAGCTGGTGGAGACCAGGCCTTCAGGGGATGGAACCTTCCAGAAGTGGGCGGCTGTGCTGGTGCCTTCTGGAGAGGAGCAGAGATACACGTGCCGTGTGCAGCACCAGGGGCTGCCGGAGCCTGTCACCCTGAGATGGGGTAAGAGGAAGACCAGGCATAGAGCCTGTTCTCAGGGGAATCAAGGTTGGTCCCTCTGGGGAACTGTTGAGGGTTCGGCTGAGGCCGGGGGTCAGACCCTCTCCTTCCTCCCTTCCCAGAGCCCCCTTCTCAGCCCACCATCCTCACTGTGGGCCTAGTTCTCCTCGGGGCTATGGCTTTTGGAGCTGTGGTGGCAGCTGTGATCTGCAGGAAGAAGCGCTCAGGTAAGATGGGCTGGGGAGGGGGAATCTGTCCAACATGGCAAGTCTTGAGTCTTGTCCCACTTTGGGGGTCTCCCCCCCATATTAGCTCTCCTGCCTCATTAGCGGGAGCACCACCCACCCCTGTGCTGTCGCTCACACTCCCCTGTGTGTGCCGCTCTCAGGTTTGCTCAGGAAAGATACTTTCACCTCCATAAGCTGGGGGTGAACCTGGTCCCCAGGGTCCCAGGTCACAGGGATTGTCCCTTCAGGGCACAGACCACCAGGAGGAGACTGGTAAGTCCAGGAGTGTCTCCTTCCTGCGTGTTTCCTGGTCCTGCCCTCAGTCTTCAGAGTTCTGATGCTTCCCTGGGGTCCAGTCCTAGAGAGCTGCTCTGTGGGCTCAGGACCCAGTGCTCTCCCCAACCTTCCCTGGGCTGTTTCCTTCCCGCAGGTGAGGAAGGAGTACAGTACACTCAGGCTGCAAGTAAGTGTGGGCAGGGCTGGGGCCCTGGAATCCTGGGGACAGAGACCGGAGTCCACGGGGAGCTCCCGCACCCCTAGTTCCTCCTAGTCCCACCCCCGGGAGCTCTGACCTTGGCCTATTTGTTCCTCCACAGACAGCAACAGTGCCCAGGGCTCTGATAAGTCTCTCAAGAACACTAGAGGTCAGACTCTGGAGGCTGGAGTGGGCGGGATTGGGCAGAGGGGACAGGACTGGGTTTGGGGGTTCTTTGAGAGGGATGCTGGGAGCTTGCTCAAGATGTCACAGTTCTGTGACTCACCTGAGTCTCTTCATTCTTTTCTCTTACAGTGTGAAACAAGTGCTCTGTATGAGGTTGAGGAATGCAAAATTTCCTCACATTTTTATGTTGTGACTCAAGAATTGTGGATAGGGAGGCACCGGCCCCTCCCTCCGCTGAGATGTGACCCGGGGGCCACACATGCTCTGCAGCTGCACGAGCGTGAATCCAGACCCAGCTGAACCAAACTCAACGTGGGCAGCTACTTGCAGAATGTCTCCAGCCTGAGAACCAAGCCTCGACCCCATGCCCGCCCAGCAGGGGAAAGGTATCTCTCTCTCTCGCCTGTCCCTTCCCAGGGATGAAGGGCAAGGGGACCGCTGTATTATGACGACCACAGATGGGATTATACGACAAAAACTGCAGCAAAAGGACTCAAGGGTGCTCTTGGGAAGGTGGGAGGCACGGGCCCCTCTGCACTGTCCCAGGCTCTGTGTCACCATATCCTGAGTCAGACTCCAGCATGTGGCCACCTGTCAGTGGGGCTCATGTCGTGTGTAGTGCAAGAATGTGGGGCAAAGTAGGTTTCCTCTCTCAGGGAGGAGGACTCTGCTTCCAGTGACTATAGGCTCCCATCATGTGGGAAGGGGGTACTGGGCCTGGGAGTGATGTTGGAGGGTGAGAAATTGGGGGAAATGATAAGTTTCAGTTTGCTGGGCTTTATTTGAACATTTTCCCTCATCCATTGTGTTTAGAAGCCTGTCCCGCATCAGAGACTAGGGTTGTGGGACAGGTGACTTGTCCTTACTTCACAACCCCAGGCAGGTGGATCTGGACCGTGGAGGCGCCACTCACACACATGCTCTCAGCACATGTTTGCACTCAAGAGTGGCACTTACTTTTTGTTGATATTCCCTAAGTTTAGTATATGCACACAGCTCTGTCAGAGAGAATGCACATAATTAACTGAATATTAAACTGCTATCATATGTATGTACAGACATGTATATATTTGGATTTGGAAGTTAATTTCTTGTGTATGTACGTGTGTGTGTGTGTGTGTCTGTGTGTCTGTGTGTGTTTGGGGGTCATATCTCACAGTGAGTGCTTAGGGCTATTCCAAGCATAGTGCCTGGAAAATCATATAGTGCTGGGGATCAAATCCAGGTCTCCCCTTTGAGTCATTCCCCTGCCCCATTAATTTAACATATTTGATCAGAAAATAAAGTGAATGACCAGAAGAATACTGCTTGACTTATAATTCCTGCCTTGTACAAGTATGGTTATGAGTTCAAATTCTTCTGTCCTTTAAGCACCAAGGGACATACTGATACTGGCAGTCTTCTGTCTGTGATCCCCTGTGACTCAAGGGATTTTCAGTCACAACACAGTCAGAAGAACCAGAAAAAGGGCTGCAAATCCCTAGCAAGCACTGCAACTAAGATGTATAAGCATCGTGGCCTAAGCATGTGTAAGCATCAAGTTTGACCTCTGGCAAGCATGTGCAGCTAACCCCAGGAAGCACCACAACTATTACTTATCTGCCCCAACAGAGACTGAGCCTGTCAACTGGAGAATGTATATAAGCACCACAACTAAGAGGATGAGCATCACAACCAACTATGTGAGCATCATGAGCTGATATGTGATTCCCCAGCTGAACATCACAGCAAAAAATGTGCATCACCTGGTCATCATATCAACAAAACTGAAAGGGGGGCTGGAGTGATAGCACAGTGGGTAGGGCGTTTGCCTTGCACGCGGCCAACCTGGGTTCGATTCCCAATATCCCATATGGTCCCCTGAGCACTGCCAGGAGTAATTCCTGAGTGCAGACCCAGGAATAACCCCTGTGCATTGCCAGGTGTGACCCAAAAAGAAAAAAAAAACTGAAAGGAAGTGTGGGAGTGGTAAAAAGAATTTTTCTGGGGATGCAGTACCATTCCTGATACCCCCAAATCGCTGCTGTGCCTCTGGCCGGAAAACTTGGCACCAAGTCTCCTGAGAAATTAAACAGCCAAAAGTTAAATATGTGGGAGTCACATCCACAAACCACCTCTGGCTCAAATATACAAGCTCATTTATTGGCCTTGTTTCAGAGACCTTATTTCAGAAAAAATAAATTTATGGGTTAAAAGCCACAGTTAATCTTGGACCATGCAAGGCTAAGCAGACCAGGGTAAATCAGAGGGTGTAGGTCAGCCTGGTTCCCAGCCGAGCAGGGAGCCTGGCAGCGGCTTGTTCCCACAATCCAAAATTGCTGTCATGCTGCCCGCCGGATTCCACCATATCGGACAGACCTCATCAAGATACAGTCTGCTGGGGCCAGAGCAATAGCACAGCAGCTAGGGCATTTGCCCTGCACACGGCCGACCCGGGTTTGATCCCCAGCATCCCATATGGCCCCCAAGCACCGCCAGGAGTAATTCCTGAGTGCAGAGCCAGGAGTAACCCCTGATCATCGCTGGGTGTGACCCAAATAGAAAAAAAAAGATATAATCTGCTGAAAATATGGGCTTACGGGTTTTGTGACTAAAATCTCCAGGCTTTCTTAGGGTCAGGATGGGTTATCTCCCCCCCACCTCCCTGTACTTCCATAAGCCTCGGAAGCCTCAGCAGTCACTTCCACATCCCAAAGCTGCCATCTAGTTAAAAAAGCTACTCTAGCCTTACCTTTCCAGTAAAAAATCTATACAACCTGAACAAAGAGCCCTGAACAAACACGATGACCTCTTAGTACCTGCATTGTAAACCATAATGCACAAAAGGAGAGTAAAAAAGGAAAGTGCCTGCCATAGAGGCAGGATGGGGGAGGGGGGTTGGGGGATGGTGGGAGGGAAATGGGGGCCTTTGATGGTGGGAAATGTACACTGGTGGAGGGATGGGTGTTGGATCATTGTATGACTTAAAAGTAATCATGATCAGTTTTGTAATGGTCTATCTCACAGATATTATATATTTTTAATTTTTCTAGGTACAATAGATGTTTTAATTTAAAAAAATAAAATATAGGGCTGGAGAGATAGTACAAGATAATGCAAACCATTTGCATTGCACATAGTTAATCCTGGTTTAGTCCCCAGCGCCACATACAGTCCCTTGAGCACCACTAAGAGTAGTGCCTCAGCACAGAGCCTGGAATAAGCTCTGAGCATCACTATGACACAAAATCTATAAATAAATAAATAAAACACATAAAAATTATAAGAATGCTGTCAATCTAACATACAATGTCACCATCCTTTGGTGACCAGGTTCCCTGGTGTGTTTAGCATCAATAGAGTTTCCCCCAGTAGATGGACAAAAGAATGGGTCACAGGCTGATGGCTGGCAACATTATTGAAATCAGAGGGGCTTCTAAAAAAAAAGCATAAGGGTGAGGGGACAGGAATTAACATGAGTTTGGTTGAACATAAACATAAACATGAATTTGGTCAACATAAGCAGATGTAAAACACTTCCTTTCGGGTAAACTCTTCTAGGAGATCCCCCGAGGGGCGGCACTCCATCTCTGAAGCCCCAGCATTTGGGATTCTGGTCCCCAATAATATGATTCCAAATGGTAATAGTTAAAATTGGAACCAGTGAGCCATTTTTAAAATGTCTTATAAAATGTCTTATAAAATTTAAATTAAAAATAAATCATGTCTTATAAAATTAAACATGTTTTATAATTTTTTTCTTTTTGGGTCACACTCGGCAATGCACAGGGGTTACTCCTGGCTCTGCACTCAGGAATTACTCCTGGCGGTGCTCATGGGACCATATGGGATGCTGGGAATCAAACCCGGGTCGACCTCGTGCAAGGCAAATGCCCTACCTGCTGTGCTATCACTCCAGCCCCATGTTTTATAAATTTTTAAAACAGATTATTCGTACCTTTTTTCCTCTAGAGAAGCCCATGTTCTCTCTTGAACATGTATCTCTCTCGTGCTCTCTTTTTCTCTCTCCACATTTCTCTTAAAGTAAATTTCTTTAAAAATATTTTGCCTTGCACGAGGCCGACCGGGGTTCAATTCCCAGCATCCCATATGGTCCCCTGAGCACCACCAGGAGTAATTCCTGAGTGCAGAGCCAGGAGTAACCCCTGTGCATCGCCAGGTGTGACCCAAAAAGCAAAATATATATATATATATATTTTTTTTTGCTTCAGGGGCTGGAGCGATAGCACAGCAGGTAGGGCGTTTGCCTTGCACTCAGCCGACCAGGGTTCAATTCCCAGCATCCCATGTGGTCCCCCAGCACCACCAGGAGTAATTCCTGAGTGCAGATCCAGGAGTAACCTCTGTGCACTGTTGGATGTGACCCAAAAAGCAAATATATATATATATATATATATTTTTTTTTTTGCTTCATTTTAAAACACATTGAGGGGGCTGGAAAGATAGTACAGTGGGGAAGGTGTTTGCCTTGCATGAAACTAAGCTGGGTTTAATTCCTGGCATCCTATATGGTCCCCTGAGCACCACCAGGAGTTATTCCTGAGTGTCGAGCCAGGAGTAATCCCTGAGCATTGCTAGGTGTGACCAAAAAGGACAAAAAAAATTACATACAAAGAACCACACACATATTTAATAAGTCCAATTTAATACATTTAGGCATATAATACAAAGAATTAAAATGCTGGGAAGGATGACTGGGAGGATGGACGGAAGCAGGCACTTCCTGCTGTGGTTTGAAATGACATATGTACAGAAAGTATATTTAACAGCATTATAAATCCCAGGACCTTAATAAACCTTAATAAAAAGGTAAAAAAAAAACAAAATATATAAATAAAAATAAACATATGACACATGTGATATCATCACACAATAATACAGGGGTCATTGAGCATGTCTCCCCACCTCCTTACAGTATGCTAATGTAAAACACAGACACATTCAGATACCCTGACTTCTCAGGAAGAAATGTCAGATCTTAAAGTCACAAAGTGAGGCTTGAAGAAATCTCGCACCACTCAGTTGCCACATGGAACTCTCTCACACTATGGAAGAAAAAGACCAAGAACAAATAATTTAGTCAGTTGCAATCTAGTGGTAATATTCTGACACCTTCCCCTCTCTGTCTAAAACCAGAGAACCCCCAAAATCCAGTCCTGTCCCCTTTACCCCACCCCCTTTATACTTCAGCCTCCATAATCTCACCATTATGATCTGTGGCAGACATGTCAGAGTCCTGGGCACTGCCGCCTCCTGGGGTAGAAGAAACACAGGCCTGGGTCAGAACCCACAGATGAGATTCAGGGAGAAACTCTAAGGAGAAAAAGCTCCACGGGCTCCAGTCTATACTGTCTCAAGGGTCTCAGGGATCACCGCACCCATACTTACTGGCACTCTAAATATAGCTCCTTTTTTTCCCATCTGTGGAAAGAAAACATCCATGAGCTTCCAGCAGAAGGCACAGCCAGGCAGTTCTATTAGACCAGGATCATAGGAAATTTCAAAGATCACAGTGCACAGGGCAGGATCGGGAAACACCCAAGGGGATACGGTTTGTGGAAACTGCACAAACTTCCTTCTGGAAGATCGACCTAAGTGACCTAAGCGAAGAAGACTGTCCCCTTTGACCTACAACTTTGGGGAATCTGTCATTAGCATGAAAATTTTAACCCTTTCCACACACAGCTGTGGAAAAAGTTAACCCTTTCCGCAGAGACTGGGGAAGCCACATACATAGAGAGTGGTTCGTTGTATTGAAGCAAAAGATTGGGAATTTTCTACCTGCCGGAAACTCCCTAGTGAGGCAAGAGCACTCACACCTCATCCCCTTCCCTACCTGAGAGCTTCTTCCTGCAGCTCACAGCTCCAGCGATCACAGCTCCAAGGAGAACCAGCCCAGTGATGGTCCCCACAAAGGAGGTGATCAGCTGAGAAGGGGGCTCTGGGAAGGGAGAAAAAGATTAAACCCCACAGGGCTCAGTCCCCACCTGATGAAGCTCCCCAGAAAGACCACTGATTCCCCTTAGAACAGGCTCTGTGCCCCGTCCCCCTCCTTACCCCATCTCAGGGTGACAGCCTCTGGCAACCCCTCATGCTGCACATGGCACGTGTATCTCTGCTCCTCTCCAGAAGGTACCACCACAGCTGCCCACTTCTGGAAGTTTCCATCCCCTGAAGGCCTGGTCTCCACAATCTCTGTGTCCTGGATCAGGTCCTCTCCATCACGCTGCCAGGTCAGGGTGATCTCGGCAGGGTAGAAGCCCAGGGCCCAGCACCTCAGGGTGACCTCATGGTGAGAGGTAGGGTGGCGGGTCACATGTGACTTTGGGGGATCTGAAGAAAAGGTGAGAAAACTCAGGAACTTTGCATTACCTCCATTAGGCCACTGAAAATGGAAAGGACAATTGGAATGAGAGGGAGTACACAGTCCAGATTCCAGAATCTGGGAGAAGGTCCTATTCCTTGGAAAGTTCTAGAATATGACAAGACAGCCCAGGATAGGAAACTCCAGATGTTTGATTGGGCCCACAGGTACTTGTGGTCCTGATCCGGGTGGAGGTGAGTGACTCCAGTGAAATTGGATAAGGGGCAGTGAAAGAGAACTTCCGGGTTCAAAGAAATCTACTTTACTTTTTTTTGCGGGGGGGGGGGGTGTCACACCCGGCGATGCACAGGGGTTACTCCTGACTCATGCACTCAGGAATTACTCCCGACGGTGCTCGGGGGACCATATAGGATGCTGGGAACTGAACCCGGGTCAGCCGCGTGCCTGGCAAACACCCTACAGGCTGTGCTATCACTCCAGCCCAAAGAAGTCTACTATTAAGTTGATTCAGAGATCTTCCTCTCCATCTTGGAGGATCTGCGTCCCTACACGCCCCGAGGAAGAATGGTTCCTCTGGGCAAGTCTGTTTGGTAGAGGCTATGAAAACCCAGGAGAGTTCAAGACAGGGGACAGAGGGAAGAAACCCCGTATCAATTCCATTTTTCTCCCTTTATGATTGGACCCAAAAAGGGGTTTTGCCCCAGCCCGAGCAGAAGTTAAGAGGTCCGTTGGCCTCTGGTACCTGCGCGCTGCAGGGTCTCCTTGCCATTCTTCAGGTATCTGTGGAGCCACTCCACGCACTCCCCCTCCAGGTATACCCTGTAGTGGTCTGCAGCTCTGGCCTCCTCCCACTTGCGCCGGGTGATCTCAGCAGGATGGTCCGCTGCGGTCCAGGAGCGCAGGTCCTCGTTTAAGGAGATGTAATCTTCTCCATCATAGGCGAACTGCTCGTAGCCGCGGAGGAAGTGCCCATCGGGTCCCACGTCGCAGCCAGACAGCCACTGGAAAGTGTGAGAACCTGCCCCGCCCTCAGTGTCAGCCCCGCCCCCTGGACCCCGCAGCACCTCCCCTGCTCAGTCGTGATTGGTCAGGACCCATTTCCGCTTAAAGTGACAATCAAGTCTAACTGGATCCCAGCGGGTTTTTCCCAGGTGTCGGGACTGGAAGGTTCTCTTAAGTTTCCGGATGAAACTCCGACCCAGAAACTCGGGAAGACCCCGGTTCGTCCAACGGGGATGCAGGGACCCGTGACTTGCAATCCGGGTCCAGGGTCACTTACCCGACTCGCTCTGGTTGTAGTAGCCAAGCGCAGTAACCAGATTCGAGCGGCAAGTCTGTGCATGTACTTTGGCAATATCCGTCTGCACGTCCCAGAACTGTGGCCCCTCCTGTCCTACCCACGGCGCCCGCGGTTCCACCCGCGGACTCGGCGAGTCGCTGTCGAACCGCAAGAACTGCGTGTCATCCACGAAGCCCACCGACACGTACCGCGCCTCTCCACGGCCGGGCCGCGACACCGCCGTGTGCAAATACCTCAGGGAGTGGGGGCCTGGCGGGGGCGAGGTAGGTGCAGGTGAAGCACCGAGACCCCGCCCGATCCTCCTCCCGACTCGGACCCCGGGCTTGTGGGTGACTGGGAGGCGCGCGAGGAACTAGGGGGCTCGAGAGCGGGAAGGGGGGAGCGGAAGATCGAAAACTTAAGGGTAAAGAATCAGGAGATGGAGGGGGTCAGGATCGGGGCGACCGTGGGAGAGCAGTGCTCTGCGCCCGCGTGGACCGAGGCAGCATTCCCCGCGGGCCCGCGGGCCGTCTCGGCAGCCCCCAAGTTTATCTCCCTGCCCCCACCCCCACCCCAGCGGCCGTTTCCCTCTGATCCCGCACTCACCCGCCGAGATCGGGGTCAAGGACAGCGCCCAGAAGAGCAGCCGGGCGAGCGACCCAGGACTCATGACCCTAAACCGGTCCAAGGGGGAATAGAGTTTGCTAGGTGGACGAACGGGTTAAAACGGGAACCTCGGGCGCTGATTGGTTTCTCCGGGGGCCAATGGGAGTGCGGCGCAGCCGGTGTCCGGGAAGAATGCTCTCTAACGGGTTGGGACGTGAAACTGCACTGATGGGAAAGCCCAACCCTGACTTGCCCTACATCACACACCCGCTTAAGACTTGAGAGCGAAGATTGAAACTCTCCAGGGATCGCGGACGTTGCCAAGAGCCCGATCCTGACACTGTCACTGTGTCTCTCCCCGAGTTCTGGCCCGGGAACTGTCAGAAAACCGGGAGGAATCCCTGAGCGGGCTCAGCCGGTTTCTTCCCCTTCCCTTCCTGCATTCCCTTTGCCCGAATCTGTGTCCTTCTCCTACTCCCCCCGGACTCTTGGTTTTGGTTTTGTTTGGGGGAACCACACTTGGTGTTTCGATGGGAACAGCTACAGAACACTTCTGTGCTCGTTCTGTGCTCGGGCTTCTCCCTGTGGTTGCTCCCTGAGCTGCTGAGGGGACCAGGCAGTGCCTCAGCCAGAATCCAGTCTCCGGTACTCACACTATCTCTCTGCACCACCTTCTGCCGCCCTCTTCTAGAGGAAAACTCACTCCTACGTAGGGAGTGACCGTCAGGAAGTTGGTGAACAAACAGTGACTTCCTCTGGCAAATGTACAAGAGGAAATTCGCACAGAGGTGGGGTGTATTACGTTTTATTTCAGCTTTGTTAACTATAATGGTAACATCCTCTAAAAAAAACAGAAAAGCGATAGTACAGCGGGTAAGGTGTTTGCCTTGCACCCGGGTTCAATTCTCAGCATCCCATATGGTCCCACAAGCAATGCCTGGAGGAATTCTGAGTGCCCGGCCAGGAGTAACCCCAGAGGATTGCCAGATGTGATCCCAAAAGCCAAGTTAAAAAAAAAAAAAAAACACGGAATATCAGGAGACTTTTGTTTTTGTTTTTCGGCCACACCCAGTGATTTTTTTTTTCCGGGTCACACCCGGCAATGCACAGGGGTTACTCCTGGCTGTGCATTCAGGAATTACCCCTGGCGGTGCTCAGGGGACCATATAGGATGCTGAGAAATCAAACCTGGGTCGGCTTCGTGCAAGGCAAGGCAAACGCCCTACCCGCTGTGCTATTGCTCCAGCCCCGACACCCAGTGATTCTTATGAGCTTATTCCTGGCTCTGTGCTGAGGGAACCATGAGGTGCCAGGGATTGAACCAGGATTTGCCCAAGCAGCTGTATGCAAGGCAAGCACCTCACCTCCTGTACTATGTCTCCAGTCCCCAGAACATTAGAAATTTTTACTGCAAACATACTGATTTCACTCTATGTCTGGAACACTCTCACATGTTGCTTCTTGGTTGAATCAAAGACCAAGCTTTTGGGGCCACTGCAATATTTTTTAAACAGTCAGCAACTATCTACCTTTCATTTGCAATATTTCAATTTGTGCAAAAATATTAAAATTTTATTTAAAGATATTAGCAATTTTCTGGGACCAGAGAGACAGCAGAGCAGGTAGGGCACTTGCCTTGCATGTGACCAACCTGAGTTTGACCCAGTTTTAATCCGTGGCACCCCAGTTGGTCTCCCAAGCCTGCCAGGAGTGATTCCTGAGTACAAAACCAGAGTAACACCTGAACACTGTTGGGTGTGGCAGAAAAAAAAAACATAAAGATAAGTAAATAAAGCATTAATAATTTCAGTTCCACCTGCATATAATTGACTGCATGGTTTGGTGCACTTATTTGTTAAACTATGAATATATATATAAAATCATTTATGTATATAGAGATAATAGACAAAAATCCTGAGACTGGATGAAACTAAAGCATTGAAACTAAATCCTGAGACTGGATGAAACTAAAGCATTCTAGTAAAAGAAGCTAGCAAAGGAGACTAAGAAAGTGCCACAGTAGAAATCTAGAACTGCATACAGAAGCTTTAATGAAGGAGGAAGGAATATAAATTATCTGGTGCCAGCACTTCTGAGAACCACTGACATCAGGTAGCTTCATAAAGGTATGCAGTAATTCCACACCTACATATGTATCTTAGGAAAACTCATAAAGGGACCATTTCTATCATGTCCATGATAGAAACAATGTAAAGGTTTGTAGATAAAATGAGAGATCACTCAGCATATTTCAGCAATTTCTCTTTAGCAATGAAAATCAGTTAACCATTTGTATAGACACGGACTTATTTCATATACAACTTTAACTGAAAAACAAATCAGAAAAAGATAAGTTTAGCAAGAAATAATTTGTACAAGATCTTAAAACATGCCAAGAGGATTGAAAATTTAGCAAAAATTCAAATGTATACCACCAAATTCAAGATAAACACATCACAGGCAGTTTTTTGTAGGAACAAAAAACTTTTTTGTTTTTGCATTTACTTGATAGGCTGCAGATAGTACAAAGACATAAAAATATTACAATTTGACAGCACTGGAACATACCTCCATCAAATTTTATTATAATATTCTATTGTTTTTTTCTTCAGTTATAACTACTTTATAATAAAATTAGTGAAGTATAATCAAAGGGACTGAGCATACTAAAAAGAAGAGTAGTCTCAGTGTGAGAAGGCTGTGAGAGGCAAAGCACTCTAACAACAGCCAGATTCTGGAAACAACACAAGTGACTGAAAACAAATGAGTGGATAAAGAAACTATGGCATATCTACACAATGGAATACCATACAGTCATTAGGAAAACCTAAGCCATGAAATTTGCTTACACACTCATTTGTGGGATATTTATTTAAAAAAGAAAATAAATTAGTATGAAAATAATACTCAAAGACAATAGAAATGAGAACCAGGAAGACTAGTCCATAGTAAGAAGTTTACTACAGAGGGGTGGGAGAAGTGTAGTTAGGACAGAGAAGGAAGCACTATGACAATGATAGTTGGAAATTACCACTCTGGACAAGAACTGAGTGCTGAAAGAATATATAGTGATACGTGTGATAATCCTTCAGTAACAGTATTGAAAGCCATAGTGCCTAAAAAGAAAACAGGAAAAAGGAGAGAGAGAGAGAGAGAGAGAGAGAAAGAGAGAGAGAGTGAGAGAGAGAAGGAAAGTGTCTGCCATAGAGGCAGATTGCAGGGGGTAGGCAGTGTGGAAGGGAAACTGGGGTATGTATATTGGTGAAGGGATGGGTGTTGGAACATTGTATTACTGAAACTTAATCATGAACAAACATGTAAATGTGTATCTCACAGTGATTCCATATTTAAAAGGGGAGTAGAAGTACAAATAGCCAAAAGGCACATGGAAAAACGCTCTATATCACTAATCATCAGGGAAATGCAACACCAGAGAGACTGGAACTCATTTAAAAAAAAAACAAAAACCGAAACATGTAAGTGGAGAATGTGGGGGTAAAAGGCACCTTTATTCACTGTTGGTGAGAATGTCGACTAATCCAACCTTTTTGGATGTCAATATAATCATTCCTCAAAAAAAAAAAATCCATACAACCCAGCAATCCCTCTCATCAGAATATACCCCAAGGGTCCAAAAGCACAATGCAAAAAAGACATCAGCACTCCTATGTACATTGCAGCACTATTCACAATAGCCAAAATCTAGAAAGATCCCAAGCGCCCAAGAACAAGTGACTGGTACATATCAGTTGTATCACCTATCATCCTGTTGATCTTCAATTTGCTGGAGCAGGCGCCAGTAACGTCTCCATTCATCCCTGTCACGTGCTAGTATAGCCCAATGGCGTCTGCTCGCTCCAGGAACACGAAGAACCTCAAACTGTTCATTCAGGGTTTTGACAAAGAAGTTTGACCATGTTGTAAGTGGGCGGCACTCGATCTTTTGACTTCCTGTGGAATCCAGTTGGTAACAGCTCTAGTCCATTGGTCGTCTCTGAATCCCATTACGTGTCCGGCCCATCTGATTTTCAATGCCTTGGCAAATGAGACAGCGTCCTTAATTCTTAATCTTCAACAGAGGTCGGAACTCCAGATTCCTTCTCTCACTTGAGAGAAATGTGATATTCCAAGCATAGCTCTTTCAATTCCTCTTTGGTTACCTGAATAGCGTTCTCATCCTGTTTTCATAGGGCTCAGGTCTCTGAGGCGTATGTTAGTGCAGGAAGAACAGTGGAGTCGAAAAGATGTGCCCAGAGCCAGAGGTTCTTTGTCCTCTTAACCACTTCTTTGATGCTCTTGAAGACGTTCCACGCCACTCTCTTCCTCCTGCGCAGCTCAGGTGCCAGGTCATTTGTCATTTGAGTTCTCAACCTAGGTACACATAGCTGCTGCATTCAGAGATGTTCATTCCATTGAGAGCAAATGGAATGTCAGGAACTAGTCCGTTTTTCATGAACATTGTTTTCGTGAGATTCAGCTGTAGTCCGACCTTTCCACACTCACGGTCGAAGTCGACCAGCATTTGTGTCGCTTGGTTAATGTTTGGTGTTATTAGAACTATGTCATCAGCGAAGCAGAGGTAGTGTAATTGCTGACCATCTATCTTCACTCCCATTCCTTCCCATTCCAGTCGTCGCATGACGTTCTCGAGGGTGGAACTGAAGAGTTTCTGTAAAATGGTATTCCCCTGTCCAACCCCTCTCTTTACATTGATGATCACTTCCTTGTAGAATTGTGAGATCCTGATGGTGAATCTGTAATACAGCTCACAGAGGATCCTGATGTACTGAGTTTGAATGCCCTGTTTGGCTAGGACTTTGATGACCGCTTCAGTGTCAACAGAATCAAAAACCTTCTTTAAATCAATGAATGTTAGACAGAGTGGCATCTTGAACTCTCACAAAACCTCAATGAGCTTGGACTCCATGTGGATATGGTCGATTTTGCTAAATCCTTTTCAGAACCCGACTTGCTAGCATGGTTGTCCTTCGTCTAGTGTCTGTCAATCCTATTCAGGATGACTCGAGTGAATAACTGTGAGATGACAACGAACAACAGGTGATAGTTACTGATGTCGTGGATGTCCTCCTTCTTGTACAACAGGATGGTCCTGCTGGTTTTCCATTAGAAGAGAAACTTGCATTCAGACAGGTAGTGTGTGAAGAGCTGAACCAGTGTATTGACGAGTATTGGCAGCAGATTCTTCAGGTGCTCGGGTCTGACCTTGTCTGGACCAGGTGCTGTACACTTCTTTACTGATGAAATGGCATGTCATATTTTGGAAGGGAGAATGCTGGGAATGACATATTCATTCTGCAGAATTTGGTATGTGGGCAGGTGGACGAGGCTATTGAAGAGGTCTGAGTAGAAGTCGTGGATAACTTTTTTTCCATTACCCTTCTGGAAGATGTGATAGATCCATCAGGATGTCGGAGGGCAGTCATCTTGGTCTTGTAGTTGGCGAAGGACAGGCGGACATTGCTTCTGCCACATCAGCCAACACTGCTGCTCTTCTCTCTTTGAGGTCTTCCTTTATCGATTCTCTGCACAGCTTTGCAAGCTCAGACTTTAGCTGTGATTGCCTGAGGGATGCACCAAACCACATTGGCGAATGAGCTCGAGAGTTTCCGAAGACAGGCGTCTTTTTGTGGCTTTCTCTCTTTCAGTGATCCTCGCACAATCGTGGAGGTGCTGAACCAGTCGATCGTATTCCTTGTCGATGTTGTCAATGATGGCATCTTCCCATATTACTGCAATAGTGCCAAAGAGCTCCCAGTTGGTGGTCATTCTCAGAGTTCTTGTCTTAAACTTTGCCGTCCTTTCTCCCCGCTCTGTGAAGTAGAATTTCGCATAAAGGAGATGGTGGTCTGATCCCATTTGGAATTTTGGGACAACAGCGACATCGGTCAGGCAAAACCGTCAATTGAATATAATGTGGTCAATTCCATTGTGGAACTGTCCACCAGGAGACTCCTATGTCCAACATTTAGATTCAGCCCTCTGGAACTTCAAGTTACCATGCATGGTCTTGGTCAACATGATGAACTCAGACAGTCTCTCGCCCTGTTCATTCTATTCTAGGCCATGGGTCCCAATGTGGAGCTCTTCAGGCAAACTTCTCGGTCCTATCTTGACATTAAAATCAGCGACAGGGGCGGGGGCTATAGCACAGCAGGTAAGGCATTTGTCTTGCATGCGGCAGACCCGGGTTCGATTCCCAGCATCCCATATGGTCCCCTGAGCACCGCTAGGGGTAATTCCTGAGTGCATGAGCCAGGAGTGACCCCTGTGCATAGCCAGGTGTGACCCAAAAAGAAAAAAAAAGTTTAAAATCAGGGACAATGACCTTGTAGAAGGTGTGGTCTTTATAGAACTTCTCCAGCCCCATGTAGAACTTCTCAATTTCTTCTTCATCATAGTTGGATGTTGGTGCATAGACGATGAAAATAGAAACTGCTGGCAATGAGCCACATCTATTCAAATATAAGCATCGGATTTGGGTTGTTAGGCATTCAAACAAATAAATGCTCATGGCCAAGTTCATGTTGACGAGGACACCAACACCACTGACGCCTCTACTGTCGCATGTTCTGAGGAACATTTCTTCTCCAGTGTCAAAAATGGCATCATGTGATCAATGCCTTCTCATCTCGGTCAATCCAATGACGTCATACTCGGTCTTCTGCACTTGCACCATCAGGTCCTCGATGGATGCTTCTGATGCCAGCATATGTGTGTTAAAAGTGCAGACAGTCATTTTAGTCCTTGTTCGTTTTGGCAGCCTAGCTCAGCCCTGAGATCTTAGCAGCCTCTCCTTGTTTGTCCTTCTCAACCCTGCCATATTGGGGACTCTTTCCGGGTCAGGGTAATGAGACCCATTTTTGTTAGTTTTTGGCATATCGAATATGCCACGGATAGCTTGCCAGGCTCTGCCATGCAGGTGGCATGTTGTAACGATCTGCACGCTGACGAACATGCCACACACCTTGTGCATGGACATGCTGCTCACATAGAGAAAGTACTGGCCAGATCAACACAGTCGATGCAAGGAGTCCAGCTCTGCACCTGTCTGCATCTCTGGGCAGCACCTGTTGGTTCGCTCTTCGCTGGTTGGCATTGTTGCCGCCCCCTTGGCACGATGAGGTCTGTAAAACTTCCTGCTTCTCACTTATCTACATTAGCTGGCCCCCTCCCTACTCTTCCCTTATCTACAGTAGCTGGCCTCCTCTCTAACCCTCCCTTATCTGCAGTAGCTGGCCCCCACCCTATTCCTCCCTTATCTACAGATGGTACACACACACGGTGAAATACTACTCATTCATAAGAAAATATGAAGTCATGCAATTGTTGATATATAGATAGATCTGGAGAGTATCATGCTGAGTAAAATGAGTGAGAGGTTGAGATACAGACACAGAATAATCTCACTCACATGAGGGATATAAAGAAACACAGTAAGGAAATAACAAATGCCCAAAGCAATAGAAAGGAATAGCAGAACTGGTTCTTAGTAGGAAGTTTACCAGTTGTGGTGAGGAAGGAACCGGTTAGGAAAGATACCAGTACAACAATGATAGAGGGAAGTGGTCACCCTGGGCAGGGACTAGGTGTTGAAAAGAAGGGAAAGTGATATGCATGATCCCCTGTCAACAGCAGTATTGTAAACCACAGTGCCTAAGGGGGGAGGGGAGAAAAAAAAGAAAAAGGAAGTGTCTGCTATAGAGGCTGGCTGAGGCAGCCGGAGGAAAATTGGAGACATTGGTGGAGGAAGTGGATATTGGTGAAGGGATTGGTATTGGAACATCTTATGTCAGAAAGTCAATTATGAAGAACTTGGTAACTTTATAATTCACAGTAATTCAATTAAAATGGTTGTTTTTTTGGTTTTTGGTTTTTTTTGTTTGTTTTTTGTTTTTTTGCTTTTGGGGTCACACCTGGCAATGCACAGTGTTTACTCCTGGCTCTGCACGCAGGTATTACTCCTGGCGGTGCTCAGGGGACCATATGGGATGCTGGGAATCGAACCCAGGTCAGCCGCGTGCAAGGCAAACGCCCTACCCGCTGTGCTATCACTCCAGCCCCTAAAGTGTTTTAAATAAAAATACATATATTTAATCTATAAATAAAGTAAGTTAGGTGGATTTGGTTTACCATGTGGTTTACCAATATATTGAACATATTTTAAAATATTTAGTTTATTAAATATTCAAATGTTTTACACAAATTCTTTAGGAAGACCTGAAAGCACCTGAAAAGCATGCAAATGTCTGAAGACTGTGTGGTAAATTCAGACCTTTTGCAAGTGTCATACTTGTTTGCCAAAGAACAAGGAAGCCTTTGCTGAGGAACTTGTGTGAGGCAATCAGCTTATCTGGTACTACATCGCCACCTAGTGGTCTGTGCATCATAACAAACAAGGTGGAAGGAACTAGAAGGAACAAGACCTATCCCTGGTTGGGAACAATCAAGCTTTAGGATTCCCAGACACCACAGGGCTTTGACGGCACCTTCTACTTTACACCTCTCCCTCTCCCTTCCTAACTTATCAGAAGCTTCCCAGTGTTCTAATATTTCACAAGAGTAAGAACATAAACCTACGTTCTGTGCTTTCTGACTGGCTCTGCTCACATAGCAGGCACTTTTCTAATTTCCCTTTTTTTTTTCTTTTTGGATCACACCAGGCGATGCATAGGAATTACTCCTGGCTTTGCACTCAGTAATTACTCCTGGAGGTGCTCAGGGGACCATATGGGATGCTGGGGATCGAACCCGGGTCGGCCGCGTGCAAGGCAAACACCCTACCCGCTGTGCTATCGCTCCAGCCCTCTGATTTCCCTTTGACTACAGTCTCTCCACAAATCTCCCTTGGAGCACCGTGACCAGGATCCTCCTGCAGCTCAGTTCCCTCTCTGGGAAAACTATCTGTCTGGACCAGCTGCTATGACCAACCAACAGAATCTCTTCTTTCTGCTGACTCAGGAAGCCTCTATGGGACTTGAACTTGATCATATAAGCAGCTTTTGCTGCTGTTCTGCTGCTATCCTCCTGGGGAGTGGGGGCAAGCAGGAGTTAGGGTGCAAGGACACTCTGGGGAGATGCAGCGAGGACAGGACACAAGCACTAGTCACTAGAACCCAGGCCCCTGGAAGGAAGTACCACCTCTGCCCTGGGGTTCACTGCTCTCAGATCTCAGCCGCCTTGTCATCCTCAGCTGTGTGGGATAGAGAGAAGATCTTGTCGTACCCAGAGAAACGTGAGGACTAATGCCAAAAAATCAACAGCAAAAGGGCTGAAGCAATAGCACAGCGGATAAGCGTTTGCCTTGCACGCGGCCGACCCAAGTTCGATTCCTAGCATCCCATATGGTCCCCTGAGCACCGCCAGGAGTGATTCTTGAGTGCAGAGCCAGGAAGAAACCCCTGTGCATTGCTGGGTGTGACCCAAAAAGAAGAAAAAAAAGTCAATAGCAAAATGCTTTTCATTATCTTCTTTTCTTCGTCCTGAGCTTGTCTGAGTCCAGGACATAGGCTCAGTACAAAGAAGTCCATGGAAGCTGTTTGCTACAGTATATTTCAACCAGGAGAACATATAATACTAAGCTGCAAGTATTCAATGCACTCAATATGCCCTGCACTGATGACATGCTGCATATTTTTTTCAGTATCAATCTAGGGCCCTGCCCCTGTGTGCCAGACCAAGCATATTCCTGGCTCATGCACTGCCTACTTTTTGTAGTTGGTTTTGCTTTTGGGGTGTTTTGAAGGGGAGAGATAGGGAAGAATGAACATCCTCCATTGTTTGGGGGCCACTCCTGACTCTGTAGTCAGATGTCACCCTGGTAGTGTTGTGGGAGGCCATACAGTGTCAGAGATCAAATCTGAGGTTCCAGCATGCAAAACATGTGCTCAGTTCTTTAAACTATCTCCACTGATGGATCATCTTATAAATCCTATTTTATATTGCTATGCTGTAGATCATCCTCCTGACCTCATTTACATAAAGGCATGTGAGAACAATTTTATAAATGCCTGTAGTGGCATACATAATTTATTGGTCATACAATAATACCCTTACACCTTTATTTGCTTATATAATCAGATTGGTTCTTAGAGAATGATCTCATAGGGCATAATTGAGAAAGTATAATAAATAACTAAAGGGCAGAGATATGTAATGGACATAAACCCAAGTCACTGTTTAATGGGAGATGAGAATGAAAGAAAAGACGTAGGGGTCAGAGAGACAGTACAATGGGTAAGTGCTTATCTGGCATGCAGTCAACCTGGGTTCCAACCCTGGTATCCCAAGTACCACCAGAATAGAGCCGGGAGTTAGCCCTGAACATAGCCAGATGTGGCCAAAATTTCCCCTGCACATACACATACCAAACAGTAGCAGCAACAAGAAGAAAAAAGAAAAGAGAGAAGAGACAGTGTGGTGTAGAAGGAGAAGTGAGGAGAAGGGGCAGTAAGAGGAGGAGGAGGAGAAGGAAGAGAGACAGCTATAGGGGTTGATACAGAGATTTCTGTTTCTAGGGTTGCTGCAGCCAATAGAAATGTATCTACATGACCTGTTAAACTAAAATATTGAAAGATATTAACACAAAAATCTTGTGAGGACTGGGGTGCTAATCTTACATGCTGTCCAAAGAACCCAGAACTAGTCCAGATCCCTGTAACACAGGGTCATGTTTTCCCCATCACGCTACCAGGTCTCTGAAGGACAGGACCCAGCACCTCAGTGTGACCCCACAGACAGAGAAAGAGTGGTGGATCATGTGTGTTTGGGGGCTTCAGGGTCTAATAAGAAGGGTGAGAAAATTCAGAAACTTTACATACGTATAGGGTGACTGAACAGCTCATGTATCCATTGTGAGAATAGGGAGGAAAGGACAATTAGGGTGGAGGGAAGCAATTACGAAATCCAGAATTGGCCTGGAAACAGGCCTCTGGGATTCTCTTACTGTTGGGAAATTCCTAGAATAAAAACGAGTAGCTCAGAATAGGAATCAAGTTCTGAGAAAGGAGAAAGGGTCTGCTGATCTTGACCAGGGTGAAGGCATCAAACACATTGGATGTGGAACCAAAACAGGCCTGAAAACGTCCCCCATATCGCCAGAGCAGCTGCCCAGGCACTGAAAACAATGCTCAGCAGTGTTTTCAGAGGCCCTGTCCCCTTAGTCTCTGAAGGGACTGGATCCTCTGCCCTCTGGGCCAAACCCTCTCAGGGGTGGCATCTGCAGCCGTTGGTGGACTCAGTCTCCGTGCCCATGTGGCAGGACATGTTCAGTGCTAGATCTTGTTTTCTCCTCTCCCTGGATCAATCCCCGGCTTAGCCGAGGCCAGGAAACCTTCGGTCCCTCCTATCTGAGTGCTACTTGCAGGTACCTGAGCATCCACTGTGCTCACTTCCGGGCAGGTAGTGTCCGGGGTAGTCTGTTGGTTCCGCCTCTGGGAGATCTGAGTCCCAGAGCCCGCTGTGGCCCAGAAGCACAGCTACTCATTAGGGCGAGATCATCAGCGACACACCACCATAGCTGAAACTTCTGGCACCCGTGGAGGGGGCTCTGGTCGAGTCCCACCTGAAGGTCACACATCTTCTGGAGGGTGTGAGGTCCGTCCCGACCCTGCTCTTAGCTACCCGCAGTGATACAGACCTAAACAGAAATTGAAACTGAGTCAAAGTCCTTATAGGACTGGGAGGCTCCTGAAACCTTGGCGTGATACTCAACAAGACACTGGAAGACCCTGGCCAGTACCTACTGCTGGAGGTCAAGCCCTGGACCCCGCCACGGGCACATGGGCTTGCAGGGTGCATATGCTGCCACAAAACACTTCTACCTTATTTCACAGTACTAATAGTACAGTAGGAGCACAGCAAATTTGATGGGAAAGTTGCATAGAAGCCCACTAAGCTGGGTGAGTGAAAGCAGTAACACTGAAGGCTCTACCAGCACTGGCCAGCTCAGTAAATCCTCAATGACTTAAGTAACACCATTGTGAGACATAACGAGGATCACAAACTGACTTTTATTTATATGTTTTCTGATTATTCCACTTGCCATTTTTGTTGTAACAAGCAATATGAAGTAAGTTTTTTGTGTCTTCTAAGGCGTGTAGGTATGGAGGTGAGGGGGAGCTGAAGACATTGATGGAGGGAAAATCACATAGGTGGCGAGACTGGTGTTGGAACATTGAGTGCCTAAATGGCTGCAACAACTTTATTAAGGAAAACATTTTATCATGGTGTTTAAATTTAAAAAAAAGAGAAAAATCTTTTTAATCTACAACTTTTTTTAAAGAACCTCTATTGTATTTTCCATTGATAATTTCTCTCACACTGGTATCACTTTATTGTTATAGTTTAATGCTATTATTAAACTGGTATCAATATAGTTTATAATTATGCAATGTTTATAGATAGTTTAATATATTTAATAATATTTTAATTATATAATATATAATGGTATAATGTTTATATATAGTTTATAATGGTATGTAGTTTTTTGGGTTTTTTTTTTTTTGCTTTTTGGGTCACACCCAGCGATGCTCAGGGATTACTCCTGGCTTTGCACTCAGGAATTACTCCTGGCAGTGCTTGGGGGACCATATGGGACGCCGGGGATTGAACCCGGGTTGGCCGCGTGCAAGGCAAACGCCCTCCCCACTGTGCTATCACTCTGGCCCCTATAATGGTATATAGTTTAAACTGATATCATTATAGTTTAATTCCCCTCCAATAACAATGTGCTTTTCAGTTCTTTTTTAAAAAAAATTTATTGAATCACTATGAGATAGACCCTTACAAAGTTGTCTGTGATTAGGTTTTAGTCATGCAGTGTCCCCAACACCATCTCTCCACCAGTGTACAATTCCCAGCACCAGTGTCCCCAGTTTCCCTCCCATCACCCACCCCCCAGCCTGCCTCTATGGCAAGCACTTCTCTCTCTCTCTCTCTCTCTCTCTCTCTCTCTCTCTCTCTCTCTCTCTCTCTCTCTCCCCCTCCCTCCCTCTCTTCCTCTGTCTCTCTCCTTCCCTCTCCCTCCCTCTCTCCTCTCTCTGTCTCTTGTGCTTTTCAGTTCTATGTGAAGTTAAATGTAAGTAACACATTAAATCCTTCATAAGACAGAATTCACCTGTACATCAAATTGACATTATATTTCAGAAAATCTATAGTTATGCCAATGAGCAAAAGATCAAATGACTTATTTGACCAGTGTTAATTGTGTTAGTTGGGGGGGGTGAAATACCTTTCTATGTGCACTGGGGTTGGTTCTGGCAGTGCTCAGGGGGCCCTGTAGTGTTTGGGGATCAAACCCAGACCTTTTGCATGCAATAGATGTGCTCAGCCGTAGAGCTACCTCTCTGGCCCAGTCAGGGCTAATTTTTGTAGCATCCCAACCCCTTTCTCATCTGGCTGTAATGTTCTTATGGCTGAGGACCCTGGCAATAAACTTTGATATTTTCTTTCCTATTTAGTTTTTTTTAATAATAAGAAATGGTTTATCAGCAGAAGTTGAAAAGTATCACTAAGAGGAGCTATGATTATAAATACTTGACCAGAGTATAAAATCTTCAGAGAAACTCAAGACTGAGGCTAGAACTTACATCTGGGGGCTAGGATTCACAGTGTGGTGCTCTTGGTGGTTTTCTGGGCTGTTTCTTATACTAGTGGTGGATGCCCAGGTATTTATATCATAACTTTGCCAGTTATACTTCTAAGTTGGTGAACACACAAAGGTGACAGGAGCTGGGAACGCCACACCCTGTCCCACAGCCCTCACCATATTCATGTCTCCCATCTGCATGGTCTCCTGTTTCCTTTAGCACAACCTTTCATGTGAAACTCGTAAACATCAGTAAATGTTTCCCTGAGTTCTGTGAACCATTCTATCAAATTAATGCAACCCAAGGAGGGGGCCTTTGGAACCTGTGATCTTTACCCTGTTGGCCAGCAGCCCAGGGCTCTTACTGGCCTCTGGGACGTAGAAGAAATGGGGAAGGCGGGGCCAATCTTATAACATTGAACTCTCACCTGAAAAATCTGATACTGGGGGGTGGGAATTCCAGTACATAGCGTCAAGTTTAATTAAATAATAGGACACACAGCTGGTGAGGCAGAGAATTGTGGCAAAGGGAAATCCAGTTATTATTTTGTTTTGTATGTTTAACTTTCTGTACATTGAACTCATACTGAACATTATTTTGTGTTTTAGTATTCCATACCAGAGCATATCCCACTGGTATGAGAATGTCGTTCACTCACTTTTAACCATTAGGTGTTGCGTCTTGTGATTATACCCACAATTGTGCTATTTTCCTATTGGCAAATATGAGATCATTCCAGTTCTGGGTGTGAACATTAGTGCATATCTCACAAGCACAAAACTGTATGATCAAGAGTAAGATTGCTGAGGCTGGAGCGATAGCACAGCGGGTAGGGAGTTTGCCTTGCACACTACCGACCTGGGTTCGATTCCCAGCATCCCATATGGTCCCCTGAGCACCGCCAGGGGTAATTTCTGAGTGCATGAGCCAGATGTAACCCCTGTGCATCGCCAGGTGTAACCAAAAAAAAAAAAAGTAAGATTGCTGGATACTGAGGCATGTACTTCAACCATACAAGTTGATGATAATTTGACTTTTAAGTGCCAGTACCAATGTCACCATTTACCAGGAATATATAAGAGTTTGTGTTCTTGAGGGTGGAGAGAGAGCACAGTGGATAGGGGGCTTGCCTTACACGTGGCCGTCATAGGTTAAATTCCTGGTATCCCATATGGTCTCCCGTACATTGCCAGGAGTAATTCCTGAGGGCAGGGCCAGGAGTAAGTCCTGAGCACTACCAAGTGTGGCCCCAAAACAAAATGAAACAAAAAGAGAGTTTCATGTTCCTGGTGTGAAAGTTCTGAAAATTAAAAATTCAGCTGGAAAGAGGGAATTAAGAGCTGACAGTCAAGACCAGAGTGATAGTACAGTGGGTAGGGTATTTGCCATGCACGCAGCCAACAAGGGTTGCTCCCAGCCAACTCCCCTGGCACTCCATGCAGTAGCCCAAACCCTGCCAGGAGTGATCAGTGAGCATTGTCTGGTATGTATCAGAAACAGAAAGAAAGAGGAAGGAAAGAAGGAAGGAAGGAAGGAAGGAAGGAAGGAAGGAAGGAAGGAAGGAAGGAAGGAAGGAAGGAAGGAAGGAAGGAAGGAAGGAAGGGAAGGAAGGAAGGAAGGGAGGGAGGGAGGGAGGGAGGGAGGGAGGAAAGCAGGAAGGAAGGAAGGAAGGAAGGAAGGAAGGAAGGAAGGAAGGAAGGAAGGAAGGAAGGAAGGAAGGAAGGAAGGAAGGAAGGGAGGGAGGGAGGGAGGGAGGGAGGGAAGGAAGGGAGGGAGGGAGGGAGGAAAGGAGGGAGGAAAGGAGGAAGAAAAGGAGGAAAGCAGGAAGGGAGGAAAGCAGGAAGGAAGGAAGGAAGGAAGGAAGGAAGGAAGGAAGGAAGGAAGGAAGGAAGGAAGGAAGGGAGGAAGGAAGGGAGGGAGGGATGGAGGGAGGAAAGGAGGGAGAAAAGGAGGAAAGCAGGAAGGGAGAAAAGGAGGAAGGAAGGAAGGAAGGAAGGAAGGAAGGAAGGAAGGAAGGAAGGAAGGAAGGAAGGAAGGAAGGAAGGAAGGAAGGAAGGAAGGAGGGAGGGAAGGAAGGAAGGAAGGAAGGAAGGAAGGAAGGAAGGAAGGAAGGAAGGAAGGAAGGAAGGAAGGAAGGAAGGAAGGAAGGGAGAAAGGGAGGAAAGGAGGGAGAAAAGGAGGAAGGAAGGAAGGAAGGAAGGAAGGAAGGAAGGAAGGAAGGAAGGAAGGAAGGAAGGAAGGAAGGAAGGAAGGAAGGAAGGAAGGAAGGAAGGAAGGAAGGAAGGAAGGGAGGGAGGGAGGGAGGGAGGGAGGGAGGGAGGGAGAAGGGAAGGAAAAGTAAGGAAAAAGAGTTGACAGTAGGCTACGAATTCACCCAGCTTTTGTTTGTTTGTGGGTATATTCGGCTTTAATTTTTCATATTCTATTGTTAACATTCCTTATTGACTATTTTACTGGGGCACTGTGGCCAGAGGACCTGGGCTCACTCCCCGTGTGCTCTGCCCAGAGGCACAGGTCTGTTGACTCTGCTCCAGTCGCTCCTGCATAGCTTGGCCTGGTGTGTTTGGGGGCTGTGTAGTACTGGGGACCAATCTGGGCTCTGCACATGAGCAAGTGATCTACCACTTGAGCTAGACCCCCAACCCTTTTTATTTACTTTTATTCCATATAGAACACAGGTTCAGATAACTTTTTTTTAAACATACACCTATAGTGTTATTTTGTGTTTGTGTTCTTCCATTATAAAAAAAGATAAAGGGAAAGAGGAAAGAAAGGAAGACAGGAAGGATTGTGGAGAACAAATAAAGAAATTGGAAATAGTGATTATAGATAATATTTTGCAAATGTAAGGATATTAAAAGTGACTGGTGGGGGGTTGGAGCGATGGTACAGTGGGTAGGGCATTTGCCTTGCATGGCTGACCCGGGTTCGAGTCCCAGCATCCCATATGGTCCCCCAAGCACCGCCAGGAGTGATTCCTGAGTGCATAGCCAGGAGTCAGTCCTGAGCATCACTGGGTGTTACCCAAAAAGCAAAAAAAAAAAAAAAAGTGATTTGGGAGGCTGGAGAGATAGTATAGGGGTAAGGCACTTGCTACACATGCTATACATGCTGGAGTCACAGCTGCTTCCCCACTTGCTCCTGAGCCCAGGCACTCTTCTTACTGACATCAAAAGAAACTGTCACCACTGTGACAAAAACTCAGCTATCAGAAGAGAACTTTATTTCTGAGACGTGTAGAGTGTCATAGATGACCTAGACCTGAGGAGGAAGCCATTAGTTTTCTGAGTAATGCTCCCACTTCAAAACTGAGATTTGGAGGGCTGGAGCAATAGCACAGGGGGTAGGGCATTTGCCTTGCACGAGGTCAACCTGGGTTCGATTCCCAGCATCCCAGATGGTTCTCCAAGCACCACCAGGGGTAATTCCTGAGTGCAGAGCCAGGAGTTAATCCCTGTGCATCGCTGGAAGTGACCCAAAAAGAAAAAACAAAACAAAGCTGAGATTTGGTCTCAGTTTATCTAGGTAGTTTGAGTGGACTGAAAGAATACCAAATCGTTATGTAACAGAAAAAAGGAGCCACCTGAGGCTGGGGGTAACTCAAAGGGCTGGAGCGCATGTTTTGCATTAGAGCCCTGGGCTTTAATCCCCAGCACTGATTAGTCCCTGAGCACCATCAGGAGTGACCCACCCTTGCCCCTGAAAAAAAGAAAAAAAAAGAACTAAACTAAACCAGGTATCCCCTTGCATTGCTGAGTATAACCTCCCAAAAAAGAGAAAAAGGAGGCACGAGGCTGTTCCCTGGGCATATCCTTGCTGTAGAGCAACGCAGGAGAACAACCTGTTTCTGCTGATGCCGGCCTTCTGCAGCACCATAGTGCCTCACTTTGGAAGTCTTCCTAACAGACTCTCAGAACTTTGCCAACTCGGTCAGAGTCCTGTAGATGTGACCCCTCATCAGAACATTTCCCCAAAGTGCTTCAGTGGCACTTTCAGAAGACCTGTTTAATCACAGAGACTGGCACACATCAAAAAGAATAAGAACAACCAGTGCAGGTTGGATGTGGGGAGAAAGGGACTCTCATTGTTGGTGGGAATGCCGACTGGCCCAGCCTTTTTGGAAAACAATATGGGCATTTCTTTAAAAACTAGAAATTGAACTTCTATATGACCCCGCAATACCACTTCTGGGAATATATCCCAAGGCTGCAAAAAAAGCACAGTAGAAATGGCATCAGCACCTGTATGTTTGTTGCAGCACTGTTCACAATAGCCAGAATCTGTGAACAACCTGAGAGCCTGAGAAACAGACAACTGGTTAAATAAACTTTGGTACATCTATACAATAGAATACTATGCAGCTGGGGGCTGGAGCAATAGCACAGCAGGTAAGGCGTTTGCCTTGCACGCGGCCGACCCAGGTTCGATTCCCAGCATCCCATATGGTCCCCTGAGCACCGCCAGGGGTAATTCCTGAGTGCAGAGGCAGGAGTTGTGCTTTTTTTTTTTTCCGAAAGCCCCAGCAGCCACCCACTTGGCACCACCGCCACCATGTAAGCTCACTGCCCAATTAAATATCCCAGAGTTTCTTGAGCTTGTGGCTACCACAACACATCCAAACTCTACAATACTGACGTTCCAGTAGGAGCACAGCACATTAGATGGCAAGGTAACATAGAAACTAATTAAGAAAAAAAACAAACACCAACTAAGCTCAATAAACACAAACATTAACACAGAAGGCTTAACTGCAACCACAGCATGGTAAACCCTCAGACAAGGACTAAATGTCCCCATGATGAGATATAGCAATTTTCATAAATTTCTTTTTCTTAAGTATTTTTTTTATAATTGCATTAGCCATCGCATATAACCAAGCAATATGAAATAAAGTATTTTGTGCCTGCTAAGGGGACAGGCTGGGGGGATGGTTGGGAAATGGAGACAACTGAAGGAAAGGTGACACTGGTGGTGGAATTGATGTTGGGATATTGAATGTCTGTAACAAATCATTATGAACAACTTTGTAAACCTAAACCAGTGTTCAAATAAAAGGGCGGGGGGCGGGAGCATGTGTTAGTAAGTAGGTATGAACAGGATAGGGTGGGAAGGGGGGGGTGAAGTGGTGTCACACACAGCCACCTCAGAGTCCAGATGCTCAGTGGATTCCAGAGCAGTGCAGTGGCACCCCCCTGCGGCCAGAGGACCCAGCTCCTCTTCCCTACTGGGCCAGGACTCAAGACTTCTAACTTGAATCTTGACTTTTAAGAAGTCCCAGGGGCAGGGGGTACCTCTCAGTGAGGTCACTGAGAATGTCAAGCAGAGGAGGGCCAGGGACATGTTTCAGGCCCAGGGAACGGCAGTGGAGGCGCTGTGACCCGGCTGTGCTGGTGGAGGGCCTCAGGGAGGGCCTAAATCTGAACCCTCAACACCCAGTGTGAAAAGGGTTTGCAAGAGAGTGATTTTTTTTTTTCATATAATATACTTGAAAAGCTCACTTAGGGCATAAAAGGACTAACCGTGGGAAAATGTCATCCTATTTCAAATGAAACCAGCAGGAAATAAACAAGTAAATCAATTTTTATATCCTTTCCTGAGGAACATGTGCGGTTGTTGCTTTACCAAGAAAGAATGCTGAGGCCCTGGGAGATAGCTGAGAGGCCTGGAAACTTTACATGTGGGAGCCACAGGTTCAATCCCCAGCACTGGAGGGAGAGACCCCTAAGCACAGTCCTGAGGACTGTCTGGTACAAGAATAAAGTACTTAAAAGAAAAAAATTAAAAGGGAACTTTCCCTTTCCACACTCCTGGGGTCACCGAAGGCTTGAGACTGGGGTATAGGGGTGAAGTTTCGGCACAGCTCTCCTTCGGCTGCCAGCCCTGTGGAATCAGGGATGCTCAAAATTTTCTGCTCCCAACCACCTTCCCTACCCACACACACCTGAGTGCCCAGTTTCCCGATAGCCACCTCAGGGTTCAGATGCTCAGTGAATTTGAGTAGTGCAGTGGCACCCCCATGTGGCCAGAGGACCCAGCTCCCCTTCCCTGCTGGGCCAGGACTCAAGGCTTCTAACGTGAATCTTGACTTCTAAGGAAGTCCCAGTGTCAGGTTTCGGGGAGCAAAGGGTTTTTTCCCAAAACTCAATGACAATGATGCTTCCTCCCCATTGAATCGTGATCTCAGGATCAGGACACAGTGAAATCCCTCAACGGATTTACAACTCCAAGTTCACAGGTAGGTGCTGGTCCCCAACAAAAATTGCTGCTTATCACAAGATGCTCCTAGATCATATATTTATAAATTTCCTTATTATAAATAATGGTTCTTGGGCTAGAGCAATAGTACAGCGGGTAGGGCGTTTGCCTTGCATACCGCCAACCCAGGTTCGATTCCCAGCATCCCATATGGTCCCCTGAGCACCGCCAGGAGTGATTCCTGAGTGCATGAGCCAGGAGTAACCCCTGTGCATCACCGGGTGTGACCCAAAATAAATAATGGTTCTTGTTTCTATCTTAACCCTCCATTAGTTCTCCCATTTTCATGGGTCCAGGGGTAGAAAGGGGTCCATTGCACCTTCCCAGGTTGAACCCTATGACAATCTCAGTCCCTACCCACCTGGGCAGGGGCTCGTCTAGGGTTGGATCCAGGGAGAAGTCCTGACAAGTCACATGGTGCATGAACTAGGTTTTTATTCCCAAATCAAAGATTAAAGACTTGATTCAACAAAGCTTGATGTCTACTCAGTGTCATAATGTGCCAACAGTCAAGACTACAAATGATCCAACAGTGCCCATACATATTAGAATGGGCAAAAACCTTGCAACAAGCAACACAAAACACAAAGGGGATGGGGCCGGAGCAATAGTACAGCAGGGAGGGCTTTTTCCTTACATGCGACCGACCTGGGTTCAATCCCCGGCATCCCTTATGGTCCCCCAAGCACTGCCAGGAGTAATTCCTGAGCACAGCTGGGTGACCAAAAAAAGCAAATAAAACGAAACAAACACAGGAGTTGTACAAAGAGCCATTCTGGGTCAGCAAAAGGAAAACAGATGTAGTGAGGAGATTCAAAGCGCTAGAGCCCAGGGCTGGAGAGATAGCACAGCGGGTAGGGCGTTTGCCTTGCACGCGGCCAACCCGGGTTCAAATCCCAGCATCCCATATGGTCCCCTGAGCACGGCCAGGGGTAATTCCTGAGTGCAGAGCCAGGAGTAACCCCTGTGCATCACCAGGTGTGACCCAAAAAGCAAAAAAAAAAAAAAAAAAAAGCGCTAGAGCCCATGTAAGAGCCTGGTTTCAATCCCCAGCATAAAGTCCCCAAAGCAATACTGTGCGTATCACCCATGCGCCAAGCTAGTGAATAATGAAAGAAACCTAGTGTTTCTCATTTACAAACCTACAATGTTATCCCTATCCTGCAATTGGGAGAAATGAGACAATGCTAGGAAGACAGAGGTAGGCCACCAGTGTTTTTACATTTTGCCTCAATTCGTTTTTTCATAGCTGAGTTCCAGGTCAGTCAGGCAGTATGGGAGGGAACTGGGTAGTGGAGCAGGGCAGGGGCTGGGCCAGGCACTGAAGCGAGACAAGGCCCAGAGGCAGCCAGTTCTGGGCACAGTCAGCTGCCTGCTTCGCCTGCCATGGCGCTGCTGCCTCTGGCCTGGCTGGCCCGGCGCTGCTACCGTTGCCTTCTCCGGCCGTCCCGGGCGCTGGCAGGCCAAGGCTCCTGGAGGTGCTGCTCTCAAAGCCCCGCTGCAAGCTCTCCAGAGGCCACCAGCTCCCCAGATGAGAAGATAAGGACACCCCCCAGGGTAAGTGGAGCCAAGGGTGGGGAGGGGGGATTCCTACTAGGAGAAAATCAGTTTCTGCTCCAAGTTCTGCTGTGACCACCCCCAGCCCTAAATCTTTTTCCCAATTCCAACCCGGACCCCTTCCCCATACACACTCCCACCCCACTCCAGATCATAGGGTTCTCCCCCTAAGCCCTTCCCTCCTTTCCTGCAACCCACAAAGTCCTTGAGCAATTTCCCACCCAGCAGTTAATTATTTCTTAAGGGGGGAGGGGCCAGTCCTCTGCTGCCCATTTCCTTGTAGGAGTCTAGTTACAGCCCACGGGTCAGTGATCTCCAAAATGCAACCCCTCAGCCCTGAGCGCCCCTCCCTCTTGGCCCAAGACAAAAGGCAAATCCCATCGTGGCAGTAGTCCTGGCCCCTAGGAGAACTGTCAGGTATGGCCCCAAAACAATTTAAAAAACAACAAAAAAAGGCAGTCAGGATCCCTGCCTTGATTTCCCAGCCTAACCAATGCTTTTCCCCACCCCCCAAAGGGCGCCCGGCCCCGCCCCTCCGTGGAGCTGACCCAGGCGGAGGAGCTGCTGGAGCAGCAGCTCGAGCTGTACCAGGCTCTGCTAGAAGGGCAAGAAGGGGCCTGGGAGGCCCAGGCCCTAGTGCTCAAGATCCAGAAGCTGAAGGAACAGATGAGACGACACCGTGAGAGTCTTCGGGACGATGCCTAAGCTCCCCCCAGATGCCTCGCCACTGAGCCCCAAGAGCCCTGGGGTAAACATCTCCGCCTCTCCCAAGGGAAATGAGAAGACCCCGTAAACGGCAGAATTGGATAATGATGAGTTAGGACCATGTCAGTGTTTGGAATCATCCCTCTCCTGACCCCTCCAGGGCAGTCCTTAGAATGTACCCTCGGTCATGCATTAAAATAGCTTCACCCCAATTTCAATAAAGGGACGAAATGCTTACAGACACCACAGACACATGTGTTTTTTAGTTTTGTTAAAAAAAAAAAAAAAGATCTGACAAATCAGGAAATGGGAGCTCAGGAGTGGCGATGATGCAAAAGAAGGAATCCAAGACTGGGGCTTGGGGGCTCTCAGGGGCAGGTGGCAGTAGTGTCTCCTTTATCCCACACCTGGTGTTGTCCCCCGAAGAGGGACAGACTCATCCCCGAAGAGGTGGGTGGATCCTCTACCGCGTCTGTTCAACTGAAGAGAAACAAAGCCATTAGATTAGGACACGGCAAAGAGATAGTGTAGTTTTTTTTTTTTTTTTTTTTTTTGCTTTTTGGGTCACACCTGGCGATGCACAGGGGTTACTCCTGGCTCTGCACTCAGGAATCACCCCTGGCCGTGCTCAGGGGACCATATGGGATGCTGGGATTCGAACCCGGGTCGGCCGCGTGCAAGGCAAACGCCCTACCCACTGTGCTATCGCTCCAGCCCCCAAGATTGTGTAGTTTTGTGTGGATTTGTGTAGCGGGGGAGGAGGGGTTGTGGGCAGGGGGCGTTTCCAGAGGCTATTTTGAAAAAAGGTGTCTATTACACACATTCATAATGAAATCTAAGATATAACACACAAGGAACCAAGAGGCTTGTCTGTGGCAGCTCTGATACTTACTATAGGAGGAGATGTCAATCTCGTCAGGCAGTTCACTGATATTGACTTCAAATCGATCCTGCACATCATTGAGGATCTTGGCATCGTTTTCATCTGACACAAACGTGATGGCCAAACCCTTAGTACCAAACCTGCCAGCTCTGGCCACCTGGGAAGAGATGACACAGGGAGTGAAATTAGAAAAACATCTAAGGAGAGGGCAAATATAATAAATGTGAAGGCATAGCAATAGTACAGCGGGTATGGTGCTTGCTTTGCACATGGCTAACCCCCAGCATCCCATACAGTCCCAAGCCTGCAAGGAGGGATCTCTGAGTGCAGAGTCAGGAAGAAGCCCTGAGCACAGCAGGTGTGACCCAGGTCTCCCCCCTCAGCACTGGAAAATTAACAAACGAAACACAAAGAAATGAAGAGGGGCCAAAGAAACAGAACTTCATGAATGGCACTTTCTTTGCCTTGCAGGCAACCTGTATTTAATCTCTGGCACCACATACAGAACGCTGCTATGAATGATTCCTGAGCAGATCCAGGAGAAAACCCTCCAGGTGTACCCCACCACCCTGCGCACACACACACACAAAAATTGTGGGCAGAAGGAGGGTGATAGAGATAGTAAGTAAGGAACTTGCTTGCCTAAGAGGCAGATCCAGGTTCAGCACTGTCAGGGGTCAACCCTGAGCAAAGAGCTAAGAAAACAAGGGACTGGACGGACAGCACAGCAGGTAGGGCGTTTGCCTTGCACGCGGCCGACCAGAGTTCGATTCCCAGCATCCCATATGGTCCCCTGAGCACTGCCAGGGGTAATTCCTGAGTGCAGAACCAGGAGTAACCGCTGTGCATCATCGGGTGTGACCCAAAAAGCAAAAAGCAAAAAGCAAAAAAAAAAAAAAAGAGCTAGAAAAACAAAGAAACAAACAAAAAAACCTGAGCACTACTGGTGCGACCCAAATACCCACAAACCAAAACAAAATACGAAGCCAAAGAGATACTACTGCAGGTAGGGCACACCTCCCTAACATGCTGCCAACTGGGATTCGATCTGATCTCCAAGCACCAGTGAAAGTAATTCCTGAGTGCAGAGTCAGGAGTAATCCCTGACTTCGAAATTGCCAGGTGTACCCTCCCCCCAATTATTTTTTGAAGAACAATCCCAGAGAGCTAGAAAACCAGCAAAGATCCTCCTGGGAGTGAGGCTTACCCGATGCAGGTAGGTGTCCGAATCCTCAGGCATGTCGTAGTTAAAGGCGATATTCACCCGCTCAATGTCCATGCCGCGACCAAACAAGTTGGTTGCCACAAGAATTCGTCGTTGAAAATCTTTAAATTGCTGATACCGAGATAGCCTTCATGAGAAAGAAATTCGAAGATTGTTGAAATTATCCTCTCATAACCCCTTTTCCTCCCCAGCCTCTGCCCCATCTGCCTCACCTCTCTTCCTGGGGCATCCCACGGTGGATGGCAATGGCTGGGAAGTTCTGCTCCACCAGGAGCTGGGCCAGGGCAATGCAGCGCTGCACAGACTTCACAAAGATCACCACCTGTGTGTGTGTGTCAGAGTGAGGGATGCGGGCGGTGAGGATCCATGTGCATGTGAGTGAGATTAGTGAGAAGGGAAGATTTCAATAGTTACTCTTCTTCCTTAGCCCCTTTTATCCCGCATTTTCTCTTCTGCTCTCATTACAAATTAGCCTTTCTCATTTTATCAGAGTAGACACACTGCAGAGAAGGTATAAGAACACTAACCAAAATTATCAGACTATCAGAAAATGAGATTTACCTCACGCAACTAGTTAAAAAAAATTTAATTTTACTAATCTGAAAATTCTCTTACTCAGCAGAACACACACGAGGTTCCCTGGCGTGCTGCTCAGTGGTAGAGCAGTCCTCATGTGTGAAGTCTTGGGTTCATCCCTGGCATCACCAAAGACATTGTTAAAAAAAGAAAAAAAACATATGGGGCCAAAGACAATACATCTGGTAAGAAGCTTGCCATCCTCCTGGTCAACCCAAGTTAAATCACCAGTATTCCATATAGTCCTCTGAGCACCACCAGGAGTGATTCCTCAGTGCACCTTCAGAAGTAACACTTGAGCATCTCTACGTATGGCCCAAAAGAAAGAAAAAGAAAAAACCCCCCACACAAAAACTAAGAAATCTACCCAAATAAACATGACAAGTAAAATTATCAAATATTTCTCGGTAAAGGCAGGGGAAATAAAATCCTGGAACTTTTACAAGTTTTAAAAAACCTTCAAGGCCAGAGACAATAGTACAACAGATAGGGTGCTTGCCTTACACATGGCTGACCTGAGTTCAATGCCCAGCACCCTATGTGGTCCCCCAAGCCCGCCAGGAGTAATCCCTAAGCAGAGTCAGGAGTAAACTCTTGAGCATTGCCAGGCATGTCCCAAAACAAAACAAAAACTTACAAACAACAAAAAAAAAAACCTTCAAGCATCTGGAGGGGCACATATACCAAGCAGTGTTTAGGGGTTATTCACTTCCAGTTTGGTGCCCGGATCAAACTCGCCCTCCTGTATGCAAAGCTTGTGCCCAGCCAAGTGTTTTAATTTTTTGACTTATTTTATTGAGCATTTATTTCTTTGTCTGGAATAGAAAAGCAGTTTCTAGGGCCAGAACAATACTACAGCAGGTAGAGTGTTTGCCTTGCATGCAGCTGACCCAGGTTCGATTACCAGCATTCTATATGGTCCCCCAAGCACCACCAGAAATAATTCCTGAGTGCAGGGCCAGGAATAACCTGAGTATCACCCAAAAAAAAAATAAAATAAGTAGTTCCTTTGGGACCAGAGCAATAGTACTTCGGGCAATAGTACTATGGGAAGGCCATTTGCCTTGCACATGACTGATCCAGATTCAATTTCCATACAAATATGGTTCCCTGAGCTTTGCCAGGAGTAATCCCTGAGCTCAAAGCCAGGAGTAATCCCCGAGTACAGCTGGGTGTGGGAAAAAGAAATAAAAAAACAGCAGTTCCCACACCCCATCACATCCAATCGTAGCATATGATTTTATAAAGAATTTTGTTTGAGCCCAGAGAAAGTCATTAAGGCCTTCATGTGGCCAATGCCAGTTTGACCTCTTGACATCACAAATGGTTGCCTGAGCATCACCAGGAGTGATCCCTGAACTGAGGTAGGAATAGCCTCGAGTTCCCATGAATTCATCTATTCCCTCCCTGAAGAAACAACTTTCATTGAAAAGAATTGATACAGACAAGAGCAATAGTGCAGTGGGGAAAGTGCTTGCTTGTATAGTAACAGATTCGATCCGACATCCCATATGGTCACCTGAGCACTGCCAGCCAGTAATTAATTCCTGAGTGCAGAGCCAGGAGTAACCTCTGAGCATCACAGGGTGTGGCCCAAAAATAAACAAAAAGAAATGATACAGTGCGCAATTCTGCAGCACATATACTAAAACTGAAACGATACAGGGAAGGTTAGCAGGGCCCCTATACAAGAATGACATGCAAATTCATGAAGCAGTCTATATTTTTATGACTAATTTGTACGATATTAAAAAAAAAGTATGAAATTAATAACCAAGGCCAGAAAAAAACGGTCCAGGAGGACTGGTCAATGGCTGGAAATTACCAAAGGGTGTGGGGGATGGACAGTAGTTAAAGACAGAGGGTCCATTATGACAATAATAATTGGAAATCAACACTCTGGACAAGAACTGAGTGTTGAGGGGCTGGACCAATAGCAAAGCGGGTAGGGCGTTTGTTTTGCACACAGCCGACCCAGGTTCGATTCCCAGCATCCCATATGGTCCCCTAGGCACGGCCAGGAGTAATTCCTGGGTGCAAAGCCAGGAGTAACCCCTGTGCATCGCCGGGTGTGACCCCAAAAAAGAAAAAAGAAAAAAAAAGTGTTGAAAATAGGTAAAGGATATACATAATAACCTTTCAGCATCTGTATTACAAACCATAATGCCCAGAATTAGAGAAAAAGAAAGGTACCTGCTATATTGGCAGGCAGGAGTGGGAGGGAAACTTCGGACATTGGTGTTGGGCAATTACACTGGTGGAAGGATGGGTGTTGGAACATTGTATGACTGAAACCCAATCATGAACAGCTTTGTAATGCTCTATCTCAGTGATTCAGTAAAATTAAAAATTAAAAAAAAAAAGGAAAAAAGAACTATTGCAGGGCCATTATAAAAGCAAAAACAATTGATCAGCTAAGGGCCTCACACATACATACCACTTGATTCACATTCCTGTCCTTTTTTCACAGCACACATGATTTGTGATCTCCTACTAAGTGTATGCACAAGTTTCTGCTATCATTGGAGACAGGCTCAATTCCCTCCTAGATCTCCTAAGAGCTGACCTGGTTGAACTCAAGGACATCCAGAAGGTCAAAGAGCTTCCGGTTCTTCTCGTTGTCCTTCAGTTTCACGTAGTACTGCTGCAACCCATGCAGCGTCAGCTTCGTCTCATCATCCACGAAGATCTCCATTGGCTGGGGGGGAGGGGGGAGCAAGGGGGTGGGAACGGGAGGAGGGCAGAGTGGGGGGGTTAAACCTGGGGGGGTGGAGGAAGTTGATCTCCAAAACACCCCATGGGGGGATGGGGAGGAGAGAAATTTGAAAACCCACCCCCCCACCAAAATACCACATTTTAATGTGACCTCTTCCACATTATAACTAAAATCCTATCTTTTTAAAGATCACCCAATTGAAAATGGTCACATGGAAGAGGGCCCTGCAGGGAAGAAAAGGGGCAGTGAAACCACCCAGTGGCAAGAAGCCACTACCTCAAATGGAGGTGGTGGAAGAAATAAATTAGAGATTCTTAATGGAAGAACATGCACCGAACACCTGGGAAGTGATGGTTCAAGTGACTCAAGGTCAGAATAATCCCATCAGAACTGCTAAGACTGTGGGAGAGGGCCAAGACTATTCCATCAGAGTGTTCTCTCAAACAGGAGTGTCATAACCACGCTAGGAGGTCTGGAAGATTAGAATGCTGCAATGGGCTTTTGTCAAAATGCCATAAAAGTAGAAGCAAAAATTACTCAAACAAGCTGGGTTAACTTGCCCTCAGGGGTCAGCTTTAGTCTCTAAATTGAACCCAACTATTTCCAGTGTTCCATGGGTGGTTTAGTAAGTGGTACTATTAAAAGCATCCAGAGCAGCAGCTATGCACTCCTCTTAAATT
Organism: Sorex araneus; assembly: GCF_027595985.1. Classification (NCBI taxonomy): domain Eukaryota; kingdom Metazoa; phylum Chordata; class Mammalia; order Eulipotyphla; family Soricidae; genus Sorex; species Sorex araneus. The sequence goes on along the minus strand of NC_073303.1, from coordinate 31,612,978 downwards.
ACCCTTGAAGGGAAAAGCAACACAAAAAAGAAACTGATAGTAAGCCAACTCCAGAGCCCGTTTCTACCACTCTTCAATAATTTGGGGATATAGTTAACATGAAAACAGAGAATCTAAGTTTGTAGGAAAGGGGGTACATGTGTCATGGGAGAAAACCAGAAGCCCAACCCCAAAAGGCAGGCTAGTAAAGCTTTCCGCACAAGTTCCATGGCCTCCTTCAACTCTAGCTGTAGCCACAAGCAGAGCTGATGAAGTCTGACCAGCCCACGGGAAGGAGTGAAGCAGGGAGGAACACAATCCACTGCTTGTCCAGAGGCCCCACCTAGCCCCAAACCTCAACTCCTCCTGGTTACATCCAAGTGTGGGGGGGTCCCTCATTTTACCTTCCCCATATCCCTCTCCCCCCCCCAAATACTGAAAAAGTGTTTAAAAAAGAAAAAGAAAAAAAAAAAACTAGCCCCCCATTCAGGACAGCCCTCCCCCGCCAACATATATTAGGGGGAAACAGGGAGCACGGCACGCCTTGGATTCAGGAAAAAAACCGGGAACGGAAAATGAGGCTGGCTGGGTCCTCAGCTTCCTGGTCAGGTTTCCCCGCAGCCTCCGCTGCCGCCATCCACCGCTGCTGCGTCCGCATTCCCCCGCCGCGCCATGGTGCTTCTCTGCTGCCGCCATCGCTCACATCAACCGAGGTTCCGGATGGGTGCGAGGAAGTGAGGGTGGGAAGGAGGAGGGGACGGGGAATGAGGTGCCAGAGGCCCCCAACCCCTGGAGGTAAGGAGGGAGCCGATTTCATTTGTGCTGTTTGCTCTTCTCTCTGGACATGCCCTGTCATCTGTCTGTCCCTCTCTTGCTCTCCTGCCACCGGGAGGTTTTGAGTTTGAGGGAGCAGAAGGCTCCGGCTGTATGCTCGATGCCACCTTGAGGGTGCGTGGCTGTGGAGGGGTTATGTAGGAGACGATGCATGGAAGGTAGGGCAGAAAATCCTGCCCTCCCCCAGAGGGAGAAGAGGTTCCAAAAATGCTGTGATTGACAAAAAAAAGTCGGACACTACCCGCTCTCACGTTAACCCGACCAAGTCTTCCGGAGTTTCCCTAGCGCCCGCGCAGACCCTAACACTAGCTGTCTCTGCTTCTGTGTCTCTTCAAGGAGTCATCACTCCCAGATGGGCGTATGCCCCCTTCTTGGCACTTGAAGGGCAAAGGAGTCTGGAGGAAGAGGGTGCGGAAGGGGAGGAGGCAGCGGGCAGGGAGTGGAGGTAATGAAGGTAGAAGGGTATTTACGTCTTGCATGAACTTGCGGCACACTGGGCGGATCTCTTTGCTCAAGGTAGCACTGAACATCATGACCTGCTTCTCATGGGGGGTCATGCGAAAAATTTCCTGGACATCCCGACGCATGTCTGTAAGAAAAAAAGATTGAAAATGATATAGAAGGAAAACAGAATTATGTCATTAACAATAACAAGGGGTTGGAGTGATAGTACAGAGAACAGGGTGCTTGCCTTGCACATAGCTAGAAGCGAATTCCATCCCCTGCATGCTATTACGGTCCCCCCCAAAAACTGTCAGGAGTAATTCTTGAGTGCAAACAGAAGTAACTCCTTGAGTGCCATCAGTATGGCCCAAAATGTTTTCTAAAATAAATCACTTCAGGGACTGGAGCATTAGCACAGCAGGTAGGGCGTTTGTCTTGCACACGGCCAACCCGGGTTTGATTCCCAGCATCCCATATGGTCCCCCAAGCACTACTAGGAGTAATTCCTGAGTGCAGAGCCAGGAGTAACCCCTGAGCATTTCTGGGTGTGATCCTCCCCCCCCCCAAAAAAAAATCACTTCAGGGGCTGGATCAATAATACAGCAAGTAGGGTCCTTGCCTTGCACACAATCAACCCAGGTTCAATTCCCAGCATCTGATACGGTGCCTTAAGCCTGCCAGGAATGATCTGAGTGCAAAGCCTAGAGTAAGCCCTAAGCACCGCCGTGTGACCAAAAAAATATCAAAAAAAAAAAAAAAGGGAAGAAAATCATTTTTCAGTGAGAAGTATTTGTCTCAGACTTTCAACCATTAAATCACACTCACAATGGGGTTCAGACCAATAGTACAGTAGATAGGGCATTTGCCTAACACATGGCCAGTCCAGCCTCAATGCTTGGCATCCCATATGTCTCCCGAGCACCATCAGGAGTAACTCCTGTGCATCGCCAGGTATGACCCAAAAAGCAAATAAATAAATAAATAAAATAATGGGGGCTGGAGTGATAGCACAGCGGGTAGGGCATTTGCCTTGCACACGGCCGACCCAGGTTCGAATCCCAGCATCCCATATGGTCCCCTGAGCACCGCCAGGAGTAATTCCTGAGTGCAGAGCCAGGAGTAACCCCTGTGCATCGCCAGGTGCGACCCAAAATGCAAAAATAAATAAATAAATAAAAATTTAAAATTAAAAAAATAATCTTTCTGAACATACCAATACCAAAAACTAATTAAAACGTAACAATTAAAATTGCCATTAAAAACATAGCAATCCAGATATTCCCAGCAGCACCTGCATTTTCAGACAAAAGGGATCACAGGTTAAAAAAAAAAAAAAAAAAAAAAACACTATTCAGGCCTGCTCTAAATCGCTTTCCTGCCAAATTGGCTAAGTACACTATTTCTACCAAGGGCCCATCTCCTAGCTTAACATCTAGAATAGCCAAAATTATTCAGAATATCATTATCTGAGACCATATCTACCTCCACTTTCACATGCTGCGAGTTCTACGGAAAGCATTTCTTTTATAATTTCATGTACCACACTGGAATAACACCCAATTCACACAAACACTCCCTGTATTAATTCTAGGACTAAGTCCAGAGATTGATTCAACATAAATTCCAACATACTGAGCTAAGGATGCAGAAGGTCGACTGTCTTCTTCACAAAATCTGATACCCAATTTAAAATGTGGAGAGCTGGGGCTGGAGCGATAGCACAGCGGGTAGGGCATTTGCCTTGCACGCGGCCGACCCGGGTTCGAATCCCAGCATCCCATATGGTCCCCTGAGCACCGCCAGGAGTAACTCCTGAGTGCAGAGCCAGGAGTAACCCCTGTGCATCGCCAGGTGTGTCCCAAAAAGCAAACAATAAAATAAAATAAAATAAAATGTGGAGAGCTGTGATTGATGTTCAAGATCAGCAAAGTCTCTCTCAAAGAAGTACTGGTCACATAAGGATTATGACACACCCTTCCCCCAATCAACAAGGCTGCCCAAAAAGCATAACAAAAGGGGGGCCGGAGCGATAGCACAGCGGGTAGGGCGTTTGCCTTGCATGCGGCCGACCTGGGTTCGATCCCCGGCATCCCATATGGTCCCCCAAGCACTGCCAGGAGTAATTCCTGAGTGCAAAGCCAGGAGTAACCCCTGAGCATCGCTGGGTGTGACCCAAAAAGCAAAAAAAAAAAAAAAAAAAAAAAGAAAAAAAAAAAGAAAAAAAAAGCATAACAAAAGGGCCAGAGATGGTACAACGGGTAAGGTGCACTCCTTACATGAGGCCTACTCAAGTTTGAAACCCAGGACTGCATATATTCCCCCTGAGCACTTCCAGTGGTGATACCTGGGCACTGCTGCGTATGACCCCAAAACCAAAAAACAATGCAAAACAGACCAATAAGGGAAGCCAGAGCCATCAGTCATGGGTGATAGATAAGAGTCGTCCTGGCACGTAAGTGCTCCTGTATCAATAAGCATCATTTGGCTCTAACGGGCAATTCCCCAATCACTAGCCCAGTCTTGGCCCTGCCACTCACCGAGCTGTTCAAGCATCTTATCACATTCATCCAAGATAAAGTGTTTGATGTGTTTGAGGTTGAGGCTCTTATTTCGAGCCAGGGCTAGGATGCGGCCGGGAGTTCCCACGACGATATGTGGACAGTTCTTCTTCAGCACCTCTTCGTCCTTCTTGATAGAAAGACCACCAAAAAACACTGCGACCTGCCAAGCCAGAAGAAAGTCTCAGAGATAAAGAAACTCATTCTCCTATAGTTCCCACCATTTTTCATTTATCCTCCAGTTCTTACATTTATTTCAGAGCTATGAAAGCATTAGAGGTCACCCAATAATATAAAACTGATATCCTTAAACAACTGAGAGAAAGATGACTTGCTCAACTTGCTCAGAGTTATCTGGCCAGGACATAACAAGCGGGTCAAAGGCAAAAATCATAAGAATGAAGGCCATGGCAGATTAGGGAACGGAGAGGTAGAACATGGAAGTCACAGGAAGGAACAAGGTCAGAAACAGGCCTCAATCAAAAATAGGTTGAAAGGGGACTGGAGAGACAGTACAGCAGGTCGGAGGGCTTGCCTTGGAAGCAACTGACCCAGGTTTGATTCCAAGCATCCTGTAGTCTCCCAAGCATTTCCAGAGCTAATTTCTAGTGCAAAGCCACAAGTAACTCCTGAGTCTCACTAGGTGAGGAAGGGAGACCTTGAGGGAAGCAGTGATGGAGGGAGGGAGAGGTGGAAGGGAAGGTTGAGAAACACTGCTTTAAAATCTCTGTATCACTGTTATCCTGTTGCTGTTGATTTGCTCTAGCAGCACCAGTAACATCTCCAAGTGAGACTTGTTACTGTTTTTTGGCATACTGAATACGCCATGGGTAGCTTGCCAGGCTCCGCCGTGCAGGCAAGATACTCTCGGTAGCTTGCTGGGCTCTCTGAAAGGGACGGAGGAATCGAACCCGGGTCAGCCATGCGCAAGGCAAACGCCCTACCCACTGTGCTATCACTCCAGCCCATTCATACTTATTCTTTTTATTTACTATTCACTTATATATTATTTCTATTAAATATTGTTTATATTGTGTGTTGTTTATATTTATATTCATTATTTATATATTTATTACTATTATTTAATGTAAATAATAAAAATTAAATAATCTCAATGACTCTTCACACATCCCAATCAGGACAGCATAACTGTGAAGTTCTAATTCACATAACCATTTAAACAGGGTTCAATTACTTAGGGACGCTGCTTGAATGCACATTTATTCCAATAGGTCTGGAATGAAACAGTATTTCCAACAAAACCCTATATAATCTGAAAGTGCTGTAAATAACAAAGCTACATAATGCAAAACATCTCACCGTTTTAAAACATCCTCAAAATTCACATACTATAGATGTTAAATTACAGATGTTTAAATGTTAAAAGATATTTGAGATTGTTAACATTTTCATGCCACATTCCCTCAATTTCTCTACCAGCCAGTACATTTTTAAAGTCAATATAAATAATGATCTGGGACCACAACAGCGTGCAGGTAGGGTGTGTGCCTTGTATGCAGATGACAGGGTCCAATCTGCAGCAACCCACAGGATCCCACAAGCCTGCCAGGAATGATCCATGAGCACACAGCCAGAAATCAGCCCCAAACACTGCTAGTATGGCTCATTAAGTAAACAGATAAATAAATTTTAAAAGAACCTATGATCTTGAGGCCCAGATGGGAGTTCAGTGGTAGAGCTCATGTGTTAGCTTTGAATGTCTGACACAAACACATTCTCCCCCACCAACAAAAAAAAAATAAAGTGATCATGAGGTTTGCACCACCAACAATCCAATCTGTCTTCTGTTGCACAGGTATATTTACATAATGTGTTCATTAACCAAGAAAACTGAAATTTCATGTAGCAGACATCACTAAAGTGTTATACATTTAAAAATGAGCCCAGGGCTTTATAAAATCTATACACAAAGATTTACAAGAATTTAATATGCTACAAGCACAATGAGGTTCATATACAGCAAGATAGGTGATCTTACAAATTTCCCATTCTCCAAACCCTGTTCTCCCAGGTCTCTCACTTGGGCTTACCTTGACATTGGGCATGTATTTAGAGAAGCGCTCATATTCCTTGCTTATCTGAAATGCCAACTCTCGAGTGTGACACATCACCAGCACAGACACCTTTGGAGAGAAGCAGATGGAAACAGATATGCAACACATCCTGTGATCCCCTCTGGATGACTGTCACAAGGCACATGGCCGATAACAAATTACTTCAATTCTAACATCTAAATCAATCCCAAAATGACCATTAGTCTCATTGTTAGCCAAAGGTGATCTCAGACAAAGTCTAAGTGGACCACAAGACCAAAAAAAGAAAAACTTCCCAAATATTCCTGACTAAAACGCTTTGTGCAACTTTCTTCCCAAGAGTTACCTGTCCAGTGACTGGCTCCAGCTGTTGCAATGTGGCTAGCACGAACACTGCTGTCTTTCCCATGCCGGACTTGGCCTGGCACAGGACATCCATTCCCAGAATGGCCTGTGGGATACACTCATGCTGGACTAGAAAGAGAAAAAACAGGTCAGACTCCAATCTCCTTAACACCCCTTCATTACCATGTCAAACCCATTTCTCACTACTCTTTTTTCTTTCCTTTTTTTGGTATCTGGGCCACACCCGGTTTACTCCTTGCTCCATGCTGAGGGATCACTCCTGGCGGGCCCCAGGAGATCACAGGCAGTGTAACCAGTCAGGTGCCTTATCCTTTGTACTAGCTCTTGGGCCCAACCACTCAATGCTTACGTGACCCTTTCTTATCAACTTAAAAATCACTTTTAGAGCTGGAGTGATAGCACAGCAGGGAGGGCACCGCCTTGCATGCAGCAGACCGGGTTTGATTCCCAGCAGTCCCCTGAGCACTGTCAGGGAATAATTCCTGAGTGAGCCAGGAGTAACATACCCCTGTGCATTGCCTGGTGTGACCCAAAAAACAAAAACAAAGCAAACAAACCCCCCCCACACACACACACAAAAATCACTTTTACCTTTTCATCCCTTTGATTCCCTCAATCAATCCGATTCACCCCAAACCAGACCCTCCTTGTCCTAGCTTTAGCCTCTTTCCATTCCAGCCACGTATACTATTGCTAACAACTCTCTTGCACCTACCAACACTCACCAATGGTGCTCCTTGGGTGTTCTTTATTCCCTAATCTGGTTTTTAATTTTGTGCCACACCCGGGAGTTCTCAGGGCTTACTCCTGGCTTGAGGGATCATATGGGGTGCTCAAGATTGAACCCAAGTCAATAGCATACGGTACTTTATCTCTTCAGCCCGTTTTCCTTAATCTGGAATATCCCTGACATTTGATCAATTCTTGTTCGGGGCCACACCTCGCAATACTCAGGGGTTACTCAGACCCTAATCTATTCATTTGAGTGTGTGCCACAGGTCACTTCCCTATCTAGGTTGTCAAGCATTTGTCCTTGTAGCTTGGACAAAATGAAGAACTTGGTAAATGACCCAAAAGTAGACATCTTTTGACCTGCCATAAAAGTTTCCGGAAGGGCTGGAGAAATAATGCAGCAGGTGTGGCCATTTGCCTTGTACTCCGCCAACATGGGTTGGCTCCCCAGCATCACATTTGATCCTGAGTACTACCAGGAGTAATTCTCATCTGTGCACAGCCAAGAATTACCACTTAGTAGGGTGTGGCCCAAAATCAAACAAAACAAACAAAAAAAAAGTTTCCAGAGACTAGAGTAATGTAATCCAGTAGAAGAGGATAAAGATCCAGCAAGCTGCTCTGGAAAGCCCAAAAACGTAAGCCACCTGACAAAATCTTTTCAAAACAAAGCCAGTAGTAAGAAAAAAAGCAAGGGCCAGGGATAGTACAGCTCCTAGGGTGTGGCCTTGCATGTGATCAACCCTGGCTCAATCACCCCAGCATCACATCTGGTCTTCGGAGCCCCACCAGGAAGAATCCCCAAGTGCAGAGCCAGGAGTGCTGAGCACAGCTAGGTATGGAGGGAGAAAAAAAAATGGAATGGCAGACCTCTAAATTACTTCTGGAGCACCTGCATTTTCCTTTTATCCCAAATAAAAGACCAGTACTAGGGCTAGGAAGGTAGTAGAGGGATCTGATCGCCAGTACTGCCTGGCCCCTAGCACTGCCAGGAGACACCCAAGCACACCCAATGTAGCCCCCAAAATGGAGGGCTTGCAGGAGGGATGGAAAACATATAAACCTCTCTCCAGTTTTCTTAACTATTTTTAATAGTTTTTTTTTTTTTTGGTTTTTTTTGGGGTCACACCCGGCGATGCACAGGGGTTACTCCTGGCTCTTCACTCAGGAATTACCCCTGGCGTTGCTCAGGGGACCATATGGGATGCTGGGATTAGAACCCAGGTCGGCCGCGTGCAAGGCAAACGTCCTACCCGCTGTGCTATCGCTCCAGCCCCAGTTTCTTATTTTTTTAATTAATTTTTTTATTTGAATCACAGTGAGATACACAGTTACAGAGTTGTTCATGATTGGGTTTCAGTCATATAATGTTCCCAAACCCATCCCTCCACCAGTGTGCATTTCCCACCACCAATGTTCCCAGTTTCCCTCCTGCCCCTTCCCCCAGCTGCCTCTAGGACAGCACTCTCTCTTCTCTCCTCTCTCTCTCTCCCCTTTTGGGCATTATGGTTTATTTATAATTCAGATACTGAAAGGTTATCATGTATATCTCTTTACCTACTTTCAACACTCAGTTCTTGTCCAGAGTGATCATTTCTAGCTATTATTATCATACTGGTCCCTTCTCTATCCTAACTGCCCTCTGCCTCCCACACATTTGTGGCAAGCTTCCAACCATTGACCAATCTTACTTATTCACTCATTATATGTATACATATATATGTATGCATATATGTTCCACGACTGTAGCCTGCCTACCTGTCTTCCTTCCTTTTGGGTCACATCTGGTGGTTTCTCCTGGCTCTGCACTCAGGAATTTCTCCTGGCAGTGCTTGGAGAACCATTTTCTGGATGGAGGATTAACACTGTCAAAATGTCAATACTCCCCAAGGCATTATAAAGATTCAATGCAGTCCCTATGCGGGTACCCATGACATTTTAAAAAGAAATAGATCAAGCACTCCTGAAATTTATATGGAACAATAAACTTTCCCAAATAGCTAAGGCAATCCTTGGGAAAAAGAAGGGAGCTTGTGTTTGTTGATTGCCCCCTAACCTGTCCATTGCCCCCTAACCTATTCTCTATGCACTAAAAGTAATTGTGCTAGAGAAAAGGGAATAAAAATGTCAGACTTGATACCGATGCCCTCTAGTGATACACATGTACACAATTATAATACAAAGGAAAACCTATCCAGCATTCTCATTCTAGCTGAATCAGTGTTGACTTCAAGGAAGAGAGGTCTGTTAAAAGTAGACTTTGGGGAACAATGTAATTTCAAAATAAGAGAGAAGGAATAGGACTATCCAAGGATTTATTCATTTGATTACTATTTTTCAGTACCACAAGATAAAATAACCCCTCAAGCCTTGTTTTCTTGCTTTTTTTTAGCATTCTCATTCACCCATCTAAAAGACAAAATATAGAAAAGCCAATCAGTCTTTTTACAGAAGGGAGCAACTATTTCATTTCTGAAAATTCTCTACCATCTGTCTTCATCACTACTCCAAGCACTGAAATTCAGATTTGTGTTATTGTTACCCTCCATCTTCTCCAAGTGTCTTGATCCATTTCTCTATCTCGAGCTCTAATCAAATTGCTACTACTTTCAGACCAATTATTACCAAAACAAGACTGCAATTATGTCAGCCTTTCTACCCATAAACCTTTATGTAACCAAACTGTGTAAAAACCCCAGTCTTCTTCTCCTTCATTCCCCTTCTCTCCTTCAATACTCTCCTCTCTCCTCGCAGCCGCTCTTTTATCCTCTCACACCATGCCTCCCCAAACACAGCTCCCCACGGAAGCGCAATCAAAATGTTTTTCCAATCTTCCCAACCACCTGCAGCCCACAAGGGCAAAAACAGCCGTTAAGATGTGTTGCTCCTCTCCACAGACCAGCAACTTAATTAACATCTTTAATTCCACTTCCTAATATTTACTATTCTTACGGACACAGTAATAAACACTTTTAGGCTTGTAGGCTGACTCTCCTGGGAACATCTCATCACAGACTCAGATAGTGCTTTGGTTAGATCAATCATTCCTAACCCCAGCAGGGTCCAAATCTAGTTATTACTTTCTGGATCATGACAAAATTTGTCCATGACAAAGCTCTTAAGCTAGGGCACTTTGGCCAGGCCCATTTCGGTGCCAGGGTTGGTATATCGCTCACCACTTGCCCTGGGTCCATCCAGTCCCTCATCGAGACCCTGCTTTTGGGGATCTGAGGGCAACTGTGGCTTAAGTTGAGAGAGCAGATGTCCAGGAGGTAATTTTTTTAATTTTTATTAGTAAATCACCATGAGGTATAGTGACAAACTTATGAACTTTCATATTTACATTTGGTTTACATCCTTCCACCAGTGCCCATTCTCCTTCACCAATGTTCCCAGTATCCCTCCCACCCCCCCCCCACCCCAACCCTCACCACCCCACCCTGCCTCTGTGGCAGGGCACTTCCTTTTGTTCTCTCTCCTGTTGGATATTGTCGTTTGCAATATAGAGGTACTGAGTGGCCATCATGTTCGGTCTATAGTCCACTTTTGGTATGCAGCTTTCAACCCGAGTGTATCCTCCTAACATTCTCTACTAGGTGTTCCCTTCTCTGTCTCTGCTGCCTTTTCCCCCAGCATGTGAGGCCAGTTTCCAAGCTGTGGGGCAGACCTTCCAGGAGGTAATATTATCAGAGTCAATCAACTCCCAAACCACAGGCTTGTCTTTTCAATTGTCTTTCTGAATCCATACAAAAAGCAACTGCTCTGAAAAAGCTAACCATGCAAAGGACATTAAAGAGAAGAGAGACAATATTTACAAGTCAGAGTCTGATCAGGAGACAAAGGTAACTGACAGTTTCTTATTTTTTTGTTGTTTTGTTTTGTTTTTGGGTCACACCCGGCGATGCACAGGGGTTACTCCTGGCTCTTCACTCAGGAATTACCCCTGGCGGTGCTCAGGGGACCATATGGGATGCTGGGATTAGAACCTGGGTCGGCCACGTGCAAGGCAAACGCCCTACCCGCTGTGCTATCCTCCAGCCCCGACAGTTTCTTATTCTTGACGGATTCTAAAAATACATTACCTGAGCAACAATGAACATAGCTGTTTCCCTCTACCCTGAAAAATGCTAACCAGCACGCTATGCCCCAAAACAAAAAACCTCTTTTAACAGAAAATTTACCTTCTGATGGATGCTCAAAGCCGCAGTCAACAATGGCGCGAAGCAACTCTGGTTTGAGCAGGAAGTCCCGGAAACCAGAGCTGTGGATGGAGACGTAGGAGCCCTTGACGTCCTTCTTGGCAGGGGCCTCAGTCCCGTCCCCCCCGGCTGCGGTCTCCACCTCATCCTCTTCGTAGTCCAGGAGCTCGTTGTCCACATCATTCTCTGCCATGACTGGGCGGGCAGGGGGGACTAAGGGAGGGGACTCGGGACGGTTCACACAGGGGGGAAGTGGAGAGTAGGGGGGTGACGGAGGCTGGAGAACAGACACGAGTTTTGACAGGAGAGCTGGGAAGAAAAAGAACACTCATCAGCTAGGGCCAAGAGCCTCCGCGACACTTGCCCTGAACTACAGACCAGGACACCGTGACTCAAACACGACTACGGGGAAGGGCAGCTCGCGCGGGCTGGTCGCGCGCTGTCACAAGGTCCCCCTTTTAAGTACAGAAACCAGCGGCAGGAACTAGGATATTGCGGAAGACTAACTTGTACATTCCTGATCTGCAAACAACGATGCGGGAAGAGGAGATAGTGAAACGCAGAGGCGGAGGACGGAGAGGAGGAGGAGGAAGAAAGGGCCTGTGAGACCCCTTCAAAGACCCCGCGCGGTCCCCGTTGCCTCGGGCAGCAGCCATCAGTCCAGGGTGATAGATAATGGTCAGCATTGCGCCAAGCGCTCATTTCTCAAGAAGCGAACATCATGTGGCTGCCGCCCCCCGCCCGGAGACCCTCCCGCCGGGGTCGGAAAGCCCGGGGCGACTGATGAGGAACGCGGAGGTGCGGGAGCCGTGACTCAGCGACAAAAACAACTGTTTTTTTTGTTTGTTTGTTTGTGTTCCCTCTTTCTCGCGGGAACAAGGAAACGAAGAAGCGGCCCCGATTCTCCACTGCAGCTAACTGGCCCTCTACCGTTTCCCCGGCACTACTCCGGGGCGCCTCCTTCCCCGCGAGCACACAGGAGCCCGATCGTGAACGTTTGGAAACGGGCCCCACACGGGGCGAGCGAGCGCGGCCGAGCGCGGCCGAGAAACCGGCTCGACCGATGGGCGCCCAGAGGCAAGAGGCAGGCGAAGGGCCTCGCCCTCCGCCGAAGTCCAGGGCCACGGACGCCCAGCGCCGCCGCATCGCTGGTGCCTCAGCGAAACGAGAGGCCCGATGCGGATGACGAGCGCAAAAGAAACACAATGGCGCCCGGGCCACCATTTTGAATCGCTTCCCCCACCTCCGCGCCAGCGGCCCTACCTCCCCCCTCAGGAGTTCTTTGCTGCCGCAAAGGGAAAGAGCAATGGAAACAACCCAACTAGACGTCAGGGATGAGACTATAACCTGTAGAACGGGTATTAGGAGCCCAAGAGACGGGATGACCCGAGAGAAACGGAGATGGAGGCGGATGGTCCCGAAGGCCAGACCTTACCTGAGCAAGACGAGTACGTATGGCGGCGGCGGCAGGGACGAAGGAGGGAAATCTACATTCACTTCCGGTTCCCGGCTTCCCTCTTCTCGGCTTCCCGCCTTCTTGCCTGCCAATGCGCAGGCGCAGGGAACCGGAAGCGGGACCTTCCGCCGTTTATAGTTCCGCGCACTCCGGGGTTGCCTTTGGAAAATGCCTGTGTGAGATATAATCTAAAAGCCAGCTGCTGCCGCGACGGAAGGCATAAAGGGAACTAGTATTCTCTCCCACTGTTACCTTTTTTTTCTTGTCCTACTCTTATCCACATCCCTTACCTTTCTCATTTACACTCTTTACTTCGTACATCTCTCAGGGCAGCCCCGCGTGGGTGCTCGGAGAAAGGAGGGCGGACCCGGCTGTGAGTTCCCACGGGGTCCTTAGCCCCGTACCCAAGGTGACCTGGGGGGCGTCTGCGCGGGAACCGAAGAACGTCCGGACGCAATCCGGTGCTGGTGGGGGGGGGTCTCTCTAACTGGAGGTGACCCTTCCTAAAATAATGTTGGTTAATATAGCTTAGATGCCTTGTGGGCCATGACGCTGGTGAGAATTAGGATTGTGCCCTAGGTTAGTTGTTACAGTTTAAAGGGTTACGCAACGTTTGGTAAATATTAGCATAGGTGTTCTTACCCCGCCCACGGTAACCGTACCATCAGCCTTGACTTTTTTTCCTGAATGAAGCATATACCCTGCCTTCCTACCTAGTCTGGTTAATAAATAAACTACGGGTTACCTCATCGCGTCCAAACCTAGGTAAAACCTGCTATCTGCAGCCAAGAGAAATAAATATTTTGCTGGAGATGTAGCTCCGCAGTAGACCACTTACTTTGTTTGCGTGAGACTGGGTTGATCCCTGGCATGGGAGAGCGATTAGATGAGCAAATATAAAAGAGTAGGTTTTTCGGGGACTGGAAAGATAGTTCAGCGGGTAGAGCAATTGCCTTGCACGCGGCCGACCCGCCTTCAATTCCCCGCATGCCATATGGTCCCTCTCCAAAACAAATAGGAGTAGTTCAGAGCATAAGCGGATGTGGGGGGGGGAGGTAGTTTTTCCCAGCAATAAAATTCAATTGATCTGTTTCAACCACCCACCCCAGAACCAGAGAGATGGTCCCTAAGCACCACTGAAAGCAGCTTACACACACACACACACACACACACACACACACACACACATTACTTGCCAAATGTTCTAAAATCTGGAACACAGCTATAAACAGCCCTGTTGCCACAGTTCAGGGGCATAACCTGGGAGAAAACCCATAAATATATCAATATATCCAGTAGCAAAAAATGCCATTAAAAAAACAAGACAGCAAAAAGAGTTTTGGGCTGGTGAGATAGAACAGGGGTAAGGAGTTCACCTTACATGTAACATTCAATGCCCAGCATTGCATATGGTACCCTGAGCAACCCCCAGAGTGACCTCTGAGCACAGAACCAGGTGTAACCCATTATAGCCCCCCTAAAAGTGTTTGTATATCCCAGGGTTTCTCTGCAGCTGCCATCTATAGTCCTCAGGTTACAAATAAGGAGACACATATATTTATGTCTTTGCAGAGATTCTCAAAATTATTTCGCTTCCCACCCCTTTTTCAAGAAAGAAATCATCTCAGGGCCCCTCTTGGAAATCTTTCTTTATATAAACAAACAGCACACCACCCCCAACCCCCCCCCCACACACACACACACGTGGATCATTCGAGCACCCACCAGGAGGGCAGCCATCACCCACTTCAGGAGACACTAAGAAATAATAATGTACTGTTTACTTTTATTTTGCAAACAAATTTTAAGGGGGGGCCTTTTTTGATGCTTGGGTAATACACAAATAGGAACAAGAATGACTGAAAATAAGAAAAGCAAAAGGAAGCAGCTCCCCAATTGGTTTTGCCCATACTTATTTTATTGACTTTTAAGCTGTTGCAAAGGTAAAGTGAAGTGTTGAGGATGTGTTAAAGGCAAGCCATGCACACAAGGGGACACAGCATCACTTTATCTCAGGAAGCAATAACCATCTCATGGGTCCTTGGGGACAGTGGAAGGAGAAATCCAGTAAAGAGAAACACCAACTTGAAAGAGAATTACAACATCTTCCAGGAACCCCAATAGAGAGGTTTATACATGAAGTCATAATTCCATCTTGTCACATCTTATAAAGTTTCTGGGAAAAGAGAAGTGGGAAAAGCCAATTCTTCAGAGAATTTAGACTAGAATCACAGAATGGATGAGTAGGATTAGAACGCCAGGCAGGCCTCGGTGGTGTGAGAAAGGGCTTAGACAGCCATGATAAGGTTTTAGCCAGAGAATGGGTGGACGGATGGGAGGCGGTAATACTATCATACGACTGCTGTTTACAAATCAAAACTACATGCTAGACTCCACAGTGATTCCCTCATCTTGCAGCAGCCTGTAGTAGATACTGTTATTCTAGTCTCACGGGGGAGGTAAGGGAAATAGTTTGTCCTGGTTTTGTAGGTGACAAGGTTGGAAGAACCTCACCTGAATTTGGAGTGTTTCCCACATCTCTACTTCTCCATGCTCTAACTTTTCACAAGGGCACTGGGTGAGGGTTACTTAAGTTCTGGTGAAGGTTAAAGCACAGAAAGGAGATTCAGCCTTGGACAGGATATTCATAAACTTCCAGAACTACTGAATCCTGCCTCTGAGAACGTCTAAGGATGGAAAGGAGAGCAGGACATAGCGAGAAGTAACTTCAATAAGGGGATGTCTTCAAGGGGAAACTTTCCATGAGGAGCCAGGCCCTGTGGTGTCTCCTAGGCAGTAATCCGGTAGTTGGCATGGACCTGGGGCCTGACATCACAGACCATGCCGAGAAGCTGGGCCAGAACACGCTCACGGTTTCTCTGCTGGGAGCTCTGCATGCCTTGTACCTGGTGCCTTGTCGCCTGCTCCACCTCAGCTGATAGGTTCCCTTGGGAGCCCATGGCCTGGGAGGTGAGAGAGAGATTACAGAGAAAAGGAAAATGCACGATCAGAGTAAATGGTTCTAATATGCGGACAGTAAGATCCTGGAGAAAAGGGCAGGAAGAAGGGCCCTCTACATGACGTTCCCATCTCACAAACACCCATGAGAAATACAGTTCCTTTCCTTAAGACCTGACGAGCAACTTCAACCTATACCAGTTCCCACCACCTTACTAGTCATGAGAGTAAAACTTTTCTCCACCCCAAGTGTCACAATACGGGGCTGGAGCGACAGCACAGCGGGTAGGGCGTTTGCCTTGCACATGGCCGACCCGGGTTCGATTCCCAGCATCCCATATGGTCCCCTGAGCACCGCCAGGGGTAATTCCTGAGTGCATGAGCGAGGAGTAACCCCTGTGCATCGCCGGGTGAGACCCCAAAAAAAAGTGTCACAATAGGCTGTGGCAAATCCCCAATTTTAAGCCATATTAAGTCCTATGAAGTTTCTACACTCTCTGTCACAAATCTTGACCAATACTGTCATCAATTAGTACCTTATTTTATCTGCATACACCTCACCAGATGCACATGCCAATTTACATCCTGGGGTCCCATCCCAATTCTCCCACAACTTACTGCCTGCTGCTTGCTCTGGAATTCCTGCTCCCGCTCTCTGCGGTACTGTTCCACTTCCATCTGAGCCTCCTCCTTGGCCTGCTTCAGGCGCCGGGCCTTCCCTGGAGGGAAGACAGAGCAGAGGGTCAGGATGGATCCTCTGCAAGCTGTGCTAATGGTCAGACCTTTCCAGAAAGTTTTTCTGCCTTCTCTTGGTCAATGAGATACTAGATTATAACAACTAACCATTTCTTCCTCATCTGTGACCCTGAGCTTTCCTAAGGATTCGGAAAATCTATCTGCTGTCCCTCACCTAGAATCTTATTTCTAGCTCCTAAGGAAGAGAAGAAGAGACTCACTCTTTCTGGCATCTGCCACTTTCTCAGCCGCCCGCTTCTCTGCTTGCAGGAGCTGCTGGATACCTTGGGACTGACTGGCCATTTCTCTGTTATGGCCGATGGCGCTTCGGATGCTACCAAGGTACCAGATGGCTCCCGCCGCCTACTCCGCCAGTTGCTGCAGTCCTTCACCACTACTCCTGGGTCTTAGTGCTCCCCTTTTAGCTCAGCATCCTGGACCGGTGTCTCCCCCAAACTGATCCTCCCATTGATGGCTGGTCCTTCTCCAGCATCCTTCTCTCCTGCAGTACCTGTAAAGACCGCCTGGAGGCAGCAGAGACCGGATCCAAAGCTGCCTGCTAGCATTAGGCGCTGGGCTTTCCGGGAGTAAGGTTAGGAATGGGGCCGGAGCTGAGGGGAGGAATACTGGGAAGAAAAGGCCACAAGGAGGGGTTGAAGATGGGGTAAGTAAGGAAGCCTTCATGCATCATGTATTGGGAAAGAGCATGCGGGGCTTTTCTGAATATCCAACTTCTCTCTCCTTCTCTCTTCTCTCCTCTTCATTTTTTTTCTATCTCAAATCCAGATTTCTAAATTAATTTCATTTGCCCTCTCTACGGCCGTTTCTCACAAGTCTGTGTTCTCTTTTGATCTCTCCCTGTCCTTGAGCTCACTGTGGGTTTTGTGTTTGTTTCCATTTTCACTGTAAAGTTTATCCTCTATCTCTTTTCTCTCTTTGTCTTATCTTTTCGCCTACCGACCGATCCTCTCTCCCACTTGAGGGAGGCGGGAATGAAACTCGGGACCGTCCGCCCTCCGTCCTCGTGACCACCCCCGCCTCTAGCGCCTTTTAACGTCCAGTCTTCCGGTTCTTAGGCGGACCCTTGTCTGAAGTCCCGTAGTTTCCCCACGAGATCAGAATGAGGAGACACGCGCGCGCGCTCGTCCCCACCACCCCGGCCCCTTACGCGCGCTCCCACCACCCCGCCCCTCGGGGAAGGCGGACTTCCGGCCGCGCGCCTCGCGGTTCACTTCCGCCCTTCCTTGCGTCGTAGCTTGCGCCATTTCCGCCAGCTTCGAGTGTCTCCGCCCTTCCCGCCTCCCTTCCTCCGAGCGTCTTAAACACAGGCCTCAGGCCTACAGCTCTGGGGGTACTTAGGGGGGCGGGGGACTGGTCTGATGAGTAACCCCTCCCCCCAGGCCCCAGAGGGAGAAGCCTCTACTTCTGTCTGTCGGGTACATGATATTCAATTTCTAGATCGTTATTGGAAGTTTTCTGTGAATTTTTTAAATTCAAATTTTCTTCTGATAAAAAAAAAATTTCTTCCCCCCCTCCTCCCTCAGTCTTTTTCAGAGGACTTTAGAAAGAAAAAAAAAATTTACAAATTGATCGGGCCAATAAGCCTGGAAACAATTATTCAGCCTTTTCTCAATTTTTACATGTAAAGATTAAATTCCCTGCCCCCAGCACCCCCCCCCCATCGGGAATTTTTTTTTCAGACCATTAATCTCGCAAGAACTGCGGGGTCAGCCCAGGCCTCCGCACCTCACTGGAGCTGGAGGAAGAAGCCCCGGGGAGGCCGGAGAGGGACCCGCCAGGGGGGCGACCGGGGGCCTGACTGCTGCTGCTCTTTCTCTCCCGCAGCCCAAGAGTTCCATGGCCTCCGCCTCCCGCCGCCAGCGCCGAGAGCGTCGCTTCCGTCGCTACCTGTCTGCAGGACGGCTGGTCCGGGCCCAGGCGCTCCTGCAGCGACACCCCGGCCTGGATGTGGACGCGGGGCAGCCCCCACCTCTGCACCGGGCCTGTGCCCGCCACGATGCCCCGGCCCTGTGCCTGCTGCTGCGCCTGGGGGCAGACCCTGCCCACCAGGACCGGCACGGGGACACGGCCCTGCACGCCGCCGCCCGCCAAGGCCCTGATGGTGAGTCTGCCCGGGCTGGGGGGACCTAGCAAGCCCCCCCCCCTCCGAGGTCAGGGCCGCTGGCTCCAAACTGAGCTGCTTTCTTGCTTGGGACTCGGGAGGTAGTGGACCAAGTAAGTGTGCCTCCGGGGGTACAGACAGGTTGGTGCCACTGCCTGTGTGATGAACCTGACAGGCCCCCAACTACAGACTGGTCTTCAGATTTCACTTTTGGGGGGCCCCGGAGTTGAGACTGGTCATAGAGCACATGGCCTATGTGTGGATTCTAACCCTAGCCCCAGAAAAAGTTTACTTTTCTTTTCTCCCAGGGTGGGGGTGGGGGTGGGGTGTTGCTCTGGGGAGCCCAGGGCCTCACACAGGATATGACACATACAAGCTCTCAAGTTAGATTCCTGGGCGCCGATCTAGCTACTGAATAGCTGGTGGGGAAGTTATTAAACTTTCCGGAGGCTTAGTTTGCCCTTGTGCAAAATAACTCATAACTCTTGCTGTGTGCAAGCTTCTCACTAAGTAACTTATTTAATCTTCACAACAACCCTGTGGGGGGAAAAAAGTCATAACTATTAAGTTTATCCCTCAATTTCTAGGCAAACAGCACAGAGAAGTCAAGTAGTCTGCCCAAGGCACACAGCTGTTAGTAGATCAAGGCAGGCTAGCTAGAGCATCTGAACTCTCAGCAACTGGATTATCCCGTGTGATATGGTTTTTGTGGGTTTTTTTAATTGGGAAGGGGGGGCGTTCTTTGGTGCTCAGGGCTTTCCTCCTGACTCTGAGCTCACAGATCACTCCTGGCAGGGCTCCAGGACCCAATGGGATACCAGGGATTGAACCCCGATGGGCCACATGTATTACTCCTCCAGCCCTCTCCTTTGTGATAACATATCAAATTAAACAGTGATGGAGCCACATACCAGCACCCAAGCCCTAAAATATGTTTTGAGAGTAAACTGACTTAAGTACATAATTGGAGAGCCTGGCAGTGATCATCTTCAGTAGCTGCAGGCAGTTGTTGTTATCAACATCCAAACTCCCCTACCCACAATTATGAAGCTAAAAGACACTCTAAGAGCCATACCTTTTCTTTTCAATCATCTGCCACCAAATTCAGTGTTAAAATCTAACCTGAACTAAAGTGAGGGCTATCTCTGATTTGTTTTTATGCTAGTATGTCAATATTCACACATTTATTGCAGAAACATTCTTTTTTTTTAACTTAATTTATTTTTGGGTCACACCCAGCGATGCTCAGGGGTTACTTCTGAGCCCTGCATTCAGAAATTAACTCCTGGTGGTGCACGGGTAGACCATATGGGGTGCCAGGGATCGAACCGGGGTCTGCTGCGTGCAAAGCAAATACCCTCCCCACTGTGCTATTACTCTGGCCCGGAGAAACATTTTTGTTTGGTTACTGGGGTGACCCAAGCCCTTCTGATCTATATATTGTACACAGCTTATATGATTTCAGACCAGCTCTACCAAATCCCAAAAACATCTGAGGTCAGAAAAAAAAAAAAAACAGGGTTTCCAGTCAGGACCTGTTGTACTAAAACAGCAATGTGGCAACTCTAGAGATAGTCCTCCTTGATACTAGGCCTTGATTTGGGGGCAGGAGTTGGACTCGCCAGGGATTACCTCACCAAGTAGTGTTCAGGCACTCCTCTCTGAGTCAGAAGTGGCTCCTGGTGAGGCTCAGGGGACCATGCAGTGATGAGGATGGAATCTTTCTGTATGAAGAGCCTTTTGCTCCAACCCATTGAATTCTCTGTAGCTGCCCAACTCCCCCACTTTTTTTTTTAAGGGGATCAAGGGTCAAATTCAAGACTTTACACATGTGAGGTATGCATGAGCCACAGCAACTCCTTTTTTTATTTTGAGTATTTTTTGGTGGGGTGCAGGTCACACCTGCTGGTACTCCGGAGACCATATGCGGTGCTAAGGACAAAACTGTGGTCAGCCATACTCAAAGCAAGCACCTTCACCCCCTTACTATCTCTCTGGCCCTTGATATCTCCTTTTAAAGTAGGACTGTTAGGGCAATCTCTAGGTCGGGAGGAATAACCTTAATTCAGTTTGATTACTATTGCCAGCTCCCCACGTATACGCAGGAATCTCACATCAAAGCCTGCCCCACACAGTATCATATCCCTTTACTTTTTTTGTTCTGTTTTGTTTTGGTTTTTTGTCCACACCCAACAGTGCTCAGGTCTTACTCCTGGCTCTGCACTCAGGAATCACTCCTGGCAGTGCTTGGGGGAGACCATACATCAGGCCAGGGATCAAATCCCGGTTGGCCACATAGAAGACAGGCACTCTACCCATTATATTATCTTTCCTGCCACTGTTTTATTTGACTTAGCATATTAGAGGTTTGTTTTGTTTTAAAACAAAGAGAACATTTATAAGGTGCAAGCATCTAACTCAAAACTGATAAGCAGCAGGGGCTGGAGCGATAGTACAGCGGGTAGGGCATTTGCCTTGCACGTGGCCAACCCAGGTTCGATTCCCAGCATCCCATATGGTCCCCCAAGCACCGCCAGGAGTAATTCCTGAGGGCAGAGCCAGGAGTAACCCCTGTGCATCGCCGGGTGTGACCCAAAAAGCCAAAAAAAAAAAAAAAACTGATAAGCAGCAACAGAGTATCCTGAAGCAAATTTCAGACCTCCCTTACCCCAGTTACAGCTCTGCCATTTTTAAGCAGTGTGATAAGGGCTTCTCTAAATTTAATTTGTATCTATACAATAGAAGTTGTGAAGCATTTTGTGAAGTTTTAACATTTAGTAGATAAGTATTTTAATTTTTTTTTATTTTCATATTATTCAAGTCAGACTTTGTTATTTTATGACTATAACCAGTGATGCTCAATGATCATTCCTGGCTCTGCACTCAGGAATTACTCTTGGCAGTGCTCGAGACCATATAGGATGCTGGGAATCAAATGTGGGTAGCTGTATGCAAGGCATACTCCCTACCCGCTGTACTATCTCTTCAACCCTCAAGTAAGACGTTTTGAGTAATAAAAATATCCATCATGGGACTGGGAAGGTAGTATAGCTGGTAGGATTCTTTGTCTTGCCATCAGTCGCCGGTACCCTGATCCCCACTAGGAGCAGAGCTAGGTATTGCCCAAAAAAAAAAACCCCAAAAAGTCTCTCGTAGGACTGGAGCGATGGTACAGGAGTTGAGGTGCACCCTGGTTTCATCAGCAGCACCACGTTATCCTCTGAATATCTCCAGGTGCAGCCCTGAAGGCCCCTGAACGTTACTAGATGTGGCCCTGAAGAACTCCCCTCCCCGCCCACAGTACCACTGAGGTGACCCAGATAACCCCTAATACCGCAGGGCTCAAGCATCCCAAGCTTACTTGTACCCTCACATTGAATTGCTGACCCTGTTGGCTGAATCATCAGAGGAGCCCCAGGCCTTCTGAGCAAGTACCACTCAGGAGACCCAAAAATAAATAAATAGGCTTTGTTGCATTAGATTCCAAGAAGCAACTGAGCTTGATAGATATGTCCTTGTCTTCCAAAGCACTTGCCCTGGTGACCTCTCAAGGCCTTAATTCTCACTGGTATCAGCTCAGCACAGCCACCAGGTGGCCTTCTCTCTCCTTGGTAGAAAGGCCCACTTCATTCAGCTTCCTGCAGCTTGAGAGACCATCTGCTTTATAATGTGCATCTCTGAACAGATGCAGTGACCCCAAATCTCTTTGGATGGATTGTTCCATATTCCCTTCTGAAGTCTGAGTTTATGCTGGATTGATGGTTGGGATTGTCATCCCCATTTGAGATACCAATTAATGACTCTGTCTTAGGGATTTTTAGGGTTTTTCTACTTTTGCTTTTGGACCACTCAGTGGTGCAGTGCTCAGGGGTCCCTCCTGAACTTTAAGGAACCATTTTGGTTCTTAAAGGAACTATGTAGTACCCGAAATGGAACCTGGGTCCCCTGCACATGCCTGTTGAGCCGTCTTCCTGCCTTATCCTTAGAAATTTGGGGAATTTCATTTGGAAACCCATCACCTCATGGAGAAGGGGTCTAGTTGTCAGAGCCTCCTGTATGACCTTAGTCGGGTAGTAACCATTCTCTGTAGTGTAGGAACTAGTAAATACTGAGAAATGGGGCTAAGGTTGGGGGACATAGTACCACAGTCTTTACCAAAATACAGAAGTGCAGAGGCCACAGATGTGGCTCAGCGGCCGAGTACTCTTTAGAATGCAGGGGACCTAGATTTGATTCCTGGCACTACTGAAATGAAAAAGTTGTGAAGTCTAAAGCCATCCTGACTATTTTGGGTTTTGGTCCTTCCAAGCACTGCCACATGGGGGGCTGTGGGCACCCCACAGGGACCCTGGAACCACTCCTAAGTAAGACTCTATAGCAGTGCTCAGGGTCCTCTAAGGCTGTACCCAGCTGTGTTTAGAGGGACCAGGCAATTCTGGAAATCAGACTTGGGGGCTTTTACATGCCAGAATTATGGTTCCCAACACGTTTGTTTTTAATGTGATTTACTTTGCACTCTTGCCCTGTGCCACACTCTACCAAACATTTTCCATCTTCATTACCGTTTTTATCTGCCCAGAGAAGTAGGCTGGGGCCCTGTTCCATAGCTGGCTGAGCTATCCACGTATGTTCCATTTGTCTTTCCAGCCTTGCCTCCTACAGCACACCCACAGACCTGCAGGTTTGTCTCCATGACTGTGTCAGCAGTGACCCCAGGCATGTTTTTCACAAGCCTGTCTGTCTTTTGTCTGCCTGCTCACTCATCTGTTTTTACTGTCATCCGCATCTCGTCAAGGACTCTGTGTGTGTTGGGGGGAGGGGGTGTCACAGCACTATTCAGGACTTATTCCTGGCTCTGCACTCAGGAATCACTTCTGGTAGGGCTCTGGGGATCATATGTTGTGCCGGGGATCGAATCCAGGTAGGCTGCTTGCAAGACGAGCGCCCTATCCGCTGTCCTATCGTTTGGCTCCTCCTGAAAAACTCTTTTTTTTTTTTTTTTTTTTTTTGCTTTTTGGGTCACACCCAGCGATGCTCAGGGGTTACTCCTGGCTCTGCACTCAGGAATTACTCCTGGCGGTGCTTGGGGGACCATATGGGATGCCGGGGATTGAACCCGGGTCGGCCGAGTGCAAGGCAAACGCCCTACCCGCTATGCTATCGCTCCGGCCCCTCCTCCTGAAAAACTCTTTAATCTCTATGCTCCTCTTTTCTTCATGAGTCTCATCAGTCATCACTCAGTCTACACTTCTAATAATAGCATCCTTTAAAAATGTTTACCAGGGCTGGAGAGATAGGCTAGAGAGATAGTAAGGTGCTAGACTTTCACATGGCTGACCTTGGTTCAATTCTTGGCACTGTACATGGTCTCCCTGGCTCTGCCAGGAGCGATTCCTAAGAGCCAGGAGTAAGAGTAAGAACTGAGCACTTCTAGGTGTGGCCCCCAAAAAGCAATTTTTTTAATTAATAAAATAAAGGGCCAGAGTGATAGTACAGTGGGTAGGGCGTTTCCCTTGCACGCGCTGACCTTGGTTCAATCGTCAGCATCCCATCTGGTCCCCCAAGCCTGTTCGGAGTGATCCCTGAGTGCAGAGCCAGAAGTAAGCCCTGAGCACAGCCGGGTGTGGCCAAAAACTAAAAATTAATACAATTAAAATGTTAAAAGTTGGCATTTCAAATTACTGGTAAGACATGAACTATTTAATAAGTCATATTAGAACATTTGGCTTGTCGCGAAAAACAGTGACCTACTTTACATCTGATTGAAAAGTAAATTACAGGAGCCAAGGAGGTGGCTCAAAGGGCTGGAGCACATGCTTTGCATATGGAGGCAAAGGTTCAATCCCCAGCACTGCATCATCCCCACACCTTGCAGGGAAAGATGCCTGAGCACTCCACTGGGCAGGTACAGCCTAAAAACAGCCTGAGCACCTAAGTGTGACAGAAAGGGCATATACCAAAGTCATGGGACGGACTTCCCCTATGGGACTAAATTTGTGGAGAGAGGGGCCAGGGCAACCTTTGGTGGAAATAGGGATGCTTATTGTGTATAATTTGTACCTTTTTTAATTTTTAAAAATAGGAAAGAGCTGGAAAAATATTACAGGGGTTGGAGTACTGGCCTTGCAAGCAGTACAGTCCCTCGCGCTGTATGGTCCCCGAGGCAGCCACCAACAGGACAGACTAGGAGTACCAAACACGTGCGTGTGTGCGTGCGTGCGTGCGTGCGTGTGTGTATATATATATAATAGGGGAAGATAAAAATGATTTTTTATATATTTCCGGACAAGGAAAAACCCTCCTAAGAGTAAAATAAAGTCAAAAGCAATAAAAGTAAATATGAGGGGGCCAGGGTTATGAATCGGCAGTACAGCATTTGCTTTGGATATGAGGCCTTGGGTTTGATTCTCAGCACTGCAAAAGGGAAGGAAAATATTAATATTCCCTTAACACTCTCTCTCTCTCTCTCTCTCTCTGTGTCTCTCTCTCCCCCGTCTGTCTCTATCTATCTAAAATATAATATATATATATATATATTCAGTATTTGGTTTGTTTTGTTTTGGGGTCATGCTCAGTGGTTCTCGGGGCTTACTCCTGGCTCTATACTCAGGAATTACTCCCAGAGGTGCTCAAGGGATCATACAGGATGCCAGAGATGAAACCCAGATTGGCTGTGTGTGAGACAAGCACCTCACCCACTCCAGCCTCAGAATTTTTAAAAAGATAGATGGAGAAAAATAATTGCAGCGTGTGTAGCAGACATAGCACTGTTATCTATATCATATAAACAGCCTTATACTTGCAGAAAAGTAGACAAAGAACACGGACAACTTATTCATACATGTGCATGTGCTCATACACAAAGAAAGGTTGGGGTACATTCCTCACTTGTGTAAGGCCCTAAATTTAACCCCCAGCACCACAAAAAAAGAAACTACACCACCAGGCCTGAGACATAGTATGGTGGATAGGGCGTTTGCCCGGCAGACCAGATTCAATACCCAGCACCCCATTTGGTCTTTCAAGCCAGAAGTAATCCTGAGTGCAGAGCCGGGAGTATCCTGAGTATCGCCTGGCGTGACATAAAACAAAAACCAAAAAAAGAAACTACACCACAAAAAATGTTTGAAAAAGAAGAGAATTGCATGAATAAGTCATTTCCTGCCTTTCCTTCCCTCTGTTGATGTTGCAGGGAATTGAGCACACACTTGTAGTCATATGTAGTGTTTACACGTTTAGTTGTGATGCTTGCGTGACAGTGTTGGAACTAAAATCACTTGTTGCACCACGGATCTCAACTTGATCAAGAGCTGATCGCACTTGGCACTAGTGATTGAACTCAGCCTCATGTTTGCAAAGCAGGCACCTTAGCCACTGAGTAAAATTTTGGCAGGGGGTGAGGGGAGGCACCACACCTGTATGATGCTTGGACCATGCAGTGTCAGGGATGGAACACGGTGTTCCTACATGCAGAGCTTGCACTCCAGCCCTTTGAGCTATCTCCCTAGCTGCAGCACAAATGTACATGAGGTTGACGGTTTTTGGAAACAAAGTCTCGACTTGGAGATTAATTGTGGGTTGTTTTTTTAATAAATACAATAGAACAATACACAGTCATAAAAGGGAATGTGGTAGACCTCGTATACTACTGTGGAAAGAGTTTTTTAAAAAGACACAAAATAGGGGCTGGAGCGATAGCACAGCGGGTAGGGCGTTTGCCTTGCACGCGGCCAACCCGGGTTCTAATCCCAGCGTTCCATATGGTCCCCTGAGCACCGCTAGGGGTAATTCCTGAGTGAAGAGCCAGGAGTAACCCCTGTGCATCGCCGGGTGTGACCCAAAAACCAAAAAAAAAAAAAAAGACACAAAATAAAAATAGTAAGTTGTGGGACCTGGAAGACAGTACAGCGGGTAGGGCACTTGCCTTGCAGCTGACCAACCAGGATTCTATCCCTGGGACCTCCCAGCACTACCAGAACTGATCTCTGAGCATAGAGCCCGGAGTAAACCCTTAGCACTGCTGGGTGTGGCCAAAAAAACAAAAAAAGTTGCCAAATAATTATATACTACACTCAGATATCTAGAAAAAAAGAGTCTTTATAGACATTTATGCATGCTAAAATAGGATTAGGATGGACTACAAAAACTTTAATTTTGATTAAATTTGTTCTTATTTTAAAATTCACATTAAAATATTAACTAAGCTTGAGCGGCATCTGCCTATAGTCCTCCCAGAGACCAGAATTTTTACCTACTAATAGTTTTTGTTGTTGTTTTGGGTTTTTTTGTTTTGTTTTTTTGGCTTTTTGGGTCACACCCAACGATGCACAGGGGTTACTCTTAGCTCATGCACTCAGGAACTAACTCCTGGTGGTGCTCACAGGACCATATGGGATACTGGGAATCAAGCCCAGGTCGGCCACATGCAAGGCAAACGCCCTACCCGCTGTACTATCACTCCGGCCCCAGCTACTAATAGTTTTTTAACCAAATTGTTTTTTGCACAGTTGCAAGGCAAGTCTGTGTGCATTTTTATTTTTTTTTCTATTTTTTAAATTTATTTATTTTTTTTGCTTTTTGGGGTCACACCTGGCAATGCTCAGGGGACCATACGGGATGCTGGGAATTGAACTTGGGTCGGCTGCGTGCAAGGCAAATGCCCTACCCGCTGTGCTATTGCTCCAGCCCCCTGTGTGCATTTTTATAGTCAGTTTTTGCCACACCCAGACCTCTATTTGGTGGCTTTAGTATTCTATACCATGTTTTACTTATCACACTTGTATTTGGAGGCCTTACTTTTTGAAATATGAATTTTGAAAATTTTCCATACAACAGTCTACTCTCACACCTGCCATGAACCTTGATGGGCAACAAGCAGTTGAAAGCACTAGGCAAGATCAGATACTTGCTGAGTGGCACAAGTTGGTAAGGCTTGTGATAGGTCACATCTGTTAAAGAGAAACGCTTTGGGGCCGGAGAGATAGTACAGCAGTAGGTGCTGGCCTTGCACATGGGGGTTCAATCCCTGGCACCCTGTGCCCTTCCAGGAGTGATCCGAGTGCAGAGCCAGGAGTAAGCCCTGGCACCATAAAATAAAGATTTAAGGGGGGTTGAGAGATAGTGCAAGGGGTTTAGGTGCTTGCCCTGCTGACCCTGATTTGAATCCCTGGCACTACATATGGTCTGCAGGCCAGGAGTGCTCCCTGAGCACAGTCAGAAATAAACTCAGAGCATCACTGGGTGTGACTCAAAATCAAAGAAAAGAAAAAAAGAAATAAGTACTGTTTGCCCATTTCCTCCTGACCCAGGGAAAGAAAAAGTAGGTCCCTGGGCAGGAAGGGCGCCTCGGTCGCCTGCCTCTGCCCCGGGTGTGAAAGTGCTTGGTGGCTGTGCCCTTGGAGGTGCTGCTTTACCAGCAAAGTGAGCAACAAAGAATTCAGCTGACTCTGAAGCAGATGTAGTGAAGGACTCGGGAAACATGGGGGTTCAGGAACGTCCGTTGCATTTCTCCCGACCAGCTCTTCTAAATGGGCACCTTTCTGGGCCTTTCCCCTGGCCAGCAGTCAGCCTGGCTTTCTGCTGCAGGGAGCAGTTTCCTGTTGGGCTGAGGGCTTGGGCCACACCTGGAGATGCTCAGGGCTTACTCCTGGCCGTGCACAAACGAATTGCTCCTGGTGGGTGTGCAGGGGACCGTACGGGATGCCGGGAATCAGTCAAACCTGGGTCAGCCATGTGCAAGACAGGCACCCTGCCTGCTGTGCTATCACCCCGGCCCCTGCAGGGAGCATTTCTGTGACTCGAATTTATTGTTGGTCTCCACCTTTCCACCTTCCCATTTCTCTTCTGACATCTTTATAGTAAGGAGAACTGAGAGAGGGAAAAAAATCCCTGAAAACATTTATTTTACTGGGCCCCTTGAAAAATTTATATATATATGTAAAGAGATGAATATTCCCTATGTATATCTTTATCAGGGTAAAGAGTACTTGCAGATCTGTCGTTTTGAGTAAGAAAATGAAGTGCAGAATCAAAAGTTTTTGATATTTCGGGGCTGGAGCAATAGCACAGTGGGTAGGGCGTTTGCCTTGCACGCGGCCGACCTAGGTCCCCTGAGCACCGCCAGGGGTGACTCCTGAGTGCAGAGCCAGGAGTAACCCCTGTACATCGCCGGGTGTGACCCAAAAACAAAAAAATAAAAATAAAAAGTTTTTGATATTGCTTCCAATGCTGGTGGGCTCACTAGGCCACTAACCCAGCTTATGGGGTGACAGGTGAGAGTACTTTAAGGGACCTCACTTCCCATGCACGTGCTGTCAATATTCGCCATTGACGGTCATTTCCTAAAACCCAGGAAGCGCCCGTGTGGGCAACCCTCTCCCTGCTCTCAGGCCAGGGGGAGCGAGTGACCAGCGGGTTGGGGAGCCCCCGCTAACTTCTCCCCGCTCTCCGCCAACAGCCTACACGGACTTCTTCCTGCCTCTGCTCAGCCGCTGCCCCTCGGCCATGGGGATAAAGAACAAGGAAGGGGAGACCCCGGGGCAGATTCTGGGCTGGGGCCCGCCCTGGGATTCTGCCGAAGAGGAGGAGGAAGACGAAGCCTCCAGGGAGCGGGAGTGGAGGCAGAAGCTGCAGGGAGAGCTGGAGGACGAGTGGCAGGAAGTCATCGGCAGGTTTGAAGGTGAGGCGCGCGCTTCCGGGCACGGCTGCTCCCCTTCTGCACCTACCACCACCTTTCTGCACCTGCCACACGAATGTCCCCGGCCTGCGCCCCGCCGTACGGCCCTGCGGTTTCTGCCTGTCCCCGGCTCACGGCCTCTCCCCGCCACCCGTGTCTTCCCGACAGATGATGCCGCCCCAGAGGCCCCGGAGCCCGAGTCCTTCTCAGCCTGGTCGGAACGCCTGGCCCGGGAACATGCCCAGAAACGCCAGCAGCAGCAGCAGCAGCAGCAGCAGCGCCGCGAAGCCGGGGGAGCCTGCCGCCCCCCGCGGGCCGAGGGCTCCAGTCACAGCTGGAGGCAGCAAGAGGAGGAGCAGCGGCTCTTCCGAGAGCGCGCCCGGGCCAAGGACGAAGAACTGCGTGAGAGCCGAGCCCGGAGAGCGCAAGCGCAGGAGGCCGCCGCCGCCGCCGGGGACCGAGGGTCCGAGCCCGCCAGGGCAGGGCCCAGGGCCGAGCAGCCCCGAGCCGCGGGGAGGGGTAGCCTCTGGCGCTTTGGCGACGTGCCCTGGCCCTGTCCTGGCGGGGGGGACCCGGAGGCAATGGCTGCAGCCCTGGTGGCCAGGGGGCCCCCCTTGGAGGAGCACGGGGCTCTGAGGAGGTACCTAAGGGTCCAGCAGGTTCGCTGGCACCCCGATCGCTTCCTGCAGCGATTCCGAAGCCAGATTGAGACCTGGGAGCTGGGCCGCGTGATGGGTGCTGTGACAGCTCTTTCTCAGGCCCTGAATCGCCACGCGGAGGCCCTCAAGTGACCCCAGAGAAAGAGCCAGAAACTGCAGGGATGTGGCCGGAGGGGCAGGGCAGGAGGAGGAATATGGTCAGGTCGGGACTTGGGTCATCGGAAGAGACAGCTAGCTGCACTCGCAGGATATGGAGGATATGGAAGACACGGGGTGGGGCCGAAACTGGCGATGAGCGGGGGTGCCCCTCGGCTCTGCCATTTCCTAATAAGACCTGGTTCCACATCTCGCTCCTGGCGTCTCCTCTTGACTTTTTCCATCGCTGAGGTTTTCATCACTCATGACATCTCCTTTTCCTCCTCGCTTGCTAAAACCCACAGCTCCTACACAGCTGTGACATGCGCACACTCACACTCACATGTGCCCTCGGCGGCAGGCATGAGCCCCTTTCTGGCCCTCCCGCACCGTCAGCTAGCGGAAGACCCAGTGGCCCCCCCACCTGACTCGGCGCCCCTGTGCTCCTGTCTGCAGTGAGCAGCTGGAGAAAATAATGTGAACAGGGGCCAAAAAAAGGGAAGGAAAAACAGTTTCTCTCTCTCTCCTCCCCAGCCCGAACCACATCCTCCTCCCTGTTTCACCCCCCCACTCAGGGCTTTCCCTTTGCTGAGTCACTGAATGGCCGGGGCTGGGGGCAGCTGGAGCTGGAGGACCACGAGCAGGCTGTGGGAGGACCGGGATAGAAGCAGAGTGGCGGGAGGAAGAGGCCTGTGGGGAGTGGAATTTTGGTTGCTAAAATTAGGAGCAGGGGACGGAGGAGGAAAGAGCCGAATTATGTAACCTGGGTTGTCTGTTCTTGGGCAACCAGGATCCGCACCCAAGGTCCTCTCCCCTGCAGCTGCTCGGCCGCTCTGGGTCCCGGGGCTCCGCTCCCACTTCTGACCCTCCAAGGCCGGGCTCCACTGGGCAGCCAAGGCCCAGCACCCCAAATGGGTGTCTCCTCTCCTGAGGCTGAGAAAAGGTCCTGAGAGGGAGAGGGTCTGGGGCCTCCCGCGGGGGAGGGCGCGGGATGCCATCCCCCCCCCCCAATTAACCAAACTTAAGTTCTCACTCCAGCTCTCTGGAACTGGCATAGGAAGTTACAGGCAATACCAAAGCCCACTGTCATCCTGGCGCACAGCGGGGAACTTGGTGACAAGAAAGGGCAGGGCCGAAAGGAGAATCCAGGCATGTGCCGGCGTGTGCTCAGTTGGCACATGTCTACATCAGAGAATCTCACGCCTCAGAAACTTAGTTTGCAGAGTCGCAGCCCTTATCTGCCGAGGAGAAACCCAGGGATGGACACAGAAGACAGGAAGGAGAAGGCCCTGGAAAAGGAGCCTGGGGCAGGCGTGCCACCCTCAGAGAAGCCAGAGCAGGAGGTCCATCTGGGCCTTCCCAGGCCCAGGCAGATGTCCGGGGGCAGGAGGAGGAAGGGCTGGTGAGAAAGATCTTGTGAGAGGAAGCTGCCGTGATTCAGAGCCGAGGCTAAGTAAGGACTGTGAGCAACCCAGGCGTCCAGTTCCTCTCACAGGCTGGAGATTTCGGAAGTGGCATGCAAAGAGCCCGGGTTTGAGGCTGGGAGGAGCGGGGGGTTAGGGTCTCGGGCGGCGGGGGTGTTGAAAGGTAAGCAACAGAGAGCTCAGCCAGCAGGAGGTTTGAGTTTTTCTCGCTCGCTCAAGAGGCACGTCATTTGGCTTCGGGAGTTATAGATCAAAGCAAAGCAAACGAAGCTCCCATACCTGCCCCTGCTCCCCCAGACCTCCTCCTCCTCCACGTCCCTTCCTGGTGTCTGGCCCCCAGCCCTCGGGGGGGTTCCCCTGAGATGAGGGCTGTTCACTTTCTCTGACCACATAGTTTCCGCTTCTGTGTCTCTGTTTCATAGGCTGATAAAAATAATGAGCCCCAGAGGCCTTGGCTTCCTCTGCCCCCTTGGGACCAAGCGATGGGCATCCTGTCCAACACAGTGGGGGCAAGGTGGCGGCCTAGGGATCCCCAAGGGCTGACTCAGTGCCTACCATGAAACACCGGGAGGCGAGAGTCTACGTATTTGCTCTTTATTCCTGGAATCAGAATCTATAGGCTACTTTGGGGTTTAGTTGGAGAAACAGGACCAGGAATGAGACTAATGATAGAAAAAAGCTCCCTGGGGGGTTAGGGTCGGGAGGATTTGGGGTACGTCTGGGAGGGGCTGAGGCATAGTACAGCAGGTAGGGTGTTGGCCTTGCATGCAGCTGACTAGGTTCAATCCCTGACGCTCCATGTGTTCCCCCAAGCCCAGCAGAATTCTTTTCTTTTTCTTTTTTTTTTTTTATTTTAGTGAGTCACCATGAGATACAGTTACAAACTTATACATTTTCATGATTACATTTCAATCAAACAGTGTTCAAGTACGCATCCCTCTACCAGTGCCCTTTCTCTCCCACCAATGTTCCCGGTGTCCCTCCCGCCACCCTCACTCCTTCCCTCCCCCTGACTCTGACAGACACATTTCTCTCTCTCCTTTTGGGTGTTCTGGTTTGCAGGATAGGCACTAAGCAGCCATCATGTTTGGTCCATAGTCTACTTTCAGCACACATCTACCATCACGAGCAATCCCTCCAAACATCATTCACTTAGTGGTCTCTTCTTCCTCCCACCTGCCTTTTCCTTCAGCACATGAGATCAGCTTCCAAGCCATGGGGCGATCCTCCTGGCCCTTATCTCTACTATCCTTAGGTGTTATTCTCCTAATATGTTACCTTATAATCCACAAATGGGTGCAGTCATTCTGCATCTGTCCCTCTCTTTCTGACTCATTTCGCTTAGCATGATACTCTCCATGTTGACCCACTTATATACAGATTTCATGGTTTCATCTTTTCTAACATCTGTGTAGTATCCCATTGTGTAGATATACCAAGCTTTCTTTCATCATCTGTTCTTGGGCACTTGGGTTTTTTCCAGATTCTAAGCCGCCCAGAATTGACCCCTGAGCACTGCTGGATGTGGCCACAGAACAAAACAAAAAAATGGTCTGGAAAGGACCATTTCATCACAGTACAACTAGACATATGGCCTAAAGATAAACCAAACTCAGCTGAATATTTGCAGTCTACTAAGGAGGCAGGTCATACTTAATTTTGATTGAAGTCATGCCGAATCCAGTACAGTGGATACAGAAAAGGAGGAAGTAAATTCCAGAGGGCATTTGAGCTGACACTGATGAATGAGAGGATTTCTGTGGGTAGAGATGGATGACAAGGCTCGGCAGAAATGGCTTGAGCAGAAGTTGGGAGACAGAGTATGTTAAGGAAAAGAGTGTGTTGAATGTCTCAGAGTAGACATCAGGTATCAGTGTGTTAAAGAAGGGAACCAAAGAATGCCAGAGTAAGGGATTTGGATTTTGTCCTGAGGAGAGTGGCACTGGTGACAGCTGAAGAGGAGGGACAGGAGAGTGCTCCAGGAATACAGCAAAGGGAGGGGGAAAAGTCATTTTTATTTATTTATGTTTTTTGGAACACTTAAAATGTACTAACCACCTTTTCCTGATATTGCTACTCTTTGCCAATAACCGACCCAGAAGATGGGTGGTGGATGAGGGAACCAAGGCTCATGAATAGTCTAACTAGCTGAAGACCAGGCCTCAAAACTGGTCAAATTAGCATTAACCTCCCTCCCCCCACCCCATCATCTCCTTACTCCAACAATGGACTTTCTGTTTAAGTCCCTTGTTCCAACTTGCATTCAAGGAAGAAACACTGGGAGCCAGGGAGATGGCTCAAAGGGCTGGAGCTCATGGTTTACAGACAGGAGCCCTGGGTTTGATCACTGGCACTGAATGACCCCAAGCACTGCCGGGAGTAGCAGTGAGCCCAGCACTGAGCCCAGAGTAGTTCCAAAACTGGGACCAAAAATATTATATACAGATAGGCCTATCTATAAATAGTTTATTATTTTAGGAACATATCAACTTGGAAAGGTTAAGAGAACTGATTGGATCACGGAAGTGGGATAAACATCTTAAATAACTCAAGTTTTGTGCCTGAACCAAGAGGGAGATGTCTGTCCAAGAGGAAAGTTAAAGGAGCTCAATTTTGGATATTGATTTCCCGCTATTTTTAAGCATCTGATAAGATCAGGCACTCTGTTAGGCAATGGTATAAATAAAATCACTGCCCTCAGACCTTGGCAAAATATACAGGTGACAGCTCTACGTCATAGCAGGCCCATATGCTTATTGTAATGAACAGATCTGGGCTTGAGGTGCTCAAACTCAAGTGGAGATTTCGAGCAAGCAGATCTGGAGTTTGAGAGAGAATTTTGGACTGAAAAGATTTGGGTCTCAATCTCTTCCCAAGCAATCAAACCTCTGATGGAATGTGATTGAATTGGAGAGCCCCCAAGCATGATCCAAAGAAGGAGCCTAGTAAAGAGAGATTGGTCGAGCAGTCAAAATTAGGACCAGATTCAACTCCAAGTCATATCTGATACTTCAGAAAGGTCTGGCAGGAACCGAACGGTTACGAGATTTTGAGAAAATGATTTCCACTTAGCAGAGGGGCAAGAATCACTTTCCACAAGTTGAGGAATGAGTGGGTGGTAAGGAAAAGGAGGCGGTGGCCGAAAAGCCCTAGATGGCAAACCCAGAAGACAGCTACCACAAAGTTTACAAATAAGGAAAATTTTTTCAGTTCCTGAAAAAAGTGGTTAGTTAAGGAGGTTCATCTCAAGATCTCACACAAAGGAAAAGTTGAGCAATGGATTGGATCTTTGAGGAAGGGATTTTTTGATAAATATACATTTATATGTGTAAATTTTAGATAAAAAATGTAGATTTTTAGATAAATTATATGCATTCAGATAGCATGAATATGTTTATAAGTGAAGAGGAGAACTAAAATCACTTATTAGAGAGCATGGGGATTTCAGAGGTTGGTGGACAGGATTAGGAGGCTTCTGGGGGTGAGAGGCTCCTGCAATGTTTAGCAGCTCAGGAGAAAGACTCAGCAGAGACCACTGTACTTTCCCAAATCAGGTTTTTCAGGTCAGTTAGGCAAGTAATTCTGCAGCACTAGTGAATGGGTCAGGGTGATAGTCGAGAGGGTAGGGGGGTGCTTGCACATGGCTGACCCAGGCCCAATCCTCAGTGTCACATATGCTCCCCAAGCCCGCCAAGAGCGATTTCTGAGTGCAGAACCAAGAGTAAGCCCTGAGCACCACCAGAAAGGGCTCCAAAAAAGAAAAAGTGGTATTAAAAGCAGTTGAAATTTTTTTACTATACAGGTTAAGCCAAATAGGCAAAATCCTGGAAGCTTTGATGAGAATGAAGAATTGATGAGGGACGGAAATGGTGTATATGAGAAATGGGCGCTTACCAATGAGGGAAAAGTCAGACCTGAGCGATGCTGAGGCTTGAGGTACAGACTTCCTCCTGGTTAGCTAAAGCAGAGTATGGAAAGAGCCTAGAACTGTTGGCAGTGAGAAGTCCAGGAGATGTCTCGGCACTTGCTTGGCAAGTGGGAGGCTGCAAGTTCAAACCCTCCTGCTACCTGCTAAGAGATGGGCCTGCCCATCGCTAGCAAAGGCGATGGGAGTGCAGAGAGAACTGCTGAGGTTGAGAGAGACTATGAGACATCTGATCTGTGCGGTTTTTAAATCACTAGAGATAGTGGTAGGGGATGAGATAGAAAACCCAAGCCAGACATGTTGACAGCATGGCGGCAATCGTGGAGAAGGCTTTTCTGGGAAGATGGGAGAAAACGGCGGATGCCAAATGCTTCAAGAGAAGATAGGAGCTAACAGTGCAGCAGGGAGAGGAGAGAACGGTGGCCTCTCCTCTGGGCCCTTCGGCTCGTGATGGGAGAGGGGAAAAAAGAATAGCTTTTGGTGCCAATGAGCAAAATGAGGGGCTGGAGCTATAGTACAGCGGGTAGGGCGTTTGCCTTGCACGCAGCCGAACCGGGTTCAATCCCTGGCATCCCATATGGTCCCCCAAGCACCGCCAGGAGTAATTCCTGAGTGCAGAGCCAGGAGTAACCCCTGAGTATCGCTGGGTGTGACCCAAAAGGCAAAAAAAAAAAGAGAGAGAGAGAGAGCAAAATGAATTAAGTATATACATGTGGGTGGTCTGGGCTTAATTCCACACCACACACCTACTGCATGGTCTCGCAAGCACCACCAGGAACAACAACTTAGCACTTAGCCAGATGTAGCCCCCCCTATGCACCACCAGGAGTGGCCCCAAAACAAATGTAGCTTTCCCTGAAGCATCATTAGGGGAAAGCCAGGCTAGAGGAAGATGCTTTTAAGAAGATTTGAATATATGAGTTGTTCGATAGGATATTATGAAATGTTCGTACTCGTGTGTTTGTGGGGTAAGGACAGATCCAGAGAGGTTAGAACCCCATGAAAGTTCAGAAGACAAAGTTCAGAGGGTTTCACTTCTGGAATTTGAGTGTAAAAACAGCATTTATTATAGGGGAAGTGTCTTCAAGAACATCTAGGAAAAGTACAAAAAAATATTTCTTCCTATGGATTTCAACTATGGAATTTTGGCTTGTTGTATTTTAGAGGCTTCACCCAGCAGTGCTCAGGGGCTGCTCCTGTCTCTGCTCGGGGGCTGTGCTCAGGAGACAGTGCCGTGCTGGGGGCCAAACTTGGGCCTCCCACATGCAAAGCTTGTGCTCAGGCTCACTGAGTTGTCTCTCCAACCCCTAATCTATGGGTTTAAATGCTTTCTCCATCTGGATAACTTCATGCCGTATTTCTAGTTCTGACCTTGCTACTGAAATCCAGACTCATATCAAGCTACCAGGTGGCATCTCCACTTGGAGGCACATCTAATAAGACTTAGAAGTTTTGACTCTCCCAGACCATCAGAATCCTCTTCTCCCAGCCTCCCATACCTGTCCAATCCTTCACTGACACTGTCCTTTGTACCCCTGAAATACATTAACCTCCGTCTACTTCCCTCCAACTTTGTGGCTCCCATCATCTCTCCAGAATTACTGCAATCACTCCCTAATTAATATTCTGGTTTCAGCCTTGCCCCCTCAAAACCAATTTCAACACAGGAGCCACAAAAGTCTTTTCAAAACAAATCCAGCTTTCCTTTACACATATGCATGCACACAAGCACAAATTCATCCACTAACCTGGCCTTCACCTCTTCTTCCTCCCTTCCCCTGCCCCTGCTTCCCTGCCCCCTCTTTTCCCCATCATGGATCTGCACACACATGTACACACCCTGACACCTGCTCTAACTTCCAGGTTGAATAAAGTCCAGTGTTTTTTCTGTTTTTTTTTTCTTTATGGGTCACACCTGGCGATGCACAGGGGTTACTCCTGGCTCTGCACTCAGGAATCACCCCTGGCCGTGCTCAGAGGACCATATGGGATGCTGGGAATCAAATCCGGGTCAGCCGCGTACAAGGCAAATGCCCTACCCGCTGTACTATTGCTCCAGCCCCTAAAGTCCAGTGTTTTACCCCACTCTGAGCTCCTTCCCCCACCCATCCCCCTCTGGCGTCACTGGTCTTTCTATTCCTCAACACCCCTGGCTCTGTACTTTCTCCCCTTTGCAGTAGCTATTCCCATTGCCTGGGATGCTTCTCTCCCTAACCTCCATCTGTTCACCATTACTTGCCTTTCAGCTCTCAACTGAATTGCCTCTCAAAGGATTTTCCTGACCATTGTGTTGGTTGTTTTTTTTTTTTTTTCCCAAGATTTAGTGGTGACTGGTGCAAGGGTGATTTGGGCCCTACCCAGAGGTGCTCAGGGTTTACTCCTGGTCCTTTACTTAGGGGTCCTTAGGGGCAGGGGTGAGGCCCTACAGTTCTCAGCTCCTGTACTATCTCTCTGACCCTGTCCACTATGTTTAAGCCAGTTTCCTGTCACTCTAGTTCTTTTTTTTTTTTTTTTTTGATTTTTGGGTCACAGCAATATTTAGTGGTTACTCCTGGCTCTGCACTCAGGAATTACTCTTGGCAGTGCTTGGGGGACCATATGGGATGCTGGGGATTGAACCCAGGTCGGCCGAGTGCAAGGCAAATGCCCTCGCTGCTGTACTATTGCTCTGGCCCCCTGCCACTCTAGATCTTGATAGATCCGCTTACCGATTTCTTCTTCAGTGTATCTCTTCTGCCTTACCTCAGGAGAATGTAAACACCATGATCATCCGTACCTCAGCTGACTTGTTTGCCACCATATCCCTACTGCCCAGGACAGTGTCCTGTATGTAGGAAACACTTGATAAAGATATACTGTTGTTTTTTTATAAGGGCCACACCTAGCAGTGAGCGAGGATCAGGTGGGGGTTAAGGGTAGTGCAGGTAGAGGGGGAAATGCGTAAAGAGGGAGGGGTTGGGTACCACTCCCAGTGATTCTCAACCACAGTGCAGGCCAAGCAGCTCAATGCTTGGCCTTAGTGGTGCTCGGGAGTCGTCAGAGGCCCTCTAGGGCCAAGGATTGTACTCAGGGCCTCCCTCACACATGCTAAGCATGTTCTCTGCCACTTGCATCAGTTCCCGGGGCCCTCACTAAGGAGCTACAAAGTGGAGGATGGACGAAGAAGGGCAAAGTCCAGCAGGGGAAAGCAGAGCAGGGAAGGCAGAGCAGGGGAAGCTCCTCTTTGGTCCGTGACTCAGGTTGCGCTTCACAGGGCCAGTCAGATAGAGACTTAGGAACGGACGAGCTGGTTTCAAGACGGGCTCTAGAAATGGGTTGACGTTTCTTTGAGCTTCATTTATTGGGATACGTTGAGACTCCAGGTGAGAGCCGAATTCGAGTTGTGATTTGGGCTGAGGTTAAATGCGGGTGAGGGTTAAAGCTGGCATTAAATCTCGAGTCAGGTTTTGAGAAATCTGACTTCAGTTCGAGTTTGAGTCTAATGTCATCTCAACCTCCTTGGGAGGCCTCAGATTTCACTATTTTCTCCACAGAGACCACTTTAGAGACTATTCCTCTGAGCTTGGGGCATAAGACTTCATCATCTCTCCCACCCGGGGAAAGCCCCAAACCAACTGCTGGCCTCCCCAAGAAAGAAACCAAATTTCATACAACCTCCGAAACTGAGATTGAAACCAAGATTGGCCCATCTCAAGGAGCATCCTTCAGCACATGGCAGATGCCCGTGTCAGAAAGCCTTGCCCTTCCTTCCTCTGTCTTTCATGTCTCCTCTCGGATCATCCTCACTTTCTTCCCTTTTTTGTCCCTCAGTACCCCAGTCTTTCTCTATGACTTAAGTTTCTCTTTCTGTTTCTCACCGTTAGTCGCAACACCAACTGAGATCATATCTGAGATCGCCCGATCTGCTCTTACGAAAAGAGAAGCAGGGAGGTCAGCAGGAAGAAAGCAGGCAGATAAATAAGAAAAGGACCAGGGGCCAAGAGAGAAGCCAACCTTGGCACAAGAGGCAGTATATTAAAAGGATGAAATGCCAAGAAACTGACCAAAATACTTAAAAGAAGCATCTGTGACCCTCTCCCCCATCATTTCACCAACCCAGCTCGTAGGTTTTGCCTAGATGTGCCTCCTTTCCATACTGCCACTTCCTTGATACAAATGTACCTTCTCATCTCCTTGCTGAGTTTTGCAAAATAACTGATCTCTGCACTTCTGTTTTCCCTGCCCATACCCCAATCCTTCTTATAACTTCCAGAATCCTCTAGAATTATTTTCCTAATATGCCAACTTGGGAGTGTTCCTCTCAAATTTTTTCACTGACCCCCCATCCTAATGAAAATGAAACCCAACCTTCTTTTCTTAATTTGAAATCCTTCCACCTGTCAATTTATTTCTCAAGCCTTATCTCTACCCCTTATATTTGTGCTCAGCTGCATATTTCAGCACACTGCATGCTTTTTGTGCTATCGGTGACAGGGATCAAATCCAGGGTCTCCCACATATAAGGCAAGTAGCACTGAGCTACATTCCTGGCCCTATATGTTTTTTTTTAAACTCTAAGTTAAAAAACCTACAGTTGACCCTACAGTTTGACCTACTGTTTCTTTGACCCTACAGTTTCCTCCATCTAGAATGTTCTTCATCATTGTATTTGTCTTACTACTTAATGCCCAAATCACCTCTTCTCCAGGCCAAGTATAATGGTTTTTCAGTGGGCTTCCATAAACCCACTTTCTCAGCAAGAATCACATTTGCATATTATCTAATAACTAACCTGTCTGCCACCCTGTCTTCCAGCTTTCAGAGGTCAAGGACTAGCTTTATCATCTGTATCCTCAATGCCTTATATAAGATGCCCTATAGAGAACAGAGAAAAATAAAGAAATGAGAGCAAGGGGCTGGAGCGACAGCACAGTGGGTAGGGCATTTGCCTTGGAGGAGGCCAACCCAGGTTTGATTTCCAGCATCCTATATGGTCCCCTGAGCACTGCCAGGAGTAATTCCTGAGTGCAGAGCCAGGAGTAACCCCTGTGCATCGCTGGGTGTGACTCAAAAAGCAAAAAAAATGAAAGAAAGAAAGAAAGAAAGAAAGAAAGAAAGAAAGAAAGAAAGAAAGAAAGAAAGAAAGAAAGAAAGAAAGAAAGAAAGAAAGAAAGAAAGAAAGAAAAGAAAGAAAGAAAGAAAGAAAGAAAGAAAGAAAGAAAGAAAGAAAGAAAGAAAGAAAGGAAGAAAGAAAGAAAGAAAGAAAGAAGAGAGCAAAACAGAAAGAAATTCATCTTTAGAAATATAGCTTTTTTTTAATATATGCTAGGAATCTAACCTAGGGCCTCACAGCAAGACAAGTGCTCTTCCACCCACTCACAACCCTGGCCCCACGCTGCCTTTTTAAACTGCAACTTATAAGACAAGTGAAAGCTGGTTGATATTTTTAAAATGCTTATGCCAGTGTTTTCTGTATTAACCAAAAACTAGAAGCAAACCAAATGCCCATTAACAGAGGGGAAAAATAAATTATACTCTATTCACATAATATAAAATTACATGACAATTAAGAAATGCTAACTGACCCAGGCAAACACATGGATGAATCTCATGAGCATAAGGTTGAGTGAAAGAAATCAGTACAAATTAATACACTGTGAGTAATTTCCTTTATTTAGTTTTTTGTTTTGGGGGGTTGGGACCACACCCAATGGTGCTTATGGAATACTCACAGCTCATTGCTTGGAGGTCACTCCCGTTGGTGCTTGGGGAGTCGCGCAGTGCTGGAGCAAGCCCAGATTTCCTGCATGCAAAGCCTGAACTGCCTCATCTATCTCTTGGCCTGTGTAATTTCATTTAAATGAAGTTCAAAAGAAGAACTTAAATTGTGGTGATAGAGATCAGAAAGTGGCTGGCTATCTTTGGAGGGTATCAGCTGGGACGGGGCATAAGGGAAACTTCTGGGAACCTGAAAACATGTTGAATTGGGCAATGGCTACATAGTTAGCTACAGACAAAAAAGTATATCCAGCTGTAAACTTAAGAGATATGCACCTCTCTGTACCTAAGCTTACATATCAATAAAAGATGAAAATTCTTGATGACTTCTGTTGTTTGTTTGGGGACCATACCCAACGGTGCTCAGGTGCTACTCCTGGACCTTAACTCAGGAGACTATATAGTACCAAAACTCAAAACTGGACCCCACTGCTTGCAAGCATGTACTCCTGCCCTATGAATGATATCTCTGGGCCAAATTCTTTCTTTTTTTTTAAATTTTTTATTAGTGAATCACCATGAAGTACAGTTACAGACTTTAAACTTCCGTGCTTGCGTTTCAGTCATACAATGGTTGAGTAACCACCCTTCCACCAGTGCCCATTTTCCATCACCAATGGTCCCAGCATCCCTCCCACCACACCCACCCTGCCCCCTGCACCCCACCCCGCCTCTGTGGCAGGGCATTCATTCCCTTTTGCTCTCTCTCTTCTGGGCCAAATTCTTTTTTTTTTTCGTCTCTTTTTGGGTCACACCTGGCAATGCACAGGGGTTATTCCTGGCTCTGCACTCAGGAATTACTCCTGGTGGTGCTCAGGGAGACCATATGGGATGCTGGGAATCGAACCTGGGTCGGCAGCGTGCAAGGCAAACACCCTACCCGCTCCAGCCCCTGGGCCATATTCTTGATTATTTTATTTTGTTTGGGGGACAATACCCTGCAGTGTTCAGGGCTCACTCGTGGCCCAGCACTCAGGGATCCCTCCTGGCAAGGCTCAGGGTGCTGGGAATTGAACCGAGTCAGCTATGTGCAAGGCTAGTAACCCACCTGCTGTACTGTCTCAACGATTTTAGAGCTGAGCAAATTGAGCAAATGAAGTTTGTTTTGGGGGGATTTTTTTTGTTGTTGTTGTTCTTTTTGGGTCACACCCAGCGATGCACAGGGGTTATTCCTGACTGCACTCAGGAATTACTCCTGGCGGTGCTCGGGGGACCATATGAGATGCTGGGAATCGAACCCGGGTTGGCCGCGTGCATGGCAAACGCCCTACCCGCTGTACTATTGCTCCAGCCCCTGAGCAACTGAAGTTTTAAGAACAGTCCCTAAGCTGTCTCTAGCCAACTCTAAGTCACTATCTTTTCTAAGCACTCCTAGAGGTGCTAGGAGACCATATTCAGTGCTGGGGACTTGAATCAGGGTGAGCGGGGTAAAAGGCAAGTGCCTTACCCCTGGACTCTTCTTTCTCCCCCACACCCCCATTTGACTTCCTTGTGCTGGGAGCCACCCCCAGAGCTTCGTATATGCAAGACAGGCACTCTCTCCTAAAACGCCTCCCTGCTTCTGGGAAGCTTTTCAAGGTAACAGTCACGTTCCTTGATCCTGGAGTGTATTTGTCTGTGGTTCCTCCTAAGGTTGGGATGAGGAGGATACCGTCCTTTGGGAGTGTGAATGCTTGTCCCACCAGGGCACACGGCCGCATCCCTGAGGACAGGACCAGAACCTTCACCTTTCAAACTTGGACGTAGTGGAGAGCAGGAATGGAGTCCGTGAACATCTTCACCGGAGGCTTGGACAGTGTCAGAAACCAAAGTGGGGCATAGGATGGCGCTTCTTCTTTTTTTTTTTTTCTCTTTGGGTCACACCTGGCAATGCACAGGGGTTACTCCTGCCTCTGCACTCAGGAATCACCCCTGGCAGTGCTCAGGGGAACATATGGGATGCTGGGAATCGAACCCGGGTCAGCCACTTACAAGGCAAACGCCTTACCTGCTGTGCTACCGCTCCAGCCCCAGGATGACGCTTCTTGATACAAAACCTATCAGAGGAACTAGAAAAGACTGTCTCTTCAACCTCAAACTCTCAACGATTTTAGAGTTGAGCAAATTGGACAAAGGACTTACTTAGCCATTTAGGACTGGGACGGGACACAAGAGTAGGAAACGGTCCAAAGCCGCCTGCCATCAGCCACGACTGCAGAGGGGTTCCATATAACTGCTTTTCAGGGAACTGGCCCCCAGCCCACACCCCAGCTGCACCCCCTCCTCCTCCCTGAATCGCCTGCTCTTCTCTGGAACTCCTAAGCCTTCCCCTGACCCCACTCCCTTTCCCAGAACTCAGCTGTCTGAGCCCCCAGCCTGCGGTTCCCTCCCAGGCCTCAGCCTTTTCCTGCCTTGACTGAAACAGCCCACACTGGCTAAGCCCTGGGGGCTTCCCCGGGCCCCAGCCCCGGCCCAGAACCCGCCCGCCGCCTGCCACGCTGCACCGCGGCTTCCTCTATAAAGGGACCCAGGCACCCGAGCCCGGCGGCCCCGCACAGCAGGTGAGACTCGCCTGCACCATCTCCTCGGGCTGCCCAGGAGTGGACGGGGGCGTCGGGGGCCCTGGCCTGTCCCCCTGCACTTCCCTCGGGTCCTGGGGGCCGGGGTTGGGTCTGGCCGGTCCCCTCTCTCCGACTCTCCCCATTTCAGTCTCCTTTTCTCTGTGGCTCACATTCTGCCTCTGCCCCGGTCCTTCTCCGTTCCCTCCCTCTGTTTCCCCTCTCACTTTCTCTCTTCCTCTCTCACTTCAGGGTTCCCCTGACTGCATCTGGTTCCCTCTCTCTTTCTGTGTGTGTGTGTGTGTGTGCATGTGTGTGTGTGTGTGTGTGTGTGTGTGTGTGTGTGTCTCTGTGTGTGTGTGTGTGGCGGCTTCTCCACCGGTAGGAGGCCCATCTTCCGCCACTCACAGCCATGGTCCCCGCAGGTTCTCCCCATGACTGCATCTGGACATCTCTGCTTCCTGAGGGCACGCGGGGGCGCCCCCCTCCTCCTCCTTCTGGGGCTGCTGCTGGCCCTACCACCTGAGATGCAGGTGAGACAGCAGAAGGGGGGAAGGGGGGCGAGAGGGAAGAGGGGCGTGCTGGGGGATGGGAGGGGGGTGCGGTCAAATGTTTGTCCGACTCTGAGAGGTCCCGCTCTTTTCTCCCCAGGGGCTCCCTGGCATTGGCCTCTCACCCTCGGGTGCCAGAAAGGCCCATCAGCACCTCCAGAACCACCTCGCCCAGCACACCCTCAAAGCTGCCGCTCACCTTGTCGGTAAACACCAGACGGCCCGCCCCGGCCC
This sequence comes from Sorex araneus, assembly GCF_027595985.1. Classification (NCBI taxonomy): domain Eukaryota; kingdom Metazoa; phylum Chordata; class Mammalia; order Eulipotyphla; family Soricidae; genus Sorex; species Sorex araneus. The sequence continues at coordinate 31,568,644 of NC_073303.1, read as the reverse complement.
GCCCCCAGTGACCCTCCCTCCCCACCTTCTGGGACCCAGGCTGCCAGCCCACCTTCCCCATCGCCCCAAGCCCAAAGCAAAGGCTTCACACTCCACCTCCCTTCCCAGCAAGCTGCCTCCTTAGAAACTAGGACCTCTGCCCCCTCTGTCCCCTGCCCCCTTTGTCCCTCTGTCCCCTGCCCCCTTTGTCCCTCTGTCCCCTGCCCCCTTTGTCCCTCTGTCCCCTGCCCCCTTTGTCCCTCTGTCCCCTGCCTCCTTTGTCCCTCTGTCTCCTGCCCCCTCCATCACTCTGTCCCCTACCCCCTCCGTCCCTCTGACCCTTCTATCCCTCTATCCCTCTACCCCCTCTGTCCCTCTGTCCCCTACCCCTTCGTCATTCTGTCCCCTGCCCCCTACGTCCTTCTGTCCTCTGCCCCCTCCGTCCCTCTGACCTCACCCCCATGACTCTCCAGGAGACCCCAGCACCCAGGAGTCCCTGCGCTGGCGAGCAAACACGGATCACGCATTCCTCCGCCATGGCTTCTCTCTGAGCAACAATTCCCTCCTGGTCCCCGCCAGCGGTCTCTACTTCGTCTACTCGCAGGTGGTCTTCTCCGGGGATGGCTGCCCGGCTGAGGCCAGCCCTCGCTACCTGGCCCACGAGGTGCGGCTGCTCTCCTCCCAGTACCCCTCCCACGTGCCTCTCCTCAGCACCCAGAAGTCCGTGTGCCCCGGCCCGGAGGGGCCCTGGATGCGCTCCATGTACCAGGGGGCCGTGTTCCTGCTCAGCAGGGGAGACCAGCTGTCCACACACACCGATGGCGTCGCCCACCTCTTCCTCAGCCCCAGTAGCGTCTTCTTTGGGGCCTTTGCTCTGTAGAAGATGCAGGGGGAAAAAAAAAGAAGGAAACTGGTTTCAAGAACTTCTCCCGATTTTTGTGTCCATCCTGACCCTGTCAAAGGTCACCATACCTTCCCTGCCACTGGCCCTGCAGTCTCAAACCTTCCACACTCACGTCACCTGGAGCTTCCAGTGAAGGAAGTCGAGGCACCCCAGGGAACCACACCTCCCTCCACCCCGGATGCTCGCTGAGGATTTCAAGTCTGTCTAGAAACTCCTGCCCTGAGCTTTCCATCTGCTTTGAGGGGCCTCAGCCCGGGCTTGGAGAAAGAGCCGACACAGGGCTGGGGGGGGGGGCAGACTGCAGGCACGGAGGGGGGATTATTTATGAAGGGAAATTCTTTAAATTATTTATTTATGGAGAATGAAGGAAAGGGAATAATAGAGGGACATCAGAAGACAGAGAGAAATGCGTGCCCGAGAGGAGAGTAGGACAACATCAGTACAAAGGGGACCCAGGGAGGGAGCAGAAAGGTGGGTGTGAGGAACCAGGGGCTCCAGAAGGAACCAGAAGGTGCCTCTGGGCCTCGTGACTGGGCACCCCATGAGACATCTGCACCCTCAGTGAAGCCCAATAAACTTCTGTTCTCTGCAATGCTGTCTGCCTGCGTCTGTGTCGGGGAGGGGGGAAGGAATTCCCTGGGTCTCTCTGATGAACGGGGTCGGGGGGGTGGGGAAGGAGGAGCTGTGAGCTGGAGGAGAGAGACCGAAGGGGCTCTGGGCAAAAGTGATGAGCTCAGGGGGGACACAGCAGCCAGGCCACCGAGGATAAGCAGAGGAGACAAGGAACTATGAGGAGCCAAGATGTAAAAAGAGTGGGGCCACGAAACCCCTGGAAAAGAAGGTTCTGCAGAACGGGGGCTTAAAGAGGCCTCTGAGGGGAAGTGGCTACACCACATGATTTCAGCCTGGGAAGCCCCTGAGAGGCAGGGCCACGCAAGGCCCCTCGGGGGTTGGGATGTTTCCAAGGCTAGGGAGCGGGGGAATGAAGGGGCGCTTCATGAGGAGACGTGGGTCCCACACAGGGGCTCTGAGGGGTTTGGCTTCCTGCAAGAATCAGACAGAGCCACTTCGGGCGGGAAACTGGGGACACTGGTGGAGGGAAGTGGACACTGTGAAGGGATTGATGTTGGAATATTGCACACCTAAAACCAAGTCATGAATAACTTTATAACTTTGTAATTCATGGTGATTCAATTAAAAACATTTTTGTTATAATACAAAATGATTTTTTATTTTTTAAAACCTTGTTATTATAACATTTACCAAGTTGTTTCAGGCATTAAATGTTTCAACACCGGGGAATGAAGCAATAGCACAGCGGGTAGGGCGTTTGCCTTGCACGTGGCCGACCCAGGTTTGATTCCCAGCATCCCATATGGTCCCCCGAGCATCGCCAGGGGTGATTTCTGAGTGCAGAGCCAGGAGTAACACCTGTGCATTGCCGGGTGTGACCCCAAAAAAGGAAAAAAATATGCTCCAACACCTGAGGCCGGAGTGATAGCACAGAGGGTAGGACATTGCATGTGGCCGGCCTAAGTTTCATCCGCAGCATCCCATATGGTCCTCTGAGCACCATCAGGAGTAATTCCTGAGTGCAGAGCCAGGAGTACCCTTGAGCATCACTGAGTGTGATCCCAAAGGCCAAATATCCACCACCAGTGTGACCCTCCCTCCTCCAATGTCCCCAGTGTCCCACCCACCACCCCAGCCTACTCCCTTAGTACTACAACAAGTTTACTTCTCAATGTTTGCTACAACACAAAGGCACAAAGGCAAATGAAATTATCAACACTTAGACCAATAAAAGTCAATTGGTGAATCACTGTTTTATCTCACACTGGTGAAACTAAAGTCACTGTCCGGGGATCCCCTGGGCTGGCTCGTGCTGGCCCAGTTACTGTTTTCGCTCACTGAGTTGGTGGGTTTCTATGTAATTTTCCTGTCAGATTTGCTGTTACCCTACTGGATTGACAAAAAGCAAAAAAAAAAAAAAAAGGGCTGGAGCGATAGCACAGCGGATAGGGCATTTGCCTTGCACTCTGCCAACCCGGGTTTGATTCCCAGCATCCCATATGGTCCCCTGAGCACCGCCAGGAGTAATTCCTGAGTGCAGAGCCAGGAGTAACCCCTGTGCATTGTCGGGTGTGACCCAAAAAGTAAAAAAAAAAAACAAAAACCCTACTGGATTGACAATATTATGAAATTTGGAGCTGTTTTTGAATAACTCAATAATTAATTTATAACTGTAACTCATGGTGATTCAATTACAAAAATTATTAAAAATTAAGAATCAGGGCCTCCAATTCCTTTAGGAGCCAAAACTGAAAACAGCACAAGAGTACGGGTCAAAATGAAAGCAGAAGACCTGCCCTGGTAAGGGGCATGAATTTCCAGAGTTGTTTCACTCCCTCTGGGGATGTCCCAGACTTGTCCCTGCAACCACCTCCCCCAACCCTCTCAGAGGCCCTCTCTTGTGCCCCCAGCCTCGAGTTCCCCTTCCCTGGGCTCTTCGCCCCCATCCGGGGGCTGGAATGGATCCATATCTTAGGACTTAGCTAAGCATCTCAATTTTTCTTAACATTAAGGACTCAGCTTTCTGGAGTCCCTTCGATTTCCAGTTCTCCCCTTCCAAGATTCCTGTTTGGAAATCAGATGGAAATGAACCACATATCTGATTCGCCCCCCCCCCCCACACACACACAGACACACACACATATACACACAGACACACACACATACACACACAGACATACACACACATACACACACAGACATACACACACACGTGCAGGTGCATGCGCTTGCACACAAACAAAAGGAATTGAGGAGGGGGGGAGAGGAACTGGTTCCAACCTTCTGAGTTATAAACATGCAGCAGTGACTAGCCCAGCAAGCACCCCCCAGAATCTGAGTGGGGAGGGGGGAAGAGGATCCTTGATATCTGGGTGTCCCCAACTTTCCAAACCTTCACCCCCGTGATGGAGAAGAAACCAAGACCGAAGGTGCAGAGCCCACTATCGACCGCTTCCTCCTAATGAGCTCATGGGTTTCTCCACCAAGGAAGTTTTCCGCTGGTTGAATAAGAGCCTTTCCCCGCCCTCCTCTGCCCCACAGGCGCATATAAACGCAGCTGTTTGCACACCCCGCCAGCAGACGCTCCTGCAGCGAGGACACCAGGGGACTAGTCAGAGAAACCACTCTAGACACCCCCTGAAACTCACCTAACAGACAGCACACGCTTGGGCAAGCAGCTAGAAGATTCTCTCCTTCACCACACACTGCTCTGGGACTCCACCACCTCCTCGTTGGACTTGAGCCCCTCTGAAAAGGACGCCATGAGCACAGAAAGCATGATCCGGGACGTGGAACTGGCTGAGGAAGCGCTCCCCAAGAAGGAAGGGGGCCCCCAGGGCTCCAGGAGGTGCTGGTGCCTCAGCCTCTTCTCCTTCGTCGTCATCTTAGGAGCCACCACGCTCTTCTGCCTGCTGCACTTCAGGGTCATCGGCCCTCAGAGGGACGAGGTGAATGTCTAACTTCTTCTCTCGGCCAGAAAGAAACGGGGAGAAACAGGGCAGTAGGTGGCTGGGGGGTGGAGTGGGGGGAGAGCCATGCTGATGGAGAGGAAATTGTGCAGAGAAGGATGGGGAGAGAGAAAGGATGGAGAAATAGGATGTGTGGCTCGATTCATATTTGTTGAGTGAATGAATGACCAAGCAGCTCTACATCTATTAAAAAAAAAAGATGCGCAAAGAATGTGGGTGTGGGTGTGAGTTGAGAGGGAGAGCAAGTAAAATGAATGAAGATGTTGAGACAGAAGGAGTTGCAAGAGATGCCAAAGAGAGATAAGAAGAAGGGTGAGGAAAAAGAAAGATGGCACTGATAGGGTATCTGGCACAATGAAGGGACTCAATGAAAGAGTCCTTGAACAGTGAACACATGGATGGGTGAATGCATGACTGAAGACACCGGGCAGAGAGCACAGACTAGAGCAGCAGCCTGGCTCCTGCTCCTGCGGATAGGGCTTGCACTGATGCTAATCCACCTTCTTCTTCCCTGCAGTTCCCAGACAGCTTCCCGCTCATCAACCCTCTGGCCCAGACCCTGAGTAAGTAGCTGAGCAGCTGCCAAGTCTCTCGCTTAATTCTCGTTTGATGGGGTTAGTCCGAAGGTGCAAGCAGTGGGAGGGATTTAGAAGCGCAGAAATCAGAGCGGGATATTTACTGGAAAACTTTAAGGATCTCACCCTTTTCTTTTCTCTTTCCTCAGGATCAGGATCATCCCAGTTCCCAAGTGATAAGCCCGTAGCCCATGTTGTAGGTAAGTGTTCTGAGACACAACGGGGGGTGCAGGGGGGAGATGAACAAGCAGGTCGGATGGAGAGAGGTAGAATTGGAGGGAGGGGCTGAATGCAAGCTGAGAGTAGGCAGACCTGGGAGACAGCCTGAGAAGAACTGATTGGGTTCCGGGTGAGGAGGGAGGAAGAGCACCAGCCTTGGAGGGGATGCTCAGAGTTTCACATCCAGATGGGATGTAGGAGACAGGAACCGGATGTGGGCCGTGGGCAGAAGTTGAGGACCAGGATGTGGAGAGTGGAACTGACATGGTCACACTGACTCAATGCTCCCTCTCTCCTTGCCTCTCTCACAGCAGACCAAGTTGAAGGAAAACTCCTGTGGCAGAACCGAGTGGCCAATACCCTCGTGGCCAACGGGATGGAGCTGACAGATAACGAGCTGGTGGTGCCCTCCGACGGGCTGTACCTCATCTACTCCCAGGTCCTCTTCCAGGGCCACGACTGCCCTTCCACCCACGTGCTCCTCGCCCACAGCATCAAGCGCTTTTCTGCCCCCTTCCATACCAAGGTAGACCTCCTCTCCGCCATCAAGAGTCCCTGCTCCAGGGAGACCCCAGAGGGCTCGGAGGCGAGGCCCTGGTTTGAGCCCATCTATTTGGGGGGGGTCTTCCACCTGGAGAAGGGCGACCGCCTCAGCGCGGAGATCAATCTGCCCAGCTATCTGGACCTTTCCAAGACCGAGCAGGTCTACTTCGGGATCGTTGCCCTGTAGGAGGGCTGGGAGGTCTGTCCTCGCCTGCCTCAATCCCTTTCTCACCCCCTCCTCCCTTTCTGGCTTAGAAGGGGAATCAGGACTCAGGGCCACCCCCCCTCCCCATACACACACACACACACACACTTAGAATTTTAAACACTGAAGAACGCAAGCCATGGAGGGGAGGGTGGCTTGCCTCCTGAGATACCGGCCACTACCAAGATTTCAAACTGGGGCTTCCAGAACTCACCGGGGGCCTCAGGCTTGGACCCCTGATTGCACACCTGGAATGCAGAGTCCAGAGAATCTCTGGTTCTCGTCGTAACACTGCAGAACACCCCCTGCCCAGATTCATCTAGAAGCTGATAGGAGCAGATTTCGAGCTCACAACCAGTATTTCCCTGCTCTTCCCGAAGCCTGAGAACGTGGCCGCCTTCCCCGCGGGGGCTCGCTCCATCTATTTATGTTTGCACTTGTGATTATTTATTATTTATTTATTATTTATTTATTTGCCAGTGGATATATTTATTCAGGAGGTCGGGGAGACCCTACATCGAAGCTGGCCTGGCTCGGACATGTTTTCTGTGAAAACCGAGGTTGTTCCCAGCCAGTCTCTTGGTCTCCAGGCCTCCTTTGCAAGTGGTTTTATTTATCCGATCAAATTGTCTACGTTAATGCTGATTTGGTGACTAACTGTCGCTGCATCGCTGAACCTCTGCTCCCCAGGGGAGTTGTGTCTGTAATCGCCCTACTGGTCAGTGGCGAGAAATAAAGTGTGCTTAGAAAAGAAACCTGGTCTCTGTCCTTCATTTTTCATCCTTCATTTTATCGGCAGCAGCCTCATTGTAGGGGAGGGAGGCGGCTTCCTGACATCTTTCTCTCCCCAGGATTCCAGACCCTGGTCCTCCTTGCACTCCCAAGGCTCAGGGGACCCCACAGAAAAAAAAGCCCGGGAGATCGTGCCCCTCCCCCAGGAAACTGGAGTCTGAACCTAATTACTTCTCCCTCAGGGCCTGGGAATTTCCGAGTCTGGGAATTCCAATTCCAGCCGGGGAAGTCCTGCAGCTCAGGTGCTCAGGTGCTCAGGTGAGATTTCCGGCTCTTGTGGCCTGAGAGAGCTGGGAGGGGCCACATTCCGGGGGACCTGAATCACAGCCAAGGGACTTCCAGACAGGCAGGTGTTTGGGCACGGAGCCCCCCTAACCAGCCAGCCCTGTCCTAACTGCAGACTGAGACAATCACGGATGGGAGAGCGAATGAGCAAGAACAGAGCACCAGGACATAGGCACCCAGTAACTTCCTGCTTCCCTCCTTCATTCTGCCCCAGCCGTTCCATCCCCCTCCTCACTCTGGTGGAATTGATCAGACAAAGAAAATACAGAACCAGAGACCAGGGATATAGCTCAAGTGGTAGAGCACCATCAGGCATGTCCATGATCCTGAGTTTGATCCTCAGCATCATATCACACCCCCCCATACACTGAGTACCACTGGGCATGGCCCTAGTGGTACCCGGAACATGATCGGTGGCCTCCGAGTACCATTGTGGTGGCTCTGGTGACCTCCAAGCACCACATTACTTGGTCCAATCCTGAACCATCAGGTCTACACTCCCTGATGAGGAGTGACCCCCAGGTTCCTCAGCACTGTTGGGGGTGTGGGCCCTTCTAAAGTCACAAACTTATGGGCCAGAGCCATAGTACAGTGAGTAGGGCATTTACCATGCGTGCAATCAACCCAGGTTTGATTCCTGGCATCCCATATGGTCCCCCAAGCACCACCAGGAGTAATTCCTGAGTGCAGAGCCAGGAGTAACCTCTGAGCATTGCTGGGTGTGCTCCCTGCAAAAAAAAAAAATTTAATTTAATTTAAAAACTAAGGTGCTGGAGAGTTCATTCATAGGGCTGGATATCAGAGGTTTGGTTCCATGTTAGAGGCGTGGTTCAGTCCCCAGCACTGTATGGTCTCCCCAAGCATGCCCAGACATGGGCTAAAAATAACAACAAAACTTAAAAAACTAAAAACTAGAGTATCGAAATTAAAACCTAGGTCACAATGGGGGTAAAGGACTTATGCGTTGTCTTGGTCTCAGTGATATTTTTGGTAAATTGTGAGGGGAGGGCTGGAGGTGGATAAACTAGGAAGAGAAAAGCATCTTATTATTTATTTCTTTATTAGTGGGTATTCAGGAGGTCAGGGAGACCCTACGCCAGAGCCGGCCTGGCTCGGGCATGTTTCCTGGTTGTTCCTAGCGGGTCTCTGGGACTCTTGTGACATAAGAGTCAAAGACAGATCTGGCAGGCGGTGAAACAGAACAGGGGTGAGGTGCTTGGCCCTGCACACAGCTGACCTGGGTCTAATCCCCAGCACCCCAGATGTTCCCCCAAGTCCTACCAGGAGCGATCCCTGATGCAGAGTCAGGAGTAAGATCCGAGCACTACTAGGTGTAGCCCCCCAAAACACAAACCAACTATGAAATCAGAAATGAAGCCGCAGAATGAGAGCCCGCGCTGCTTGCTAAGGAGCTGGGTTTTCCTTCCTGGTGACCTGGCAGTGGAAAACCAAGCAATGCCACTGGGGTGCAGTGAGCCACTGGGCTGACCTAGATAGGTGGAGTCCCGCTAACCCCTTCCAGCCGGCTGAAAGTCGGTCACGGGGTGAATAGGAGACTGATGTTACTCACCCCGGGGGCCCCACACTTGCCCACGGATGGGAAGGAATCTGAAGTGAAAACCGGGGTGAAGACTTTCCATGGTATCTGGGGCAGGGGCAAGGAGCAGCATCAGTTTTTCCTCCTGGGGCACTATCATCACCCCATCTTCCTCTGGTTCACCTTTCCAGCTCTCTCCTCTGCCGCCTCCCCCAGCTTAGAAGGGAAGAGTTGACTATGAGGTGAGGTGAGGGAAGGAGCGAGGACCAGGGCGAGGACAGTGAGGACCTGGCTTCAGCCCGCCTTCCTCCTGGCCGATCAGATCAGATCCAGAGGAAAGAGAAAAAGCACGCTGTGTGGACGCCCACGGGGCCTGTGGGGAACTTGGAGACGCTTTGAAGTTTCCCCCTCTCCCTTGTCCCTCCAACGGGGTGCGTGAGTGGGTGGACCCTGAAAAGCGTGAATTGTTGAAACAATTGGAAACAACCAGCAATAACAGACTGCATTGTTGTTTGTGTTTTGTTTTCTGGTTTGGGGCCACATCTGTCAGTGTCCGGTGGTCCATGTGGGGTGGGGTGCCGGGGGTGGGCGGGGCACTTGCAAAGCAAACGCCCTACCCGCTGTTCTATGTCTCTGGCCCTCAGAGACCGTTTTGTTTTGCTTTTTCTTTTGGGGTCACACCCGGCGTGTCGCATACAGTTTACTCCTGGTTCTGCACTCAGGAATTACTTTGGGCGGTGCTCGGGAGGACCATATGGGATGTCGGGGAATCGAACCCGAGCCGACCGCGTGCAAGGCAAACGCGCTACCCGCTGGGCGACGGCTCCAGCCGTTCGCAGAGACGGCTTTAACCACCGTGGAAAGAAGACACGTTCGCATGTCGCAGTCTGGCTGGGCAGCGCTCAAGCTTGGCGGTCTTTTATTTCACGCAGGCTCGGAACCCGCGCCGCGGCCCCGGGCCGTCTGGGGACCGGGGTCCCACCCCGGCGGCCGCCTTCAGCCCACCATCACCGCCCCGAAGAAGGTCTTCCCCCGCCTGTAGTCCACCATGCCGGGGTGGCTGATGTTGACGTACACCCGCTCGCCGCGCCGGAGCTGCACCAGGCCCCCGAAGCCCACGCTCGTGTACCACAGGGGCCCGTACTCGTGCCTCTGGCCGGGCTCGGCCGCGACCACGCTCTCGGCGCCGTCCAGCAGCAGCTCGGGCGCGCCTGCGCCGTACGCGCCCCCCACGCGGTACAGGCGGCTGCGCAGCGTGAGCGCGCGGCGGGGGCGGCCGGCAGGGGGCGCGCGGCCGCGGTAGCCCACGTGACAGTAGAGGAAGTAGAGGCCGTCCCGGGGCAGCGCCAGCCCGTCGGCGGCCGCGAAGCGCGCCCCGCTGCGCACGAACGCCTCCTCTCGGTCCGCCTCCCAGCCCACTCGCTGCTCCGTGCTCCAGGCGCCTGCGGAGAAACGGGCCTGTGGGCGCCGCGACCCCGGCCTGCCCCGAGTTCACCGGGCCCGGCAGCCCCCCGGGAACCGAGCGGGGAGGCGGGCCAGGTGCTCCCCGCTGCAGCGGGGGTGGGGGCACGAGGACCCCCTCTCAGCGGAGATCCAGGCGGGGTTTGCTCGCTTTGGGGGGCATCAGAGGGCATCAGAGGGCACGAGCCCGCAGTCGCGGTGCGTGACGGCGAGTCCCGGCTCTTACCTATGAGGTGCGCGGCCGGGACAGTGCGGCCGAGGTCGGGCTCCGCCGCCTCTTCCTCCGGCAGCTGCTGAGTCCCTGGAAGGAGCGAAGGGGATACTATCGGGCGCGGGGCGGCCACGCGAGGGTCCCCTGATAGGACGCGGCGTCGGGGACCGGGAATGGGGTACATGGGTTCCTGGGGCGAGCGAGAGATGGGAGGCCCCGAGGGGTGTGGCGGTGGGTTCGGGGGAGATGGTCTCTTACCCAGTTGCTTCTGCGCCTGTGCCCCCGGGTCAGCCGTCCACATTACCTGCACGGGTGGGGTTACGGTGGCACAAAGTTCAGCCTTCAGCTTGGTACCTACCCGGCTCCCACAAAGGTCCAAGTCCCAGTCCACGGCTCTCTCCTCCCACCTGTCCCAGCTCCCCTCACGCATATCCCTAGAAGGGAGAGCAAGCAAGGCTGTGTACTCGGGAGAAAGTGCTCGGAGCATGGCAAAGCAGATGGAGGCCTGCGTGGGGGAACACAGGGAGGAAGGAGCACGGAGACAGTACACAGCGGCACAGGAGCTTGGCAGAGGCAGATAAGACATCCGACCAGGGACGGCCACGCCAGCTGAGAAGCTAGGGCAAGAGCCCCCCCATCCTTGCACACGCTCTTGTGCACACATGCACACATCAACATGCGTACAGATGCACCCGCACACACATGCACACACCCCCTCACACTGTACACTCTGCAGCTCTCTAGGGGGACAGAGCGGCCACTCACCAGCCCTCCCTGCTCCTGGGGCGCCACAAGCAGCACAGCCAGCACAGTGATGGGCACGGCCAGGAGCAGGGTCACCAGGGAAGTGGCTCCTGCCACTGCCAGCAGGGGGCAGCCCTTCGCGTGGGGCTGCCCCCGCCAGCCCTCCAGCCCCAGCGCCCCCATTGAGATTGAGCCCGGGCCAGGGCCGAGGGGCTTTCATACCTCGGGCACGGGGGTGGCGCCACCCCCTCCCCATGCACACACCTGGCTGGGACTTTCCGCACCCCCTGCTCTGCGCACCCAGCTTCCTGTTTACCCGGAGCTGGGGCCCCGCGGCTGGATGCCTGGGTTCTCTGAACTGGGGAAGGTGTTGGGGTGCAGAGACACCCTCTCGGAGTAGAACTGGAGGGGATCTGAGAGATGTGGCTCTAAGGAAAGGAAGCCGGGGAGGGAGAAGGAGGGCTGAGGGGAGACCCCCGCAGGCAGGGCAGCGTTTTCAGACTGCCTCCCATGCTATCCGTGTTCACCTCCCAAAGTAAGGCTGTGGGCGCCTGAGGTCAAGGACCGGAGTTGGGGTCTGGAGGGTTGGATATCTTGGTCCCTGAGAAGGAAGAACTTATTTCCACATCTCCTGACCTCCTCCTCCCATTCCCCCCTCCTCCTCCACCCCCAGAGGAAGAGGGAAAAGCTGAGGAGGGATGGAAATGGGAATTCACTTCCCTGCCACACAGCATATACACTGGAGGGCCTGAGGCCTCCCCTCCGCTCACAGCCTAGCAGAAAGCCCCTCCAATGAATAGAGGCTGACCAAAACGTTTATGAAGAAATGAAGAAAGGGCAAATGAATGATGAGGAAGCCAAAGAAAGCAGCAAGGCCCAAGTGAATGGCTTGGGGCTAGAGCGATATTAAAGCAGGGAGGGCGTTTGCCTTGCACACGGCTGGCCCGGGTTTGATCCCCAGCATCTCATATTGTGCCCTGAGTACCGTCAGGAGTAGTTCCTGAGTACAGAGCCAGGAGTAAGCCCTGAGCATTGCCGGATGTGACCCAAAAAGCAAAAACCAAAACCACCCAAGTGAATAGTGTGGTGTGCAGTGTGGTGGGAGCCGAAGGGACAGCAGAGAAGGGCCGAGGAGGCTAGAGAGAGTCCTGGGCCCTCTCCTCGATGATAGCTGTGTGCTCAAATAATAGCAACGCCAATAATAATATGGCTCACAAATAATAGTACATGCCTGCCACTGGTTTATATACATTATATACCATATGTCATGATTATTTTAATCCTGACAAAAGGCCTAAAAAGGACACAGGAACAGAGAGATTAAGAAACTTGTGGAAGAACACACAGCCCTGGCAGGATCAGGATCTGAACCCAGGCTGTCTGACTCCAGAGCCTTGACCACAAGACAGTTAAAAAAAACTGCAAGGCTGGAGCAATAGTACAGCAGGTGGGGTGCTTGCTTTGCATGCCACCAACCTGGGTTCTAGTCCAGACATCACATAGGCCATATTATATATCTCCCACCAGGAAAGAACCCTGAGCACAGAGCCAGGAGTAAGTCCTGAGTACAGCTGGGTGTGACCAAAACCCAAAATAAATAAAACCTGTGCTTGAAGGGGCCAGAGTGATAGGGCAGTGAGTTAAGTTCTTGCCTTACATGTGTCCAAACTGGGTTTGATCCCTGGCACCCCTATGGTCCCCTGTGCCCGTCAGTGAGCCCTGAGCACAGTTGGGTGTGATCTCCCCCAAGAAAAAACTAGAAACTGCTTGGACCTTGAAAGATCTTAATGGGGTGTGCGTGTGGTTTGTCTACAAAACCTGGGGTGGGTACCAAATACTACCCAATGCTACACAGTTTCCTGAATACCACCAAAAGTGACTCCGAGGTCTAAGCCGGAAGCAGCCTCTGAGTACTTCCAGGTGTGATTCAAAAATAAAACAAAAATGATAAACACTTATGCATTTCACAGAGTTTTGAAATTTCATCATATGTAAACTTTTCCTTCCTCAGCACTCCCAGAATAAATCTGAAAGCAAATACTAAACCAGAGTCGATGATGAGCGCAGCACAGGATTCAGCAGTGTAATGTTAGGGGCAGCGTGCCTCTTTGGGTGTGCTGGAGGCTTTGCTTCAACCCCTGCACCACATCACCTGAGTACCACCAGGACTAGCCCTCACTACTCCTCTGAGCACTGCACCGCGCTGGCCCCAAACAAAACAAAACAGAAAGTACTAATATTCGAACTCTGAAATGTATCAGAATGTAGGATGATGGCTAGATACATGACAAAGCAAATATAGAAACATGTTCATTGTAGAATTTGGGTAGTCGGGATAGGTCCACTACAATTATTTCTATTTTTTCTATGTTTGGGGTAGGAGTGATAGTACAGTGGGTAGGGTGTTTGCCTTGCACATGGCTGACCAGGGTTCGATCCTTGGCATACCATATGGTCCCCTGAGCACTGCCAGGAGTAATTCCTGATGCAGAGCCAGGAGTAACCCCTCAGCATCTCCAGGTGTGACCTCAAAAGCCAAAACCTTTTTTTAAAAAAGTGTTCTATATTTGGTGTTTGCCTTGCATGCTGTACTATCGCTCAACCCCTCCTTTTAAAAAATAATTATTATCAGGGCTGGAGAGATAGCACAGTGGGTAGGGCATTTGCCTTGCATGCGGCCGACCCGAGTTTGATTCCCAGCATCCCATGTGGTCACCCAAGCACCGCCAGGAGTAATTCCTGAGTGCATGAGCCAGGAGTAACCCCTGTGCATTGCTGGGTGTGACCCAAAAAGAAAAAAATTATTATCATCATTTACATGTATTATTGTGCAGGTAGGGCGCTTGCCTTGCATGCGGCCGACCCGGGTTCCATTCCTCTGCCCTCTCAGAGAGCCCGGCAAGCTGCCAAGAGTATCCCACCCACATAGCAGAGCCTGGCAAGCTACCTGTGGTGTATTCGATATGCCAAAAACAGTAATGGGAAGTCTCACGATGGAGACATTACTGGTGCCCGCTCAAGCAAACTGATGAACAATGGGACAGTGCAACAGTGCTATATTTTGACTTTTTGATCATATTTTAAAAGCCTGAATATTGCCCTCCTTTCCTGCATTGGGAGAGTATAGGAAGAGCAGAGAGAAAATAGTAGGAAGTTCCTTAACTGAAAAAATGAAAATTCATACAGACCCAAGTATCAAATCTACTGACCTCCCACATTAGTTCCCAGTCTTTATCTTCCTCAAGGACAAAGTGTGTCATCCATCTGCATACATCTTCCTCTTCAGCACAGCATCACTACAAGGCCTTACTCCAAGATCTCTGCTCAGAGGTCCTGGATCCACAGCCCTGAATTACTGGGTGCCTAACACAAGAATGCTGACCGCTACAGGAAGTCCAAGTGAGTTTCCTACACTTCTTTTTCCAGCACCAACTTATCATCAACTTTCCATCTCTATCAGTAGATGGATCTCGTTTAGATCTAGTGCTCCTGACTCCTGATTATTGATCAAGCATCCTGCAAGAATCACCCCCACCTGGGCAACCCAGAGAGAGGGAGGTGAGACCCCTCTCCGCCCCAACGGAACCAGCCCCTGCAGCTGAAAACCTCCAGAACACAACCACTGCCATGCTCATGGCTGCTCTCCACATGCTCGGACTAGCCTCACCCATGTGTCAATCTATTCCTGGACTACACGGGCAAAAATGCTTTACACCACTATGTAAAATACTTTACATCTCATACTTTATACCACCAATATATCAAGAGCAGCACACCACATTTGATTGGGTTTAAAGTACAAGGCAACCAATCTTAGGGGAAAACATATTTATACAGATTTAGATATAAGCACACAAGGCCCAACCTTTAACATGTTACTAATCTCCTATGGCTGGAGCAATAATAACACAGCAGGTAGGGCATTTGCCTTGCACGAGGCCGACCCGGGTTTGATTCCTCCATCCCTCTCAGAAAGCTCGGCAAGCTACCGAGAGCATCCTGCCCGCATGGCAGAGCCTAGCAAGCTACCCACGGCATATTTGATATGCCAAAAACAATAACTAGTCTCACAATAGAGACGTTACTGGTGCCTGCTCGAGCAAATCAATGAACAACGGGATGACAGTGATATAGTGCTATAGTGCTAATCTTTTATAGAAAGGCTTCATGGCTCGTGGGTGAAATTCAGCAATCTTCACACACTCTCCTCGAAGACACCTTTTTCGTGTCATTTTTAATGTATCATTCACAAGAAGCAATGCAAAATAAATAATTTTGGTTCTGCTTTGGGGGCAGGGCTTGAGGTTTGGGATGAAAATGTGGTGGGAAGGTGTAATGGTGGTGGGATTGGTGTTCGAGTATTAAGCGTAATCAAATATTGTGAAGAACTTCATAAAAATAAAATTAAAAATTAAAAAAAAGGAAGAACCACCCCAGCCCCAAACAACAGGTCAGTCACCTCAGGGCCACTCAAGTGGATGTGTCACATCCCCCAGGATCGTGAGCGCTCATGGAGGCCGTGGGGGGACACCCAGAGGAAGTACATTCACTGGCTGTGGGAGAGAGGGGGTCACGGGCCTAGCTTGAAGGGAAAGATATTGTAACCTCAAGTCTGACTTCCTCTGGGGGGTTGGGGGGAACGCGCAGAAGCCGGGAGATAAATCGCTGCCTGTTGTGTAAGGTGGGAATGTCTGAGGTGGCCATGTTCTCCACCCAGCAGCACTGGGCAGTCCGCAGCCGCTTCCCCTGCAGGCCACTGGGACTGGGTAAGCTGCGGGAGAGAGCAGGGACCTGGTGGGAAAAGGGAGGAGCGGGCTGGGAGAAAGGCAGCCACCCCCAAAAGAGCTGGGGTTCGCCTGAGGGAGGGGGTGTGGCTGAGGACCCCCCTTTTTTTTTTGCTTTTTGGGTCACACCTGGCTCTGCACAGGGGTTACTCCTGGCTCTGCACTCAGGAATTATCCCTGGCGGTGCTCAGGGGACCATATGGGATGCTGGGAATCGAACCCGGGTTGGCCGCGTGCAAGGCAAACGCCCTACCCACTGTGCTATTGCTCCAGCCCGAGGACCCCCTTTTGACTGGGCCCCTGGAGGAATTCTGTGACCTCTGGAGGAAAGGAACCCAATTCCCCTGTCCCCGTCCTCCTATGACCATCTCTGCCCCCCCCCTCTGCCAGAGTTTCTGCTCCTCCCCTGCCCCCCCCCCCCCCCCCCCCCGCAGCAGACCTCTGGAACCTGGGAAGGGCCGTTCAGAGACCCTGGTCAGTGCAGCTGGCTCTAGGGTGAAGTCAAACAGGAACCCGCGGTTGGGGGGCAGGAAATGCCTGAGGGGAAGTTATGGGGCCCTGACTCCGCCATGCCCCACTTCTCCTGGGGAGCAGCCCAGCCAGCGAGCTTCCCCCACCCAGCTGCTCTGGGGCTCAGAGAGCGGGTCCTGGACTGCACCCCTGCTTCAAACACTTGCCCCCCTCTGCACTTCACACCCTCACCCCTCTTCTCACAGCCCCTGAGCCTGGACCCCGCCGGGAGGCCCCTCAAACCAGCCGGGGAGTGTAGGACAGGCAGCGGCGGCCTGCACAGCTGGACACAGCTGCGCTGCCTCTTCAGTAGTCCTCGGCAGAGTCCAGGGTCTGTCCCCGGCCCCTCTCCGGGGAATGGACATGGGTTACCCCATGTTGTGTAGATGAGCCGCAGGGGTGACTAGCGCCCTGAGGAGGGCGTGTGTCCGGGCGAGGCCTGGGGCCCAACACTGACCATTGACCGTGACTCGGGTCTGCACGCTCAGAGCGGAACCGGAGGCACGTGACTTGCTCAGGACAGGGGACCTGGCAGCGCGGGGCTGGGCTTCCTCACCTCAGGCGGGTCTCTGGTCTCCACCCAGATGGATGGTGTATTCTCTGATCGTAAGTGCATCGTGGGAGGTGGGAGGGCGGGAAAGGGGGGGCGCGGCTGGGGCCCTCGGGGCACGTAAGACTTCAAGGGGGAGGCTCAGAGTGGTAGCCTCTGGCATAAGGGGTGAGACGCAGCGGCTGACGGTCCCAGCTGGGGCAGCTGGCTGAGAGGCTCTTTCTGGATCTTTCTGCCTCTCACTAGTACATTGCTCAGCATGCAGCTGACCTAAGTTCGGTCCCCAGCACTGTATGGTCCCCGAGCCCCGCCAGGAGTGACCTCGAGGCAAGCCCTGAGCACCGCTGGGTGTGACCCCACCAAAAAGTAGTTGAAGAGGGCACCTGATACCCATGTCCACCTGGAATGTGGGACTAGCTAGGAGGGAGATGGCACCCCCTCTTCTAACCCACACCCTTTTTCCCTGCAGAAGTGAGCTGTTCCCTGTCGTTTGTGGGCGTGGGGCTGGGAGGGTTCGCGGTCCTGGCTGTGCTGGTTCTGTCCGCCTGTCTGTGCCGGCTCCATCGGAGAGGTGAGCCCGCCCCGCCCCTCCTCATTTCCCCCACAGCAGTGCTCAGACTGCGCCCTCCCCCCGTTTCCCTGGAGCCCCCATCAGTCCTGACTGACGTGGGTGGGAAAAGGCAGGGGAGCGTGATGGGGAACCACAGAGACGTCTGCTTGTGAGGGGACACGGTGAAGGCACACGTGGGGGGCGAGCTCCTGAGAAAGGGGGGACACAGTGGAGGGGGACATGGGAGGGATATGGGAGACTCAGTGGGGCGGACGCAGTGCAGGGGTGCAGTGGGGGGATGTGGTGTGAGGACACTGGGAGAAGCAGTGGAGGAGGGAGACTTGGTGGGAAGGGGAGATGGGGGCCCGGGGGGATGGGCAGAAGGGTGGGGGGATATGGTGGGGGCCACAGGGGTGGGGACATGAGGGGAACATGGTGGGGGGATATGGTGGGGAGATGCAATGGGGGGACACGGTGGGGGATGCAATGGAGGGAGACACAGTGGGAAGGGGACGTAGGAGGGACACTTTTGGGGTATGTGGGAGGTGTGGGGGGGACACAGTGACAGGGACATGGTGAGGGTCGCCGTGGGGGGCTGGGGAGGGGACCCCACCCTGACTGCACTGCTTTCCTTACAGTGAGGAAGCTGGAGAGGAACTGGGTGAGTCTGGGGCCAGGGCAGGGGTGAAGCGGAGACAACAGGGAACTTAGGGGAGGGGGGGAGGGGGGGAAAAAGAGAACTAGAGCACCAGAGTGAGAAAGGGAAAAGAAGAGAGAAGGACAGGAAAGAGAATAGGAGGGTAGAGAAATGGGATAGAGAGAGAGCAAGAGGAGCTCAGGCAAGAGAGGAAGAAACGGGAGCTAGAGCGGGACACGGTGCTCAGAGGGCTTGCAGGGCTGCAGGCGCGAGGCTGGGTTCGGAGCTGGACCTGCAGGGCCCCAGAACTGTGCCCACAGCGACCTCGAGCACAACACAGCGGAGTCCCCGAGCACTGTCAGGTGCGGGGCCAGAACACAAGCAGATGGAGAAAGCCAGGGAGGGTCCTTTGCCTTGTACCCACAGACAGCAGTTCAATCCCGGCACCCCATGTGGTCCCGTGAGCACTGCCAGGAGTAATCCCTGAGTGCAAGGTCAGGACTAAGCAGTCGGGGATGGCTCAGAAAACAAAAGCAAAGGGAAGAAAATTAGGGAATGAGAGACTAAAAGAGTGAGACTGAGAAACAATGACAGTAAGAGCTGGGACAAAATGTGTGTGTGTGTGTGTGTGTGTGTGTGTGAGAGAGAGAGAGAGAGAGAGAGAGAGAGAGAGAGAGAGATGAAGGGAGGGAGGGAGGGAGGGAGGGAGGGATGGAGGGAAGGAGAAAAAGAAGCACAAAGGGCAGTGAGAACAGAACTTAGGCAGAGAGGGGAGACGGTGGGCAGGCAGGGAGGAAGATGGGGAGGAGTGAAAGCAGGGCAGAGGGGAGGAAAGAGGAGGCAGCTGGGTACAAAAGTGGAATTGGGACAGAATTCGGGGAAGGAGGAGAGGGAGCGCGAGGCCCCTTCACCTCCCCCCTTCCGGCCAGGCCCAGCACCCCGAGCAGGAGCTCCACTATGCCTCCCTCCAAGGGCTGGCCACCGCTGAGAGGGAACCCTGCAAGGAGGACCCGAGCACCGACTACGCCAGCGTCATCAACCACGGATCCTCCTGACACCCTCCCACGCCTCCCTCTGTCCAGGCTGCGGGTCGGGGCTGCGGGCTGGTTCCCCCAGTAAAGACCGTGGCCTCACCACCTCTGTGTCTCAGGCGTGTCCGTCGAGCTTCAGCCCCCGCGAACATGGCCACCGTCAAAACTTGGCAATTTAGGGGCTGTGGGTAGGATTCGATCCTTGGCATCCCAGATGGTCCCCTGAGCCCCGCCAGGAGTGATCTCTGAGTGCAGAGCCAGGAGTAACCCCTAAGCAAAACTGAGATGAGGGAAAGAAGAACGTTAGGGGGCCTGAGCTTCCCTGAAGGTCAGGAAAGAGCATTTGTTGGGCCGGAGAGATAGTAGAGGTTTAGGCACCTGCTTTGCATGCAGCAGACTCCAGTTCACTCCCGGGCATTGCGTATGGTCCCTGAGCACTGCCAAGAGTGATCCTTGAGTACAGAGCCAGGAGTAAGCCCTGAGCACCACCAGGTATGCACTTCCCCCCCCCAAAAAAAAGAGTATTTTTCAGCCTGAAAACCACCAGGTATGACCTCTGCCTACCTACCCCCACCTTCAAATAGAATATTTCTCGGGCTAGAGAAATAGCGCAAAGGGCTGAGCGCATGCGCACAATGAGACTTGGTTTATTCATTTCCAGCACCACGTGGTCCCCTGAGCACTGCTGGAAGTGACCCCCAAGCACTGACTGTGAACTAAGTAACCGCTGGTTCTTTTTATGTCCAACCACCCCCAAGCATCACACGGGCGCGCGCGCACACACACATACCGTACAAACGCAGGGTGCTAGAGCGATAGCATAGCAGGTAGGGTGTTTGCCTTGCACGAGGCAGACCCGGGTTCGATTTCCAGCATCCCATATGGTCTCCTGAGCACCACCAGGAGTAATTGTGAGTGCAGAGGCAGGAGTAACCCCTGCACATTGCCGGGTGTGACCCTCCCCCACAAAAAACAAACAAACAAACATGCATTTGTGTGCAGGCAGGGCAGATGTGGGCAGGAGAGTCGCCTCAGGAGAGCCCAGTGAAGGCATCAGGGTGTGTGTCGGAAGGAAGAGATGCAAGGAGTCAGGATAGAGGTGGGGCCAGGGGGGTTACAGGGGTCTTGAAGAGAGCTGGGCTCACTGCTGTCAGGAGTCACTTCATCCAAGGAGTGGCCTCAGTTTCCCAGGTGACAGTGGCCTGGTGGGAGACAACAGGAGTCACCGAAGCCTTGTTCCCTTGGTCCCTGTGCCCCCCCCCCATTCTCTCATTGCTCTTCTCATCGGGCCACCCCTGCTCTGGCCCCTCACTCAAATTTGCCCTGCTAATAGCAGGTGCTGCCCAGGGCTGCAGAGAGAGAGAGAGAGAGAGAGAGAGAGAGAGAGAGAGAGAGAGAGAGAGAGAGAGAGAGAGAGCTGCCTGCGGAAACGCCTGCCCACAGGAGCAGGCGCGCTGGCGAGAGCTGGGAGGGTGCTGCATGGGGGCCCCCGAGAAGAAGGGCTTGGGACAGGGGGGCTGGGCCGGGAAGGAGAGGATGGGGACTTCTAGGAACTCCTGAAGCCTCACCTTTCTCCACCACCAGCAGAGTCCCCTGCCCTGAGCCAATTCCCAGGACACATAGACTGCACTGCGGTCACTGCTTGTCGAAGCCTTGGCTGTCCCGGACGCTCAGCTCAGCCTGGTGGTCATAGAGGAAGCAGGAAGGGGCAAGAGAGGCCAAGTGGTCCCTGAACTCTGGGGTCCCATTCTTCACCCCCTTCCCAGGGCCACCTTGTCCCAGTACCTCATGAAGGAGCCAGTGGCCAGTATCCCTTCAGTGGCATTGAAGGAGCAGGGCAGAAAGGCAGTGGCACCTTCCTGGCTATGAATCTCGGGGCGACTGGGACACCCACAGAGCACAGGATCCTGGAGGCTGAGAAAAGACCCAAAGAGAAGCTTCCACCAAGGAGAGGCAAGAGTTTGCGGGAGAGTATCCCAACTGCCCCCCACCCCACATATTTTTTGGCACCTCATTAAGCCCTTTTTGCTTTAGCAACCGAATTTCTAACATTGCTTATTTAATCGTTTTTCAGATTCTTTCCAGTCCCCTCTTATGCCCTCACCCTTTTTTGCCATTCTCTGATTAGAGTCATTTCTAACTTGAATGTGACCTGCCACGGCGAAAGTGAAGCTCATTAATAAATGTAACTGCTAGCTAATGAATATTAATTACATGATGATTTTAGTATTTTGGTCTCATAATCTTTTCTGTGTGAATTACATCCTCTTCATGGTCACTTGGTTTTTTGCTTAATGAGCATTAACTAAATCTCTGGGAGACATAATTCGAATGGTTCAAGATTCCTTTTTGTCTCATCCACACGGACAAATCAAGCCAATTATTGAAACCCCTGATTACACTTGCTAGTGAAATTTACCGTTCATCTATTTCAGTGTTTTTCAAATTTGACAGCTTATTGGCATCCCTGGAATGTTTGTTAAACAGATTCCTGGGCCCCACTCCCGTGCTTGTTATTGGGGGCTCTGGAGTGGACCTCAAAATCGCGCCAGGCTCCCCATGGAGGCTGAAGCGACAGTCCCGGCCCACGCTGGGTTTGGGTAATGAATGTTTGATAGCGACAGTCTCTCATTTCATTAAAATCAGTTTCACTAAGAACCTTATCTTAGATTTAATTAGGTTTCTCCAACTCCTAATTATAGCTAGATCCTAGAATAATAAGCTTTGTTTAACAGGCTTATTCAACTCATCAAATTCAGACTGACCATTTAAAAGTAATTGTGCCCTTCCTCTGAGCCCTTTTCACTGTTTCTTTCAGTTCAATCTTAGTAGAAGAAATGAGTTCTGGGATTCGAGCTGGAGAAAGAGCCTCTACTGCGAGGAACTATGAATTGGGGAGTCCACCATCTCCTCCCCCCTACCCTGCCCATAGCCCCTGGGGCCCAGGGAAGAAGCCCTGTCACCTGGGTTGACAGTGAGAAAGACAGAAGCAGGAACCTGGCCAGGTCCCCCGGTGTAGCTGGCGAGGGACCTGAAACATGGGTGGTGGCAGAGAACCCACGCCCATGCTCAGTTCTGGTCACCGATTAGAGGTGGGGAGCTTCCTGTGACACAGCATCATGCAACGCTGGCCAGGGACCTGAGTGGCAGTGGACACCAACACTGGCATCCCTGAGGAGAGAGGATGCTGCTGGCGCACCCTCTAGGTCTCTGGAGAGATGAGGACAGTGACTTTCAGATGACTGGCAATGCTAGGGCCACCGGGGCCGAGCGATAGTACAGCAGATAGTCCATTTGCCTTGCACAAGGCTGACCTGGGTTCAACCCCCAGCATCCTACATAGTCCCCCAAGTACTGCCAGGAGTAATTCCTGAGTGCAGAGCCAGGAGTAACCCCTGAGCATTGCCAGGTGTGACCCCCCCCCAAAAAAAAAGAAATAAGTTTCAAGACCAACTGTTAACTTTGAATAAGTCTTGAGAGCACTGTTAGGCCCAAAGCAAACCCTCTGGCGCAGGTAGATTCTGTCCCTTCACTTTCTGTCAGACACAGAAATGAGGGCTTTCAGGGTTCAAGTGATAGCACAGCAGGTAGGGCATTTGCCTTGCACGCAGTCGACCTGGGTTCGATTCCAGCATCCCATATGGCTCCCCGAGCACTGCCGGGAGTAATTCCTGAGTGCATGAGCCAGGAGTAACCCATGTGCATTGCTGGGTGTGATCCCCCCCCCAAAAAAAAGCAAAAAAAAAAAAAGAAAGAAAGAAATGAGGGAGAGGGGAGAAGGAGAAGGGCTGGAGCACAAGTCTGGCATGCACGGGGCCCAGATTCAATCCCTGGCACCACAGGCCTCCCAAGCACTGCAGGTATGGCCCGTTGGCCCCAGCACCACTAAGGAGCTCCTCCCACAATAAAAAGAAGCATCCAGCAGCCTGATGGAAGTGGTGCGGGGCGCTGCCAACCACTCTGCAGAGCAGTCATGGGTTTTACTGAGACCTTCAACCTGGGTGCTTTGGCAGGGTGAGTGCAGCTGATGAAGGCTGAGCTCTTTCATATTCACATCTCGATTCAAGTAGACGCTTTTTCTTCTTTTTTCCCCTTTGGTTTTTGGGCCACACCTAGTTGTATCCAGAGCTTACTACTGGCTATGGACACTTAAGAATCATTCCTGGAGGGGTTTGGGGGCCCTATAGGGTGTGGGGAATAGAATTGAGTCGGCCATATGCAAGGCAAGTGCCCTACTTGCTGTGCTCTAGCTCCAGTCCCTAAAGCAAACACTTCGCAAGAACGTCCGTCTTCCTGGTGCATTCTGCAGGACTGCGTGCCCACTGGTAAATTGACTTGCTTATTATTTACACACTATTTAACATTGATTGAGAAATGACAAAGTTGATTACATGAAATGCATCTTACAGACACAAATGAAAAAGGGGTTGAATTACCTGTAGCTCAGAGGCTGGTTATGCCAAAATCAGTTCAAAAGTGTCCGTGAGCTATCATGCCTGTGTTACATATATATGTGAGATACCACACAGAAAAGGATTATGTACGCCAACTAGATAGTGATGAAGGTTCGATCCCTGGCACCACATATAGTCTCCTGAGCAATGCCAGGAGTGATCCCTGAATGCAGAACCAGGAGGAAATCCTGAGCATCATTCATCCCCCTGAACCACCTCTGCAACCACACTGGCCACGCCTTCTAGAAAGAACTGACTCAGCGTAAGTAGCAACGTCCTTTGGACTGAAGCTCAAGGCTGCCCCCTGGTGGTCACAGATCACGGGGGTGGGGGGAGAGGAGGGCTTCAATTGCAGCTTCTGCCCTGCACTTACTTGGCCTTCTTCTAGCAACATCTCATCACTACCCTTAAGAGAGCTACGGTGAGGAAAATTGTTTCCTCTACTCAACTAGAAGAAGCCCACAGTCTGGTGAGGAAGGATAGGTCGGCTCCGGGGAGTCGGGATAATGGGTAGGTAATATGGGCAACTGGTAAGGACAGACCTCCTGGTGTACACGTCATTGGTACATACAGCCCAGAGAGGGACACTGGAATGCAGCACATGTGAATCCACCTCATCTGAGGGTTGGCAGCGGGAAATGTGGCCATATTCTTATAAACGCCTTTCAGCTAGTTAATGGTGCCCGGTTTATCCTGTCAGCCTCTGGCCGTATCTCTGAGCTTCATGGCATTGGAACCTACCACCTTCTCTCTGTCCTCACTGTCATCACTCAACTCCCTCACAGTGGCCAAAATCTTCCACCAACTCTCCAGCTTCCTCTCATCTTTCCACCTCAGCGACTCCAAGGAACACTGAATGCTCACATAAGTAACACTTTGAAACATTTTATTCTATCACCATGAAATACAAAGTTACAAAGCTATACTTACACCTGGCAGGGGGAATCAAGGTGATTTTCCCAGGGCCAGATTGTCCTCCGAATGTGCTCACCCCTGTGATTTCCCCAAATATAGGAAACTCAACTGCAAAATTTGTGGTAGTAGGGGGACTGCTTTATTATTCTCCCCTGGGGGAAAAAAGTTACAAAGTTATTCATGATACTCAATGTTCAAGCACCGATCCCTTCACCAGTGCCCACTTACTTCCACCCACATCCCCAGTTTCTCTCCTAAGTGACACATTTAGTGCTGAAGTATTATTACATGCAGGAAAATACACAGCTCTCAAATGACTGTTGATGAGCTTCAGCATAAACAACCATGTAAATGACCCTATTATTGAGATAGAGATTGATTCCTTCCGCCCTCAAATATTCCCCCGTCAGTCCCCAGAGGGATTGACAGGTGGTGGGATCCAATGCCATGACCAATAAATTAATGAATATGAGAATAAACCAAAGGCTGCTTCTTGGAGAACAGATTCCTTTATTTCATTTTTTTATTTTTGAGGTGCACACTCGGCAGTGCTCAGAACTTACTCCTGGCTCAAGGATCTCTTCTGGCAGGGCGTGAGGGACCATATGTTGTGTGGGGGATGAAATCTGGATCAGATGCATGCAAGACCAATGCCCTGACCTCTGTACTATTTCCCCAGCCCCTGAATTTTTAAAAAATAAATTAATTTATTTGGAGGGTAGAGAGAAGGTTTAAGGGCACAGCCTGTAGTGCTTGGAGTCTACTCTTGGTTCTGTGCTCCGAATTTGCTCCTGGTGGTGCTTGGGGGACCACATGAGGTGCCTGGGATCAAACCAGGGTCAGTCACATGAAAAGCAAACACCTGAACCGCTGTACTACCTGTGTGGACCCCACTTTGGAATCTGACTTCCGTTTCCCAGGGATATGAAAGGAATCAGCCAAATCCTCCCTAACTCCTGAACGCCGGAGACCGGCTTTCACACCAGTCTCTTGTTAGAACTCCTTGGGATGTTTCTCCTTTTATTTTATTTGTCTTTGATTTGGGGGCCACACTTGGCATTGTTCAGAGGCTATTCCCAGTTCAACGTAAAGAAGACACTCGCAGCAGAGCTTGGAAGACCATATGGTGCTGGGAATTGAACCGGAGCTTCCAGCATGCAAAACATGTGCTCAGCTCTTAGTGCTCTCTCCAGCCCTCGTTCATTTTGTTTTATTTTATTTTATTATTTTTGCTTTTTGGGTTACATCCGGCAGTGCACAGGGGTTACTCCTGACTCATGCACTCAGGAATTACTCCTGGCGGTGCTCAGGGAACCATATGGGATGCTGGGGATCGAACTTGGGTCGGCTGCATGCAAGGCAAATGCCCTACCCTCTGTGCTATCACTCCAGCCCCCTCACTCATTTTAATTAATACATTTTTGAGCCTTGGGGCTGGAGTCATAGCACAAATGCGAGATGCTTGCCTTGCATGTGGCCAACCCAGATTTGATCCCTGGGATCCCATATAGTCCCCCAGGAGTAACCCCTGAGCAAGGTGTGGCCCAAAATTTAAAAAATAAATTCTGTGGGGCTGGAGCGATAGCACAGCGGGTAGGGCGTTCGCCTTGCACGCGGCCAACCCAGGTTCAATCCCCGGCATCCCATATGGTTTCCCAAGCACCGCCAGGAGTAATTCCTGAGTGCAAAGCCAGGAGTAACCCCTGAGCATCGCTGGGTGTGACCCAAAAAGCAAAATAAATAAATAAATAAATAAATAAAATAAAATAAATTCTGAGCCTTTTCCATGGACTTTACCTAGGCAGTTCTGCAATAGCCACAGGGTTTTGGAGGGGCAGGGGTGTCCCTCAGCAGAACTCAGAGGCCCAAGTGCCATTGCTGGCAATACTTGGCCTGGCAGTGCAGGCCAGCTGGTTCAGTGACCACTGTACCAGGGACCACATGCCTGCTAAGCACATGCCTCTTTTGTTTGCTTCTGTTTGGGGATCACCCCCGACCATGCACAGGTTTATTCCTGGCTCTGCACTTAGGAGTCACTCCTGGCAGTGCTTACGGGACCATATACTAGAGTTCAAGCTGCAAGGCAAAAGCCTTATCTCTGTGTGCTGTACTATCTCGCTGGCCCCACTAATACCCCTTTTTCTTATTAGTCTGTTGAGGCTTCAATTTCTTTTTCTTCTCTTTCTTTCTTTTTAATTTCTTTTTTCTTATCTTTATTTTCTTTTTTTGGTTTTTGGGTCACACCTGGCGATGCTCAGGGCTTACTCCTGGCTTTGCACTCAGGAATTACATATTCCTGGTGGTGCTCGGGGGATCATATGGGATGCTGGGAATCGAACCTGGGTCGGCTGCGTGCAAGGCAAATGCCCTACCCACTGTGCTATCTCTCTAGCCCTCTTTTCTTCTTCTTGTGTGTGTGTGGTGTGTGTGTGTGTGTGTGTGTGTGTGTGTGTGTGTGTGGTGGGGGGAGGGATTTGGGCCACACCCTGCTGTGCTCAAGACTTACTTCTATCTCTGTGTTAAGGGATCACCCTGGAAATGCTTCAAGAATCATCTTCAGTACCAGGACCTGTGCTAAGGATTGAACTCAGGTCGTGCCTTAACCCCTGTACTATCTCTCCAGTCCCAAGAATCTTTCTTGATGCCTAAGCCCAGAGTATCTAACTGCCCCTAGATTTCTCCAGAATGTCCATGGACATTCTAAGATCATTGATGTCCACTTAAAATGGATTGGTCTTCTCTGTTCCCTAACTCAATTAATGGAAACAAAATCCACAGTCATTTAAAGTAATTTTTTTTTTTGCTTTTTTGGGTCACACCCGGCAATGCACAGGGGTTACTCCTGGCTCGTGCACTCAGGAATTACTCCTGGCAGTGCTCAGGAGACCATATGGGATGCTGGGAATCGAACCCGGGTCAGCCAAGTGCAAGGCAAATGCTCTACTCGCTGTGCTATCACTCCAGCCCCTAAAGTAAAAATTTTATCCTAAGATTTATTCTAAGAACATGACTTTTCTTCTAATTTCCCCGTTGAACAATCTCTACTTCCTGTCTATTCTGGCTTGGAAATACCTTGGTAATCCCCAACTCTTAATTTTCACTAGGTAAGACCCTAGTTATCTCAAGATGAAACTAGCACAGCTATTTCTCTGATAGTGTGGGTTCTTCTCCACACTTCCCTCCCTGGCCACTAAGAATCATCCATCTATTCAACTGTGACTTCATCTGTCCTCCTTACATCTTTTTTTTTCTTTTTGTCTTTTGGGTCACACCTGGCAATGCACAGGGGTTACTCCTGGCTCTGCACTCAGGAATCACTCCTGGCGGTGCTCAGGGGACCATATGGGATGCTGGGAATTGAACCCGGGTTGGCTGCGTGCAAGGCAAATGCCCTACCCGCTGTACTATTGCTCCGGCCCCTGTCCTCCTTACCTCTTTTTCATCACCTCTCACTTAATTTTTCATGTCTCACACATCTCTGCCCACAACTCTTTCTCCTCGTCATTTTTATTCATATGACTTGTTTCTTCCCTACCTCTCTCTTCTCAGTCCAAATCTTCCAGTAGGTCATTATCTTTTCTTCCCCCCAGCGTTGCCAGGATCTCACATCAGCAACTCAATTTCTCAGCTGCTAAGCTGTATGTCCACAGTCCTTATCATTTATCTCTCTTCTCTATATTCCTCTTCTTTATAAGCATACAAGTTTACACACACCATCACTAATATCACTAATGTATTTATTCAGCAAGTATTCAGTAAACACCTTCAATGTGACAAATAGTCTATTTCTTTCTTTCTTTCTTCTTTCTCTCTTTTTTTCTTTCTTTCTTTCTTTCTCTCTTTTCTTTCTTCTGTCTCTCTCTTTTCTCTCTCTCTCTTTCTTTCTTTCTTTCTTTCTTTCTTTCTTTCTTTCTTTCTTTCTTTCTTTCTTTCTTTCTTTCTTTCTTTTGCTTTTTAGGTCACACCCAGCGATGCACAGGGGTCACTCCTGGCTCTGCACTCAGGAATTACCCCTGGCAGTTCTCAGGGGACCATATGGGATGCTGGGAGTCAAACCCGGGTCGGCCGCGTGCAAGGCAAACACCCTACCCGCTGTGCTACCACTCCAGCCCATTTGTTTCTATTTCTTGCTTTCTCTTCACATCAGCCTATTTCCTCACTACATTTAAAAACAATGCAAAATAAATTATTTTGGTTTTGCCTTGAGGTAGGGGTTGGGGTTCAAGATGGGTGTGACCCAAAAAGCAAAAAAAAAAAATAGAAAGTGGGTTGGGAGATAGCTCAAAGGGCTGAGCAAATACTCTACATGGCCTATGTGAGTTTTTGTTTGCTGTGTGTGGTGGCCTCACAAGGACCATATGTGGTGTGGGGGATTGAGCCTGGGTCAGGTGTATGCAAGGCAACTGCCTTACCTGCAGTACTACCTCTCCGGCCCCTGGAGCTCTAGGTTTAGTTCTCAGTACCACATCGTCCCATGAGCACTGTGCCAGAAGTGGCCCCTGAGCACTGCAGGTGTGGTACTTAATCTCAAAAGTATATTTAGGAGGAAAAACACATGACCATCTCATAAATATAGACAAAATATTTCACAAACACATTTAAAATATATACATACGGGTCAGAGTGATAGTACAGTGGGTAGGTTGCTTGTCTTGCATGCGGCAGAACTGAGTTCAATCCCTGTCACCATGTATGCCATATATGGTCCCCCAAGCCCACCCAGAGTGAGCCCTGAGTGCAGAGCCAGGAGTAAGCCCTGTGCAACCGTGGGTGTGGCCCCAAAACTAAACCGAACAAAAAAAAAGCGCTGACAAAAAGAAACCCATATAAAGCTTGGGGATGTGGTTCAGCGGTCAAGTCCGTGCCTTGAATGTTCAGTCCTCTGCAACATACACACATACACGCACAATAATAGAAAAACTCATTTCACAAGTCACTCATGTCGTTTTATTACCTTAACTAATTAATTCACTTATTTACCTTTTTGGGGTTTTTTTGGTCTTTTTTTTTTTTTTTTTGCTTTTTGGGTCACACCCAGCGATGTTCAGGGGGGTTACTCCTGGCTTTGCACTCAGGAATTACTCCTGGCGGTGCTTGGGGGACCATATGGGATGCCGGGGATCGAACCCGGGTCGGTCTCGTGCAAGGCAAACGCCCTACCTGCTGTGCTATTGCTCCGGCCCCTTATTTACCTTTTTGACCACTTCAGGCAGTGACCATTCAGGCATGTAATGCTAGAGATCAAACTCAGGCTTCCTGCAAGAAGGGAAATTGACTGCTGGACAGATAGCTCAGAGGAGGAAGTGCATGCATTGCAGCAGGAGTCCGGACACCACATAGTCCCCCCAAACACGTGGATTGGTATAGACCAAAAGCAGGAGGGAAAACTGGGGATCTTAGTAATGAACTGCTATCACCTTCCCCAGGAGACCCTACAGGAGGCTTCTGAGAAAAGGAAGTGCTTTTGACAACAGCAATGAGGGTGAGCAGGGTACCCGGCTGTGCCTCAGAGACTCTGAATTCTGACTTGTATGGCCTGCCTTGCTCAGCAAGACCCTGCTTCACCCCATGCTCTTTTTCCATCCACAGTAATAGGACTGCAGGGGCAGGGAGGGAGCCCCAAGGACTGGAATTCCTACAGGAGGCCCAAGTCTGTTTTTTTTTCTTTCATTTTGTTTTGGGGCCACACCTGGTGATGCTCAGGGGTTACTCCTGGCTCTGCATTCAGGAATCACTCCTGGCTGTGTTCAGAGGACAAAATGGGATGCCGGGGATCAAACCCGGGTCCTTCTACTAACACTTGGCACTGCAGCGATCCATTTTTTCACAGTCCCCCATCCTTCTCACGTGCACACACTTGTAGTGTATAAATCAGGGTTTTAACAGGAAACAATACCTTCATATTAGAATAATTTAATCATTTCCTTTTGGGGGGCACATCTGGCTGCCCTCAGGGCTTATTACTAGCTGTCTGTTCAGGGATCACTCTTGGGGGTCCTGATTGATCATATTTGGTGCTGGGGATTGAAGCCAGGTCAGCCATGGGCGAGGTGTACTACCCTACCCACTGTAAGGATTAAGGCAAGCACCTTAATTCCTGAGCTATATCTCATTTCTTTTCTTCTCCTCCGCCTCCTCCTGTTTTTGCTGTTTTGGGGCCACACCCATTGGTGCTCACGACCTACTCTGTGTTCAGGATTATTCCTGAAGAGCTCGGGTGCCAGGAATTGTACCCAGGACAGCCAAATGCAAGGTATACTATCCTACCCAGGGTACTATATCTCATTTATTTTTTTTTAATTTTTTTGGGTCACACCCAGTGATGCACAGGGGTTACTCCTGGCTCATGCACTCAGGAATTACTCCTGGCTGTGCTCAAGGGACCATATGGGATACTGGGAATAGAACCCGGGTCGGTCGCGTGCAAGGCAAACGCCCTACCCGCTATGCTATCGCTCCAGCCCCTCTTTTTTTTTTTAACGGAAACATTATGACCTTATTTGGGGCTCTTCCCAAAAGATCAAAGGATAGGCAAGAAGTTCATTCTTTTTTTTTTTCAATTTTTATTTTTTTACTGAATCACCATGAAAAAAGTTACACAGCTTTCAGGTTTAAGTCTCAGTCATACAATGATCAAACCCCCATCCCTTCACCAGTGCACATGTTCCGCCACCAAGAACCCCAGTATACCTCCCATACACCCCCCCACCTGTGTGGCTAATGATCTTCACTTTACTATCTCTATACTTTGAATACATTCAATATTTCAACAGAAAACTCACTATTATTATTTAAAATTTTCCCCCAACAATCAATGCTGAAAAGACATCATTTGATAATTTGTTTTGATTGCTGAGAATGAAAAATATATGAGAATATATTTTGGATTTCTGATATCTTAGTAATTAAGTCCAGAGAGATTTCTGCCAGAAGTTGTGTCACTGCAAGCTCATACCTCTGGTTAGTGGGCTCTATAAGATGGCGGTCGCCAAGTGGCCACTGCCTCCGCCACCACCTTCACTTCAGAAAGAAAAGGCTGAGAGAAAAACCTTTCCCCTTCCGGGGCGGCATGAGGTTGTAGATCAGTTCACAGTCTAGTATATCTCATTTCTTGACAAAGCTGTGAGTAGGGTGTAAAACACCAAGGGACATTGCTACTCCGAGAAGAGGTTACTGCAGCAATCATCACTCGTGCTGTGCCACAGATCTCTATGGCATTCTAATAAAGCATAAAATTAAACAAAGTAAACCAATTATATTGAGTTCCAGTTATCAAAATAGTAATAGAACGTTGCGGTCAAGTCAAGCATGTACTTCCTTTATATAATTTCCCCCCTCTCCTTCCCACTGACTGTAGAACTCGTGCACTTGGCTGTGGTGCTCGCTGGGGGTCCCACTCTTTATTTACAGAGCTTGCCCAGGTTTCTGCTTGGGGGGGTCCCACTTCTATCACATCCAGGGCTGGTGCTCATGCTGGCTGTGGTGCCCGCTAGGGGTCGCTGTGGCGGCGCACACGTGCCCATAGCAGATCACTATCCTGGCCCCTGTGCTTGCCGTCACGTCTTCCCCGCCCCGTGATCGCCAGGTGCTGACACTTCAGCTGCTGTGCTGACACACACCTGGTTGCACACCACAGCTGGTCCACTCTGTCGCGGAGCCAGAGCTCCCAAGGAGCAGAGACGTGGGGACTGTGCTCTGTGCCTGTGAGTGGGCCTCCCTGGGGGTGGAACTCACCGCCTCAGGCTTGCCAGGCAGGCGCTTGATGCGCTTTATGCTCCAGCCCCGCTTGAGCTCAAGTGTGCATTACTTTACTGCTGCATTACATAAAGACTAGACATCTAAAGTACAGGCAGGAGGGCCGGATCCATAGCACAGCGAGTAAGGCATTTGCCTTGCACATAGCCGACCCAGGTTCAATTCCCAGGCATCCCATATGGTCCCCCAAGCACCGCCAGGAGTAATTCCTGAGTGTAGAGCCAAGATTAACCCCTGAGTATCACTGGGTGTGACCCCCCCCAAAAAAAAAATAGGTGCAGGCAGGATGGGTTGATGGGCGTCCTGAAGATTGAAACTCAAGAGACTCATCATACACATGAACTGTGTGGTCCACCCCTGAAACTGGATCTTAATGAAGACATACAGAGGCTGGGGACAGTATGGGGGCAAGGCGCTTGTCTTGCATGCAGCCAGCGTGGATTTCTTGGCTTTTGTTTTGGGCCCATATGCTCAGGGCTTACTCCTGGCTCAGGGCTCAGGGGACCATATGTGGTTCTGGAGATCAAACCCAGGTCGATCTTGTGCAAGGCCAGTGTCTTACCCAACAGCATGGGCTTGAGCCCCTGCACGCATATGATCTCCAAGTCTCACCAGCTCCTGTACCTGAGCACAGAAGCTGGAGTTAGTCCTGAACAGAACCAGGTATGCTCTCTCTCCACCCAAAAACACAAAAGTCATATCAGAATAAGCCGTGAGCACAGCCGGTGTGCCACCGCCCAAAACAAGAGACATAAAAAGACAATGTTACTCGAACCAGGACCAGCTGCATGCAAGGCCAGTTTATTAGGCCCTGTGCTATCACTCTCAGACCCTGATTAAGAGGGTTTATGTGTGTGTGTGTGTGTGTGTGTGTGTGTGTGTGTGTGTATGTGTGTGTGTTGGGAAGGGGGTGGGGAGACTGATTTCTGCAATCAGGCAGTACCCAGTAGTGCTCAGGGCTTACTCCTGACTGTGCTCAAGAATCACTCTTGGCAGGGTTCCGGGGCCCCTATGTGATGCCAGGGTTGAACCCGGGTCAGCTACATGCAAGGTAAGAGCCTTACCCACTGTGCTTTCTTGGGCCAGAGTGATAGTACCGCAGACTGGGCACTTGTCTTGCTTATAGCAGATCAGAGTTTGATTCCCAGCACCCCATATGGTCCCTTGAGCATTGCCAGGAGAGATCCCTGACCCTGGTGACAGGAATACATCCTGAACACTGCTGGGTGTGACAAAAAAAAATAAATAAAAGAATGTTAAACTGTGAAGTGGACCTTGAAAGCCACAGAGTAAGAAGAGGTGCTTTTTCTTTTCTTCTTCACAGAACAATTCGAATCTATTCCTGGGGCTACTGAAACATGGAAGAAGTCAGAGCAGGTGGTCTGGGGAGGGGCAGAGCCCATCCTTACGTGGGAGCTGTCTGAGGCGATTCTGTGGGATGACAGGCTCAATTTGGATTCCCCTCCTTTGGTCCAAGAGCCAAAAGTAGCAAAGGCGGGGGCGTGGCTCAGAGGTACAGCACTTGACATTGCATATGCGGGGCCCTAGGTACGATTGCCAGCACCATCCAAAATAATAAAAGCACTTACAACAAACGGAAGATAACAGTAGCTGGAAGCCAGAAACACCGTGTGCTTGCGGTGCTACAGACTCATCTCCCAGGGCAGGGATCATTCAGGGGCCATGAAGAGACAGCAGCACACCCCGCCCCCCTCCCCCCCGCCCCCCCCCCCGCCCAGGCCTCGGCCAGGTACTCCCTTCCCACAGGCACATGCCATGGAGGCCGGCTCTAGCAGCAGCTCCCCTGGAGAGCCGGGAGCCATAACAAGGGCCCGTAGCAACCAGGCGCTGGGTCCGTAAGGGACTCACAGCATCTCAAGGGCTGCTTCTGCACCGGCGTAGCATGTTCTCCCCGATGGCCTCAGTGATTCCTTCCTCCCTCTTCCAGGGCTGAGTAGCCCCACCACCCACTTGCTGAGCCCTCCTTGAGCATGTGAAAGCCTGGGAAGACCCTTCAATCCTATTTTTGTTTGTTTGCGGGTCACACCCAGCTATGCTCAGGACTTGCTCCTAACTCTGTGCTCAAGGGACCATAGGGGTGCCAGGGACTGAACCTGGGCTGGCTACATGCAAGGCAGGCACCCTCCCTGCTGTACTATTGTCCAGCCCTCTGGCCCCTCTATTTCTTTACAAAGTGCAGTAAACTTGAGACTTGAGCTGTGTATCTCAATCATCTGAGATATCTACTAAAAATTTGTTTCTGGATCCAGACCAGTCTCCTGATAGACTAGGTCTGGTCTGGGGACCCCCAGTGTGTGTTTCTGAGGTTCCTCTCTAGCTCTGGTTGGACTACCCCCTGAGAACTCAGCTTTAAGGACTTTCTGCGTATCTCTGCTCAGATCTAGATTTTGCTGCCTGAGTGTCACCGTTACCTTCTGCATTTCCAGATTCTCTGGATTCCTTACTGAGGTGCCCTGATATACCTATTACACCTCTGCCAGGAGACCCCACAGGACTTCAGCTCTAAATGCTGCAGTTGAGGGGCAGACCCTGAGCCAAGGTGATAGGAGCCTTTTGGCACATCAATTCCCACAGGTTTTCCTGGTGTCTATGTGCGGATCCAGTTTCTCCATCTTCAGCTCATTCTAGGTACTCTTCTAATTGCTCTAGATACTGATAGATCATCACTTTTTAAAAAAGTATATTACATTAACTGCCGCCAAGATGTGATCCCAGGGGCTGCGTGTGTGCGCGGCCTCTTCGCAGCTGCACGAGTGTGACTCCAGACACCAGCTAAATTTTTCATCATGGGCAGCTCCTCGCAGAATGTCTCCAGACTGAGAACTAAGCCGCTGCTCCATGCCCGCCCAGGAGGGGAAAGGTATTGCTCTTTCTCGCCTCTTCCTTGCCGGGGGTGAAGGGCGTGGTGACCGCCATATTATGACGACCACAGATGAGAGTTACAAGCTTGCAATGATCCAATATCTGGAAGAAATCTCCCTGGACTTAGTTGCTAAAGTACAGAAATCCAAAACCTCATATCTCTTCACAACAGGTCTGACTCTAGTGGGGTACTCCTAACAATAATAGTGAGGTTTGTGTTGAAATATTGAATGTAACCAAAGTAAATAGAAAGTAAAGTGAAATTTATCAGTTACAAGGTGGGGGAGGTGGGGGGGCGGGATGGGAGGTGTACTGTGGTTTTTTGTTGTTGTTGTTGTTGCTTTTTTGGTGGTGGGATATGGGCACTGGTGAAGGGATGGTTGTTTCAGCATTGTATAACAGACTTAAGCCTGAAAGCATTGTAATTTTCCACATGGTGATTCAATAAAATAAAATTCTTTAACAAAAAAGTATATTACATTAAATTTTATTTTATACTTGGATCTCATGACAATAATCTCATCTCACTTGATATTAATAACACTTTTAATAACACTTTTAGAGCAATTCTGTGTTAATGTATTTTGGAGTTTACATGAAATAGGTAAGGCCTACATATGTAAATTTTCCCCCTACACTTTATATAAACACCGTGGTTTAAAAAGTTGTTCAGGACGATTTGTTACAGACACTCAATATTCCAACACCAATCGTACCATCATTATACCTTTCCTCCAACATTGTCTCCAATTTTCCCAACCACCTCTTAAACCTGCCCTCATAGGTCATCACTTTTGTCCCAGGCTCAGATCACCCATCTCTATGTCAGGAAGTTTCCTGAGCACCTAAGCTGTCTCACCATGGATGGCCTGCTAAGCCCCCTTAAAGGAACGACCACTTAAAGGAGGCAATTTTTTTTTGCTTTTTTTTTGGGGGGGTCACACCCGGAGATGCACAGGGGTTACTCCTGGCTCATGCACTCAGGAATTACTCCTGGTGGTGCTCAGTGGGACGATATGGGATGCTGGGAATTGAACCGGGGTCGGCCGCGTGCAAGGCAAACACCCTACCGGCTGTGCTATCGCTCCAGCCCCAAGGAGGCGATCTTACTCAGAATAAAGCCAGTGTTTTCCGAAAGGCCTGTAGGGCCCCAGAATTGGCATCATTTCCTTCCTTTATCCCCCTCACACACTCACAAATGTTCCAATTAGTCGGATTTCCACCTCAGGACTTTTGCAGTGCTAATCGCTCTGCCTGAGACACACGCACTCTCCTCCCAGATAGTCATATCTTTTTCCCTCGACACCTTGAAAATATTTCCTCAAATACCACTTTATTCTAAGCCCCCTCTTTTCGCTTTTTTTTTTTATTTTTGGGAGGATGAAATGGTGCTTAGTCTTCTTCCAGTTTAGTGCTCAGGGGTTTTTTTCTGGTGGTGTTCAGGGGAACATGTACAAGGGATCAAACTCAGAACCTCCACATACCAATCAAATGCTGTCTGCTGAACTGATGCTCTGGTCACTCATTCCTTTTTTAATTTTTGGCCAGTTACTCCTGGCTCTGCACTTAGGCATCCCTCCTGGCAGTATCAGGGAGCTGTAGGGAGTCCTGAGAATTGTACCCGGGTCCGTCACGTGCAAGGCAAACACCCTCCCGACTGTGCTGTTGCCCTGGACTCTTGGCCACTCATTTCTTAATTTCCGCAAGTCTGTTATTTCTGCCATAGCTGGGGGTCATGTGCAAACTTGGTTGTGGGGTCTGAACATTTTATTGTACTGACTGGGTTTGCACACTCAGCCTCGGTGCTTCTGGGAGTCACACACTTAGCAGCGGTGCTGGCACACATGCTTGCTGGGGGACATGCTTCCTGCTGTGGTGCCCCCACATCACTTTAGTTGCAGCCTCAGGGGATCACACTCTTGCTGCAGGACTTGCATATACCTGCTATGCTGAGCGCCCTATTTTGAGGGGGTTTTAGGGGCCACTGCCAGTGATTCTTAACTGACTGGGCCCTTGAGTTGAATGCCGGGAGACGAAAATAAGATGCCGCTCAGAGCCTGCGGTGCCTGGGATGACTGGGATGACTACACCCAGGTAGTGCTTAGGACTACGTCCAGCAATGCTTGGTATAATGGTGGGAGCTGCCTTAATTTTTTTACAAGTGAGCGAGTGATTCTTGGTGCTGGGCCACTCCCAGCAGTCTTTGGCCGATCAGGAGGGCCTGAAAGTGGTTCGGGGCTCAGCCCTGAGATGAGATGCTGCTCTGACCCAGGGGTGTCACCTGGTCACACTGGACAGGGCTCAGGAACCACCAGAGCTATATCCACAGCAGTGCTTGGAGGGCCATGCAGTCCTGGGGAAAAAAATTGACACCTCACAAATGTAATACACGCTGTCTAGCCCTTGGAGCTCTCTCTGATCCCAGGCTGCCTTCATTGTTAAAGGTTGAGCTTTTTTCTGCTTTGTTTGGGCTTGGGGCCACACCTGTTGGTGTTCAGGGCTTATTCCTGGCTCCACATTAATGGGTCACTAGTTGCAGGGCTTGGGAACCCTCTGTGATGCTAGGGATCAAGTCCAGGTTGTTTGTTTTGCAGTGCTGGGAGTTGAATCCAGGCCTCACACATGCAAGTCAAGTGCTCTACCACCATCCTACATCCTCAGGCCAAGAATACCTATTTTATTTTATTTTTTGGTTTGGGGACCACACCCAGCAGTGCTCAGGGGTTACTCCTGGCTCTGTGCTCAAGCATTACTCATAGTGGTGTTTGGGGAACCATATGGGACTCCAGGGATCGAACCTAGGTCAGCTGTGTGCAAGGCAACTGCCCTTCCCACTGTACTATCTCTCTGGCCCCCAAACTAGACTATTTATTGTTTAATTTTATTTGGGGAGTTCTGGAGATCACAGCTGGCGGTGATGAGGAACTATTACCGGTTCTGTGCTCAGGAGTGACCCCTGGTGGTCTCGGGGACTATATGGAGTGCTGAGAACTTGAACCAAGATTGAGTTGGTTCATGCAAGGCAAGTGCCTTACCTACTACAGCCCCTCTGCAGTATCTCACCCATCTCAACTACTTTGCTTTTTGCCATATGTAAGACATGCCTTTAATATACTTATTTTTACTGTCTTTACCACTGACCGTGAGAACAAGGATTGATCTTGGACCCAGAAGAATAGCACCATGGTTTACAGTGCTGCCTTGCAAGTATATGGTAATGAGTTCAAATCCCTGGTGCCCCCCATGTGTGCTGCGCATAACCCTGGCAGCTTTGCCAGTTGAGCCTGCTATCTCTG
Source organism: Sorex araneus (assembly GCF_027595985.1). Taxonomy (NCBI): domain Eukaryota; kingdom Metazoa; phylum Chordata; class Mammalia; order Eulipotyphla; family Soricidae; genus Sorex; species Sorex araneus. The sequence continues at coordinate 31,530,282 of NC_073303.1, read as the reverse complement.
CTGTCTGCAACCGATGGCACCACAAGCAATTTCCAGCCACACCCAGCCAGGTGCCTGCATAAACACCACAAAAAGAGGTGCAATCCCCGGTGACCACAACAATTAAAAAAGATGTGTGAAAGGGCTGGAGTGATAGCACAGCGGGTAGGGCATTTGCCTTGCACGCGGCTGACCCAGGTTCGATTCCCAGCATCCGTATGGTCCCCTGAGCACCGCCAGGAGCAACTCCTGAGTGCAGAGCCAGGAGTGACCCCTGAGCATCGCTGGGTGTGACCCAAAAAGAAAAAAAACAGATGTGTGAAGGGCTACTGCTCTGCCTCAGTGGTACCACACATGCTTTGCATGTGTGAGTCCCTGCGTTCCATCCCTGGCACCACAAATTGTAAAGTAGGGGGGAAGGATGTGCAAGTGCCAGAGCTCGGAGCTCAGCCCCTGGTGGGTACAGGGGCGAGCACTGCTGTGTCTCCTGGAGAGCACCGTGAGCATGACCACGTACCTTGAATGGGAGTAAGAATCCGGGAAGCATGCGTGCAAGCACTGCAACAAGAGTTGGACAGCCCTCCAGAGAGCACTGGAGCTGAGCATACAGGAATCACAATCTGATATGGGATCTCTAGCAAGCACCACAGATAAAAATAGGGGATCTCCACAGCCAGGTTGTGGGCAAACCCCGGCCATCACGTTGTCATCAGTGGCAACAATCAAAGGGGAAAGAATTTATGTGCATTTGCTTCACTGGGCCTAGAGGCCTCCTTGGCGTATGGCAGGTCATAAATAAGTGTTAGCTGAATGAATGCGGGACTAAAGAAATGAATCCCCTGCGAGGTGTGGAGCACTGCTAGGAGCACAGCTTCTCCAGTGGCAGCTGTGATCCTGAACCGTGAAGGAGCCAGAGTTGCCTCCCGCATCGCTCTCTGATTCCAGAGAGCAGAGTTCAGGGAGAAACGCAACTCCAGCTGCAGAAGGTGAAACAGATGGGGAAGGAGAGGCGGAAGGGGACCCTCATGCAGGAAGGGGGACGGGGAAGGTGGAATTTGTTTTGTTTTGTTTTTGCTTTTTGGGTCACACCCGGCGATGCACAGGGGTTACTCCTGGTTCTGCACTCAGGAATTACTCCTGGCGGTGCTCAGGGGACCATATGGGATGCTGGGATTAGAACCCGGGTCAGTCGCGTGCAAGGCAAACGCCCTACCCGCTGTGCTATCGCTCCAGCCCCGGGGAAGGTGGAATTTGGACATGGATGTTTCAGAGAGAGAGGACCACGATGTCTTTTGTCACTGCTACAAGTAAGTAGTCAAACAGCAGGAGAGGGGGTACAAGCTGTACCCCACGAGGCGTCCATCAGAGGCTGCATGCCCAGAGTGGGCCACACCCGTGACACTTGTAAACCTCACTCCTGACTCCTGGTTTTGTTCAGGCAGTATCTCCTACTTGGAACCACTTTCAGTTCCCCCAAAGACTCTAAATCTTCAAATTTCTAAAGTTTTTAGCAGATTTTTGCTGAAGGTTTCAAAGGAAATAAGGTGCAGTGGTTAAATTGCACACCCTAAGACAAATTAAGATGCCCTCCTTGGACAAAGCTGGGTTTTGCGGGTTGTTTTGTTTTGTTTGGGGGTCACATCTGGCAATGCTCTGGGATCACTCCTGGTGGTGCTTAGGGGACCATAGGGGATGCCAGGGATAGAACCTGGGTTGGCCACTTGCAAGGCAAATGCCCTCCCCACTGTACTACCGCCTCGACCCAAAGTGTATCAAAGATACGCTTTGACGTATTCATTTTTTTAGGGCCTCTGTGGGTACTGGGCTGGAGGAGAAGCTTCCTTCCCTTTCAGCCCGTCTGAGTGAGCAGAGCTGAGAACAGACGTCAGAGTCTTTTGGCCACGGTGGGAGAAATGCAGCCCAAACTGCCCACGGGCCTCATGAGCCTTGACAAGTGCAAGGCTTGAGAGTTACCTGCACCTTTGCATCTGTCCAAAGACCATTTACTTCTGAGAATAAACACCCCTGGGGTCTTACTGCTCCCCTCCACTTCTAGTCACTGTTTTTGTTTGTTTGTTTTTGGGTCACACTTAGTGATGTTCAGGACTTACTCCTGGGTCTGCACACAGGGATCACTCCTGATGGGCTTGGCGGACCATACGGAATGCCGGGGATTGAACCCAGGTTGGCTGCATGCTAGCCAATGACCTACCAACTGTACTATTGCTCTGGCCCCCTCTAGGCACTTCTTGGGCTATTTCTTTCACACACATCTGCACTGTCTTAAGAGGAATTTGGGGAGAATACCTTGTTGTTTCCATTCTATGCTGGGCTCCCCCTTCTTACTGGGCTGCTAGTGTCAGCAGAAGTTGATGGGGAAGTGGGGCCTCGAGGAGGGGGACCGAGGGGAAAAGGGAAGTCTGGGAGGGAGGCAGGCCTCCCAAAGAGATTGGTGAGAGAGTGTAGGCTGCAGACAGAGTCCTAGAGCTCGATCTGTCCCCACCGGCAGCCCGGCCAGCTGAGCTATGAGCCAGACCAGGAATTTGCAGGGTAGGGCAAGAAGAAGAGGCCAGAGCCTGAAATGGGGTGCAGGTGGGCGGACAGACCTGAGTTGGGGGCTTGGAAGGGGTTAACTGGCCTAGACAGACAGAACTGTGGCTGACCAGGGGCTGAGTGTCGGGATGAGGAGAGGAAGGAATGCGATAAAGATGCACTAACCCTTTGCCCCTGCTCAGGAGGTAAAGCCTTTGGGTTACTGAAGGCCCAGCAGGAGCAGCGGCTGGAAGAAATCAACAAGGTAAAAGAATTAAGGGGGGCAGGGTGGGGAGAAATCCCCCCACACCACCAACATCCGCACACACAGCGGCTGACTCTAACTGTCTTCCCCTCCAGCAATTCCGAGATGACCCCAAATACAGCAGCGATGAAGACCTGCCCTCCAAACTGGAAGCCTTCAAGGGTAAGGGCCCAGGGCTTATCTGAAGATGTGGGGGACAGACAGAGAGACACAAAGTCAGCCTCTGGGGCAGAAAGGGGAACTGCGTCTGTTGCCGGCCCCCCTGCAGTCCCTTCACCCCTCCCTCCAGTTCCCTACACCTTAATACAATCCCTATGCCCCCCTCCCCTGCCTCACCTCCCCCTGCCGCAGCATAGATCAGCAGCCCCATTCTCAGTTCCCTGCCTGCCCCTGCCTGAGGCCCTGGTCAGCCCTGTGTGACCCTCTACTTCCCTTCCCAGAGAAGTACATGGAGTTTGACCTGAACGGAAATGGAGATATTGGTGAGAAAAGGGGGACCCAGGACGGGTGTGCAGCTCTGGGAGAGGGGGGAGCAGGAGCTCGTGCCTACAAGTGCTCCTCAGGGTCTGCAGATCATGAGATGCCCCCTGCTCACCCCCTTCTTTACCCCCTCCAGATATCATGTCCCTGAAGCGAATGCTGGAGAAACTTGGGGTCGCCAAGACCCACCTGGAGCTCAAAAAGCTAATCAGGGAGGTGTCCGGAGACTCTGGGGAGACTTTCAGCTACTCTGACTTTCTCAGGATGATGCTGGGCAAGAGATCTGCCATCTTGAAAATGTGAGACCCGTTTTCACAGCACCTGCACCTGTCCCAGCCTCTCCTTCTCTCCAACCCCGCAGCCGTTTCTTCTATCCTCACAGGGCCTTGCCAGACCTACCTCTGCCCAGGGACTGGGGTTCTGGTCCCCACAGGACCCAGGATGTCCCCTGCTGCCCTCCCTTCTCCTCCAGCCACCATCACAATCCCAACCCTCTTCCAAATATTTGCAGCAGCCTAAGATTTATTTTCTTGTCAAAACTGCCCAGGTTGTGGGGCTGGAGCAATAGCACAGCAGGTAGGGCGTTCGCCTTGCACGCGGCTGACCCGGGTTCGATTCCCAGAATCCCATATGGTCCCCTGAGCACCTCTAGGGGTTATTCCTGAGTGCAGAGCCAGGAGTAGCCCCTGTGCATTGCCGGGTGTGACCCCCCCCCCAAAAAAAAACCCTGCCCAGGTCGGGCCAGAGTGCTAAGACAGTGGGTAGAGCATTTGCTTTGCAACCAGCTGACCCAGGTTCAATTTCAGCATCCCATATGGTTCCCTGAACACTGCCAGGAGTAATTCCTGAGTGCAGAGGCAGGACTAACCCCTGCACATTGCTGGGTGCCACCCAAAAGGCAAAACAAAACAACCCCCTCCCCCCAAATAACTGCTCAGGCCCCTGATCCCTGTGTGTCCTCCCATCTCAACCAGGATCCTGATGTACGAGGAGAAAGCTAGAGAACAGGAGAAGCCACTGGGTCCCCCAGCCAAGAGAGAGATCTCTGAGCTGCCCTGATTGGTCAAAGACAGACAGGATCAGATTGAAGGCAATGCTAATGACCTCGACATGAAAAAGAGGACAACGTTGTGAGCCTGAGTCAAATTAAATAAATTCTCTCCCTTCTTCAGATCAAGTAAGCTTGGTGTCTTTGGGGGAAATGTTTTTCCCTGGGTTTGGGAAGAAATGAGATTGCCGAAGTAAGAGCTGCAAGGATTTGCCTAAAGGAGCAATCTGCCCTGGATGTTGTAGTGCTACAGCAGTGACAACAGATGGTTTTGTATACTAAGGGGGGAAGGGATATCAGCTGCTTAATGTGATGTATAACAGGGGGCTGCATCGATAGTACAGTAGGGTATTTGCCTTACACACAGCTGACCTGGGTTCGATCCCCAGCATCCCATATGGTTTCCCAAGCACTGCCAGGAGTTAACTCCTAAGTGCAGAGCCAGAAGTAACCCCTGAATACTGGTGGGTGTATCCCCAAAAGCAAAATAATAATAAATAAAATAAAACGATGTATAACTTTGATCTGAAATAATTTAGCCAAGACAAAAAAATATTATGTAAATCCCTGCGCATGGTCCCCCACAAAGAAATCATCTGGGTCCATGATAAAGAGGATGGGTGACCTTAAGTCAACATTTTCAGAGGAGCTGGGGAGATGACTCAGAGGCTGAAGTGCATGTTCTGCTTATGGGTGGCCCAGATTCTATTCCCAGTACCACATGGTCACCTCAGCATCACCAGGAATAAAACCTGAGCACTGAGCTGGGAGTAGCCCCTGAGCACTGATGAGTGTATCCCAAACCTCAAAATCAAACTAAGCAGTGGTGGGACAGTGGGTAAGGCCGAACTCCAGGCCTCTGCGCTCTCCCCCTGGCCCTTAGAAAAATGTGTTATTTTTGCTTAGCATGCTTGTTTTCATTTGGGGCCACACCTGAAGTTGCTCAGGGACTACTCCCAGCACAGTGCCTGGGAACAGTTACTCCTGGTGACGCCGGAGAACCATGCGGTGTCAAGGTTCCTGCACGCAAAGACGTGCTCCAGACTCTGAGCCATCTTCCCCGCACTCTGATTCTTTACCTGTTTTCACTTGTTTCCTGGAGCCCATGTGACAATGTCCAGAGGTTCCTCCTGGCCCAGAGCTTGGGGGTATACTCTTGGCAGTGCTCAGGAGACCATGCAGTGCCTGGGTCTCCTACATGCTAAGCGTGTCCTTAGCCTATTGAACTATCTGGTCTCATCCTTCTTATTTTGTTTGTTTGTTTTGGATCACACCAACAATGCTAACTTCTGGCTCTGTGTTCATGGATAACTTCTGGCAGAGTTTGGGCAACTGTATGCAATGCCAGGGTCAAACCCAGGTGGGCTGCATACAAAGCAAGTGCCTATCCGCTATCCTATCTTTCTGGACTGAAGAATGACGTTTTTTAAACTTTTTTTTTTTTTTTTTTTTTTTTTTTTTTTTTTTTTTTGCTTTTCGGGTCACACCTGGCGATGCACAGGGGTTACTCCTGGCTCTGCACTCAGGAATTATTCCTGGTGGTGCTCAGGGGACCATATGGGATGCTGGGATTCGAACCTGGGTCGGCCATCTGCAAGGCAAACGCCCTACCTGCTGTGCTATTGCTCCAGCCCCAGAATGACGTTTTTTAGAAACAAAGCCAAACAGGAGCAGGGAGGTGACAAGCTTTGCATGTGGTATCCTAGGTTCAATCCCCAGCACCACATGGCCACTGGAATACCACCGAGAGAGACCTCCAAGAACCACCAGGCGCTCCAGCCCTTTGGTCCATCTCCCCAGCCTGGTTCATTTTATGAGCCATTGTAAATAAGAGAATTTCATTCCATATTTATGGAAGTTTTTTTTATATTGTAACATAATTTTTTTTAATTGTTCATTTCTTTCTTTTCTTTCTTCTTTTTTTTTTTTGCTTTTTGGGTCACACCCAGCAATGCACAGGGATTATTCCTGGCTCTGCACTCAGGAATTACCCTTGGCAGTGCTCAGGGGACCATATGGGATGCTGGGATTTTAACCCGGGTTGGCCGAGTGCAAGGCAAACGCTCTACCCGCTGTGCTATCGCTCCAGCCCCACTGCAACATAATTTTAAATTAGTGACTATTTTCTTTGCTAACACTGTGCAGCAATGGTTTTGTTTTGCTTCCTTTATCAGGGTAGGACCCTGAGCAGTACACCCGGGGTTCAGGGGTCAGTCTCAGTGACTCTCAGCCAACTAGCCAGATGGTCAACACTGTTTATGTGGTGTTATTTAGGATCAAACCACGAATTTGAATTCAACTTTGCATGAGCCCTAATTCGTACTTTCTCCCCACACAGCTTTTTTTTTTTTGCTTTTTGGGTCACACCCGGCAATGCTCAGGGGTTTTTCCTGGCTCTGCACTCAGGAATCACTCCTGGCAGTGCTAGGGGTCCATATGGGATGCTGGGAACCGAACCTGGATCGGCTGTGTGCAAGGCAAATGCCCTACCCGCTGTGCTATTGCTCCAGCCCCGACACAGCCTCCTTAGTGCTTTGCTGCTGATGCTGCTGATGCTGCTGCTGCTGCTCCTCCTCCTCCTTTTTTTTTTTTTTCTTTTGGCTTTTTGGATCACATCCGGTGATGCTCAGGGGTTACTCCTGGCTCTGCACTCAGGAATTACTCCTGGTGGTTCTCAGAGACCATATGGGATGCTGGGGGTAGAACCTGGTTCAGCCGTGTGCAAGGCAAACGCCCTACCCACTGTGCTATCACTCTGCCAACCCCCATTCTTCCTAATACACTGGTGATAAAGATTCTAAAACAAGAACCTCTCATAGTTAAAATAACTATCCCAACACATTAAATGCTGGAACACAAATAACAGTGCTCATTTTATAAACCATGGGCTGACAGTTTTTCTGTAAAGGATTGGGTAGTAAATACACTTTTCAGGGCTATACAACAGTTATTTGTCATTAAAGCACAAAAGCATTTTTTAAAAATGTAATTATGGGATGGAGCAATAGGATGGCAGGTAGAGCTTTTCTTTGTATGCAGCTGACCCGGGTTAGATCCCTGGCATCCCATATGGTCCTCTAAGCCCACCAGGAGTGATTCCTGAGCACAGAGCTAGAAGCAAGCCCCAAGCAGCACTGGGTGTGGTGAAAGAAAAACCAAAATCATTTTGAGGGCCCAGCAGATGGTTCAATAGGCTGGAGTATATGCTTTGCATGTAGGAAACCTGGATTCTAACCCAGGCACTGCATGGTACCCTGAATACCACCAGGAGCACTTAGGAGTAATAGCCCCTGAACGTTGTCAGGTGTGGCCCAAAATAAAATAAAAATAACCATTTGGAAAGTTTGAGAGCTTAATGAAATGATCTCAACTATGAAGTCAATCCTGAGATACATTAGGTTAAGTTTCTTAATTTTTTTTTTTTGGAGGGGCCACACTCTCCAGTGTTCAGGGCTTACTCCTGGCTTTGTGCTCAGGGTTCACTCCTGGATGGCTCAGGGACCATATGAGGTGCCAAGGATAGAACCTGGGTCCACCATCTGCAAAGTAAATGCCCTACCCACTGTACCATTGCTTAGGCCCCAATTCTTTGTTGCTGCTGCTGTTTTTTGTTTTATTATCACCTTGAGGTATACAAAGTTCATGATTCAGTTTCAATCATACCATGTTCCAATGCCTGTCCCTTCACCACTGCACATTTCCTACCCCCGAAGTCCCATTTGCCTCCCACCTCCCCCCACCATCCCACCCCCACAGCTTGCCTCTATGGTAGACATTTTTCTTCCCTCTCTTTTATTTTCCTTTTAGGCACTGTTACTAAAAAGCTATCACTCATATTACTTTACCTTCTTTTAGCACTCAATTTTTATCCAGATAATTTTGTCAACTATCATTGTCATAGTGTTCTCTTCTCTGTCCTAACTGCACTCCCCCCACCCTATTGTGGTAAGCTTCCTACCATGGACCAGTCTTCCTAGCCCTCGTTTATACTGTATTTGGGTGTTATTCACTATTTAAAAAATTTTTTATTAGAGAATCATTGTGATGTAGTTACAAACTTATGAACTTTTGTGTTTGCATTTCACTCATACAGTGATCATTTACCCATCCCTCCACCAGTGTCCATTCACCTCCACCCATGATCCCAGTATCCCTCTCACCACCACCACCCCATCCCCCACCACCCTACCCTGCCTCTGCAGCAGGGAATTCCCTTTTGTTCTCTCTCCTTTTGGGTGTTGTAGTTTGCAGTAGAGGTATTGAGTGGCCTTCATGTTTAGTCTATAGTCTACTTTCAGCTCGCATCTTCCAACCCGAATGGGTCCTCCCAACATCCTCTACTTGGTGTTCCCTTCTCTATCTGAGCTGCCTTTTCCCCCAGCATGTGAGGCCAGTTTTCAAGCTGTGGGGCCGACCTCCTGGTCCTTATCTCTACTACTCTTGGGTGTTAATCTCCCACTCTGTTATTTTATTTTTATTTTTTTGCTTTTTGGGTCACACCCGGCAATGCACAGGGGTTACTCCTGGCTTTTTGGGTCACACCCGGCAATGCACAGGAATTACTCCTGGAGGTGCTCAGGGGACCATATGGGATGCTGGGATTCGAACCCGGGTCAGCCGCATGCAAGGCAAATGCCCTACCTGCTATGCTATTGCTCCAGCCCCGTCTGTTACTTTATATTCCACAGATGAGTGAGATCTTTCTGTGTCTGTTTCTTTCTGACTCATTTCACTTAACATGATACTTTCCATGTTGATCCACTTATATGCAAATTTCATGACTTCATCTTTTCTAACAGCTGCGTAGTATTCCATTGTGTAGATGTACCAAAGTTTCTTTAACCAGTTATCTGTTTTTGGGCACTCCGGTTTTTTCCAGATTTTGGCTATTGTAAACAGTGCTACAATGAACATACAAATGCAGATGTCATTTCTACTATACCTTTTTGCCTCTCCAGGATATATTCCTAGAAGTGGTATTGCTGGGTCAAATGGGAGCTCAATTTCTAATTTTTTGAGAATCGTCCATATTGTTTTCCAAAAGGGCTGAACCAGTCGGCATTCCCACCAGCAGTGAAGGAGGGTCCCTTTCTCCCCACATCCATGCCAACACCGGTTGCTTTTGTTCTTTTGGATATGGGCCAGTCTCTGTGGTACTATTTTTTTTTTCACATCCCGCAAATGAGTACAATCATTGTTTGTCCCTCTTCCTCTGATTCCACTCGGCATGATTCTCTCCACGTCGATCCATGTATAAGCAAATTTCATGACTCATTTTTCTTAACAGATGTGCAGCGTTCCATTGTGTAGATTTACCAGAGTTTCTTTATCCACTCATCTTTCTTGGGCACTTGGGTTGTTCCCAGAAGCTGGATGTTGTAAACAGTGCTGCAATGAACATAGGAGTGCAGATGACTTTTCTGCATTGTGTTTTTGGGCCACATTCCCAGGAGCAGTTTAGAAGCTCAATTTCTAGTTTTTTGAGGAATGTCCATATTGTTTTCCAGAAAGGCTTAACCAATTGGCATTCCCACCAGTGATGAATGAGAGTCCCTTTCTCTCTGCATATACGCCAGCATTGGTTGTTCTTTTTTTTTTTTTTTGCTTTTTGGATCACACTTGGCAATGCACAGGAGTTACTCCTGGCTCATGCGCTCAGGAATTACTCCTGGCGGTGCTCAGGGGACCATATGGGATGCTGGGATTTGAACCTGGGTTGGCTGTATGCAAAGCAAACGCCCTACCCGCTGTGCTATTGCTCCAGCCCCTGGTTGTTCTTTTTGATGTGCGCCAGTCTCTGTGGTATGAGATACCCCATTGTTGTTTTAATTTGCATCTCCCTGATACTTAGTGATGTAGAGCACTTTTTCATGTGTTTTTAGCAATTTGATTTTCTTCTTTGAGGAAGTTTCTGTTCATCTCTTCTCCCCATTTTTTGATGGGGTTGTAAGTTTTTTTCTCATATAGTTTCACCAGTGCCTTAGATATCTTAGATATTAACTATCCTTTAAAAAACTTGAACCCATTCCCTTTCCTATTTGTGGTACTTGCACAGTTTTTTTTTTTGTTTTTTTTTTTTTGCTTTTTGGGTCACACCCAGCAATGCTCAGGGGTTACTCCTGGCTTTGCACTCAGGAATTACTCCTGGTGGTGCTTGGGGGACCATATGGGATGCCGGGGATCAAACCCGGGTCAGTCTCGTGCAAGGCAAACGCCCTACCCGCTGTGCTATCGCTCCGGCCCCAACTTGCACAGTTTTTAAATGACGATGTTTAGGGCTAGAGAGATAGTACAGCAGATAGGGCTTGAACCCCAGAACTCCCTACAGTTCCCCAAACCCATCCTGAGTGATCCATGAGAGCGGTCAGAAGCTCTCAAAACAGCTGGATCTGGCTCCAAAACAAAACAAACAAAAAAAGTATGGTGTTCTCCAGGTATCACACATCATGTTGTAGTGCTTGCTTAATTAGGGCACTAGTCTTTTTTCCTTTTATTCTTTATTGGGGGGGGGGTATGAAGGATTGAACCCCAGTTGGCAATGTGCAAGGCAAGCACCTTACCCTCTGTACTCTCTCCAGCTCTCCACCTTTTTTTTTCTTTTTGGGTCACATCTGGAGATGCACAGGGGTTACTCCTGGCTCTGCACTCAGGAATTACTCCTGGCGGTGCTCAGGGGATTATATGGGATGCTGGGAATCGAACCTGGGTCGTCCAAATGCGAGGCAAACACCTGCTGTGCTATCGCTCCAGCCCTTCCAGCCCTCCACTTTTTGTCTATTGTTGTCATACCCAGCTGTGCTCAGGCATACTCCTGGCTATGTGCTCAGGGATTTCTCCTGGAATGAGGGTTACGTTCTTTAGTGGTGTTCACGAGGCTCACTGCGGTGCACACAGGTATTTAGCAGGGCCAAATTCTCCTGACTGGTGTGCTCATGTAACTCTCAGTGGGTCTTGCAGCGGAATGCTCCTCTTTGTTGTGCTTACACAGTTGGTTCCAGAGCTTGTAGGGATGAACATCACAGACAGCAGAACTGCCAGATATAAATAGCAAAGCTGCTGGTTGCATGCTTGGCAAATGTGGTCTGACTGGTGATTGAACTTGCAACCTTACACCTGTGGGTATTCTAAGCCACTGTGTCTAGGCACAGCTCCCCAGTATCCCATGCCTTTACTCTTCAGTGCACTGGGTTTAAGACTTGCATCCTGCCCTTCAGTTTAGCTAAAAGCTAATTCTTCTCCTCTCTCTCTCTCTCTCTCTCTCTATATATATATATATATATACATATATATATATGCACATATATATCTTAGTAAGAGTCATTTTCCAGAAGCATTTCAGAATTTCTCATTCTATTTCTCACGTTCTCACCTTTTTTTTTTTTCCCCACATCTGACAATACTCAGTGCTTACTCCTGGTTCTGCACCCATGAATCACTCGTGGAGCACAGAGGACCATATGGAATGCCAGGGATTGAACCCAGGTTGGCCACATGCAAGGCAGGTGGTCTTCCAACTATTCTCTGGCCCCCTCTATTCCTTTACTTACTTTTTTTTTTTTTTTTTTTTGCATATCCTCGGTGCTTTCAAAATGTAGTAAGTTGCTGAGGCTCAGTGTAATAGTGCAGGGGCTTAGAGCACCTGCTATGCAAGAATATGTATGCTCACCTGCCATGCAAGAATAAGTTCAAATTCCCAGTGTCCCACAAGTGCTGAGCTTGACCTGGGTAGCTCTGTAGTCTATAACTTTGCAGGAACCACAAACGACAGCCAGATGTGGGTAAATACCAAGCAAAGATTGATCACATTAGCTTACCAGATGTGCTGGTGGGGTGAGAGAGATGACAGAAGCAGATAAGGGGCTTGCCTTGCACGTGGTTGACCCACATGGTCTCCGAAGCACTGCCAGTGATCCCCTTAGCAGAGCCAGGAATGATTTCTGAGCAGATCTAGGAGGAAGTCCTGACTGCCAGCAAGTGCAACTTCTGGTGAACAAGAGTGTGAAGAGGGCAAGGACATCCCCCATACCTTCCCTCCCCCACCATAGTCAGAACTTCGTGCTTCAAATAAGTGTCTAGTGAGCCCTGGCAAGCACATTTAGTTGCAAGCTTGGCAACTAAAAGAGTAAAAACCTCGTGAGCACTGTTATCAAGTGTGAAAGCTCTAGAATCTGAGAGCAATGTCGGTGAACACCACAGGCATGTGCAACTCCCTGGATCATCTCAAGGTCTCAAGAATAGGCAACAACAATGAAGGGATGGGAAAAAGGGAAATTAAAACTGGTACCCCATCTCCAAGCCCTGCCAGGAGTGATTCCTGAGAGGAAGAGCCAGGCGTATACACTGGCTAGGTGTGGCCCTAAAACCAAAAAAATTTTTTAAAAAGCATTTGTAGCAGTGAAAGTCCATCCTGAAGAGAATATAAATTTTAAGTATTAGATATATAAGTATCCTAATGAAAATTACGGGTTATAAGATTAACTGTCCGTCTTAGTTATTGGTTGCCAATATTTTGATGAATAGGCCATGCTACCCTATCTTTGTTCAAACATTTGCATATATTATGCAAATAAAGGGAACTACCCAAAGAATGCCTACGCAGCCTGGTGTCCTCGATACACCCCTTTGGACCTTTGGATTGGCCCGTTTTATCCACGCTATTTGCATGACGTGATTTAATAAATGAAGGTCCCGCCCCGCAGGCGCTTTCACCTCTCGCGAAAGGACGCGTGAGTTGGGGGCTCTTCTCCGGTTACGTAAGGTCCGCTCTAGGCAGCAAACCCCTTCCGTCCGGTCCCCGCGCTCGGTATCCTCAGCTGAAAGCGACCAGGACCTTGCATCGTTTCCTTCCACTTTCAGCGTCCCTACGTCTCTCCGCTCCCATCTTTCCACTAACGCACGTCGCACGCTCCGCCTCTTTCTCCCCTTCACCCGTGGAGCAAATTCGGCGTCCCAACTGCCCAGCCGGCCAGCCGGCCGGCCGGCGCCGAACTCCCGCCCCCCTCGACACGTCTCAACGGCTGACGCCAGGCCCGCTGCTTCAGCCAACCGGCGTCCAAGCGCCTGTAAGTCCCTCCTCTTTATGCAAATGGCCTACGCCTGCTCCTCGCGCCCTGCTTTTTTTCTTTTTTTAATAGGGACAGCCCTGGAAGTAAAGAGGGATAGGGTAGGGGCGGCCCCGCCCTTTATGCAAATAAGGGGCGTGTCTAGGCGCGGAGGGAGGCGGGAGGTGGGGGGGCGCTCCCGGGGGCGGCGGTTGCCCGGATGGGCCGTTAGTCGGAGCCCAGCCGCGGAGTGAGCGAGGGAGACGGGAGGAGCCGAACCCGGCGCCATCCGCCGCCATCCGCCCCCGCCCCGCCGCCATCCCACCCCGGGGAGCCCCGAAGCCCCGGTTCCGGACCCCCGCGCACCCGGCCAGGTGAGTCTGGGCGAGCTGAGCGCTAACGCCCTTTTCCGGCGCGAGAGCGGCGGCGGCGGCGGCGGCGGCGGCGGCGGCGGGCCGGGGGGGAGGAGAGGCTGCCATTAGCCGCCGCCATTTTGTCCTCCTGCCGCCGGGGCCTGCCTGCCCCTCCCCCTCCGGTCCCCCTCCCCGGGACCCGCACCTCCTGCCCTGCTTCGAGGGTGCAGCCTGGCCCTCCTCACCCACCTCCCGGCCGTCTCAAGACCACCCCGTTTCCTCGGCCCGAGACTCCCCGCCCGCCGCTCCTCTGGGCTCCCCCGTATTTTGTGGGCCCTCTGCCCCTCCGTCGCTCCGGGACGCGCGGCGCCCGGCGGCCCTTTCGGGTCGTCTTCTCCATGTTGAACCCCCTCCCATCACCCCGCGCCGCATGGGGGTCCCCCCCTTCCGGACGTTCTTTCCATTGACTCTCACCCCACTCTGGAATCCAGCTTTCCTCCTGCCTCTTGGCTTGCTCCATTCCCCAGCTTCCTCCTGTTTCTTCCATTTTTTTCCCCTTCTCTGTCCCCTTCTTTTTTCGCCCGTTCCCCCTTTTCTTCTCCGGCGCCGTTGGCACACTCCCCTCCACCTGCCATCCCGTCGTATGTGAATTATTTCCACCTGCTTTCGGCTTCTCTTACGAGTCATAGTCTTTTCACTCCACCCCTGTCTCCCGTGGTGTAGTTTTAAATCGTGGCTTCCTGAAACACGGATAGAGCGACCCCAGCCTCTCAACCCCACCTGCCTTAAAGTTCTCCACGTTTCCGTCCAGGTCCTGCATGCATGTCCTCCCCCCGTTTCCCAGCAGCACTTCCCGTCGCTTCTGCATTCCGTTCCCCCCCCCCCCCCCCCCCCCGTGCATGAGCGCCTGGTCATAAGGCCTGTTTGGGGAGCACGGGGGTATGGGGATCCAACGACTGCTGATGGACCTTCTTACTGAAGGGCAGGAAAATGAAGTTGGTTCTGGCCTTGGCCCCAGTGTTCCAGTATGTTCTCAGGGTGGCTCCATAATGCTTTGTTTTTCTCACGTCTACATAGGGTAAACCAGAGCACACCAAGTATTTCATCTGGAGACAAGATTTTTTTTCCAGGAGCTGAGATGGGGTATTCCAAATACTTGGGGTTCTTAGCTTGGGTATAGGGAGAGCCCCGATGGTTCCATGAGGAGTTCTCTGGCACCAGCCCCCAGTCTGGCTGAGCAAGCTCATAAAAATCCTTAAACTCCCAGCGTACCTTCCTGTAAACCTCCCCCGATGGGTGTGAGGCTGCTGAGAATGGAACCCGGGGCGCAGGGCCCTGGGGCACAGTTTGGGAGTGTCTAAGGAGTAGTGAAAGCCCCTTTTCTTGCTGTGGCGTTGTGTCCCCCTCTCAGGGTTTCTCTGGAACTTGATCCTACCCTGTTTCATCGTAGGTCTCTTGAGATAGAGGGATAGGAGATTATTACTTTGTGGGTACGAAGAGGCGGCTGCCACCCATTTTACGCTGTCGCAAAGAGGGAGAGTATAAATCAGGGCAATACTAGGTTTTTATGTAGATTTCTTTGGCAGGAGAGGTAGGGGAGAGGGGACATGGCTTTTGGGCTCCGTGGGTGTTGAGTAAGTACTCAAAGAAATAGAATTGAGTAGAAATAGATCCTGGTGGCTTAAAGGGACAGGGTACTGTGGCCAGGCTAGAGAAAAGGACCCTACAAGGTCAAGAACCTGGGCCCCTCATGAGAATGGAAGGGAGTTGCTAGGCTTCTGTTGGAGACTGTAAAAGCTGCAGACTGAGACACTTGGTGTCTGGCCCACAGGCTCCGGCACGTTTTGGGGGAGGTGCCTGCAGGACCCAACGTACTCAATGAGCTTCCAGCGCAATGTCCGATCGCTCGGGGCCGACTGCCAAGGGGAAGGATGGAAAGAAGTATTCCTCGCTCAACCTGTTTGATACGTATAAGGGCAAGTCCTTAGAGATCCAGAAACCCGCTGGTGAGGGTCCTGCAAAGGTGCTCCTAATTGTTGGTGGCTGCATGTGAAGGGGCCTGTGTCTCCGGGCTGGGGGGAGGGGAGGGCAGCAGTAGAGTACAGCTATTGCTAGCCTGGAAGTCCTAGTTTCGTTTTGGGGACTGGAGAATATGTTGGGCTTTGGGTAAACACCAGTTACCTCCTACAAAGGCGTGTCTATGGTTCCCTGTCTTTGGATACGTAAGAACCGGAGGTAAAGAAATGTGGACCTGAAGAAATTTAGGGCCAGCTTGCTCCTCGCTGGCCCAAGATCAGCAGTCCCACATGGACACAGCACAGCTCAGTCTCCTGGGTAATATTTCAGAGATTACCAAGGACAAAGAGAAGATGGTTTCTAAGGGGGGGGTTGGTAATAAGACACTGAGGATATGTGAGTGGAACCTAAGAGTAGGAGACTGTCGGGTTTCCCTTGTCAGGCATTTTTCACCCTTTCCCCATCATTTTTCTAGTTGCCCCTCGCCATGGCCTGCAGAGTCTCGGGAAAGTTGCCATTGCCCGGCGTATGCCACCCCCAGCCAATCTTCCAAGCCTAAAAGCCGAGAACAAAGGCAATGACCCCAACGTCTCACTAGTGCCGAAAGACGGAACAGGATGGGCAAGCAAACAGGAGCAGTCCGACCCCAAGAGGTAGGCGCTTGGAGTAACGAGGTTTGAGCTTTGAATTCTTAGCCCAGCCGTATAGGAGCCAGAGAGGGAAGCCCTCTGCTTTCCATTCCAGGAATCCTTTTTCGATGGTTAAAGAATGGGATTTTAAGCTTTCTGTCGGGTGAATGGAACTTCAGGGAGAACAGATGACAGCCTGTGTAGAATGATGCAATTAGGGTACGGGGGAGAGAAAGGATGGTGATGCTGGGGATCAGACCCAGGGCCTCAAGTACGGGAGACTGTTGTGTACCACTGAGATACATCCCCTGGTGCGGTTGTAGGTTTCTTACTACTTACAGACGAGTAGGGTTACTTCCAGTTCTCTGCTAGTGGGAGTAGGGGCGGCACTCAGTGTCGGAGTAACCTATTCTTCCTGCCACCCCTTCAGTTCCGATGCCTCAACCGCTCAGCCGCTGGAATCGCAGCCACTGCCGGCTTCACAGACGCCTGCCTCCAACCAACAGAAACGACCCCCAGCAGCCCCCGAGGTATCCGGAGAACGCAGCCTTCAGGGGGTGGGGGACAAAATGGCCTATAGCTCTCCCATTCACAGTGTCACTGGTTTCCTAGAACACTCCTTCGGTTCCAAGCGGGGTAAAGTCCTGGGCACAAGCCAGCGTCACCCATGGAGCACATGGAGATGGTAAGTGCTGGCCGGTGCGGGGAGCTCGCTCAGGCACCGTGGTAGATGGGGGCCCTGCACTGTTCGCGGTGAAGTGCGCCCCATATTTCATCTTGCTTGAGCAAGTTGGTATCTCCTCACATCAGGGTGAGGAGAAAGTGTACCAGCACTGACGCGTGCCTTGGGGAATGGGTGTCTTATGCAGAGGAGCTCAGTTGGAAGGCAGGATATGGTGGACTGGTACCTCTGCCAGCCTTCCACTTAAGTGGCTTAGCATCAGAAAATGTATCGTCTTCTATTCATCCAACAGGTGGAAGGGCATCAAGCCTACTGTCACGATTCTCTCGAGAGGAATTTCCGACCCTGCAGGCGGCTGGCGACCAGGACAAGGCTGCCAAGGAAAGGGAGTCTGCCGAACAGTCGTCTGGGCCCGGACCAAGCCTCCGCCCCCAAAGTGAGTGAGTGAGTGGGTGAGTGGTTTACCCTTTGGCCAGGATGTCACCTTGTCAGGTGCTGGCTTATTTAGTGCCCTCCCCATCATTTTCGCTGTGTTCACACTCTGCCATTTCCAAATTACAGATTCTACAACCTGGAGGGACGGAGGTGGGCGTGGCCCTGATGACCTGGAGGGCCCGGACTCCAAACTTCATCATGGCCATGATCCCCGGGGTACGCTGCAGCCTTCCGGCCCACCCCAGTTCCCTCCTTATCGCGGAATGATGCCGCCCTTCGTGAGTTTGTATTCCTTGTTTTGGAGTGGGTAGCTTAGAGGTAGGGGTTACTTGTTGGAGGGAAGACAGTTTGATAGGAGAGTGGGGAGGATGGTAGAGAGCTGGCCAGGCTATCTGACTCTCCTTCTGAGCAGCTGTTGTTGGGCCCTTTTGCAGATGTACCCCCCATATCTCCCGTTCCCTCCTCCCTATGGACCCCAGGGGCCTTATCGATACCCTACTCCTGATGGGCCCAGGTGAGTAATACAGGTCTGGGTTTGTGGTTAGGGTCAAGGGGAAATTATGGGGGCTGGGGGGAGATGTTTTTTAGCCAGGAGGCTAAGTCTTGGATGTGGTTCTACACCTTGCCGTCCTTGACTCACTTTCTCCCGTCTGTCTTTTCATGCTTAGCCGTTTCCCACGTGTGGCGGGCCCCCGGGGCTCAGGGCCACCAATGCGCCTTGTAGAGCCTGTGGGTCGGCCTTCTATTCTTAAAGAGGATAATCTCAAAGAATTTGACCAGTTGGACCAGGAGAATGATGATGGTTGGGCAGGTGAGTGGGTATTTAAGGATTTATCACGTGTTCTGGTGAGAATGAAAATACGGGTTTGTCCATAATGCCCAAAAGTAGGGAGAGAGTATGGGGGGAGTTGTCTGCCATGAAGGCTGGGGAGGGCTAGAAAGGGGGTATACTGGGAACACTGATGGTGGAGAATGTGCACTGGTGGAGGGATGGGTGTTTGAAATTCAAACATGAAAGCTTGTAATTATCTCACAGTGATTGGATAAAAAAAATAATTTAAAAGAGAAAAGAAAGTGTGGATTTGTGCGGAAGAGATGCTGGGATTAAGCCCTAGCAAAGAAGTGAAAGGAGAATGATCAAGAGTCATGATCTAGGTTTCAGAGGGAGAAGGCTTGGCATTGGTAGGGTGTCCCGTCACTTTGTCCTGGAGCATGTGTCAGACATACTCAGACCGGAAAGCAGAATACTTGAGTTGCCACTATAACTTTTTCCTTCAGGGGCTCACGAGGAGGTTGACTACACTGAAAAGCTCAAGTTCAGTGATGAGGAAGACGGGCGAGACTCAGACGAGGAGGGAGCTGAGGGCCAGTGAGTTGGGTCCCTCAGAGGGAGGAGAGGGCTTGCCTTCTGGTTTCTCTCCTGGTCGTGTACTATCAAAGGAGTGGCTTGCAAGTGATTTTAATCCTGCCATTGATCTGCTTACAGCAAGGAATCCCAGTCAGCTGCTGG
Organism: Sorex araneus; assembly: GCF_027595985.1. Taxonomy (NCBI): domain Eukaryota; kingdom Metazoa; phylum Chordata; class Mammalia; order Eulipotyphla; family Soricidae; genus Sorex; species Sorex araneus. The sequence goes on along the minus strand of NC_073303.1, from coordinate 31,511,312 downwards.
TGAGGACCGGCCCCCCGAAGCAGATGGCAAAAAGGGCAACTCCCCCGGCAGCGAACCGCCCCCTCCCAAGACGGCCTGGGCAGAGACCTCTCGGCCTCCAGAGACAGAGCCGGGGCCTCCTGCCCCAAAGCCTCCCCCACCCCCCCCTCACCGGGGCCCCGCCGGGAACTGGGGCCCCCCTGGGGATTACCCAGTGAGTGTCTATAATGAGGGTTGAGAGGGTCAGTTGTGGGAGACTAGTTCCAGATGAGTAATTGAAGCGGCAGTAATGAGAGGGGCTGGAGGGAGGGCAGAAACGGGCAATAAAAAGTGTAAAGGGGCCGTAGCATAGTACAGTGGATAGGGTGTTTGCCTTTCATGTGACTGACTTGGGTTCAGTCTCCAGCACCCTGTATGGTCCCCTGCGCCCAACAGGAGTAATTTCTGTATGCAGAGCAAGGAGTAATCCCTGAGCACTGCTCAGGCCCAAAAACCAAAACAAAAAAGGTGTAGAGCTATGAGTGTCTTTCTAAAGTTTCGGAATATCCTTGGGGTTAGGGAGATTGGACTGAAGGTAAATTGCGGAGCTAGTGCTAGGGTGCTAGCAGGAGTGTTTGGATCTATGGAAGAGAAAACAAATACGTAATGAGTTTGCCCCTACCTAAAGGGGCTGTTAACTCCAAGTCCTGATCCTACACCTGAAGTTACAGACAGCTGAGTCTAGGGGGGGAGGGGAGGCATAACGACTGACACCCCTGGCCCTGCTGGGGCTGTTCATTTACAGGATCGTGGGGGTCCTCCCTGCAAGCCCCCAGCTCCTGAAGACGAGGATGAGGCCTGGCGGCAGCGGCGCAAACAATCATCATCTGAAATATCCCTGGCGGTGGAGCGTGCCCGGCGCCGCAGAGAGGAGGAGGAGAGACGCATGCAGGAGGAGCGCCGCGCTGCTTGTGCTGAGAAGCTCAAGCGACTTGATGAGAAGTTTGGGGCACCCGACAAGCGACTCAAGGCAGAGCCTGCTGCGCCCCCTGCTGTCCCACCTGCTCCCCCGGCTCCAGCTCCAGCTCCAGCACCTGCAGTCCCCAAAGAACTCCCTGCACCTCCAGCTGCTCCATCAGTACCAGCCCCGGTACCAGAGAAAGAACCAGAAGAGCCAGCACAGGCCCCTCCTGCCCAGACCACTCCCACTCCAGGTGTGGCTCCAGCTCCCACCCTGGTGAGTGGTGGTGGCAGTACCAGTAGCACCAGCAGTGGCAGCTTCGAAGCCAGCCCAGGTATGGAGATGGGGGATAGATCCTCCCAGGTATTAGATCTCTTTTCTGCTTGGGCTAAGGTGCAGGTGGTAGAAATGAGAGTAAAAGCCAGTGTCTGGGGTATATTGAACTCTTCTCTTCATGGTTGGTGTGAAAGGCTTTTATATAGAAGGCTTTTATAGAGAGACCGGAGAGATACATAACAGGTGGAGCGCTTGCCTTGCACACCACTGACCTGGAGTTCAAAACCTGACATCATGTATGGTCCTCTGACCTCAGATAGGAATGATCCATGAGTGCAGAGCCGGGAGTAACTCCTAAGCCTTCTCCGGGTGTGACCAAAAAAAAAAACCAAAAAAATAGGGGTGAGGGCTTGGAGTTCCTCTTACATAGATTGTGTGCACTGAATTCCTGAAGCAGTAGTCTCCTAAAATCTTGTATAGGCTTCGAGTGGAGCAAGGTTTTAGAGGATGTATTCGGTATTCATTTCATAGGAAATTAATACCACAACCATTGACTCTTGAGAAGCCATGAAATGGTTTCATGGTTTTTAGAGAGAAAGAGACAATCTTGAGAGGCACATCCACAGTGCTCAGAGCTTACTCCTGGCTTTGTGCTGGGAATCCCTCTTAGTGGTTCTCGGAGACCATAGGCAGTACTGGCAATTCAACTGGAGTTGGCCATGTGCAAGCCAAGTGCCCGAACCTTTTTACTGTCTCTTCAGCCCTGGAAAGGGCCTCTCTTTAGATGACATGGGGCGTGTTCAGGGATGTATGGCCGTAGACTGGGCCTGTCTTTAGAGAGGAAATTAGAGGTGACATTATTGGCACGTTTGTGAAATACTTACAGGACTTCACTACCCTGGTGTTATCTTTAATACAGTGGAACCTCAGCTGCCCTCAAAAGAGAATTCTGAACCACCAGAAGAGATTCCTTCTCCTGCCACACCTCCAGCCCCAAAGGTGGAACCCAAGAGTGATGGTGTTGGTCCCACCCGGCAGCCCCCCAGCCAGGGTTTGGGTTACCCCAAATATCAGAAGTCATTGCCTCCTCGATTCCAGCGGCAGCAGCAGGTGCGATATTTTCTTTTTTAAGGGCAGAGTTCCTTTCTCTGTTTTCCACTCTCCTTTCAGCTTGATCATGTCCATCAGCAGTCTGATCTCTCTCACCCAGACCACCCTCGGTTGCCTGTAGTTGGGGTATTGGTCATGGGTTAAGGCTGGTCGTGAGGGGCTCTGCTGCCTCATCCATCCCTTTCCTTCCCCAGGAGCAGCTCCTGAAACAGCAGCAGCAGCAACAGTGGCAGCAACACCAACAGGGCTCGGCCCCACCTGCCCCAGTACCCCCATCACCACCACAGCCTGTGACCATGGGAGCTGTGCCAACGCCACAGGCCCCTCCTCCACCCCCCAAGGCTCTGTACCCAGGTGCTCTGGGCCGGCCCCCTCCCATGCCCCCAATGAACTTTGATCCTCGCTGGATGATGATCCCTCCATATGTGGATCCCAGGCTCCTCCAGGGTCGCCCACCTCTGGATTTCTATCCTCCTGGTGTGCATCCTTCTGGTAAGGGGTCTGCAGGATGGGGGTTGAGGGGTGGGGGTATAAAGAGCTCCTCTTCTTGGCAAGTAGCTATTAGTGTCTTAGGGGCCTGAGGGGCCACACCAGTGAAGGAAGGAGGCCATGTGTGTATATTTTACATACATGTGAATGGTACCTATTGCCAGAATGGGCTTGGGAAGGAAATAAACTGATTCTTCACTGGCAAGGATTTATTTCTAGGGAAACTGGGTGATTAAATTATAAAAAAGCAGAGAAAGAGGGACCAAAGCAATAGAACAGCAGGCTAGGCATGTGCTTTGCACGCGGCTGTCCTGAGTTCTACCCCAGCCATCCCATATGGTTTCCTGAGCACCTCTAGGAGTGATTCCTGAGTGCTGAGTCAGGAGTAACCCCTGAACATCACTGGGTATGACCCAAAAAGCAAAATAGAAAATTAAAAAGAGCAGGGAAAGACTCGAGAGACATTACCGAGATTAAGTGCTTGCATTACATGTCGCCAACCCTAGTTTGATCCCTGGCACTATGGTTGGGTCTTTGAGCCCCAGCAGACTTCATTTTCCTGAGCACTGCTGGGTGTGACTCAACAGACACACCCCATATCACTCCAGCCTCCCAGATGCGTTACAAAGTAGGGAAGGCTTAAGAGACAGATGGGAGAGCTTGACTGGCAAGAGAGGTATAGACAGGGGAACTCTCTGGGACTCTAGGTCTCATCACATAAATCAAAGTGTTTTGGGGGGCTGGAGTGATAGCACAGCGGGTAGGGCGTTTGCCTTGCACTCGGCCGACCCGGGTTCGATTCCCAGCATCCCATATGGTCCCCTGAGCACCGCCAGGGGTAATTCCTGAGTGCAGAGCCAGGAGTGACCCTTGTGCATCGCCAGGTGTGACCCAAAAAGCAAAAAAAAAAAAAAAAAAAAAAAATCAAAGTGTTTTTTGTTTTTAACTTCTTTCCTCAGGTTTAGTTCCTCGAGAACGCTCAGACAGTGGGGGCTCCAACTCGGAGCCGTTTGAGCGCCATGCACCCCCAATCTTGAGGGACCGGGGCACTCCACCAGTGGATCCCAAGTTGGCCTGGGTGGGCGATGTCTTCACCACACCCGCGGATCCTCGTCCACTGACTTCACCTTTGCGCCAGGCTGCTGAGGAGGATGACAAGTCAATGAGGTGAGTCTGGCCGTCAGACAGGCCTGACTCCTGATGAGAGTACCTAGGCTGGAAGGGGTCCTTTGGGTTTTTAGTGAGATCTGATAGGAATGAATTGGTGTTCTAAGTCATGTCGTAATTTTCTTTCCACCTCATTCCAATTCTGAGATCCTCGTTTCCCTTTTTGCCTTTGCAGGAGTGAGACTCCTCCCGGACCTCCTCCGCCGCCCTACCTGGCCAGTTACCCAGGTTTTCCGGAGAATGGAGCCCCTGGGCCCCCAATCCCTCGGTTCCCTCTGGAGGAGCCCGCTCCCCCAGGGGCCCGCCCACTCCCCTGGCCCCCAAGCAATGACGAGGCAGCCAAGGCACAGGCGCCACCCAAGAAGGAAACCCCCAAGGAGGAGGCTCCACAGCTGCCAGGGCCGGAAGCAGGCCGGAAGCCGTCGCGTGGGGTTGGAGGCCAAGGCCCCCCGCCACCCCGCAGAGAGAGTCGCACTGAGACCCGCTGGGGCCCGCGCCCGGGCAGCAGTCGCCGCGGCCTCCCTCCAGAGGACCCGGGAGCCCCTCCCCGCCGGGCTGGGCCTATCAAGAAGCCCCCGCCGCCGCCGAAAGCTGAAGAGCTGCCTCCCAAGCCCCTCGAGCAGGGGGATGAGACTCCCAAGGTCCCTAAGCCAGACCCACTCAAGATGGCCAAGGGGAAAATAGGGGGCTCCAAGGAGACCCCACCTAGTGGGAATCTGTCTCCTGCCCCAAGGCTGCGAAGGGACTATTCCTATGAAAGAGTAGGGCCTGCCTCCTGCCGCGGCCGGGGCCGAGGGGAGTACTTCGCCAGAGGAAGGGGTTTTCGCGGGACCTATGGGGGACGGGGACGCGGCGCCCGAAGCAGAGAGTTCCGTAGTTACCGAGAGTTCCGGGGCGATGACGGGCGGGGAGGCGGGGCAGGGGGACCAAACCACCCTCCTGCCTCCCGAGGCAGAACTGCCAGTGAGACGCGAAGTGAGGGTTCCGAGTATGAGGAGATCCCCAAGCGTCGCCGACAGCGGGGCTCGGAAACAGGCAGTGAGACCCACGAGAGTGATCTGGCTCCCTCAGACAAGGAAGCCCCCCCGCCCAAGGAAGGGGCACTCACGCAGGTCCCTCTTGCACCCCCACCATCAGGAACCCCTCCGTCACCAGCCCCAGCTCGATTTTCCACTGCCCGAGGTGGACGAGTCTTCACTCCCAGAGGGGTGCCGTCACGCCGGGGCCGAGGGGGTGGGCGGCCCCCTCCACCCATGTGTCCGGGCTGGAGCCCTCCAGTCAAATCCCTGGCTCCTAAGAAGCCACCCACAGGTCCTTTGCCACCAAGTAAGGAGCCTTTGAAAGAGAAGCTGGTCCCAGGTCCTCTCTCTCCTGTGGCTCGGGGAGGCAGCAGCGGAGGCAGCAACGTGGGCTTGGGCGTGGAAGATGGGGAACGTCCCCGAAGGAGGCGACACGGAAGGGCCCAGCAGCAGGACAAACCACCTCGTTTCCGGAGGCTGAAACAGGAACGGGAGAATGCTGCCAGAGGGGCCGAGGGCAAGCCCGCCTCCCTGGCCCTGCCCGCCTCCACTCCCGGGCCTGAGGAGCCACTCAACACGGTTGCGGTGCCCCCGCCTCCTCGCCGGGCTGCGGCCAAGTCTCCGGATCTTTCCAACCAGAACTCAGACCAAGCCAATGAGGAGTGGGAGACGGCGTCAGAGAGCAGTGACTTTGCCAGCGAGCGTCGGGGGGATAAGGAGGCTCCTCCACCAGCACTGCTCACCCCCAAAACTGTGGGAACTCCCGGGGCCAGCGGAAGTGGAGCGGGCCCCGGCATTTCAACCATGACACGTGGAGATCTGAGCCAGAGAGCCAAGGATCTGAGCAAGCGCAGCTTTTCGAGTCAGCGGCCAGGCATGGAAAGGCAGAACCGACGTCCGGGCCCAGGGGGCAAGGCTGGCGGCGGCAGCAGTGGAGGTGGTGGTGGGGGTCCCGGAGGGCGGACCGGCCCCGGGCGAGGGGACAAGAGGAGTTGGCCCTCTCCTAAGAACCGAAGGTAAAGAATCCTTCTGAGTGAGTGGGGAAGGGGAGGGAAGGAAATGTAAGTCTGCAGAATTGACAGTGGAGGGAGTGTGCGCACTAAAAAAGGCACTCAGCTGCCTCCCTGCATCCAGGGAAGACCATGGAAAGGCCACTTGAGGCTGGGGTGCTTATGGACTGTTGCTTACCATCCGGTAGTTCTGTACACATCAAGTCTCTTATTTTTTGCTCTTTTGGGTCACACCCAGCGATGCTTAGGGGTTACTCCTGGCTCTGCACTCAGGAATCACTCCTGGCGGTGCTCATGGGACCATATGGGATGCTGAGGATCGAACCCAGGCCGGTCGTTGTGCAAGGCAATTGCCCTCCCCATTGTACTACCACTCCGGCTCCCAAATCTCTCAAGATACTTAAATTTTTAAGAAGTTAGAGGACAGGTTGGGAGATAAAATTGGTTTAAAAATTTGAGGAAAATGGCTGATAAGCTAACTCCTGCTCTCTGCAGCCGGCCCCCAGAGGAGCGCGCTCCGGGGCTTCCTCTGCCTCCACCACCTCCCAGTAGTTCCGCTGTCTTCCGCCTGGACCAAGTTATCCATAGCAACCCTGCTGGCATCCAACAGGCTTTGGCCCAGCTCAGCAGCCGCCAGGGGAGTACAACTGTACCAGGAGGCCACCCAAGGCCCAAACCTGGGCCTTCCCAAACCCCTCAAGTACCTTCCCCTCGGCCCCCGACCCGATTTGACCCCCAGAGGGCCAGCAATAGCAGCGTCAGTTCCGGTAAGCTGGAGGGTTAGGGTGGGACTGTTCATCCCCTGGGAAGGCCGGGTGCTTTGGGGGGAGAATCTGCGGGGGGCGGCACTGCCTGTCTCCACCGAGCAAGGCTGAAAGGAGAACTGGGATCGGACTGGGGCGTGGGAAAATGAGATGCTAACAGGTTTTTCTCCTCTCCTCCAGACCCCCACTTTGAAGAGCCAGCGCCAATGGTGAGGGGGGTGAGCGGGACTCCCCGGGATTCTGCCGGGGTAAATTCCTTCCCCCCAAAGCGTCGCGAACGGCCTCCCAGAAAACCAGAGCTGCTGCAGGAGGTGAGGGGCGGGGCTGGGAATGGTGCGTCACTACTCTTAACTCTAAAAGTCTTGCGTATGTTTTCTTCACTCTTGTCACTGTGTCCCTAACCAAATTCTTCTTGTGTGTTTCTGCTTTTCTTCCATGTGTTTCCCTCATTGCTCACAATTCACTGTTGCAGCTTTTTATATTTCCCCCGTGTTTATTTTGCCTCTGGTCTTTCTCACCTGTAGGAATCTTTGCCACCTCCTCATAGCTCTGGATTCTTGGGCCCCAAGCCTGAGGGCTCAGGCCCTCAGGGGGAGTCCAGAGATGCAGGAACAGAAACCCTGACCCCTCATATCTGGAATCGTTTACATACTGGTGAGGAAAGCTGACCAAAAAAGAAAACTCTGGAAGGGGGCTCAGCATGCGCTGAATGAACCTCAAGACTCATACTCTGTCCTGACTGTTGCTCTTTTCAGCCACTAGTCGAAAGAGTTACAGGCCTGGGTCCATGGAGCCTTGGATGGAACCCCTGAGTCCTTTTGAAGATGTGGCTGGCACAGAGGTGAGGCTTGGGTGCGGAGCTTGAGCTTGGGAATTGAGCACTTCCCCTTTCCTGGGTTGAATCTGGGACTCGGCTTCCACATAGTTGTCTCCTCCCTTCAGTCCATCTGTGTGTGCATCGGTTAGGTAGCGGGTGCTCTACCCTGATTAACTAACTCCTTCTCCACTCCCTCTCAGATGAGTCAGTCTGACAGTGGGGTGGACCTGAGTGGGGATTCTCAGGTGTCATCAGGTCCCTGCAGCCAGCGAAGTTCCCCTGATGGAGGACTCAAGGGGGCAGCAGAGGGGCCCCCCAAGCGGCCTGGAGGCCCCTCACCCCTGAATGCTGTTCCTGGTGAGGGTCCACCTGGCTCTGAACCCTCTGAACCTCCTAGGAGACGGCCACCTGCCCCCCATGATGGGGACAGAAAGGTAAAGAATCAAGAAAGGGTGAAGAATGGGTTCGTGGCTGTACATTCGTCTTACTTGTCTGTCTTTGTGTTCTGGGAATTTCCCCTGCGGGTTCCCCCTGATTCGGGGCTCCCTTTCCTTCCCTAGCCACACTTTACGATGTCCTTCCCCCCACCCGCCAGGAGCTGCCCCGGGAGCAGCCTCTGCCCCCTGATCCCATTGGCACAGAACGATTACAGCGTACAGAGCGAGGCCCAGAGCCTGGCTCCCTCCGGGCCCAGAGCCTGGCTCCCTCCCACCGGCCTGGCCCCCCGCCTGTCCAGTTTGGCACTAGTGACAAGGTGTGTATGAACTGTTTTGGGCTTATTAGATTTGGGTGGAGAGAACTGCAGGGGGGACATGTGTATGTCTAAATCATGGGACAATCTCCCCTATTTCATTCTAGGACTCAGATTTGCACCTAGTGGTAAAAGAGAGTTTGAAAGCCGAGAAGGAGTTAACAGCATCAGTCACTGAGGTAAATAGGACAGTGACTTTGGTGGTGGTGAAAAGGCCTTTATTTCCTGGAGAAGATGGCTGCTGCCTAGACACATCCCCTTTTCAAGGCTTCTCTCTCCCAGGCAATTCCCACATCCCGAGATTGGGAGCTGCTTCCCAGTGCTTCTGCCTCCACTGAGCCACAGCCCAAGAGTCTGGGTTCCGGGCACTGTGGCTCTGAGCCCAGCTCCTCAGCTCAGCGCTTGTACCCTGAGGTCTTCTATGGCAGCCCTGGGCCTCCCAGTTCTCAGGTAGGTCCTAGCCAATGACCACTTGGGCGTGTGATTTTTTTTTTTTTCTTTCTTTCTTCCTTTGGCCACTCAGCCAGTGCTTGGGGAAAGCAGGATGATGCCAAGCACCAAACCTGTGACTCAGGCGTACAAAGCCTGACTGGCCTTCAGAGCCATCTCTCTTGCCCTCGTTATTTTTTTGTTTTGTTTTTTGCTCGTGTGCCTTAAAATCAGAACTCCAATTTGTATAATGTTTGCAGATAGTTTTGCCATATTCTTTTAATTATGGAATTAAGGTTTTCTTAACCAAAAAATCTGGAGCTGATCCATCCTTGCCATCGTTCAGGTTTCTGGGGGAACCATGGACTCTCAGTTACATCCCACCAATGGAGGCTTCCGCCCTGGAACCCCCTCTCTGCACCCTTACAGGTAAGACCAGATGCCTCTGGCTCGCAGAAGGAAATGGAGCTGTTTGGCAGAGCTCCATTTTTCCTTTTTGGTTTTTGGGCCACACCTGGTGGTGCTCGGGGCTTAACCCTGGCTCTAAGCTCAGGGATCACTTCTGGTGGGCTTCGGGGGGAACCGTGTGTGGTGTCAGGGATCGGTCTCATGTACAAGGCAAGTGCCCTACCAGCTGAACTATTACTGCAGCCCCAAGGTAGACTAGAGCACCAAAGTCTCATGGCTTTAGGGCCCTTCTCAGATGAAATGAATAAATGATTAGTTTCTGACACCCTATCCCCACCCCTTTTCAGATCACAGCCTTTGTACCTTCCCCCGGGCCCAGCACCCCCCTCAGCACTGCTCTCTGGGGTGGCTGTCAAGGGCCAGTTTCTGGATTTCTCAGCACTACAAGCAACAGAGCTGGGGAAGTTGGCAGCTGGAGGAGTTCTCTATCCTCCGCCTTCCTTCGTCTACTCTCCAGCTTTCTGCCCCAGCCCTTTACCTGACCCACCCTTGCTTCAGGTAAGAGGTAGGGGCAGGTGCTGGCCTTAAGGATTGTGTGGGGGAGGACGCTTTAGGGGTGGGGGTCTCACACTCTGTCCCTATTCTTGGTAGGTGCGCCAGGATCTGCCATCCCCCTCAGATTTTTATTCTGCTCCTCTACAACCTGGTGGCCAAAGTGGCTTCCTTCCTTCCGGAGCCCCTGCCCAGCAGGTAGCTTCCATCGTGGTACTTCTTTCTCACTCTCTGCCCCACTTCTTTTTGCTGTCCCTGCTTTTCTGTCTTCCACCACTGACCCGTACATGCCTGTTTCTTATTTTGCAGATGCTTTTGCCCATGGTGGACTCACAGCTACCTGTGGTGAACTTTGGCTCCCTGCCACCAGCGCCACCTCCTGCCCCACCCCCGCTCTCTCTGTTACCTGTGGGCCCAGCTTTGCAGCCTCCCAATCTGGCTGTGCGGCCTCCACCTGCTCCTGCTACTCGGGTGCTGCCTTCACCTGCCAGGCCCTTCCCCACTAGCTTGGGGCGAGCAGAGGTAAGGTACAGAAATGGAAGCGCTAAGAACCTCCCATGACTTAGACTGCAGGCTTTCGGGGTCTCAAAAGGGGGTTGAGGGGCTGGAGCGAAGCACAGCGGGTAGGGCGTTTACCTTCACGCTGCCAACCTGGGTTGATTCCCAGCATCCCATATGGGCCCCCGAACATCGCCGGGTGTGACCCCCCCAAAAAAAGGGGGGGTTGAGGGGCAAGAGACTCACGGACTGTTTTCCCTTCAGCTGCACCCAGTGGAACTAAAGCCGTTCCAGGATTATCGCAAATTGAGCAGCAGCCTTGGGGGACCTGGGTCATCGCGTGCTCCCCCAGCTGGAAGGCAAGAAGGGAACAGGGGTGCAGACTGCCCATTTCCTGGGTCTTTCAGGTGTGGGTGACAAGTCTTAAGCTTGTTTTTCTTTTTTAGGTCTTTCTCTGGCCTCAGTTCACGTCTCAAGGCCCCGCCTTCCACCTACAGCGGAGTCTTCCGCACCCAGCGCATTGACCTCTACCAGCAGGTGAAGGAGAAACCCCTGCCACCCTAACTCTGAGTGTTTGGAAGTTAGCCGGCGGTTCCCGTCCTTCCATTCCTGACCTCCCAGTCTGACTTCTCCCCAATACTGTCTCCAGGCCTCCCCGCCAGATGCCCTGCGCTGGATGCCAAAGCCGTGGGAGCGGACTGGGCCTCCTCCTCGAGAAGGGCCTTCCCGGCGGGCAGAGGAGCCTGGGTCCCGAGGGGACAAGGAGCCTGGGTTGCCCCCACCTCGCTGAAGGGAGTTCCCTTTGCGCCCTCTCCCCCACTCCCCGGGGCTTGTATATAGATTATAAATATATAAGGGGGAAAAGGGGTGGGTGGGGAGGGGTTGTGGGGCTGGGGCCTCGCTTCCCCTCCTCCCCCTTCCCCTGATCCCCTATCCCTGGGGCCGTTTGTTAAAAAAGAATAATAAAAGGATTAAAAAAATATTTCCAAAATGATTTGGGGGATGGTTTGTTTGCAGTCTCTTGTAGTGCATTACTTCGTTCAATTTGTTACCTCCATTTTAATCCATTAATCTGTTATTCGGTCATCCACTTACAACATCAGCATGCAAAGCACTATCTCTGGCTCGCAGATCTTTTAAGTTGTAAGAAAAGATTGCATGTGGCTGCCCGTGTTCATTCCCCAGCATTCCTTATGGTTTCCCAAGCCTGTCGGGAGCAACCTTGCGTGAGCATTGAGCCAGAAGTAAGCCCGCAGCACCACTGCATATGATCCAAAGACCAAAATACAGAAGAAAAAATGTAAAAAACAAACACACCCTCACCCCCTCAAACCCTTGAAACATGTTGGATCCCGTAAAGTAGGCCATCATGGATTATCAGTGACTTTGGATGACTTATACAGGAAGATCTAGCGTCTTTGAGGTCCCTGAACCAGGTTCTAAGAGGTCTTAAGCTTTACGACCTGGATTTAAAACATTTGGGGCCATGGGTCTGGCGTAAGCCAGGAGTAAGTCTTGAACATTGTTGGGTGTGGCCGAAAAACAATTTAGGTTTCAAGCCTGGCTCTACACCGGGAGTGAGCAGAGTCTAGGGAAGTCACCTGAGTCTTGCCAGGTGCTATCCTTATGAGATTAAGAATTATATCCGTGTCACCTTGATCCAATGACAAAGGAAATGGATTCAGAGCTATCAGGTCCCCACTGGTCAAGTGAGTGGCAGTCAAGTTGAAAAGTACGTGTAAACTGGGTTCTATAGTTGAATTACACTAGGTACCACTGCAAGTAGAGACAGGTTCGCTGTTTTGAAACTCAGTGTTTACTAAATTGAGGGCTCGCTCTATCTGACATTTGGGATTTTCTTCCATCTCAAAACAGGCCTCTTAAATGTGTAAGCAAGCTGCCTTTGCAAGAAAATGTTCCTTGAAAATACAGGGGCCGGGCCAGTCCAGCAGGAACTGAAAGGGTTGAGCGCAGGCTTTGCAAGTAGCAAGGCCAGGGTTTCAGGTACCTCCGGGTGTGTCCCAAACTGTCCCTTGCCCCATCTCTCAGATTAAAGAGTCAACCACCCAAATGTTTCTGTACTTGGCATTGCTGAAGCATGTGTCTGCTTGCTGGGAAATGTTAGAAGCTGTCTGGTGTACCGTGCGCCTGGATTCATATGGGTCTAGTCTGTAGGGAATGTATCAAAGGGCTGGGAATACAGCAAAGGTGATGCTCTGTCCTGTGTTGCATCCGTAGCACTATCCAGTATGGAGAGTACAGGCAGTAAAACACTTTTCTCTCCTGTAGCAGAACCTCTGTCAAATCCCTGGAGCAAGTCCTGAGCATAGTCAGGTGTGGTCCCAAAGCCCCCAACCCACAGAGGGACAAGGGACTCAAAGAAGACAATTTTAGAGACGAAAGAGCCAGGAAAATCTGACTTTTTATTTCTTAAATACTGTGAAGGAAGAGAAGGGGAAATGGTCCCCTGACATGGGAGGGTCATAGAGCTAGGGGTCATCAGCAAAGGCCCGGTGGGCATTAGGGAAGCGCTGGGGGCTGTAGTTGGGATCTTCCTGCAGTCGCTTTTGAATATCAGCCCGGAGCTAGAGAGAGAGCAAGCTGGTTGGAGAGGCACTGGCCAACTTCCTAGGTTCCCAGCAACAAGACCATCCCTCAGGAGCTAACTTTCCCCACCAGCCACAAACTGTCAAAAGCCCATTAAGGTGGCATTATGAGCCTTCCCAGATGCCAATGCCACTAAAGAAAAATTTAAAACCATCAAGTGGTAGGCCAAGACTGACCGTTTTGTCTCTGAAGAGATCCGAGGAAGAGGGGCCCTAGCCCAACCCCTCCCACTAAACCATCCCTATTCTGCTTCAAGGTCGGGGCACCTGCTGCCTGTAGCTCTCCTGAACCTCTGGTGCCTCCAGGTCCCGGCTCAGGCTCTCGGGGCTCGTCAGGGGCCGAGCTCCGGCTGCCTTAGCTGCCCGGCTCACGGCCTCTGAGAGAAGCAGCTGGGGGCCCTCACCCTGCATCGTCTGGGGGATAGGGGGTTGGGAGGGAAAAGAGGATCAACGTCAGATCCATGCCACCACCCAGCTCACCCTTTCCATGAGTCAACCACTGAGTCTCCATGCTAACGGAGAGAAGGGAAATAGTCCACATGTGGTTTTGACAGCAGAAACACCTCCCTAATGTCTCTGGCTCTGGCAAAAGAACACACAGAGCTTGGTCTTCAGTGTGAGAGGGGCAGTGTGGCTCACGCCACCTGGGATTCAGAGCTAACTAGTCCGCAAGAGGAAACCCGCCCTAAGGAGAAGGGGCTTAATCACATGAGGAAGCCTAAACTGAGGGGCGAGACACTGTGGGGAATCAGCCCAATGTGAAGGTGTGGTGGTGACAGCCCTGAGCCCCTCTGAGTGCCAGATTTCCTCACCAATTAAATGGAAGAACTAAAGTAAGAACTTCTTCCAGCTCTACTTAACTCCCTGGAACACTACAGGGGAACCTGGAGAGGGACAGATCCTCAGGGCAGGGGCACACCAACCTTGCGTCTCTTGGCAGGCATACCACTGAGGTAGGCATCACTCAGGGGAGGCTGTGGCTTCACCTTTCGCTGGCTCTGAATGTCCTGCTGGATAATAGGGACCCACTCCTGGGAAAGGAAAGATCAGAAAGTAGTAATCCCCACCAATTTCAGCTGTTTTGGTCTACCGGATACCTCCTGACACTTACTGGGGGGACCGCAGCTGCCCAAGGCTCTGTCTCAGCTGACGCTCCGTCCTGTTCCTCTCGGGAGCCCCCTTCAGGAGCCGGAGGTGGGCCTCGAGACATGGCCTCTTCTGCTGTTGTTCCAGGGGCTGGGGAAGCGTTCTCTCGCTGGGATTCAGAGGAAGATCTGGGTTTCAGATGTCTCAGCCTCCAACCCTTAACATGCCAAATGGTCCCCACCTCTCTCTACATATATCCACTGGTCCCTCAACCTCTTACTGGTACCTGAGGCTCAGGGGAAGTTCTCTCTGATCCCTGAACTTCCATTGGCTCTTCAGGAAGTGGCTATGAAAGTGGGAAAGAGGAGGAGAACAACAAAAGGCTCTGTCAGACCTGTCCAGTTCCCTCAAATGCCTGATGCCACAGCTTGTCAAGAGTCCTCACCTGGGGGGGATCACCAACTCTGCGGACGTATCTGAGGATGGCATCAGGGCCTACCGGCATATGCTCCAGGACCACCTGCAGCCTCAGTCCCATCATAGTGGTCAGCCAGCTCACCAAGGACGGGTTTACCCCACGAGACATGCGACGCTGAGGGACAGAAAGCAAACTTGGAAAACAAAACCTTAAAGCAGCTTTGGAAAGGAATCTTGGGTAAGAGAAGGTGGTTTGAGGAAGAAAAATGAAAACTACAGGTTACCACACTGAGAATGGAAAAGGCAACAAACGGTTAGGGAGACGGGCTGGGTGGCACTTACAATTCGGCCATTGATGACAGCAGCAAGCTCCATCTGCTGTCCCCCCAAGCAGTGAAGGTTCAGAGCCAAGCATTCAAACAGGCCCTGGTTACACAACTCCAGCAAACGGGACCCAAATCCACTGTCTGTGTGGGCAAACGGGAGCAGAATACAGAGACCCGACAGCCTCGCACGCCCACCACAGCCCACTTCCTCCAGCCCCACTGGCCCCTGACCTGTGCAGTGAAGCACATGAGCAGCAATGCTGTTAAACTGCTCCTGAAGAAAGTCCAAGTTTGTCCGAATGATGTCCACACCTGGCTGCACCTGCACCAAAGACTGCGACAAGACAAAGACCTCAAGAGCAAGACCCAAGCCCGGGCATCCAGGACAAGCGTCGAACAAGCTCTCCGGACCCGGAGCGGAGGGAGCGAGGTTACTCACAAAGCTCTCCCGCACGTACTCTTCTAGCCCGGTGATCAGTGTGTGGGTTGCCGTCTACAGGGGGGAAGCAGCACATGTTCAGATGCCAGCCCAGCCCGCAACCATCCTCCCCTCTACCCCCACCGAGTCCGGGGCTTAGGCTGAGACAGCGGCAGCTTTACATGGTGGGTAACTAGCGTTAGAAAGACAGGAAGTGGCAGGAGGAGAGTCCGGCTCTGGGGCCCAGGGTCTTCATTTACCCGGATGTTACCCGGTGTGGGCTCCTGGCCGCCCAGGTAGTGTTGGTGGAAGAAGGAGCGAAGCTGAGGCTGGAGCCGCTGCAGTGGCTGGAAATGCCCATGGAGAAGCATCACCACATCCACCATGGAAAAATTCTGGCACAGAAGGGAGAGCAGGGCTCCAAAGAATCCTAGGGACAGGGGAGAAGTGAGCAGTGTCCTTTACCACCGGCTGCTACCCGGCCAGCAACCTTGTAAACAATTCAACACAGTTCCTCTATCCCCTGGCTGCCCTTTACTAGACAAGGTCAAGGTCCATCCTCCACCCTACCCCGATTGGCTCACCGAGGGCCCCATCAGCCCCAGGTTCAAAGATGTTGCTGGATCCGCTGAGGCGCTGTATGAAGGCAGCGATACTCTCACTGCTGCCAGCCCGAGCCCCCAGAGATCCCAGTAGGGAGCTCAGCACCCCCTGCACCACGGAGGTGTAGAACTCCAGCGGCAGGCTCTCAGGACCCAGGCCTCCGGGGCTGCTGGCACCACCAGCGGGGGACCCTGGGGCAGGCGTGGTCTGCTGCTCTGGGCCTGGGGGAGGAGGCGGAGGTGGTGGAGGCGGAGGAGGGGTCGTCTGTGTTGCCTGGAAAGTGAAAGGAAGAACAGGAGGTAAGGTGAGAATCGGGATAAGGAAGACATATAGCTACAGGGAGCTGGAAAGCAGGAATGCCTCTCTATTCTGATCTTGCTTCTTAAAGCAAAGTCCGCTATCCTGGGTACCTTGCTCAACAGCAGAGCTACTCTGTCAAAAAGCAATGACAGGATTACTTTAAGCCTCCCTTTATCTCAAGACTGAGCAGGTGGGAGTGGTTCACGGTCACTGAATTCCCAGGTTCCTTTTATTGGCACAGCACCAGGCACTAGCCCAGTGATGATGCAACGGCAATAAGGCCTCCAGGCCTGGCTGGGCTCGAGGAGAAAGGAAAGAGCAGGGTGAGAGCCGACGACTCACCTGTAAGAAGTCAGTCATACCCTGGAGAAAGGCAGGGACACCAGGCATCGCTACAGTGATGGTGGGGGAAACCATGCCAGGCCCTCCGGTCCCGGGCCCTGCAGGCCCCAGCAGATTCCCCAGGAGCTGTGAAAACTGAAGATCAGTGGTGGAGGGCTGAGGGGGTGGAGGCTGGGCAGGCCCTCCGGGGGCAGGGCCAGCTGTGGTAGCGGTGTTGGTGGTGCCAGCACTGGCAGAAGCAGTGGCAGGAGCTGGAGGTGGAGCCATTCCTGGAGTCCCCTGAGCTGTGGGAAGCCAAAGGAGGTAAGTTGAAATGAGAAGCCAAACAAGATACCACAGCATCTCCGTTCCGGTCTCCCTGCAGGAAACCAAGAACAGAGGAAACAGGAGAGAAGTAGGAAGGATCAGTGAGAAAAAGGGAGCACAGGGCTGTCCAGCCATGATCATCTTTTGGGTCTGAGACAGGGAACAAGAACTCACCCACAAGGACAGGCTGCATGAGAAGCTGCCCCACAAGGCCGCTCACCATCTGGGCCAAAGAGGCATTGGTACCCAGCCCGGCACCCTGCTGAAGGAAGAAGGGGGAGGCTTTCAGCTCTGTCCTTGCTGTGCCCCACCAGAGAATTCCTTCTCCAGAACCAGGGAGGACGCAAGGGAGTGGAATATATGTCTTTTTGTGGTTTTCTTTTTTCTTTTTCCTTTTATGGATCACACCCAGCAATGCTCAGGGGACCATACTGGGATGCCAGGGATCAAACCCTGGTTGGCTGCGTGCAAGGCAAGCACCCTACATGCTATTACTCCGAGCCCTGGAGCACATGCTTTGCATGCATGCAGAAGGCCGGGGTCTGACCCACGGCACTGAAATGGTCCCCAAGCTCTGCCTACTAGAGCAACCATCAAGGACACAGGCAGGCAGGAACAGCGCCTGAGCACTGCTGGGTGTGGCCCCCAAATGAAAAAGAATTCTCTCTCCAAACTCATCCCCACTGCAGTGCACCTCCGCCCTTACTCACCAGAGTCCCGGGGACTGGGGGGCCCCCAGGATGAGAAGGCCGAGCCTGTGGCGGGGTGGGTCGGGCAATCACCACCCGGGTCGGAGCCGTTGGGAAGCCTGGCACCTGTTGTCCTGTGAATGGCAGAGGGAAAGACCCAAGAGAGCTGAGGGCAGGGCCTCCGGCTGCCGGCAGACAGCACCCGCCACCTGGAGCGTGACCCACCGCCCAGGCCGCCCCTTCCAGGTCATTACCTGCGGCCGCGGAGGCAACAGCGGCCACCATGGCCTGATGAGTGATCTGGTGGGCGACGGCGTGCATGAACTCAGGGGGCAGGGAGGGCAGCTGGATGAGGGTGGAGCCTGGGGGGTGGGTCTGATGTAACCTTGAACCTGGACCCCCTTCAACCCACCCACTTGGCCCTACCCCTTGTTTGCTACCCAGAGCTCAGCCTGTTCTGATGCCCTCACTCTTACCCAGGGTCTGGCCATGACCAGGGGGTCCTAGGGGGCCAGTGGGAGCACTCGGAACTCCACCAGGCTGTGTGCCAGAATCTGGGCAGGGAAACAGAGAGAGTGGCCCTGAGACAGGCAGGGCAAGGCCTGACTGTGTCCTTCTGAGTTCGGCGTCCACTCCCCCAGCCGCAGGCAGGCTTTCCCTCCGTGGACAGGGACAATGCGCTCCCTCCACACAGATACCAACACAAAGCTCCAAAGACAAAGCAGTCCCGCTTGCCCAGCCCCACACGTGCCAAGTGTTTCATTCCTGGGGAACAGAGGTGCTTGGGGGGCTACTCCCAGCTCTGTGCTCGGGGAGGCACTCCTGACAGGGCTCGGGGACCATATGGTGCAGGGAATGAACTGGGGTTGGCCACATGCAAGGCCAGCGCCTGAAGCCCTGTGCAGTGTGGCCCTGTGAAGCTTGCGGTCCGCTCTCCGCTGCTGCATCAGCCACGCCTCCGTCCCCACCCGTGCTCCAACACACTCAGTACCGGCCCTCCTCACGCGCGGCTCTTCTCTGCCAACTCACCTTGGATGTTCATGTGCATCATGACCACGGGCTCCACACTCTGGTGGGAAATTCGGATGACCCTCGGGTGGCTGGCGGTTGGGGGAGGAGCTGGCCCTGGCGGGGGAGCCCCCTCGTTGGAAGACTCCACCGTGTTGGAGGAGGGAGTCAGGGACGAGGCCTGCCCAGAACCAGGGGGAGGTGCCTCAACATTGGAAGTTGGGGGGGGGCGAGTCCCATTCCCTGTCATGGTCACAGTGGTCCCCACATTGATCTGAAGGAGATAGACGAGGCAGAAGTGAGAAAAACATGAGCGCTTAGCCCAGAGCACCTCATGATATACTTCTCAGACTTCCCCTATCCTTCATCACTGCTGCCAGAGTGTCCACCCTTCGAAGCGCCCACGGACGCCCGCTCGCCCCACCTACCTGGATGGGAATGGCCGCCTGCTGGAGCACCATGGGGGTGGTGTAGTGCGACATGGGCCGAACCACATGCAGGTGTCGCGGCGGCGTGCACGCCAGGTTGCAGCGCAGGTCGGAGAGCGCCACAAAGGTGTTGCCCAGCAGCCGCAGGCTCTCCCCCACCAGGTTCATCAGCCGCTGGTCCTCCTCACGGCTCTCCTGCTGCGCCCCGACCAAAGCAGAAAGTGGCATCAGAAGGCTGGCACCCCCCACTCAGAAAGTAATGCCTCCTGGGAGCCGTTCTTCCTCTAATCCTGTAGGGGCATCCCAGGGGGCTTCTGCAGACAGATCTTTGTAAACAAAGTTGATTTTATATTGTTTACTAACTACACTTCGACAGGCCCCATGGTGAGTCAGTATGCCAATCATTTATCTCCCCTAACTTCGTATGTTTTTTTGTTTGTTTTTGTTTTTTTGCTTTTTGGGTCACACCTGGCGATGCACAGGGGTCACTCCTGGCTCTGCACTCAGGAATTACTCCTAGTGGTGCTCAGGGGACCATATGGGATGCTGGGATTCGAACCCGGGTTGGCTGCGTGCAAGGCAAACACCCTACCTGCTGTGCTATCACTCCAGCCCCTAACTTCGTATGTTTTGAAATAAACTCATTTAGGGGGCTGCGGGGTGCAGTAGTAGTGAGCCCTGAGAGGAAAGGAAACTGCTGTGTGGGGACTACCCGCGTGCAGGGGAGCGCCTACGGGGCGGGCCGGGGGCTCACATTGTTGTTGTAGTCCGTGGTGGCCGCGGCGCCCAGAACCTCATAGTAACGCTGCAGGAAGGGCTGGAGGCGGCTCTCAAGCCGCTGGAGCTCCTGGAGCACCTCCACGTATTCCGCAGGAGAAGGATGGCTGTGGGCAACCCCGAAAGGCAGTGAGCCGAGCTTTCCCTCAGTTTCCCTAGCCCTTGTTTCCCCTGGTCTCCTAGAGTCCCGGGCCTGACCCCTAACCAAGGAAGGGAGAAAAGACTCTTTCCGTCCTCCACAATATAGTGTCGAGAAAGCACCCTGAAGAGTCAGGGCCCATGTGACCGTGGGAGAGAATCCAAACTGGGCCCCACGCGCCGCCGCAGCGCAGCAGCACTGGGCTCGGCTGGCAGCCCGCAGCCACCCCGCAACCCGCCCTCACAAAGATCCCCGCTCCCAGCCATTCCTCTTCAGCCTGCAATTCTTGCCTGGCCTCCGTTGTCCACTACAGGTCCCCAAGTCCCGCCCCACGATTCCTTGTGTCTCTCACTTGGGTGCATTTGTCTCTGGGGCAGAGGTGGGCGCCGCAGGGGCTGGGCCAGGAGGCGTGGGCTCTGCGCTCGGGGCCGGGGGGCGCTCCTCCACGGCATCTGCCTCCATGGGCTCCCGACGAGGAACTTCACTTTCGACAGGTTCTGGTGCTTGAGAGCTTGACGCTACGGGCTCTGGGGCCACAGTTGGCGTCTGCAGGGGCGGCTGACTGGGCTGTGCTTGGGTCCCCCCTCGACACTGAAGAGAGGAGAGACCAAAGGCAGGATAAGATTGCTGCACAGAGGATTATGGAGGCCAAAGGAGTCTGCGTGAAGAAAGTGCTAAACTCGGCTCCTGGAAGACAAGCTTTGCATCTGCACACTTGACTCCCTGGCAATCAGTGTAAGGCTAACATACATTAGATGGCTAAGCATGTATTTGTCACACTGATATAAGTAAGCCAAAAATAGAGATCGTGGTTTCCTAATTTCCACATGAAGGAAGAAAAAGGATTCAGCTCCAGCCACAGCATCAATTAATGAAGTTAGGGTAGCACACTACCAAATATAATTAAGCAATTAAAAAGCATGCCATGGAGGGACTAGAGCGATAGCACAGTGGAGAGGGTGTCTGCCTTGCACACAGTCAACCCGGTTTGATCCCTGGCATCCTAGTCCCCTGAGTATTGCCAGGAGTCATCCCTGAGTGCAGAGTCAGGAGCAACCCCTGAGCATTGCCGGGTGTGATGCAAAAGTAAAAAAAAAAAAAAAAAAAAAAAAAAGTAAGCCATGGAGGGGTCCAAGAGATAGTACACAGGGTAAGTGTGACCTGGGCCCAGTCTCCAGCATCCCATACGGTATCCCAAGGCCCATCTGGAGTGATCACTGAGTGCAGAGCCAGGAGTAAGCCCTGACACTGCACAGTGTGACACAAAAAAGAAAAACAAAAGCATGCCATGGGGGCTGAGGATGAGACAGACACAATGTTAGAGCGTATGCAACACAATGTGTGAGGCCTTGGGTTTGATCTCTGGTAACACACACACACACACACACACACACACACACACACACACACACACACACAGAGCACCCTCCCCCCCCACACACACACAGCAGTAGCATTATCTCACTCAGTTGAAACAACTCCCCAGATATCAGGCATCACTGGGACAAAGTAGTTTTACAAAGATACTTTTTCTATCAAAAGAGTCAGTATTTCGGGGCCAGAGCGATAGCACAGTTGGTAAAGTGCTTGCCATGCACTCAGCTGACCTGAGCTCAATTGTCAGCACCATATATGGTCCTCGAGCCCACCAGGAGTGGTCCTTGGGCTCAGAGCCAGGAGTAAACCCTGAGCACCGCCAGCTGTGGCCCCGACTCCCAAAAAGGGAAGAGTCAGTATTTCAAAAACATTCTAGATTAGAAAGGCAGAATCCAGTAGCTATAACCAGCCATGCCCTCGCCCGGGCTGAGGTAAAAAAGATGGAGTGAAGAAGGAGAGACAGAAAGCAGCCTAGCTAGCCTTGTCCACTTACTTCCATTCGGGATAATAAGGTCTGTATATCCCTGATCATGTGCTGAGCCATCACCAGTCGGACACGGGGCTCACTCTACAACGAGAAAGGGAAGATCGGTGGGTCTGAGATGCAACTGCCAGCTCCCCCACCTACTGCACCAGTTGCCTCCTTAGTCAGGTCCACCCCCAGCTCACTCATGGCCTCCTTCTCCCAGATCCCCTTCCCTGACCCTCCCAGGCCCTGTGATACCTGAATCGGGGCCTGTTCCATGTTGATGTGAACATCCACAGCAGAGCCGTCACTCTGGGAAAAGGGTAAGGGAAGTTGCTCTGGGAGAAGTCAAGTACTAAGGCCCCCCTACTTCCAACTCATGCTCGGCCCTCCAATTAAGACTGAATCTCTACCAATCCACAGGCTCTCCAGACCCCACCTAAGGACGGCCACCCCTATCTCAGGAGCTCTCAGCTGCTACCACAACCAAGGCCTTCCCCCCCACCAGCCCAAGCACGCCGAACACAAACTTACAGGGAGATTGAAGGTTCCAACCATGACATAGCTGTTGGCATTCCGGTCATGCACAGAGGCCCCAGGCCCCCGGGTACCAGGCAGGGGTCCCCCACCATGGGTAGCTGAGGCAGGCCCTGTCCCAGAAGATGCTCCAGAAGGGAGCTGAGTTTGAGGAGGAGCGCGTTCCACCAGGTGGATAACCTTTCCCCCAACATCTGCAGGAAAAAACAAACAAAAAAAGATATATATCAAAACATTACATGAGATAAGCCCAGTCAGCTCATCCCTCTGAACAGCAGCTTCACTGCTGAATGCCTCCCCCACACCCTTACTGTATTCCTGGAGCTTCTTATCATCCTGCAGAACTCGACCCTGGTAGATGAGCCGTTGTTTTTCAGAGGGAATGCTGACAGAGGCAGCAATGTGCTCTTTAAACTCTTTGACATTCATCTGCAAGGAAGGATTAGGAGTCAAAAAATGGAAGAAAGGGCAAAAAGACAGTGATGATGGGGTGAGGGAGTACCAACTAGTCCATCATAAAGTCACTACCCAGGGACAGGAGTGATAGCATAGTGGGAAAGATGCTTGCGTTGCTCCAGTTCAATCCCTGGCATCCCATAGGGACTCTGCAAGTACCGTCAGGGATAATTCCCGAATGCAGAGCCAGGAATAAACCCTGAGCATCGCCGATGTGGTCCAAAATCCAAAAAATTAAAAAATACCTACCCATTTGTTATAACTCTGAAGTAATTACTGTGCAGAGCCTTGAATGAAGATAATATCTCCCAAAATATAGGCAATAAATACAATGTAGGGCTGGGGAGACAATTTAAAGGCCTAGAGCACATGTTGTGCATGATGGAACATGGGTTTGAGCACTGGCACTGTATGGTCCCCCAAACACTGCCAGGAATGGCCCCAAAACCTAACCAAAGCAAAAAACTAAAGAACAAAATAAATGCCATTCAGGTTATAAGCATAGAAATAAAAAATCACCTGATAGGAAAGTCAATAATCCCATCTTTGCTGGCTGGCCCCCCAAAGAACTATGCTTAAAAAGATATCAGAGACATCTTCCCACACAAAATGATACAACTCAAAATTTGAAACAATGACAAAGATGGGGCAGAGAATCAGATTAAGGAAAACACATTCAACCAAGACAACAAAAAAGTAAAAATGTTAGTCTTGATTAGCCGATTTACAAAAAGTATTAGATTGCAAACACGTATCTAGTTACAAAATATATATAGCTTTTTTTGGTTCTAAGTAAAATAATTATGAAAAAAAGTAAAATAACTAGATAAGCAGTTTTATTGAAGTCTAAGGAGAATGTTGATTTCTCCAGAAGAGAGAATTAAAAAAAAAAAAAATTCAAACCCTAAAGGAGGCAACCCCTTGAGGTGACCCTGGGACAGAGAATGATCAACTTAAAATCTGTCTTACCAGAAATAATGTCAGAGTTGTGCTGAAACCATTAAGTGCAAAAGAATCAAATTAAGCCACAAATATTTGCAGGCTCAGTCTACAGACTCCCCATTTGCATCATGGGTTCTAATTTATAGTCTTTTAAAACAACTCGACAGACTTGATCACTCTTTAAAGGGCACTTGCAATTGGGGTCTGTTTTTTCCCTTTCCAAAGGCTGGAGACTCGTCTGGCCCATTGAGCTGGGATTCACTGGCAGTGATGGCACACAGATTCCTACTTCCTATCTGCTTCGGATTGAGTTCTTTCTCGGAGGTGGGTGAAAGAGAACAAAATCTGCTTCACTCAACTGGAAGAACCCCAGAAATATTCTATGAGCCTGCCCCCCTGCGCGTGCGTGCACGCGCACACGCACGCACACACACACACACACACACGAAACAGAAAAGGATCAGAAAACACACACACACACGAAACAGAAAAGGATCAGAACGAACACACACACACACACACACACACACACACGAAACAGAAAAGGATCAGAAAACCGAGCCTGGGTTTAAGGCCTCCCGCAGTTACGGGGGTCTCACCTGAGCCCCCACGATAAAGGTGCGAGTCTGCGAGTCCAGGGTCTTCACCAACACTTCCAAACTGTCAGGCTCCTCCATGGCGGTGCTGGAACTATCACTCGGTTCCATGGCCGAGAGCTCTCTAAGAAGAATGGAGGGAGGCCGCTGGCGTCCGGTGCAGATTTTCTGTACCCGGAAGCCTTCCCGGCCCCAGTCTCCTCCCCAATACCTAAAGAGTTTTTCCCACACAAACACACACTCTCACGCCCGCCCCCATCCCCCTTCTGATTCCGGGGCACGGGCAGAGAAACACAAAGGGCAGGAGAACGACGGCACAGGAGCGGCGGACGGGCGGAGGGAGGGGCCCCACGGCGCCAATCACAGGAAGGGAGGGCCAGCCGGCTAGGAAGCAGCAGGAGGAGGAAGCACGAGACCAGTGTCATCACTGATCGCGACGGGGCCAGGGCCCCCGAGGTCGGCAAGCCCCCGGGACAACGCGAGGGCGGGTGCGGATCGCGCCGGACTGCGGAGAAAGTGGTTTCCCCGCACGCGCGACCCGCCACGCCCATCGACCCGGCCCAAGTCACGGCTGACCGAGATCACGACACTCACTGGGGGCCAGACTGGCTAACTGCCCCCATCGTCCGCTGTCCCTTACGTCTCCAGCAAAGCGGCACAACCCAGGCAACGAACAAAATACCCGAGTGGCACACATACAGACACACACACACTCTCTCTTGACCACCACCCGCGGCTCCGCCCCCGTCTTCCCCAAAGTACCGTCACTTCCGGTCTCCCCCAACCTGCCACCAATGGCCACTTCCGTTTCCCCGATAGTATTTGGGGATCCCGAGGCGGTACTTCCGGCTCCCCCAGGTCCCCAAGGTTTACTTTCGTGGGGCACGACGAGAAAGTTCGCGGCCCCAAACAGTGAGTTCCTGGCGGCAAGACGGGCCGGGGCCGGCCTAGATGGGAGGGAGCCGAGCACCCCGAGGAGCCGCCGCCGCCGCCGCCGCCGTCGCCCGGGGGACCGTACTGCGCCTGCGTTCGTCGCACTACGCATGCGTACACCCTTAAGCACCGCCCCACGCCCGCGGGTTCGTTCCATTCCGCCCGAGCGCGCGCCTGAGCGCTAGGAGGTTGAGGTGGCCAAGGCGAATGCCTGAAAAAAAAATTGTCAAGTGGGCGGCTGCGACCGCCTTGAGCTACCGAACAGCTGTCTGAGTGGGACAGTTCAGGGACTGCAGGGGTGACCTCTGTTAAATATTAACAGAGAGTAGCTTTCAGTCGTTCGTCTGAAGTAAGGTCCTGGCAGGCCGCGATTTTTTAGGCTCCTCTGGGATGCCACCTGAAATGTTAGCTTCCTCACCAGCGCCCTCGCACGCCCGTTCCTCTGCGCCTCCGGAAGTCACCCTTCCAAAGGCAGTTGGAGGTGGCTCTCGAAGTGGCTTACGTACAGTCGCGTCGTCGTTGGGTCTGACCTCGGTCCGGGTGGGCGTTCTGCGGAGCTCGAGCGCCATATTCCTCACCAGCGATCGGGGCCGAGGGACACGCTAGGCTTTGGGGGCGGGGGGGACTAAGGATTCGCTTTTATTCGGGAGCATAAAAGTGTACCGCCGGGCTTGGGAGTTGGGGGCAGCTGAAGCCACACGCCCCTGCCCTGCCGTTTGCTCTGGCCCGATCTGTCTGCCCCTGGTGTCCAGCTTGTTTGGGAGTCGCAGTTCACACTCAACCACTAGTGCCTTAGTTTAAAGTGCTAATAAGCAACTTTAGGGAGCACTTGACTGGTGCCAGCTAAGGGATTTTTGTCATATTTGTCGTTTGAGATTTTTTGTTTGGGGGCCACACCCAGCTTTGCTTAGAGCTGAGCCCGGCTCTGTGCTTAAGATCACTACTGGTGATATTCGGATTTTTTAAAATCTATTTAATGCCTTTCAGTCTCTCGATAGTTGTTGAAATTTAATGGATAGTTCCTTCATTTTGTAGGTATTACTACACCTGGACAGTTTTAAGTAGAACTAATAAATCAGGTTCTGCAGGACTCTGGGTCAAGTGTATTTATTTTTGTTTTTTGTACCACACCCCCGTGGTGCTCAGGACTATTATACTGGCTCTGTGCTCAGGGATTACACCTGGCGGGGCTCAAGGAACCATTTGGTCGGTCAGGGACCCATCCTAGGTTGGCTGCGTGTAAGACAAGTTCCCTACTCACTGTACTATTGTCCCAGTCCCTCACACACTTTTTATCTTACTGCCCCAATACATTTTTCCCTTTTTTTTTTCCTTTTGGGTCACAACCAGCAATGCCCAAGGGTTACTCCTGGCTCTGCACTCAGGAGTTAACTCCTGTCAGTGCTCAGGGGACCATATGGGATGCCGGGATTGAACTGGAGTCTGCCGCGTGCAAAGCTCTACCCCTTGTACTATCACTCCAACTCCCGATTTTTTCATTTTTTTACAGCAACAAAATGCCTACTGCCCTAAAATAGTATAAACCCTTCTATAACCGTTAGACTTTTTTGCCCCTCATACCCAGTTGTGCTCAGGCCACATCTGGCTCTGGCTGCTGATGGGTGGACCATACATATCTGCTGCCTGAGATTGAATCCCTGGTTACAGCTACAGCTTCTATCCCACACTTTTGTTTCTCTTACATTAGAAAATCAAGTTCATGTTCTCTGCTCTACCACTAACCTACAACCTTGGTCAAATGTTTTTTTTTTATTTTGGGGGACCTCACCAATGGCACTATAGGGGACTATTTCCTGCAGTACCTGGCCCCGGCCTCCTCCATATGAAGCATGTACTCCAGCCCTGTGAACCATCTTGAGTCCTCAAATTTTACTGTTTTAAATTACAAGACTTAACAACAACAACAACAACAAACCTTGAGGGCAAAGGCAGTGTGTGGAATATAAAGAAAGAAGACCCAATTTTCCTTGTGTCATTTGCTCTGTTACTTGGCACTATTCAATTATAGCCTCTTTACAATCCTTACCTTTTACTATTTGAGAACTTATTAACCACCGGAAATTAATAAGTTCTTTACAAACATTGCTATTATATATTTATGGTAGGCCTCTGCCAGGAGCTTTATGTGCGTTATCAATTATGATCAATCCTATGAAACTGGTTTGCTCATTTACAGCTGAAAAAGTAGAATAGGGGCCAGAGCAATAGTACAGAGGGTAGGGCACTTCCCTTACATACGGCCAACCCAGGTTCCATCCCTGGCATCCCATATGGTTCTCTGAGACTCAGAAGTAACTCCTGAGCACACCAGGAGTGACTCAAATACAAAACAAAAAAAAACAGGAATAGGGCCTAGGATGAGGCTTGGTGGTAAAGCACAAGATATGTGAGGCACTGGAGTTGGGGTGCCCTTGGGTGGAGCATCAAAGATCTAATAATTAGTAGACTTAGAACTTCAACCCACTATACCTAATAAATAATTTGGAGGGGGTTTGGGGCACACCCAGCCATGCTCAGGAATTGCTGCTGGCTCTGCAACTCAGGAATCACTCCTGGCAGGACTCGGAGGACATGTGGGTACCAGGGATGAACCCAGGTTGGCCTAGTGCAAGACAAGTGCCCTACCCGCTGTACTACCCCTCTCTGGCAAACACACACAAAATTCTTAAAACAGAAGGTGTTCACCAACTGCATCCAAAGCTACTACTACCCCCTCACCCCCATGCCCCCTGGGGGACAGTATTGCCTACTTGAGGAAACATTTAAATTCTGTAATAATGTTGAAAAAATGAATTCACTTATTTATCAATAAAGTTTTCTGAGAATGTTTCCCCCCAATTGTAAGCGTCAGAGAGGAAGCCTCCCACCCACCATGTCCTAGCACCTACCTGGTTTATTCCTGCTCTAAAGCTCTTAATCAGGTAGTATTGAAAGGTTTACTCAGTAAGCTTTCTTGGACTGACTTTTCAAGGCCAGAGACTCTGTCATTCATTTAGATATCCTCAAGGCTTAACCAGTTCCTAATAAACAACTGGGACTCCAATCAACTTACTAAGTGAATGCAAGAAATGAGTCCACCTTTTTCCAATGCTGCACATACACCATCCAGCTCCATTAGTTCAAAAGGCACAGGCTTCAACTTTTTCATAATTCCTTAGAGACCCCCTGGACATAGCAGTGTATTATGGAGTGGACGCAACCAGAAGAGGGGGAGGAAGGCCAAACACTAAGTAACCCAGGCTTGTGCTGGAAAACAAGCTTGAAGTTACTCATTAGCAGGGGAAAGGGTCAAGGATCAAGGCAAGGGGGCTGGAAGCCATGTGGACCGACCACGCAGCCTGCAGGGGAGAGATCAGTTAAGGCATCAGCCACTCCAGGAAAAGCACCAGTCCCTTCCTGCCTTAGAGATGTTACACCAGATCTGGGCAGCTCTATTCTACCTTTATGGCATTCTCCTTAACTCCATCTACCAATGTCCTGAGTACCATCAACTGACAACTCAAGAAGTAGATGGGAAAGAGGTATGGACTGAAAAAGGAGGATTGGGGGTTGTGGGGGAGGTGGGATGGGGGTGTGGGCTCTCAGGAACTTGGTGGAAAAGGGAGAAGTAGGATAAGAAACTGAGTATGTTGATGGGGAAAGCTAGACAAAACAAAGCCAAAAGGCCATCAATGGGAATACCATGGCAGAAATGGGTGGGGTAGCCACTTGTGTTGATTGGCAAAGAGGAAGTAGTGTTTTTTTTTTTTTTGGCTTTTTGGGTCACACCTGGCAATGCACAGGGGTTACTCCTGGCTCTGCACTCAGGAATTACTTCTGGCGGTGCTCAGGGGACCATATGGATGCTGGGATTCAAACCCGGGTTGGCCGAGTGCAAGGCAAACGCCCCACCCGCTGTGCTATGGCTCAGAGGAAGTAGTTTCATGCGTCCTTTCCAGTCCTTAGCTGGAAAGAGTGAGAATGCTCCTGGACTCGGTTGTTCTGACTGATGGAGAGGTTGGATGGATCCTCTAATGGGACCCACCCTCTTCTGCTCCCTCCCCTGTTTCTCCAGTTCCCAGAGCCCCACCTGGGCCAGTGGTACTTTATCGCAGGGGCAGCTCCCACCAAGGAAGAATTGGCAACTTTCGACCCAGTGGATAACATTGTCTTCGACATGGCTGCAGGCTCTGCTCCCATGCAGCTCCAGCTTCGCGCTACCATCCGCATGTAAGTGGTCAACAGGCGGCGGCACCAGCCAGTGTGGTCTCAGCCCCAGGTGTGTGATCGCTCACCTGATACAGAGCTGAGCTCCTGGGCTGGTGCCTGGCAGCAGAATAATCCAGTTCAACCTTTCTGTTCGTTCCTCTCTGGAGAGAGAGAGGGCTAACTGTTCATTACTGGGGTGAAACCTAGTGACTGGGTCTGTGGTTGGGAGCGTCTCAATCTTCTCTCCTGGTCAGGAAAAATGGAATCTGTGTACCCAGAAAATGGATCTACCACCTGACTGAGGGGAGCACAGATCTCAGAACTGAAGGTTGGTTCTTTCAAGTCCTTTCTCCTTCGCCTCACGTCCCTTAGACTCACTTGCTTATTCCCCTGTCCTCGTGCTTCCCCCATTCGCTCTGACAGGCCGCCCTGACATGATGACCAAGCTTTTCTCCAGCTCATGCCCAGATGGAATCATGCTGAAGGAGACGGGTCAGGGCTACCAGCGCTTCCTCCTCTACAGTGAGTGGGGATGCTTGGCAGAAAGCCAGGGAACCCAAGAAGGCAGGAGACCCTCCCTCTGGGCCCTGTGGCATCATCCCATGAAGGGACAGGTGCTCCAAGCGAGGTCCTCACCAAGGGTTGTGCTGAGGCACAAGAGTTTTGTATTTTTTTTTGGGGGGGGAGGTCACACCCGGTGATGCTCAGGGGTTCCTCCTGGCTTTGCACTCAGGAATCACTCCTGGCGGTGCTCAGGGAACCATATGGGATGCTGGGAATCGAACCTGGGTCAGCCACGTGCAAGGCAAATGCCCTACCCGCCGTGCTATTGCTCCAGCCCCTGAAGAGCAAGAGTTTTGAGGGTCCGGCTCTCCCTGCCTTTCCAGATCGATCACCACACCCTCCGGAGAAATGCGTGGAGGAATTCCAGTCCCTGACCTCCTGCCTGGCCGCCAAGGCCTTCTTACTGACTCCCAGAAATCAAGGTGAGGGGGTAAAGTCCCACAGGCGATGACTAAGACTCACATCTTCGGGGAGTGCTGTCTCACTGGGACTCCAGTGATGTCACCAGAGGGCCTGGCCCGAAGGCTGACATTGGCAAAGCGTTGATCCCTCCTTCATGGCTGCAAGGGCACCAGAGGGAGTGGCCAAGAGCTGCGATGTCACCTATGGAGCCAGGATGGGCTCTGAGCTACTTGAAAGAGAAGTTCCTGCAGTTTGCAGTGAAGACAGCGGGGAGAGGGGCCATTATGGAGGGGGCGGTCCTCAGAACCCCCTTTGTTGTCCTCGGGAATCTATTTTCCCCCAACCCATAACCAACAAGTGTGCTTCTCTCTCTGGATTTTCTTCTTTCCTGAACTCCCCCCACCCTTTCTCTCTGTCTCCCTCCTCCCATCGCAGAGGCCTGCAGCCTGACCGGTCACTGACCTGTGGCTTCCTTTGTGCCCTCGACGGAGACGGCGGGAGCAGAGAATGTGCTAGGGGAGACGCTAGAGCCCTTTCAAGGGGAATAAAGATGGCTTTTCAATCTTGACTTCATTTGGAGGTTTGTCTCCAAACAGCAACCCCACTCACCCCGACCCCCATTTCAGTACCACCACCCCCCACGCCGGACCCTCCAGCTGGAAGACCTTGAATAGCAGACACTCTCACTCTGCAGTGGTATATTCAGGATTTGCTGTGGGAGCGATTTGTTGCTGAATAAGCAGACCCCTAAGCTCTGTAAGCCCGAGCATCTCTCCGCACTGATTCCCAGCGGCCATCCCCACTCCCTCGGGCTCCCAGCAACACGCTACCTATGGGCCCCATCCACCAGCCTACTAGCCCCATCTTTCCCAGGATGGCTCGGAGGAACCCTGGGGTTACCCAGCCAGAGGCTGCTCCCCTCCAGCCTCCCCCCTCCACCCCCACTGGGGAGTTTGGAAAAGAGAGGACGCTTTAGTCTGTATCCTCCATCACCACACTTTTTTTTTTTTTTTTGGTTTTAAAAAGTGAAGTTGAAGAGCCAGAAATAATACAGAGGTTAAGGTGCTTGCCTTGCATGCAGCCGACCCCATTTCAATCCCCAGCATGACATCGTCCCCTGGCGCTGGGAGCACAGAGCTGGAGTAGCTCCCCGGGCACCGCTGGGTGTGGCCCCAACCCCCACCCCCGAAAAACTGGAAATGGGGGGGAAAAAAATCTAAAGGTGGGAGAAAGGTAAAAGCAAAAATACTAACAGCTGGTGAACTGAAGGGTGATTCCCCACCCCACCAACACCTTAAACAGTGCTCTCCTATGTGGGGAGCAGGGGCTGGTGGCCCCATACTGGGGTTTCGTCCTGATCCCTGAGGTCTCTGTGCTTACAGTCTGGGTCACGCCCCCCACTCTTGTCCTAAAGGCCACAGTCTTCACCCTTGCCCCTACTTCATGATGGAGGGACCATGGGATACACGTCCCACCAACCCAGATCACAGCTCCTTCCCTGAGTCCCCCAGCTGCTCCTCACCCTCCCTCTCCAACTTCTCACCCTCCCAGTCAGAGGCTTCTTCATCCACACTGGGCTCCCGGAGGCTGACAGCCAGCACCAGGGCCTGGAGAAGACCGAAGAGGCACGCAAAGTGCAGGGGGTGCGCCGTAAGGAGGCTGAGCACGGCATGGAGCCCATGCAGGGCGGCCAGGAAGGAGAGCAGCCCGTGCAACCAGAGACCCAGGGGTCCTCGCAGGCCCAGTGCATCCAGGATCACCCGCAGGGGCCGGGAGCACAGTGCCAGCAGGGCTGCTCCCAGCAGTTCCAGCAGGTGCAGGGTCAGGTTGGTGGAGATCTGCAAGCTCTCCTCTCGGCTCCCCAGGTACTGCGAGGCCGCCGCCGCTCCGCCGCCAGATCCCACCCGCAGCCAGCCCAGCAGCTTCTGCCGGCGGCCAGGCTTCTCCACTGGGGCTTCAGGCTCAGGGCCGCTCGATCCCCCTTCAGGGGACCCTCCAGGCCTCCTGACGTCACCAGCATCCACGGGATCCCATCCCAGTTTGGAGGTTCCCTTCTCTTCCAGTCTCCCAGGCTCTTGAGTGCTGGAGACAGTCTTGTCCCGCTGCCGGGAGTCCATTCTTCTGCTCCCCAGCTGCTCAACTTGGGATTCCCTCCTTGGTTCTGAAGCCACCCCTGCGCGCCTCCGGGCCCCGGAGTCCTTGGGCTTGGGAAGCCCCACATCTCCCAGGCTTTCTGGGGCACTGTCCCATTCACTCCCGGAATTCTCGGGAGAGCTGTCCACCCGGCCGGGATCGGGGGTAAGCAGCTCAGGTCTTGCTGGCTTCCGGCGACCCCAGGGCCGAGGAATCCAGCCACCAAGCCGGCGCAGGAACATATTTGGAGTGCTAAGAGCCCCCCGACTCTGGGACCCTTCCTGGTACAGCTTAGACTCCGGGATCCTGAAGGAGTCTCCAGCAAAGCCAGAGTCTGTTCAGCACAAAACAGGTGTCTGCCCGGTGACTCCTGGGTTCCGAAGTGTCTTCCCACAGCGATGGTCCTGCAGTGGCCGGCAGCCGTTTCCCTTTCAGTTCCGCGGGAAAGACCCGGATCCCCAGCCAGATGTATTCACCCACCCCCACCTCTCCCACACGCGAGATTCCAAGTGTCTGGGGATCTGACAAGGCCTGGGTCACCCCACAGTGTCCTTCCGGGTTTCGTCCCAGCAGGCAGCACCCCAAGTCTCACTCACCAAGGCCACTTCCCAAGGTGCCCCAGACACTCAGGAGGCGGTGCTCCATTCAAGAAGGCAGGCAGGAGGAGGGAGGCCCCGGGGCGCGGGCACTCCAGAACAGGGGGGTGCAGATCCGCTGTCCCGGGGGGGCTCTGGAATAAGAATTCTTCGTTTGGGTGTCTTGTGAGCCCTGGCCAGCAGCGCTGTCCCCTGGTTGAGGGGGCCACGGATTCTACAAAACGTCCCGACCGTTCCTCAAAACGCAGCGGAGACGCGGACCCCACAAGGTCAGGCCGTAGATGTCCGCGGAGATCCCGGGGCGAAGCAAAGCGAGCAGGTCGTTTGCGTGGGGGGGACCGGGGTCGGGGCAGTCTGCGCCGCGGCCCCTCCCGGGCCCCGCGTCGGGCCCGCGGCCTCTCAGCGCCGCCGGCAGCCGCCGAGCCCGGAAGCAGCTGCTCCGGGACTCCCCGACCGGCAGGCCGTGGAGGCGGAGCCCGCACCTCGCGGGGCGGACCCGGGGCGGACCCTCCGATCGGCCGCCTCCCGCGCCCCCGCGTACAGCCGGGAGCCGCAGGGGGGCCCGGCGCCGACACAGCCAACCGCCGGGAGACCCCGGACTCCAGTGCTCCCCCCAACTTGGTTGCCCTCTTTCGCCCGCTGCCCTTGGATTCCTTCGCTTCGGTCCAGAACTTGGCATGCTTTTTGCGGAAAACAAAACTATGCGAGGAATCTTGATCACTTCTTCCTGCCGCGTCCAGTACAGCCTCCCGTTGTCCACCGGGCCAGCCCCAGCAATGAGCCGACACAGACTAACTTCCTTCCAGGAGTGGTGCGGAGAATCTCTCCCCACATCCTCCCTCCCACAGAAAGGGTGACCCCAGGCCCTCCTCACATTTTACATCTGGGCTTGACCATGGTGAACTTGTTTGGGGGCCACACCCAACTGGGGGACGGTACTCGGGCATCATTCCTGGCATTGCTGGGCGAAGGATGGGGGTGGACGGGCCATACGGAGTGTCGGAGATCCAACCCCAGTCAGCCGCGTGCAAGGCAGGCGCCCTATCCTCTGTAGCATCCCTCTGGCCTAATACAGTATTCTCCATGCCTGGTTTAAGTTAGGGTGGATCGTGCTTTCTGATCTCAGAACCTACTGGGCAGTGAATAATACTGGTTTAAAGCAGTGTTTCTTTTTTTTTTTTTTTGCTTTTTGGGTCACACCTGGCAATGCACAGGGGTTACTCCTGGCTCTGCACTCAGGAATTATGCCTGGCAGTGCTCAGGGTACCATATGGGATGCTGGGAATCGAACCCAGGTCAGCCATGTGCAAGGCAAATGCCCTACCCGCTGTACTATCGCTCCAGCCCCTAAAGCAGTGTTTCTAAATCTTTCTCTGACCGTGTTTTTCCTTGTCCCCTTAGTCTCATGCTATAGCATCCCATATGACTTTCATCTATGGCCCTCTTGGAATATTCTGGGAGCCCACAGGGATAAAGTCTACATGATCCTCATTGAGAAACACCGGTTTAAAGTTTAGATTTGGAAGATGGGAGACCTGACCAGTGGTAGGGCTCAAGTATAGGAGTTTGGTCCTAGGCACCGCCCCCAGGTAACTGTAGCATGCAATTCCGTTTAGCTGGTACGATCCTTAACAAGGATAAGTTTTACTGGTGTGATACTTGTATGGTGTCATACAGGCATGCATGTGGAGCAAACAAGTGTGTGATAATCAGCACACAGCAAGAAAAAGAAAAATAAAAATAGTTTTGACATGGGAAGCCGTTGTTGGCAGTTCAGCTGACTGCATGCTGGATGATTTTTAGGCCCTCCTACCACGATGGTTTCTTCCTGCAAGATTCTAGCTACTGTCCTCAGCCACAGGAGCCTTCTCTCCCTTCCTCTAGCATCGTGTACTGATTAGTTACACAAATGTTTCTTCCTTCAGCTATGTGGAACATGAAGGTTGAAAATGTCTTCTTCCCATTCTTAACACATAAAATATGGTTTGAAAGTACGGCAGGGGACACTTCCTAAATCAAGTGAGGCCTGTGAAAAGCTGGGGAATTCTTAGTTCAGAAGTTTTGTCTTTAGGGGGCTGGAGCGATAGCACAGGGGGTAGGGCGTTTGCCTTGCACGCGGCCAACCCTAGTTCGAATCCCAGCATCCCATATGGTCCCCTGAGCGCCGCCAGGGGAGATTCCTGAGTGCATGAGCCAGGAGTTGACCCCTGTGCATCGCCAGGTGTGACCCAAAATGCAAAAAAAAAAAAAAGTTTTGTCTAGGGGTCAGAACAATAGGGCGGTAGGGCAGGTAGGGCGATGCCTGTACACAGATGACCCAGGTTCAATCCCCGCACCCCATCCTATATGGTCCCCCAAACCCGCTGGGAATTAATTATTCCTGAGTGTAGAGCCAGGAATTACCATTACCCTGAGCACTGCTAGGTATAGTCCCAAAACCAAAAATAAAGTTTGTTTTTTGAGGATTGGAGCAGCAGTACAGCAGGTAGGGCCTTTGCCTTGCATGCAGTCAACTTGGGTTCGCTCCCCAGCATCCCATATGGTCCCCTGAGCACTGCCAGGAGTAACTCCTGAATACAGCACCAGGAGTAACCCTTGAGCATCACTCAAAACAAGCTTGTCTTTATTTGTTTTGTGTTTTGGACTATACCCAGTGATGTTCCGGGGACCCTATGGGTCAAAAGGAATTGAACACAGTTAATTGCGTACAAGGCAAGCACTCTACCCTCTATGCTGTCTCTCTGGTCTGGTTCAAGTCTGAGAGAATTGGGGCCAGAGGGGCTGGAGTGATAGCACAGCGAGTAGGGCGTTTGCCTTGCACTTGGCCGACCCGGGTTCGATTCCCAGCATCCCATATGGTCCCCTGAGCAGCACCAGGGGTAATTCCTGAGTGCAGAGCCAGGAGTGACCCCTGTGCACCGCCGGGTGTGACCCAAAAAGCAAAAAAAAAAAAAAGCAAAAAAAAAAAAAAAAGAATTGGGGCCAGAGAGATAGTATAGTGGGTAAGGTGCTTGCCTTGCATACTGCATACCCAAGTTCGATCCCCAGCATCCCATATTGTTTCCCAAGCACTACCAGGAGTGATTCCCCAGCCAGGATTGACTCTAAGCTTCACAGGGTGTAGCCCAAAAACCAAAATTAAAAGAAAATTGCAAGAACAGGCAAAACACACTAGAGATGAACTAGGACCCAGAGGTGACCCAAATTGGCAGGGAGAGGATGTTGTCTTACCACCTAGAGCGGCTACCCTTTCTGACTCAGGATTTACCCCCAGACTTGTCTGGCTTCTCTGCAAAGTGAATAAAACACGAGAAAACGTTGATTTTATTTCTCAACTCTCAGCTCCTCTTGGTGAGTCCACTCACCAAGACCTGAGGGCTTGGGAGCTAGGCCGACTTCCGGAAGCAGAAATCAAAGTGCCAACGTCAGAGGTCCAAATTCAGATTTCAACAGGAGATCAGTATCAGGTACCGCTGAAGTCAAAACTCGAGGTTCATGTATGTCCTTAAATTCCGCTCCCAGGCCCTACCTTTCTCCTCCTTCCTCCTTTCCTCCCTGCGACTCAGGGTGGCCACCCGAGGGGCTCTCTCCCTCCCGGCCACAGCACGGGTATCCCAAGCTGGGAAGTGTGTGACTCGAGGCTGGAGCGATGATCTGTAGCCTAATCCTTCCTGGTCCCTCTTGAGGACAGTGGGGATGGGGTTGGCACGGCCATCACCCCGGGGTCCCAGCCCCATTCCAGGCTCCCAGCCCCCCTGCAGTAGCAGCCTGAAGCCTGGGCTGGACGTGGGCACTCCCAAGGGCAGATTTGGGGGCTGGGAACTCCGGGATAGCGACAGCAGGTGAGCGGTGGATGTGCGATGGTTGGAGTCCTGGAAGTGGGCATCACAGGTCTCACAGTACTGGGGGGCGGGGGTGGGCAACCTGCAGAGAAGAAGAGGAAGGGTTGAGGATGGGTGAGGAAGGGAAGTCTTTGAGGAAGTTTTTTGTTTTTTCTTTTTTGGGGTGGGGGGGCTTACTCCTGGCTCTGGGCTCAGGGATCACTCCTGGCAGTGCTTGGAGGACCATAAGGAAGCCAGGGATTAAACCCAGGTCAGTGGCATGCAAGGCCGGCGCCCTACCTACTACATTATCGCTCTGGCCCCTGTCCTTCTAACCTTTATACTAAAGACAAGTTTCCTTCTCCCTCTCCCCTTCTTTAACAAGGAGAAAAAAATGGGAGAGGGTGGTGGGAGGGATACTGGGAGAATGGGCACTGGTGGAGGGATGATGGGTACTTGATCATCATATGACTGAAACATAAGCACGAAAAGTTTGTAAGTCTGTAACTACCTCATGGTGATTCATTAAGAAATAAAAAAGAAATTAAAAAAAAAGAAAAAATTGGGAGAAGAAATGATAGTCATTGTAATCCTCTCAGAAATAATAACAGTGATTCCGGCTATTATTTATATAGTAATTGTACTTAGTATGTGGCAAGTACTATCATCATAACAATTTGCACACATTATGCATTTATTAGTATTATTTTTTGCTATTATTTTGTTTTGGGGCTATACCTGGCAGTGCTCAGGGTTCACTCCTGGTGGGGCTTAGGGTTCCATATGGGATGCTGGGTATCAAACCTAGACAAACACCATACCTGTTGCAATATCTATATAGCCCTTATTCTGTTTTTTTGGTGTGCATGGTGCCAAGGATTGAAGATCTCACACATGTAATACAAATACTCTACCATCTAGTACATCCTAAGCCCCACATCAAGCCATTTAATCTTAAAACCAACCCTACAGAAAAGATGCTCTTATTAGCCCCATTCATAGATGAGGAAACTGAGGCACACAGATATTAAACTGCTTGCCCCAGTAGAATCAGAATTTTTTTTTTTTTTGCTTTTTGGGTCACACCCGGCGATGCACAAGGGTTATTTCTGGCTCTGCAATCAGGAATTACCCCTGGCGGTGCTCAGGGGACCATATAGGATGCTAGGAATCGAACCTGGGTCGGCCACGTGCAAGGCACACGCCCTACCCACTGTGCTATCACTCCAGTCCTAGAATCAGAATTTTATTTTATTTCTTTTTTTTTTTTGCTTTTTTTTGGGTCACACCCGGCGATGCACAGGGGTTACTCCTGGTTCTACACTCAAGAATTACTCCTGGCGGTGCTCAGGGGACCATATGGGATGCTGGGATTTGAACCCGGGTCGGCCGCGTGCAGGGCAAACGCCCTACCCGCTGTGCTATCGCTCCAACCCCCAAGAATCAGAATTTTAAACCCAGGGAGCTTATGTTCAAACTATTATACTTTTTTGGGGGGTTGGGGTGGGGACGGGCTAAAATCCTAATGGTTTTCAGAGATTACTCCTTGTGGTGCTAGGAATCGAACCCAGGTATGCGAGGCAAGTGCCCTAGCAGGTGCACTTTCTCTCCAGCTCTCTATTATACTATCTTTGTTGACTCCAGGGGATGAGGAAAGAACCCTTCAACTCTATTCTGGTGTGGAAAGACCAAGAAGAATGGAACACAAGAAAAGATGACCCCGTGGTTTCCTCTCACCGGTTCTCTGGGCTCCTCGTCTCTCCTCGGCTCTCTCTGACCATGCGGGCCACCTCCGGGAAGCCTGCGTCTTCAGCTAGCTGAGCAGCATCTCTGCCTCCCAGCTCACAGACCCCCACCCAGGCAGCCCCGCGGCCCAGGAGGTAGCGCACGGCTGCCCCCTGGCCTGCTCGGGCAGCACACATCAGAGGGGTCCACCAGAAGGCATCCCGGGCGTTGATATTCCCCCCGGCTCCCCCGGCTTCGCGGGGCTCCAACAGCCTTTTAAGTTCTGCCAAGTTTCCCTCCTGGGCTGCCCTTAGTATCCACTGGGTCATTTTTTCTTCAGCCTCAAGGGACTGCCATTGTTCAGGTCCCCCTGATGCTGCCACTGCTGCTGTTTCTGTTGTAGCCTCCCTCGTTGTCCTTCTTCTCTTCCTCTTTCTCTCCCTGGCAGGCTCATGTTGAGATCTCTGGGGCTCAGAGGAGCTGCTTTCACCCCCTATCAAGGCCTCATAGAAAGCGCGGACCGCAGAGCCATCCAGAGTTGGCTCCAGCTCTTCAGGCTGTGGCTGCTGTTTTCCATCTTTCCACAGGTCGCTGGTATCGGAGGCCGGGGTGAAGGTGATGAGGGAGGGCTTGGACATGGCTTATGTAAGAACCAAGAAATGAGACCAGACTGGAGTGAGTAACCCCCTCCTGCCCCCAAGTGATCCCACAGCCTAGAACTCTGCAGGACCTACGGACCATTAGGCACGTGGAGAAACTGACTCCCGCAAGGAGCCTTATCTTAGCAAAGATTAACAAGAAGACTCCAAGAGACAAAGGACCTACGCTCCACCCCCTACCCGTTCTCAATAACAAAGAAGCTTCTCCGAAACACTTTACCATCCCGCAAGACATACCAGTTAAGAAAAACAATCGGCCCGGCTCTTTAAGTCGTCCTCCCAGCTCTTTCACAGCATCCTTTCCCCACAAAAGCAGACTTGACACTTCTCCGGAAGCAGGAAGTGGATTTTGATTTCGGTGCGCGACTCCGTCCGGCTGGGCTCTGCAGCTTCCGTACGGCAAGATGGCGCTACTCTAATCGATACAATAAGTACACGACGTCAATACGCATGCGTGACTTGAAAAAAAAAAGTTACTGAAGGGCGCAGGCGTGCTCAGAGCGACGGGTCAGTTTCCCGCCCTGGAAGCTTTCCAATAGCATAAGCGCTAAGTGCCGCGTGCGTAAAGAGCGCGAGGATCAAGGAGGAACGGTCGTTTGGGGTTCTGCTTTTACATAACGCCCCCATAATGCCTTTTGCCTCTCTCAACGTGGCCCCCGCTCCGCGCTCATTTTTTTGGAGTCGGAAAACCATTCTCTACACTAGGAAATCCCCTGAGAAGGATAAGAGAAACCTGTGGAATGCCCAAGTGCTGTGAAATGAAATAACGTCACGCTGCCCTTCACCATTACTCTGATCAGGGCTCGAAGGTCATACTTAGTGCCTGCAGCAGACGGTCTAACGCAAGCTCTCAGGAAATGGAGAAGTGCAAGGGGACGAGTAGCAGCCGAATAGCTGGCGCCTCTTCAGGTTAGCGAGTTGGGCCGTTTCGGTTCTCAACATTGCTCTGTTCAGCAGACCCCCACCCAGCTCCCGCAGCACCACCCAGGCCTCTCACCTCCCTTCTCAAAAGGCCGGAGCCCGGGATGAAACGAGGGCCCCCTCAGGGACCTCCAGTGGGGGGGGGTCCTGACGGGGGGCGAGGGGTTCAGCGCTTGTAAAGTCCCAATGGGTTGGCCGGGGATGTGGCCAGGCCCTGGGAAGCAGGGGCACATCCGAGCTGAACTTTTTGTGTTGAGCAACGAGAAACAAGCTAGGCTCGCTCCATCCCCCGCCCCGCTCCCGCTCCCTGCGTCTCGGAATCACACGACTTGATTTCCCAAGCTCCCGGGGCCCCGCAAGCCGTATCGAGTTTCCGCTTCCGGTGGGGCCTCGGAGGTGCCGCCCCCAAGCAGCTGCCGCAGGGGCCTCGCGACACCAGGGTCGTGCGCGAGTCATCCTGGGATTTGTAGTTCGCCTTTGCCTCGTTCGGCCAGTTTCCCTGGACGGGAGACTCCACCTCCCGGCGTGCCGTGGGGCTCCCGGACCTTGGCGCCTGCGCGTTGCCCTTTTCGTCACCCTCCCCAATCTCCACTCCCCCCCATCCCACCTCGCCTGCCGCGGTTCGGTCCGCGGCCTGCGCTGAAGCGTCGCCGCCGTTCCTGGGAAGTAGCAGCTCCCCTCCCCCACCCTAGACCCGGCCCTCCGTCGGTGAGTTGGCGGTCGCCGCCGCAGCGAGTCCTCCCCCCCTGGGTGCGGCACATGGGGGGGTTCTGCTCTCCCCGATGTGGGGGCGGGGAAGGAAGTGACCGGGTCTGGCACCGAAAGAGGGAGGAGGCGGGATGTGGCGGGGACTCCCTGAAACGGACCAGACGGCCGCCCCCGGGCCCAGGGCGGGGGGCGGGGGGGGCGCTCCGCTCTTGCTCCCAAACGACGAGCTCCGGGCCTCCTGGGGAAGGCGCGGGCACCTTCAGCACCCGGCGGGGGTCGGGGGCCCGATCCCACGGCCCGGCCCGAGCCGACTTAGCAGATGAGCGGAGCGTTGGGGGGCGCCAGGGCCGGCTCCGGCGCTGCTGAGGTGCAGACGTCTGTGGGTGTCGCGAGAGGCGCCGCAGAAGGCGGGGATGGCGGTCGGGGGGAGAGGAGAGGAGCGGGGCAGCGCAGGGACCCTGTAGGCAGGGTGGCCGCTGCGGGGGGCGTGGGGAGGGGGGGAGCCCGAGGGCGGGCGGGCTTGGGCTCTGCTGACGCTCCCGTTTCTCCAGCTGACGTGAAGATGAGCAGCTCTGAGGAGGTGTCCTGGATTTCCTGGTTCTGTGGGCTCCGTGGCAATGAATTCTTCTGTGAAGTGAGTTCTCTCCCTCAAAGCCTACTCACACGCTCTGGGGCCTGCTCTTCTCCCACGTAGCCCGCATCCTTCACAGGCTTGCGTAGAAGCTTTCCCGCCAAGGAAGAGGCCCCTCAGTAACGTAGCCTCCCACTTACCCTGTGGTGAGTTGATCAGACTGAGGCCCATGTCCCATACCACCTTGCCACGGCATAACCTCGGACAAGTCGCTCTCTGTTTGGGTTTTTGGTTGTTTCCCCCCTCCCCACCCCAGATAAGAGAGGTACTGCAAGTAACTATTTTCAGTAACAGAAGACGCAGAGTATTGCTTGTTAGAATATTTTGCGGGGGGCTAGAGCGATAGCGCAGCGGATAGGGCATTTGCCTTGCACATGGAGGACCCAGGTTCGATTCCCAGCATCCCATATGGTCCCCCCCCCCCCCCAAGCACTGCCAGGAGTGGTTCCTGAGTGCATGAGCCAGGAGTGACCCCTGTGCATCGCTAGGTGTGACCCAAAAACCAAAAATAAATTAATTTAAAATAGAATATTTTGGGGCTGGAGCAATAGCACAGCGGGGAGGGTGTTTGCCTTCCACGCGGCCAACCCGGGTTCGATTCCCAGCATCCCATATGGTCCCCCGAGCACCGCCAGGAGTGGTTCCTGAGCGCATGAGCCAGGAGTAACCCCTGTGCATCACCGGGTGAGACCTCCCCACTCAAAAAAAAATAGAATATTTTGCGGGATCTGGGGAGAAAGCTCAGAGGGGCTTAAGTGCGTGCTCTAATTGAACCTAGCAGGCCTGAGTTCAATTCCCAGCACAGCATCGTCCCCCAGCACTACCCGTAGGACCATCAGCACCTCTCTAGTAGAAGAGTAGCCCTTGAGTATTGCCGGGTGTGGCCCAAACACCAAAAATTTTGTAATGTGCCAGGGTGTGTGGTAACGTCAGGGATTGTCTTTGCTTTCAGAGCACAAGCTGCTTGGCCTCCACCTTCCTGCGAGCGCCCAACAACTGGTTCATTGATATGGTGTCCAGGGGTCGGAATGCGGTTCTTGGAATGATTGACTGTGATCCCTTGCTTGTCCCTAGGAAAGAAAAGCCAGTTGGTTTTGGGGAATGAGCGTATTCAACAGTGCTCAAGGCTCATTCCAGGGTTTCTCAAGAGGACATGCGATTCTGGGGACTACACCAAGCCTTCCGCATGCAAAGCATGTGCTTCGGCCTGTTGAACCATCTTTCTAACCCCAAACCAGAATGATTTTGTTTGGTTGGTTGGTTTTTATTTTGGAGCCATACCTGGTAGTATGCCAAGCTTACTTCTGACTCTGTGCTCAGTGGTCACTCTTGGCAGTGCCCTGGGGACCATATGTAATGATGTGCTGAGGATTGAACCAAGGTTGGCCACATAAAGGGCAAGCACTTTAACTAACCTCTGTATGTTTTCTCCTGCCAAAATTCTCTTGGTAATTTTTTTTTTCTTTTTGGGTTACACCCAGCAATGCTCAGGGGTTACTCCTGGCTTTGCACTCAGGAATTACTCCTGGCAGTGCTTGGGGGACCATATGGGATGCCGGGGATCGAACCCAGGTCGGCCGCGTGCAAGGCAAATGCCCTACCCGCTGTGCTATCGCTCCGGCCCCTCTCTTGGTAATTTTTTAATTGAGGAGATGGGGAGGAATCCATACCCGACAGTACTCAGGGACCTCACCTGACTCTGTATTTCAGTGCTAGGATTCCGCCAGAGCCAGAATTTTGGAGGAAGAAAGTGTCTTGTCAATTGGGGAGATGAACTCAAATACTTCTTACGGAGTTGGAAGTGGGGAACAAGGGGAATGGAAGAAATTGTGTTGAGGATAAGACATGTGTCGGAGCAACTTAGGTAGGTAAGAGCCGTGGCTTCTGCTCTGACTTCCCTTTTGACGTCCGCATCCTTGCAGGTGGATGAAGACTACATTCAGGACAAATTCAACCTCACTGGACTCAATGAGCAGGTGCCTCACTATCGACAAGCTTTAGACATGATCTTGGACTTGGAACCTGGTAAGACATCCTCAGGGTCATTTTATGTGTTTATGCTTTTTATTTATATTTTCCAAATCCATGTTCACCTGCTTCTGTTTGAATTTTCTTTTTGGTTTGTTTCCAGACTTCCCAACTTTGTTCTGGATTCTCTATCCGACCCTTGCCTAGTTACTAATTTGGGCTTCTTCTTTCATTTTTAACCTATAATTCAGCCATATTCTATAACCTCAGTTTCCCTGTGGGTTTCATTTTTCGCCCCTCTCTTCTAACTTGTACCTTCAGGTCTAAAGTTGCACCGTCTTTGCCCTTATATGTTATGGAGGGAGTTGAGAGGGAGAGAAGAAAACTGCAGAGCTGTGACAAAAAGGGAGAACGACCTTGGGTTGGTGGGAGGGTCAGAGACCCAAGTTTCTGGGTCAGATATCCAAGTGATGGGTGTGGTGAGGCTCAAAGATGTTGGGAAAAGACTTAGTAACCAGCAGCCCCGGGGGTAGGCTGGGCACCCAAGAAAGCTGTAAGACAAGTGTTGCATTCAGCTGGGGCCATGTTTCAGATGAAGAGCTGGAGGACAACCCCAACCAGAGCGACCTGATCGAGCAGGCGGCTGAGATGCTTTATGGATTGATCCACGCCCGCTATATCCTCACCAACCGTGGCATCGCCCAGATGGTGAGGCGCCTCTGCTCCCACTTGATTCCTTCTGAGGTAGTCAGGGAAACAAAGGTTCTTTCAAAAACGAAGCCATGTGTTTCGCTATCAAGTAATCTGAGGGAGAGAACACCCGAATCTAGGCCTGGGAGTGAAATCGCGATTAGAGATTGCGTGGAATGGGATGTTGTTCAGGGAGGGATACGTGACCGGGGACAGGAAGTTGCCCTAGACTG
This sequence comes from Sorex araneus, assembly GCF_027595985.1. Taxonomy (NCBI): domain Eukaryota; kingdom Metazoa; phylum Chordata; class Mammalia; order Eulipotyphla; family Soricidae; genus Sorex; species Sorex araneus. The sequence goes on along the minus strand of NC_073303.1, from coordinate 31,467,091 downwards.
CCTCTTCCTCAGGGAACAAGCAGTGAATGGTCCTGGTCATCTGCAGCCTGCCTAAATGGAGTCACCTAAGAGCCCATCTGGACCAGAGAAGGAGCCTCTGGACAGAGGCGGGAGGAGTCGGGGACCGTGGTGCGGGTTGGACTGAAGAGGGGATTATTGCCTCTTCTCAGCACGTCCACCCACCAGCCCCTTCCTTCTTATTCACCTCAGTTGGAAAAGTACCAGCAGGGAGACTTTGGCTACTGTCCCCGGGTGTACTGTGAGAACCAGCCAATGCTTCCTATCGGTGAGTGTCCGAGAAGGGACGGACGGGCCACGTACGGCAGGTCCTCTGGGAAGGAGTTGGGGCTCAGCAGATCGGGCCCTGAGTCCGGGCGGGAGGTGGGGCAGGGTTGGGGGAGCCTGGCCTGCTGAGTCTGGCTGTCTCCCAGGCCTTTCGGACATCCCAGGTGAGGCCATGGTGAAGCTCTACTGCCCCAAGTGCATGGACGTGTACACACCCAAGTCATCGAGGCACCACCACACGGACGGCGCCTACTTCGGCACCGGTTTCCCTCACATGCTCTTCATGGTGCACCCTGAGTACCGGCCCAAGCGGCCCGCCAACCAGTTTGTGCCCAGGTGGGGAGCAGAGACAGAGTCACCAAAGGTCAAAGGAAATGCCCGGGACCCCCAGAGCGAAGGGAGGACAGGGTCTGACCCTTTCCTGGGCCCGGCTGCTCCCAAAGCCAGGCCTTGCCCTGCTTAGGGACCTTGGGAAAGCTCTTTGATTGCCTGTATCTTGGTTTGCTTGTCTATAAACTGGGGGTGATGGTTTCTGCCTGAAGCTTTTTTAATATGTGAGGTGCTTAGCGTACAGGTCGGTATGTGAAAGTGTCCTTTCAACAATAGCTGTTGTCACCCTCTCGGGTACTCAGACTTGGCCAGGAAGTCTCAGAGCCATAGTGCAAGTGTGATTAATCTTCCTGAAGCGTCATCTTTACCCTGGTGTGGGGGAGAAAAGTTGAGCTTCCTATTGAACCAAGTACTAATCCACACACATCTGTATACATGCACATGATATATTTTGGAGTTGGAGATTTAGCGGGTATAGAAGATTCGCTTCCAAATACTGTTGAGGGAAGGAGATTGGGAACCGTTGCCCTTGAGCACTGAGCAGGCCCATGGAGGTGCTGGGTGGGGGTGGGGAGGAATGCAGGCTCCGGTAGGGCCCAGAAGGGGCTCACCCTGCTTGCCTCTCTGACCTCTGCCCTGGCCCCAGGCTCTACGGTTTCAAGATCCATCCAATGGCCTACCAGCTGCAGCTCCAAGCAGCCAGCAACTTCAAGAGTCCAGTCAAGACGATTCGCTGATTCCCTACCCTACCGTTCCCTTGGTCTTTGACACCTCTGTTTCTTCGCTGCCACCCTTTCAGGAGCCCTCTATGGTTTTTAGTTTAAATTAAAGGAGTCATTATTGTGGTGGGAATAATGAAATAAAGTGGAAGAAAAGGCAATGAGCTAGTCTGCTGGTGCTTGGGGTTGGGGACGGGCGGGCAAGTGGTGTGCTGGATCCCAAGGACTGTCACGGCCCAGCCACCTTCCCAAGTGAAAACTCCGCACAGATTTGTGCCTGTTGGATATGGTGATGATGTCAGTGGAGCACAGAGAGAACTCCTGTGGGGATGTGCAGGGCTACCTGGATAAAGACCTAGAGAAAATAAAAATTTCAAATACTAAAACATTTGTTCTTTTTAGGCCACCTCTTGCTGTCTTTATACTATAAGGAATATAATCAGTAACACTTTCTGCTTTGATTTTACAGGGAAACTGGTTTAAAGCAGAAACTGGTTTAATGGGTGTAACCAAGAGGGACAAGGGCTGGAATTACTACTCAGTAGCATGTGTGCGCCCCCTGCTGGGGAGAGTGAGACATCTCTGCAGGATGGGAATACCCCCTTCAGGACCTGATATTTTTTTTCTCTGCACAGTGGGGACTGACCCTTTTGTGTGTGAGAGAATAGCAGATGGTGCCAGATACACATGTTAATCTTTGGCCCCTGGAAGCCTGAGAACAGACCTTGGTGGGATATGCTGGACCCAGGTAGACAGCTGGATAAAGGCCCACATATTACTCCTGTCTGGACCACCACGCCCATGTTCAGGAGCCAACCTCATGGGTGAGAATAAGATGTTCCTCCTGCAAGTAAAACTTCTTTCCCTAGCCAGGATCCTGCCCAGGCAGGGCGAGAGCTCTCTTCTGTAGGAACTTCGATTCAGACTCAGAGACCCCTGTAGTTCAGGCCGAGGAGCCAGGTCAGAGGAAGGTGGGATTTGGACACCTGTTAGGGACTCCTCCCAGAATTCCACGATGAAGGCCTATGTTCTTGTAAGTGCTGGTCGTGGTATGGGGAAGGGGAAGGGCTTGGGGAGGGTGGGAGGGGGTCGGGTGGCGGACTGGACCCATGGGTATGCAGGCTCAGCCTCCGTTCCTCCTATCTTCTAACTTCTCAGCTTGTGTTCCTGAGGTTCGGATGTGCCACCTGTCTAGAGAAGACCCCCTTTTAGGCTGCATGACAGGCTCAGAGGCCACTGTTAGTTAGCACCACATCCCCATACATGGTGATCACCATCTTGTGAGTCAGGGGCCAGGAAGCAGCTGCTGGTGGGGCAGCGTGGTTGCTGCCTCTCATAGATGAGGCTGCTTAGGGCCTGGGATATAGGAAGGAAGGGGAGGAGGGATCTGGGATTGTGAGAAACCGGCTGAGTTCATTCTTGTGGACTGAAGGAATCTAGTACAGAACTTGGGCCTGGGGAAGGGTGGAGAGTTGGTGTGTGTGTGGGGGGGGGGGGGGTGCATATCTAGTTTGCCATGAGCAGTAGCAGAGATTAGTGGTTGTCCCTTCTCCAGATACCAAAGTTGGCTTCTTGGGTCCAGAACTGGACAATACTAATCTTAACAGTCAAGGACAGAGCAATGCAGCACTCTAATCTCGGTCCTGGTAGCAGGCCCAGTGCAGTCATCTGATCACGGCAGCTCCTGGATCGGCTCCCAGCTCCAGAGCTCCCTGCCTGAGCTCCCCGACAGTTTCTTGCCTCTCTACCCTGACCCAGCTCCATGCTAGGGTAGGAACTTGGAGATCTCGAGCCCCTCATCTTCCTGCCTCTGCAGGTACTTGTTTTCATAACTTTTGGTTCTTTCCCGGGCTGCCTCCTTACTTTGTTTTGTTTTGGGGCCACATCCCATGATGCGTAGGGCTTACTCCTTGCAGTGCTCAGAGGGATCATATGGGATTTCGGGGACCAAACACTGGGTCACCCGTGTACAGGGCAAGTTCCCTACCCACTGTGCTATCTCTGCAGTCCCTGATTCTGACTTTTTGATGTTTTGGGGGCATACCTGGTGATACTTGAATCTCTTCTGGCTCTGCACTCAGGAATTATTCCTAGTAGTGCTCAGGGGACCATATGGGATGCCCGGGATTAAACCCGGGTTGGTTGCATGCAAGGTAAGCGCCCTAGCCATTATACTAGCTCTCCAACCCTGTGGATCCTGACTCTCCTTTCCAGATTCTAGTCTCCAGCATTCCCCCTCTTAATGTTCCAGCATCCCGCACTATCTTCTCTCACTGTCCTATTCACATGCTCTCATTTCTTGGATCTCTGAGTTCTTAGGTTTTCTTTGTACTTCCAGTCCAGGTTTTGACTTAATTTCCTCCCCACAAACCAGTGGGCATTGCTCTCCCTCCTAGAAAAGAAGCTCAAGTATAGTCTGCCCAGGCTGCACTGGGAAAGACCCAGTGGTTTTTCAGCTTTTCCCCTCCCCCAACCCCCTCTCAATCTGGTCACTTGTTGCCTTCATTCAGATCTGGCCCGTCTCTAAGACATGGTGCTAGACAGGACTTGGAATTAGATGGACAGAGGTCCATGCCTGTGCCGATTCCCTGACAACCTGGTGACCCTGTTTCACTTCCTGAGCCCTATTTCACATCACCAAGGCCCTCTGCTTTCATCATGCTCAGGAAAAGAATCTTGTGCTCCCTTTCACATTCCCTGATTTCCAGCTAGAATAAACAGACTGGACCAAGTCTGTGTCACGTTGGAGTCAGCGGTGGGCAGGTGTCAGGGTGTGGGATTCGAACAGGATTGCAAAGCCCTGCCCACTCCACTTGCTCCTTGGAGAATCCTGGCCAACCCTGTGCCCAGCTAGAGATCAACACATGAGGGCTGGAACTCCCAGACTTCACAAATCCTAGAAAGTTAAGTGACCCAAAGATAACAGCCAGGAAGAAACTAGGAGCAAACCACTGCAGAGGTCTGCATCTTACGGTCGCCTGGGACTGACAGCCCTGGGTTCATCCTGTCCTCAGTTTTATTTGGACCCTAGGTAAAGGAGGGCAGCTCAGAGAGTATACTGGTGGGCTGCAGTGATTGGACCTTTCCTTTTAATGATTCAAAAAGTTGCAAGTGGGGCTGGAGCAATAGCACAACGGGTAGGGCGTTTGCCTTGCACACGGCCAACCCGGGATTCCCAGCATCCCATATGGTCCCCCGAGCACTGCCAGGAGTAATTCCTGAGTGCAGAGCAAGAAGTAACCCCTGAACATCGCTGGGTGTGACCCAAAAAGAAAAAAAAAGTTGCAAGCACACCAGCAAAGAGGAATCCTGACGATGTTCCCAGACGTTCAGTATGTTCCAGCCACACTACTGTATAACAGACCTGTTGTTCGACTCTAGAACTCATGGGTCCTATTCCTGTCTGACTCAACCTGGTGTGAGAATTCTGAAAACATTTTTCTGCAAAGTTGTGCACCTTTGTGACTGGGAATCCTCATCCCAGCTCCCCGCCACCTGGGTCGGTTGGTTTCTCTCAGTCTCACTGCTCACTGACCGCCTGTCAAGTAGAGTGCCCAGCAGGACTGAGAGGATGGGAGAGAGTGCAAGTGGGTGGGAGTAAGACCTCAAAAAGAGACACATTCCTTAGAAACATACACGCAGGTGGGGCCTATTTATATTTGAACCTTTTTTTGGCAAAAGAGAAGCATACATAAGTTTACATAAGATGATTTTGTAGGGGGGCTGGAGTGATACAGCGGGTAGGGCGTTTACCTTGCATGCAGCCAATCCGGGATCGATTCCCGGCATCCCATATGGTCCCCCAAGCACCGCCAGGAGTAAGTCCTGAGTGCAGACCCAGGAGTAACCCCCGAGCATCACTAGGTGTGACACACACACACACACAAAGATGGTTTTGTAGGGCCAGAGAGGTTGTACAGTGGGTAAGGTGCTTGCTTTGCATGCAACCGACCTGGATTTAATCCCCAGCTCCCACCAGGAATGATCCCTGAGTGCAGAGCCAGGAGTAAGCCCTGAGCAGAGCTGTGTGTAGCCAAAGATGGTTTTGTGGAGGGAATCCTACCTAGGAAACCCTCCTTCCACACCAAGGGAAGCTTCCTGCCCTTTTCCCCTATAATCTGTTCTCTTTAATATTTTCTGAATTGCGGGAGTGGGGAAGAGGTTAGGAGTTTGTAGGGGTTAGAGAGATGGCTTAACAGGCTAGAGCACATGCTTTGCATGCAGGAGGCCTGGGTTTGATTGCCACTATCACATGGTCCTTGAGCACCACCAGGAGTGACTCCGAACAGAGCTGGGAATAAGTCCTGACCGTTGCTGGCTGTGGCCCCAGAAAATCAAGGATGGATTTTATAAATGACACACCTGTGTTACTACCAGTTCCCATAAAAGTCCTTAGAATTCAGGGGCTGGAGAGATAGAACAGCAGGTAAGTAGTACTTGCCTTGTTTTGGGGCACCCCAGGTTTGATCACCAACACTGCATATGGGCCCCTAAGTTCCACCAGGAATGATGATCCCTGAGTAACACTGGAGTGGCCCCCAAAGTCTTTAGCGTTCAGAATTACCTTATGTCTCTTTCCAAGCACTTACAATTTCCAGGTTTCCTGCTGTCTTGAGTTGTAGCAAGTGAGGTGAATTTGGGGGGAGGCCCTGCCTCACAAGCTCAGGGGATCCCAGAGCCACTCCAACAACACTTTGTCAACTGGCACGGAGGACACAGTGCTGCTCAGGGACCACCAGGCCACCCCAGTGGTGCTCAGTGGGCTCCGAGCTACGCCCAGCTATGCTCAGGAGGCTGTGTGATGCTGGCCGTCTAAGCAGGTAGGGCACAGGTAAGGCATTTGTCCTGGCCCCTTAGGCGAATTTTGCCTTGTGTGTTTGGCATAGACAGCACCACACAGCACATACTCCTACCTGTACAACGTTTGCATATCAGTTCACATTTCTGTGAGCATTCTGTGCCTGTGTTTTGGTGGAAGGCTTCCATCCGTGTTGATTGCTAGACCGTGTACACTCGAGGAATAAATAGCATATCTACCTTCAATGGGTCTCCTTAATGTTGTTTTAGGGACTCGCAGCAGTGCTCCGGGACCACTCCCAGCTTGTAGTGGAGCTTGCGTCCAATTTGCTGCTTGGGTGGACCCATGCAGTGCTGAGAATTGAACCTGAGGCTCCTTCATGCAAACCAAGTGCTCCAGCCCTGTGCACTATCTTGGGCCCCTTCTTGCTGGGTCTGCCTTTCCTTGACTCTGTCGGGCCTGGGTTCCACTAGGATTAGTAATTTTCCCCACAGAATCTTCGTCCCAACCTTCTTCTCCCTTTCATAGAGAAGCCCTGTCACTCCACACACACCCAGAATACCCCCCAACACACACACACACACACACACACACATCTCCAATTCCGCACATCTATGGAGCTGATAGCATCTGAAGATGTCTACTGTTCTTTTGGCCTTTTGCATAGGAAAGCTCCCAATTCCTTTATTTATTATTATTATTATTAATTATTATTATTATTAGAGAGTCTCTTGCCCACACGTCTGGCTGTCTTCCCCAGGGCCCCTCGGAGAGGATGGGTTCCAGCTTCCCTCCCCACCCCGAGCAGAGCTCCCGCCGGCCAAAGACCACTGGAACCTAGCTACAGCCATACTCGAGGCCCCTCTCCCCACATTCGAACAGGCCTCACGCATGAAGGTACCGGTAGAGGAACCCAGGTGTGTGTGATCCCATCAACGGCCAACATCCAGAGAGAGACTTAAAAGCAAGCTCCCAGAAGCGATATCTGTAGCCTACTTCTCCCTCTGGGAGAAACTGGCAAGCTTCTGAGAGTTTCCTGCCCACGTGGGACAGCCTTGCAAGCTTCCCATGGTGTATTCATATGCTAAATCCAGTAACAAGCTGGATCTCATTCCCCTGACCCTGAAAGAGCCTCCAGTGCGACATCTTGGGAGGGCTGAGTCAAGAGAGACTTCTAAGATCTCAGGGAAAGGATGAATGGAGAGGTTACTGAGCCCGCTCGAGAAATCGACGATTAACGGGGATTTCGTGATTATTATTATTTAATGGGGGCACACAGGGCAGTGCTCAGGACATTGACTGCTCAAGGATCACTCCTGGCCTGGCTGAAAGATGATACAGGTTGCCGGGGATCGAGCCCAAGGCAAGCACCCTACCCACTTCACTATTGCTCCAGTCCCCAAATCCAGTCCCTTTTACCATTTTTTGTGCCTGTAACTCAGCAAGGCAGGAGCACAACTGAGAGCTCCTCCCGCACAACGAGAGGCAGACTGGATCACCTCCCTTAGCCCCCACCTCCACCAGGGAGACCAGACAGTCTGCAAAGCAATTTAATTTGGAGAAACACAGGAACTGGGGGAGAGAAAGCTGTGGTGGGGAAAAGGGAAGAAGGAAGCTCAGGAAAGTAACCTAGAAGTGAGGGCAGAGACGGGAGGAAAGAGGCCGACTAAAGACTCGAAGGCTTCAGAACATACTGGAGAGGAGCAGAGCGGGAGTTGGGGAATTGAGGGGTGTCAAGAGGAAAGGAAAGGTGGCGTCTAGTAACTCAAGGACAGCAGAAGCTGAGGGGCTGGAATTGTTCTGGCTGAGCACAGATGGAAGCAAAAGGCTTGCCAGATCTGGCAGGATGTGACTCCCAGCGGGCCTCTACAGACATTCTAAGCAAGTTGGAGCTGTCTCAGAAAAATTCTGAAAGTCACACAGAATAGATCCAGAATTGCATAAACTCTGGAAACAGCCCTGAGAATATATCCGGAAGCTTAACACTGGAGAAGCGCCGGTGAATGAGCAGTCCATTATATCCTTGCTGCGGCTCTCATTCTCCATGACATTAGGACCTGTGCCTGGGGACCAAGGGCAGTCTCAGCCCCTCTTCCCCTCTCCAGCTGAACTGACCATGACTGTGGACACCCTATCCTAGACCTCGTCATGTAAGAGTGGAGTTACCACCCATTAAGTCTTCAATGTTCCCCACAGATTAGCGGGGAAAAGTCATTTGACATAGTGATAGTTGGAGCAGGCTGAGTTGGGGCTGATGGTGTGAAGTGGGACGACCCAGCACTTCAGGTGAGACCACGCAGGAAAAAACCTGGGAGATGCTGGAGGCTGGAGTGTGGAAGCGTCACTAGTATTTTTTGTATCAAAGGTAAAGACGATGGGGCTGGAGAGATAGTACAGCAGGTAGGGCACTTGCCTTGCAAGTGGCTGATGCAAGTTCAGATCCCAGGACTACCTACAAGTTCTCTAGCCCTGCCAGGAGTGACCCCTGAGCACACAGCCAGGAGAATATCCTGAGCACAGTTGGTGTGACCCCCTCCAAATAGATACGTAGGGACCAGAGAGACAGTATAGTAGTGGATAGGGCATTTGCTGTATATGCAGCCAACTCAGATTCGAATCCCTGGCACCCCAGATAGTCTCCTGAGCACTGTGATGAGTGAATCCTGAGTACAAAGCCAGGAATAAGCCCTGAGCAGTTTGGTCTGACCCCAAAACAAAACTGTAAAAGATCACCTGTCTGCTGGTCTGTCAATATTGAGATGAGAAATTAACACTGAACCGCCCATGCTGTGGAAGCTGTTTTAAGCTGGAATGGAAACATTTTTTTCATTTTTATTTTTTTATAGAGATAGGAGGTTAGGGCTCAGTTGTCCTTCCCAGCAGTACTCAGGGGACCATCTGATGCCAGGGATTAAACTGGGGTTGTGAGGCTGGAGAGGAAGTACAGGACTTGAGGCACTTATCTTGCATGCGGCTGACCCCAGTTTGTTCCTCAACATCACATGGCCCCCGAGCATTGAGCCAAAAGTAGCCCTTGAGCAACACTCAGTGTGTCCCCAAAACATAAAAACGACTTATAATCTAGGGGCCAGAAAGATAGTACTAAGCATGCTACTGACCCCAGTTTGATCACATATGGCCCCCCAAGCACTGACAAGAGTGATCCCAAAGCATAGGAGTAGTTCCTGAGCACCAGTGGATATATCCCACCCCTGCCCATCACCTTCTGTAGTTTCTCTCTGGCCTCAGAGATATGTGCTATAAAAAAAAAAAGTGAAGCAGGGGCTGGAGCAATAGCACAGCGGGTAGGGTTATTGCCTTGCACTCGGCTGACCCAGGTTTGATTCCCAGCATCCCATATGGTCCCCTGAGCACTGCCAGGAGTAATTCCTGAGTTCATGAGCCAGGAGTAACCCCTGTGCATTGCCAGGTGTGACCCAAAAAGAAAGAAAAAAAAAGGTGAAGCAGTGTTGGGCAGGTTGGGCTCTTGCCTACACACGACTGACCTGAATTCGGCCCCTGGCACCACATATAGTACCCAGCACCACCAGAGGTGATCCCTAAGTGCAGTGCCAGGAGGAAGCCCTGAGCACCATCAGATGTGACCCCCCCTCCCCCTAAGAAAAATGGTGCAAAGTATATAATCCATTTTTTGACAAGTTGAAAATAAGAAAAACGGGTCCAGAGGGCAATTGGGCAGTTTGGCCTAACATTCAGATTCAGAAGGAAATAGCACCTGCTGGTGAAGCCCAGGGGGCAGATAAAGTCTTCCAGGAAGACAGCAAGGGATGAAACTTCGGTGAACATGCTCTGCTAAGAGTCAAGCAGAATGAGAAAAGACTTCCGGAAGAAGACTGGGAAGAAGCAGTGAAAGAGGTAAGAGAAGAGGGGGCTGGAGCAATAGCACAGTGGGTAGGGCGTTTGCCTTGCACGCGGCCGACCCGGGTTCGATTCCCAGCATCCCATATGGTCACCTGAGCACCGCCAGGAGTAATTCCTGAGTGCATGAGCCAGGAGTAACCCCTGTGCATAGCCGGGTGTGACCCCCCCCCAAAAAAAAGAGGTAAGAGAAGAGGGAGGAGTGGTGGCAAGAACGGTCCTGCTCACGGATGAGGAGACCCCTCGGGAAAGGCCTGTGGGTCTGGTGATCTCCCGCGTCCACTCCAAGGCTGACCGCTGTGAAGAGGGAGGACGTGGGTCAGCTATGGGCTGAGGTGGGTAGAGAAGGAAAGCGGCTCTGAAGGAAAAGAGAAAGAAGCAGTAATGGTCTTGGCGGAAGCAAAGGTAGCCAAAAGGAGCAAAAGGACAGTGGGGAGCAACACCTGTTCGGGTGGAACTTGGCACCAAGCAGCCAGAGGGACCCAGTGACCTCACCACCACCATTGTAGGGCTTAATATCCTGGTTGGGGACAGGGCCCAGCCCCTGATGTCTGAGGGGGTCTTTCTCCATATTCAGCAGGCAGATGTTCACCCAATCAGGTCCTGGGGACACAGTGCCCACTCTAGAGTGTTAGGAAGCGATTTTGCTTTTTGGGTCACACCCGGCGGTGCACAGGGGTTACTCCTGGCTCTGCACTCAGGAATTACTCCTGGTGGTGCTCAGGTGACCATATGGGATGCTGGGAATCGAACCCGGGTCGGCCGCGTGCAAGGCAAACGCCCTACCCGCTGTGCTATCTGTGCTATCGCTCCAGCCCCAGGAAGCGATTTCTAAGTTTAGTCACAAGATGGCAGGCTGGCCTCGCGGAAGGGACAGTGCAGCCAAGAAGTGGATTTCTGAGCTTTATTTAGAAGGAACTCTGGCCAGATTTAGCACTCGGCTGAGCGTGGCGTGAGTGGAGTGGGAAGACGCTTGCACAACCAAGTGGCCTGGGGTACCTCTAAGGGAGCAAAGTGACACTCAGAAATCTGCAAGCCACGATACGGGTCCACCCGCGACTCTCCTCGGTCCCGCGCCCGATTTCTCTTTCGAGCCCCTACCTCCCCCTGCCCAAACCCGGCCCCTGGCTGCCCGGCGCTGGCCGCTCCCCCAGCCCCTCTCCTCCCGCGCCCCGGGAGAGGTGGGGGCGGAGGGGAGCAGCCTGGGGGGCGTGCATCCCGCCTCTGCGGGCCCCCCAGAACCCAAGAGACTCTGTGGGTCCCTCCGGCGGGGATCCTGAAGGCGGCTGGACGCCCCCCCCCCCCGCGCTTCCTCCGGGGACCTGGGGGATTCCGGGGCCGCCCCCTCGGCGCTCCGTCGGATAGTCCGGGTCTTTCATTTAAAGGGCTGGGCGGGCTCTCTGAAGACCCCACCCCCTAAACCTAACACCGGCGCCAGTCCCCGGCCGGGGACGTGGGAGACAGCTGGAGAGGGTCTGGGAGCCAGGTTTGAGCCCAGCGCCGCGTGCGAGCCCGAACACCGCCGGGAACGAGCCCCGAGGTGAGAGCCGAGAGTCTCCCCGGGTGTGACCCGAGAACTAGACACGAAAAACAGTCCTGGAGGTTTGGGGCAGGGCCGTTCCCTGCTACCGTCCCAAACCACCGCAGAGCTCTCGGCCCCGGGAAGCTGATGAGCGCAAAAGGACGAGAGGAAAACTATCGCCACTGCTTTACGCGGAAGGAAATTTCAAATCACCCCTGACATGACCGTCTCTTTCGAATAAAAGCTCAAAGAGCAGGGGGTCGGGCCTGAGGCGCCCCAAAGCTGCAGACTTGGGCGTGGCTTCTGGTGGGCGGGGCCTTCGTCGGGGCCTGGGTCCAGCTCATTAATCCCGTTTGGCTCCTCCCCTCTCCTATCGCAGCGTCCTGACCTTAGGATCTCCAGGGACCTCAGAACACCATCAGGTGTGGCCTGATGATGCCCAGCCCGCTGGGCGAGAGCAGCAAACGCCACATCAAACAGCCGAACACTGGGCCCCCTCCCCGACAACCCCTGGTCCCTGCGATTGGCAGAGTGACTGTAGTAGCTGATGAAGCCAAGGAAACCTAGGATAAGGGCCTGGTGACAAAGGAGGTCAAACCTAGCTCAGAATCCCAAAGTTGGAGAAATGGGGTGTACATGTTTGGGAATGAGTCAAGTTCTGTTAGGGGAGCTGTTAGGTAAAGGACTGGAGAGGAGGCAAAGTCTCTGACTTACCTGTACAACCTCCAACCCAAACAACTCCAACACGATCCCCACCCAGCACGGCTCTGCTGCATGTGACCCCTATGTTCTTTTTTTTTTTTTTTTGCTTTTTGGGTCACACCCAGCGATGCACAGGGGTTACTCCTGGCTCATGCACTCAGAAATCACTCCTGGTGGTGCTCGGGGGACCATATGGGATGCCGGGGAATCGAACCCGGGTCGGCCGCATGCAAGGCAAACACCCTACCCGCTATCGCTCTAGCCCCCTATATACTTTTTTTTTTTTTTTGCTTTTTGGGTCACACCCAGCGATGCTCAGGGGTTACTCCTGGCTTTGCACTCAGGAATCACTCCTGGCGGTGCTTGGGGGACCATATGGGATGCCGGGGATCGAACCCGGGTCGGCCACATGCAAGGCAAACGCCCTACCCGCTGTGCTATCACTCCAGCCCCACTTTTTAAATGATTGTCTGGGATGGCTTGATGGTTGGATGTCTGGATACGTGGAGAAACTGGGACCTGGCTAAGTCTCTCACCCTCACCACACTTCCCTGGACCCCTCTAGCTTCTGGAGCTTTCTGCACCGTCCAAGGTTCTCCCTCCTTACAGCAAGTGGGAAACATATGTCTGGGGGCCTGTTGTGAACCCTCAAGCCAACACTCAGGACAAAGCCAAAACAACCCGGAGGCAGGAGCACCAAAGGCTGGAGTACATCCGGGTGGGGGCCAGTAAGACAGGGCAGGATAAACGGGTGAAGCCAGGTGTTGATTCTTCCTGCCGGCCTCCATCCTCTCCCAGACTGCTCAGCTCCTTGAGAACATGGTCCAGAGCCCCAGAGATGTGGGGTCTTTACCCCAGCTGCTCTTCCCCCAGAGACTGCTGAAACTTTGCTATGTAACTTTTGAGGCTGGGAACACCTGGCTGCCCTCCTGCCCTGAAGAGAACATGCTGAACCTGATGGAAGGCAAAGCTAAAGCTCCAGCCCTTCTCACCATCGAAAGCCAGCTCTCCAGGGTAGAGTGAATAGGGAGCTGGTCTCTGCTGACTTCCGGCTTCTGAAAATGGCTGCTGTGAGGGGCTGGAGTGATAGCACAGTGGGTAGGGCATTTGCCTTGCATGTGGCCGACCCAGGTTCGAATCCCAGCATCCCATATGGTCCCCTGAGCACCGCCAGAGGTGATTCTTGAGTGCAGAGCCAGGAGTAACCCCTGTGCATTGCCGGGTGTGACCCAAAAAGCAAAAAAAAAAAAAAAAAAAAGGCTGCTGTGAGCTTTATGGGGTAGAGAATAAATTAAGGAGGTACACAGGCCAAGAGAGTTGAGTGGAATTCACTTCTTTTTTTTTTTTTTTGGTTTGGTTTATTTTAGGAGCTGGAGAGATAATACTAGTGGGTAGGGCATTTGCTTCGCACACAGCCAGCCTAGGTTTGATCCCCAGCACATCTGGTGACCCAAGCCCACCAGGAGTGAATCCTGGTGTGCAGAGCCAGAAGTAAGCCCTAAGCATTGCTGGGTGTGGCCCAAAATCCAAAATAACAAAACAAAATAAAAGGCTATTTCCTTTTTTTTTACATCTTATTTATTCAGAAAATAAAGCCCACTGACCCTTCCTTAAAACCCCATTGTCAGGGCTGGAGCAATAGCACAGCGGGTAGGGGATTTGCCTTGCACAAGGCTGACCCAGGTTCGATTCCCAGCATCCTATATGGTCCCCCGAGCACCGCCAGGAGTAATTCCTGAATGCAAAGCCAGGAGTAACCCCTGTTCATCGCTAGGTGTGACCCAAAGAGAAAAACAAAACAAAACATTGTCCTTTATACAACCTTCTGTCCTCCGCCTCAGGCAACCTTGATTCTTTTGTCCGTGTTCAGTGAAAATTCATTAAAAAAAAAAAAAGTTGGGGGGAGGCACACTACCTGAACTCAGGGATTACTCTTGCCTCTGTGCTCAGAGATAACTCCTGGCAGGCTTTGTAGCATTTCATTCTCTACAGTATGTGCAGAGAGGGGGAGAGGAGTATGAGCAGAGATAAGTGGGGAGTGGGGGTGGAGTACACTGTCTCCAGGACCTGGGTGCAGTTGTCTCTTTGAATCCATTTCTCACTTTCTCCAGGTTACTCCTGGTTCTGCATTCCAGAATTATTCTTGACAGTTTTGGGGGGGCCATATGAGATGCTGGGGATCAAACCTGGATTGGCCATGTGCAAGGCAAGTGTTCTACTTCTGTGCTATCTCTTCAGCCCTATGTCTTCTTTTCAACTAAGATATCAGGGTTGTGGCTCAAAGGACAGGAGGGGGAACAGAGGGAGACAGTCCCAAGTATAAGGCACTGGCCTTGCACAGCGCCAACCCAACCCCAGTCTGATCTCTGGCACTGCATATGGTCCCCAGAGCCCTACCAGGAGTGACCCTTAAGCACAGAGCCAGGAGTAAGCACAGCTGCTGTGGTCCAAGGCCCTACACTCTCAAGAATAAAAGGGCTGTAGTGCCTGCTCTGTAGACAGCCCTGGGTTCAATCCCCCATCACTACCTGGCCTCCTGAGCCCTGCTAGGAGCAACATTGAGCACCAAGCTGGGAGTATGCCCTGAGAGTTGCCAGGTGTGGCTCAAAACCAAAATTAAGTAATAATAAACTCCAATACCAGACAGCATCATCTGAAAAGTCTCAGATCCCTTTTGGCAGGGACCCAGATCTCGCCCCCCCACCCCGCCCCACCCAGCGTCCCAAGATCTGCTGAGCACGAGGGTACAGCCTTGTCCCCAGGAACTGCAGAAGCTCCACACAGGAGCTGGAAGAGACACTGAGACCAGCAGAGACTGTTTCTAGGACATCAGAGCTTAATCGCCCACATCCAGCATCTTGTTCAAAATAGCGGTCCCCGGCTGGTAAACCTGGGGGTGTTTCTCATCTGGAAAAGATCTCCAAGGGAAGAAGGTGGCGAGGCAGCAAAATGGTGGGTGCAATCAGGACTCACCCTGTTCTGTGAGGTCCAAGGACTGGATGTCGAAGTTTCAGGGGAACAATTTCCTCTGGTGCAGCCTAAGAATATTCTCCAATGAATATTGCTCATAATTTTTTCCAATATGGTCTAGTGTGGCTCTAACAGGACATGAGTCTTTGGCACTCAGGACTCAGTCCTGCAGGTGGCGTTTAAGGAGACTGGGCACGGTGCGGGGGTCAGGGGTGGGCAGTTCTAATGGGGAAATCTTCAGACTGGACCTGAAGTTGGTAGATGAGCGGAATCAGTGGAGTCTGCTTCCTGGCTCTTTCAAGTCTGTGGGGTTTTTGTTTGTTTGTTTATTTGTTTTTGCTTTTTGGGTCACACTCAGTGATGCACAGGGGTTACTCCTGGCTCACGCACTCAGAAATTACTCCTGGCAGTGCTCGGGGGACCATATGGGATGCTGGGAATCGAACCCAGGTTGGCCGCACACAGGGCAAATGCCCTCCCCACTGTGCTCTCACTCCAGCCCCAAATTTTTATTTAGTCAATCATGTTCTCTCTTGGACACACATTTCTCTCTCTCCCCTCGCATCTTCTTTTTTTTTTTTAATTGCTGTTGTTTTGGGGCCACACTGGCTCTGTATGGAGCACAGCCAGAATTGCTCCTGGTGGTGCTGGGGAGACCATATGGGATGCAGGGGATCAAACCTGGTTCAGCCATGTGCAAGGCAAATGCCTACCTGCTGTACTGTTGCTCTGGTTCCTTCCCTCACATCTAAGTAAAACTCTCTTGAAAAAAACTTTTTCTTCACTAAAAAAAATAAATAAATAAAACAAACAATCCCAAATATCAGGTGCTAGAAAGCACTTCAGAACCACGGCTGGTGAGTTATGATCAAGATGGGGGACTGCACAGTGGTGGACACACTGGGGTAAGGCTGGGGACTGGAGCTCAGCCGGGTCGGGGACCAAAGGCCTCAGGCAGCAGTAGAGATGAGGAGATGGGGAAGGGCAGACTAGAGTTGCGACTGTCGCTCTCCCCCGCTACCTCGGTCCTGGTACACGTGAACAGGGTCACACAAATAGCCAGCCAGTAGAAAAAATACCTTTTTATTAATTATTAGGAATAATCCATTCACTTAATGCAGGGTATATGTCAGAGAAGGTTCGTACTGCTGGATGGATGAAACGTGCAAGAAAAACGGTAAGAAAGGGGATGGTCCCCCACTTTCCACAAACTATAAACAGCAACATGAACACAGAATCACGAATAAGAGGGTCCGTTCTCATGTCTCCTCCCGCCCGATTCTTCTAGAATGTACCCGGGTGTGAGCTCTAGAGATGCCAGGGCAGCTGGAAGTTCTGGGCTGGGAGTGGGGTGCAGTGTGTGGCCTCAAAGTTGTGCATATGTTTTTGAGCCTGTGGAAAGAGGGCAGGGTGAGTGGGGTATGGAGCACCACCGGGGCACGACACACTTTTCCACCCTTCAGAGCCGCCTTCCCCACCAACTCTATAAAAGCTGTTCCTTCCCCTTCCCATGCTTAAAGGTACAGTTTCCAAGGAGCTCAGGATTCGGGTACCCCCTTTCTGCTTTCTTCTATCCCTAAGCTTACCAGAAACAGAGCCAGCTGCCGCCTTCCATCTGCACTCATGTCCTCCCCTGCAGAGAGGAGGGGCTCAGGAACCAGCCGGACACCTGCACAGTCGTCCCCTTTCTGGGCTCCCCGCAGCCCCACACCCCTGCCCAGACCCTCCTTACCCACGCTCCAGGGGAAGTCAGGCCCGTGCTCTGCCTGGTAGGAGCGGAGGACCGACACGCACCAGTCCTCCTCCACCTCCCAGCGGCTGTAGATGGAGGCTGCCGGGAGAGAGCAGCGCGGTCAGCAGCCTGGCCGCCCACCCCCCCCACCCCAACGCTTCCTCACGCCCCGCTCACCTTCCT
The DNA here is from genome assembly GCF_027595985.1 of Sorex araneus. NCBI lineage: Eukaryota > Metazoa > Chordata > Mammalia > Eulipotyphla > Soricidae > Sorex > Sorex araneus. Next base: position 31,449,971 of record NC_073303.1, on the reverse strand, counting down.
CCAGCTGTGAGGAGGCCTCCAGCCACTGCTTCACCACCTGCAGACCTTCCTCGGCCATCACCCGGGGATACCTAGAGAGGGGGCAGGGCACGTCAGGCCCCAATTCTCTCCACCCCTCCCCTGTACCTGTGTATCTGCAAACATGCACCTGTGTGTGCACGTACAGACACACAGACATGCACACACATACACACACACGCACGCACACACACACCACACATGTGCATGCACACATATATGCACACCCAAGTCTCACCGATGCTGCAGAAGCTTCAGCAGGAGGTCATTGCCTCGGTTGGACATGATGTCCTCGGGGACCCTGGGGATGAGAAGAACGGGCAGTGCAGGGCTGGAGTTGGGAAGGGAGGATCTTGGGGGGCAGAGGTGCCAGGCACTCACGTGGTGGTGATGATCTCATCCTTGGTTCTTCGGATCAGCAGCACAGGGCCCTGGAACCTTCAGAGGACAGTGCGATCAGGAGGGAGAGCTCAGTGGAAAGAGGACAACTGGCCACATGGCCCTGACACCTTACCCTGTGGAAGCAGGGTCCCACAGCCCTGCCTCCCCTGAGGGCTGAGAGAGCACTTAAGAATGGCCCTTGAGGGGACTGGAGAGACAGTACAATAGGCAGGGTGCTTGGCTTCCATGTGGCCAACCCAGGTTCGATCCTCAGTACCTCAGATGGTCCCCCGAGCACTGCCAGGAGTGCTCCCCGAGCACCGCAGGATGTGGCCAAAACAAGAATGGCGCTTGCAGGCAGAGAAATACTTCAACAAACTGGAGTATGTGCGCTTTGCATGCAGAAGGTCCAGGCTGCTCCTCGACATCGCCCCCTAACCAGTGCTGAGAGCGAAGCCCCCAGAGCCAGAGCAGGCCCTGTGCCCGCCTCTGCTCCAAGCCTGATCTTTCCGGAAGCTCCTGCCATCAAGCAGGAACCCTTTGTCAGGAGACCATCAGGAGGTCTGGGCACCCAGAGAACCTGGGGATGGGACGGACCAGATGGGGTGGGAGGTAGGAGGGTCACTCAGCGGATGTGACACGGATGTGGCCCGTCATTTACCAACGAGTACTAATGTTGGCCTGTGGACGCCCAGCAGAGTGAGACTGGGGGCGTGGGGCAAGGGTAACAAGCAGCCTGGGAAATCCTGCATCTGGCTTTGATCCATGATGGCAGGGACACGTACGTTTCCTGTTGGTTTTTCCCAGCCCCTCTGCCTGGCCTGTGTGGCCACAAATGATGTTACAAATATCCAGACAGCCCTTGGCAGAGGCAGGCTCCCCCCGCGGCCTCCCCCTGCAGCAGAGCCTGCAGGGAGAGTGCTGTGCGAGACGGCGCCCACCTCACCTGCACAGCTGCTCGGCGTTGTTCAGGTTGAGGTGCTGCCTCACGGTCCTGGTCACGAGGCCTCCTAGAGCGCGACGGAAGTGCAAGTAAATCCCTTGTCCAACCCAAGACCCCCGCACTGTGCCTGGGAAGGGAAGACTGAGGGCCCACGCAGAGTGGCCATCCTACTCCCCACGTGGAAAAGGAGCCCTCTCTGGCCATGGGAGCCCTCAGCTCTGGGCTCCCCCTTGCCTGCCTGGGTCGGCCTGGGGGCGGTACTCACTCCAGCTGTCGGGCATGACCTTCAAGGCCAAGGGCACCAGGTCATCAAAGGAGGCATCCAGGATCACGGCACTGATGTCCGGGTAGGACATGGCTGCCCATGTGGCTGATTCCAGACAGGGAAGACAGGTGAGGATCGAGGGGTCCCAGACACCACCCTACCCTCCATCCAGCAGTGCTAAGGGCTGAGTGCATATCCCTGGCGAGGCTGGGCCCTGTGCGGCTCCCTGGCCCCCTGCCTCATCCAGCCAGGCACTCTGGGGAGAGAGGACGCCCAAGTGCGTGCAGATGAAGTGAACGGAAATACCCACTTCTCTCCCCAGAATCCTTTTTAAGAGCCAGGCCTCAGGCTGGAGGGAGCTGTGACATGTATACACGAGGGCACCTTCCTCCAGACCCACCCAGAGTCCACGTCCCTCCTCTCCCGTAAGCCTCCACCCCAGCCCCGGGCCGCCAGAGCTTCCCCCAACGCTGCTTGAAGCGGGGCGGCGGGAGGCGGGTACCAGTGAAGCCGCCGATGGACCAGGCGTAGATGATGATGTCCTGGGGCTGGAAGCCCAGGCGGTGGATGGCGTACTGCACCACCACGTCCATGGCATTGGCCTCATTCTGCGGGAACGGCACACCCTGGGGGACGAAGCACGGGCGCGTTGGCAAACAAGGCCTGCCACCGCAACCAGCGCGAGCCCTTCCTGCAACTGTGCTGTGACAGACGGACAGGGACAGAAGACGGGAGCTGTTTGGTGCAAAAACCAGCTGCTTACGATAGGACCCGCCTCCCCTCCTGCCGACACCCCATGGTGAGCCGAGAAGTCGAGCTCCCCAGAACACAGGTGAGGAGGGGCCCCCACCCCATGGCTGACCTGCAGGACACAGCCCGTGAGCCAGGAAAAAGGGGTCCAGAGAGGGGCTCACCGTGCTTCCGGCAAAGCCTGGATGGTTCCATCCCAGAACGGAGTAGCCACCTGTGTCACAGGGGAGGAGACATTAGGAGAGGGACAGCAGGACGCTGGAGGTCTGGAGCCCCCACCCCGTTCCCCCAACCCCCGCCCCAGCCCAGAGGCAATGACTCCAGGGCTTCCTGGAATGGGGAGAAGATTCTGAAGGGGCTGAGGTTCTGAAAAATCACTCGGGGCTTCAAGTTCATCATCTGTCAAGTGGGCTGGAGGACACGTGAGTGAAGGGAAGGGGGAAGAGGAAAGGGGGGGAGCTTGGGGGACAAGGACCAAGAGGACGGGTGCCAGCAACAGAGCCACCGGGCAGTCCTCCCAGCTCACCAGAGCAAGCGCCAGGCCCGGGGCGCCCACAGCAGAGTACGGGAAGGTGGGACCCCCCAGTGCCAGGGCAGGGCAAGCAGATGGGCTCCCGGGCCTTACCTTCCAGAGGCGTGGAGATGCAGCCCACCTCATAGAAGCCGGCGTTGCCCTCACAGCAGATCACCTGCAGGAGGAGGCGGGGAGGAGGGTGGGCAGGAGCCACACTGGGGCTGCGCCCCTCATGGCAGGGGGCTTTGCCGGAGGAGCGGAAACTTCTCATTTGAACAGGTCGGTAAGTGGAGAAGCAAGTGCTGGGTGCAGCGGGCCAGGAGGCAGAGCGGAGGTCAGCGTGGCCCAGGCACCCTCCATGCTCCCCGGGGGATCACTCAGGAATATTATATATTATATTTTATATTTTTTCCTTCCTCTCATTTGGACCTATTTTTTTTAATTTTTAATTTTTTTTTCTTTTTGGGTCACACCCGGCGATGCACAGGGGTTACTCCTGGCTCTGCACTCAGGAATTACCCCTGGCGTTGCTCAGGGGACCATATGGGATGCTGGGAATCGAACCCGGGTTGGCCACGTACAAGGCAAACTCCCTACCCACTGTGCTATTGCTCCAGCCCCTGGACCTAGTTTTTGTTTCTGGCACTGGGGGGATGGAACCCCAAAGCCTCACCCGTACGAAGCACTTGTCTGAATCCTGAGCCCTTTGGTGTGGGAAGCCGATGGCCCCCTGGGTCGCCCCTGCAGGCCTGGGCTGGGTGTGTGTGAGCACTATCAAATGATGCCCCAAGCAGGAGCCAGGATTGGCGGGACCTGTGGATACTCCCTCGAAAGCTGGCAGGGCAGGTCCCTGAGCCCCCGACTGCGGGATTCAAGCTCTCCCCGGGGCCCCTGTGAGGAGCTGGGAGCCAGGCTGCCTTACTGCACGCGGTCCCAACCTACTGTGTGAGCTGGAAAGTGACTCTGGCCTCAGTTTCATCATCTGGCAAATGGGCTAATGTGTGTAGTACCTCTCTCACAGCAGGGGGAGAGGGACTAAGTATACCCTTTGTGGTAAATGCTGTCGAGGTGGTTATTAGAATGATTTGTTTTTAGTCCTTGAATGTCAGCTCTTAGTTCCTCTTCTCTCCTCACACACCCCTGCACCAGTGGTCTCTAGAATGGAGCTGGGAGCTGGGGTTACCCCCAGGTGCGCTTTCTTTAGCCTGGGACCCCCAGGACCCCCACTGCCCTCCCCACACTCTGCCTTTAGGGTCCCCACTCCCTCTCACCAGCTTCTGTCCCTGGGGCTCGGCTGTCCCCCGCCGGTCCACAAACATGGTGTCAATCTCGTTGCAATCACAGGCCAGCAGTTTGGCCCGACGCCCGTTGCTCTGGGGGGGGAGACACAAAAGGCCAGTCGTCAGGAGCAGGAGGCCACATCCCCGGGAATATGGGCCGAGGGGCGCGGGGACCGGGACCCTCACCTCTTCCACCAGCCGCGCCTGGCCTTGCAACAGCACGGGCATGAGGGCCTTCTGGAGCAGGTACACAGAGCCAGGGTACAGCATCCGGCGCCCCAGGGTGTGTGCCACCAGGTAGCTGTGGGGAACACAGGGTCAACCGGTCTCCAGCCCCGGGGGAACCAGGCCCCGCTGCCCACAGACTCTGCGGTCTGCTTCACCTCGACTGTCGCAACTTCATTTTCATCTTTCACAACTTAATGAAATCACGTATGTATCGGGCTGTTATTCATCAGACTGTTTTTCTGGTCACCTTTGCAAGATAGACATTTGCTGCTACAGCCCAGGACATACATTAAGTTTGGTGGAAAAATACTCTCTGTGCAAGTCAAGGCAAAGCTAGCATCAAATGTGATCCTCCTCGGGGCCAGAATGGTAGGCAGTTTGCTTTGCACTCGGCCAACCAGGGTTCAATCCCTGACACCCCAAATGACCCCCTGAGCATGGTCAGACAAGATCCCCAACATAATCAGAAGCTCTGAGCACAGTCAGGTGAGGCTCAAAAACAAAACAAAAATATCTTAATGTCACTGTCACTGACATCCCATTGCTCATTGATTTGTTCCAGCGGGCACCAGTAACGTCTCTCATTGTGAGACTTGTTGTTACTGTTTTTGGCATATCCAGCAAAGGTCCCCAAATGAATACATGACTTCCCAGATTTATTAGAAGGTCAGGATCCAGTCTGCTAGATGCCAGACTAGATCGCATATTCTACCGGGGCAGATATGGCCGTGGGTCCACTGTGACTGATCTACTGCTTAGTGCCACACAGCAGGTGACTGGAGCAGAGCGCCAGAGTAGGGGCTTAATAAACACTGACTGAGGGGTCAGGGAGACGGCTTGGTGGGCCGATTAGGAGACCTGGGTTTGATCCCTCAGCACCTCCAGGAATTCCCAAGCCCAGAGCCAAGAATAGCCCGAGTGTTGGTAGGTGTGGTTCAAAAAATAAAAAATACAAAAATAAAAATTGTCTGAATAAATACATTAATCTAGACAAGGTAAGAAGCAGTGGTTGGTGCAAGTCCTGAAAAAGACAAGCATTTCTAGCAAATCCCAAAGAAGGGGGCCGGAGAGCAGAGCAGATAAGGAGCTTGTCTGGCACATGTCTGATCTGGGTTCAATCCCTGGCACCCCACATGGAGTTGGTCCTCAAGGGGCAAGGTGAAAGCCCTTTAGAATGTCACCTCCCTCTGCCTTACCAACCCCAGGAGTTGATCACCCCAGACACAGAGGCTGGTTTAGGACACAGACACTGTTTACCCAGATGCAGCCACAGGGCGGTGGCTGGGCCTCTCTCCTCCCCTCTCACCCGCACTGAAAGAGCTTTTGTGTGACATGGAACTGTGCTAACAGCCACACTCTTCATGTGCACCGAGCCCTCAGGCCTCTCTGAGCCTTGCACCACAGAAAGGCAGATGAAAAACTGGGCTGGAGAGACAGTGCAACAGGTAAGGCATTTGCCTTGCATAGGAGTGATCCCTGAGCACAGAGCCAGGAGTAGGCCCTGAGTACTGCTGAACGTGACCCAAAATTTAAAAAATTTTTTTCTCTTTTAAAATGAGGCCCCTCACTTACAGGGAGTAAGGTGCTTGCCTTTCACACGGCCAACTGGGGTTTGATTCCCGCCACCTCTTGTGGTCCCCCTGGCACTGCCAGGAGTGATTCCTGAGTGCAGAGCCAGGAGTATTGCCAGGTGTGGCCCCAAAAGACTAAAACAATCACCACAAATCAGCCCAAACGAGCGTGATTTTACCGCGGAGTCTCCAGTCCCACGGCCCCGGCGCTGTGTCCCGCCCGGCGTCCCCGCGCACCTGGTGACCTGGCAGGGCAGCTTCTTGACCCGGTTGAGGAGCGTGTCGGCCTTCCCGCGGTGCAGGGGCTCGGGCCGGAGCAGGGCCACCCCTCGACGGGAAGGGCCCCCTCGGGACTCTCTTCTGAGGAGCGAGAAGACACGGGCAGGGGGTGAGGGGTTGGACCTGGGAGGCCGGGAGGGCGGCGGGGAGGGGGGGTCAAGGAAGGGCGCTGGGGGGCTGGCGCTGGGCGGGGACCTGAGCAGGGGGGCGCGGGCGGGGGCGGGGGCTCACCGGCTGCTGGGCTCCTCCCAGTGGAAGTCCACGGGCCAGCTCCGGAAGTCGAAGTTGTAGTTGGCCAGCTGCTTCTGTGGCCCCCGGGAGAGAGAGAGCAGGGAGGAGGTGAGATGGGGAGGGGGAAAGCCCCTCCCCCCACCGTAATCTAGGGAACTGGGTAGCATCGGGGAGACAAGCAGATGGCAACACCATGAGGTTCTCGGGGGCCAAGTCTGGCCCAGGCCAGAAACCCAGCCCGAAAGGAGGCCGTGTATACAAAATGATTAAATCCCCTCCCTAAAACCCAGCCTGTCCGAGAGTCTCCGGAACAGGGGGCTGCTGGCACGTGAGCGCCCTCCCTGCATCCTTTACTGGCGGGGCGCCCAGAGGCTGAGACCACCCCGAGGACCTGAAGATTGTGGGAGAGGGGTGCTGTGCGCCCACCGCAGCGCTGGTGCACCGGGGTCACCCCGACAAGGCCCCCTCTGACTTTTTCTTTGTCACGGCTGCCTCCCTCCCCTCAGCTCTGCGGTCACACAGACCATCTGCGCCACGGGCACCCCACTGTGTCGGCCACAGGCTCTGTGGGGGCAGCGGGGCTGAGCCTTCTACTCTGCCGCATTCCTCCCCGCCCCAGCGCCGGGCATTCTGTTTTGAGAATTGTTGTTAATTTCTCCATCAGAAAATTTTTCAAGACTTTCAAAAATAATGAGACAGACAGAGACAAAGATAGATAGATAGAGAGAGAGAGAGAGAGAGACTGTGAGAGACTGTGAGAGAAAGGAAGAGAGAGGGATAAAGAGCCTTGAGAGAGTGAGAGAGAGAGACAGAGAGAAACTGGACAGAACTATAAATGGCAAAACAAAGCAACCTGAACAAAAACACATTCCAGTCACGCTTGGAAGTGACCCCAGACCAGCCACTTGCTCGGTGACTCTGCTGTGGCCATTTAACCTCTTTCTGCCTGTTTCCTCAGATGTATACACGGGGGCAATAACTGCTCTCTGCCGGCGGGCAGATTAGAAAGGCTGGCTGCAAGACGCCCCAGACAGCCGCGCACCGGAGCAGCATCACCGAACCCCATTAAATGCGCGTGTGCAGTAGCCAGAAATGCGACGGAGGAGCTCAGGGCCGTCTGATCCCAGAAACCCCACTGCAAAAGGAAAGGGCTTCATAGGCACCCCCACCCCCAGCTCCTTCTCAGAGATAATCACACGCCAGCAGCAGTGGGGCTGGCACGGTTCCAAGGACTCTCTGCCCCGGCTTTCCCCCCACCCGGAACCTCGCTGTGCCCCCAGGCACAGGAGTGGACATAACCTGTCCATCTTGCCCCCTCCCTGGACGAAAAACGAGTCTGGCATTTAATGCACGTGGCAGAAAGAAGCAATCACAGAACTGAGCCTCTGTGATACGGGGTCAGGCCCATTCTAGGAAACGCCACGGAAGGTCTCCACATCCAGACGACCTCTGCAGGGGGAGGGGGAAGGGCGGAGGACCGTGCCAGTGGAATATTCCATTCGAAGTGGTAGAGGAAAGAGCCCTCAGGCCGGCAGTTTACGAGCAGAGCAAACACCCAGCATGGCGGGAGGCAAAACACACCATCTTCTCCCCCTGGCAGAGCCCAGGCCAGGAGCTCTGGGGTGACAGCAGAGCTCGCAGCTGCCAGGAGCCCGTCTGGCTCCTTTCCTGCCCTCTCTCACCTTGTTTTCTGCTGAGTGATTCCTGTGTGTGGCCTCTAAGATGGTGATAAACTGCCGGTACTGGGGGTTGGTCCAGCGGCCGATACCTGTAGATGACGGGAAAGTGTTTGGAAAAGCCAAAAAACAAGATGAGTGGCTGACAGGGAGAGAACTGGCAATGGGAGAGGGGAAGTTGGGGAGCCCCAGGCTAAGCAGCCCACCACCCCCACAGAACGCGTGGCTGCTTGCAGCTCCTCCTAAGCACCTTCAGTTTGCTGCTTTGTAGACTATCAACCTTCTCCTCTCCAGAACATTCATTCTTCCTAGTTTTTTTTTTTTTGCTTTTTGGGTCACACCCGGCGATGCTCAGGGGTTACTCCTGGCTCTGCACTCAGGAATTACCCCTGGCGGTGCTTAGGGGACCCTATGGGATGCTGGGAATCGAACCCGGGTCGGCCGCGTGCAAGGCAAACGCCCTACCCGCTGTGCTATCGCTCCAGCCCCCATTCTTCCTAGTTTTAAACACTGTCCCACACCCCCATCCTCTCCCCTGGCTATTCGCTCCTGCTAACATCTGGCTTCTCCTGCTACCTTCTGTCATCTTCCGTGCTCTTATGCCCCACTAGCCTGCTGCACAGCTTTGCCTCTTGCTGTCCTCACTGAAGCCAAGTCCCTTTCCTTCACTCTCATTCTCTTCACCTGTGCCCCTCAAGCTTCCTGTCCCTAAATCCCCTCCTCTGCTTCCCGAGTCTTTCTTTGGCTCTTTCCCATTCTGATGGCTCCTTCCCGGCCTCTGTCCCTCTCACCCCCGAAACACCCCGTTTCCAGCTCCCCTCTCCTCCCTTCAGCAGCCCCCTCAGCACTTGCACATGCTTCTCCTTCCCCACTGAGGTCTCTCTAACCCTGGTGTTCCTGCTTCCACTGACCCACAGATGCCATATGTCAGGCACTATTTGGATGTGGGGGAGACAATAAGGTCCTGGCCTTCAGAGAGCTGGTATTTTGGCTGGGGATGGCGTGGGGGGGGGAGCTAGAGAAAAACAAATAAGCACAGGAGGGGCTGGAGCGATAGCACAGCGGGTTGGCCGTTTGCCTTGCACGCGGCCGACCCGGGTTCGAATCCCAGCATCCCATAGGGTCCCCTGAGCACTGCCAGGAATAATTCCTGAGTGTAGAGCCAGAAGTAACCCCTGTGCATAGCCGGGTGTGACCCAAATAGCAAACAAAACAAAACAAAACAAAACAAACAAATAAGCACAGGAGAAATTCAGAGAGGTGTACTATTAAAAAACAAAACCAGGTGTACTAGAGGGACTGCCCAGAGGGCTGGGCACAGGTGCTGCATGTGGGAGTTCGGAGATTGATCTCTGCCCCCACAGGGTTTCTCAAGCCCCGCTGAGTGAACACCAAGCTCTGGGCCAGGAGTAACTCTGAGCAGCCCCAAAAATAAAAAAGGAAGAAAAGAAAACCAGGGCCATGGAGATGGCTCAAAGGGCTGGCGCACAGGCTTTACAAAGGGCACCTGGACCTGGTCCCCTGCATGTTCCCCCAGCACCACCGGAAGCTCCCTCCAAGCACTGAGCCAGGAAGGATCTCTGAGCATCATCAGGTGTGGCCCAAACAATAAGAAAACTAGAATGAGAGAACCCCCAAATAATACTGAGAATGGTGCAAGCTACAGAATGATATGTGAGTGATGTCATGCATACAAAATGATTAAACTAGTGTTACATATTTCATAGGTCTCAAACATATACTGTTTTTACATTTGAAAACTCTAAAATAGATTGAATTTTATCATTTATGACAGCTTAGACCTGATGCCACGAGGTATATATTGTATAAAAAGATAAGAATATAGAGGCGGGGGGGGGGGTCGTCGAAGTGATAATACAGCAGGTAGGGCATTTGCCTTACACACAGCTGACCTGAGTTCCATCTCCAGAACCCCATATGGTTCTCCAGCATTACCAGGAGTGATCCCTGAGCACTGCCAGGTGTGGCCCTCTTCCTCCCCCCACACACAAAAAAGTACAGGTGCCAGTATGATAGTACAACGAGTAGGGCACTTTCCTTGCACCCTACCCAGCACCACATACAGCTGCCTGAGCCAGGAGTAATGATGCCGGAACACAGTCTCCAGCACTGCTGGGTGTGGCCCCCAAAACAAACAACGAAAGAATATAGCCCAGGAAAGAAAACATCACACCAGATAACCATGGTTGTGTAGGGAAAGAGGGACAAGGAATCGAGGAAGATGCCAATGTGAACACCTACTCTGTCATGCTTGAGAATTTTTGGGGGGGATGAGGGCTGGGTTTGGTTACACCAGGCAGTGCTCAGAGATGACTCTTGCTCTATGCTCAGGGATCATGCCTGCCTGGCAGTGCTCAAGGGGTTTGTATTGATGCCAGGGATCACACTGATGCCAGGGATCAAAATGGGATGGGGGGGGGCTGGAGCGATGGTACAGCGGGTAGGGCATTTGCCTTGCACGCAGCTGACCCAGATTAGACCCCCGGCATCCCATATAGTCCCCTGAGTACTGCCACGAGTAATTCCTGAGTGCAGGAGTTACCCCTGAGTACTGCCAGGTGTGACCCAAAGAGCCAGAAAAAGAGAGAAAAATGGGGTTGGCTGTGTTCAAGGCAAGAACCTTCACCCCTATTCTAGCTCTCTGCCCTGTAATGCTTTAGAATTTTATTGACAAGATGCATTTGAAGCAAATATCACAAAACATAAACATCTTAGTGCTGTCTGTTCCTAGACTTTCTGAACTTAATTTTTTTCAAATAAAAAACATTAATAAAACTCGGAAGACAAAACTGAGGTGTGGAAGCTCCTCTTAGCACTAGTCAGGAAGGCAAGAGCCCAGCCCAAGAACAGAAGTACAACGAGTGCAGGAGGTTCTGATTCAGACCTGGACCAGTCACGGCCACGACCCAACGCCCTTGTCTCACAGCGTCCCAATCCTGTGTGCTGTATGTTGCATGTGGGGAATGGGGAACAGGACACATGATATATTTTTGGTTTGGGGGCTGCAAATGGTGCTCAGGGCTTACTCCTGAGTATAGATACTCAGGAATTACTCTTGGCAGGCTCAGGGGACCCTATCGGATGCTGAAGATCGAACCCACGTCGGACATATGCAAGGCAAACACCGTACCCACTGTACTACCGCTCTCAGCCCCATCAAACATACATTCAGTTCTGAAAACACAGCAGGGGAGTGGGGAGATGGCTCACAGGGCTGGATGTGCTCTGCATGCAGGAAGCTCAGGTCTGCTACCCAGTACTATGTGATCTCCTGAGCTCGCCAGCAACTACCTCCACACAACAAGCTGGATGGATTCCTTGGGCACCGCCAGATATCACTAACTGCACCCCTCCATTTAATAAAAAAAATACATATAAAGCAAGCAGTTACATGGTCACCCAGGTTTAGAAAGAGCACAGGGGCCTGAGAGATAGTACAGCAGACTGCCTTGCAAATGGCCAACCCGGGTTCGATCCCTGGCACCCCTTATGGTCCCAAGTCAGCCAAGCTTGATCCCTGAGCGCAGAGCCAGGAGTAAACCATGAGCACCTCCTGGTGTAGCCTTAAATCAAAAAAAAAAAAAGAAAAGAAAAAAAAAGAAAGAGCACAAATCCCCCTTCTACCAAGAGTCCTTCTCTTCCCATGCCCATTCTCTCCTGCTTTTCTTGATGTCCATGTTTGGGGCTGGAGTGATAATGCAGTGAATAAAGCATCTGCCTGCCTGCAGCCACGCTGGGTTCTATCCCCAGCATCCCCTATGGTCCCCCCGAGCCCGCTGGGAGTGATCCCTGAATGCAGAGCCAGGAGTAAGGCCTGAACCCAGCTGGGTATTACCCAAAATCAAAAAATAAAAAAGGGACCCATGTTTTCCCTTAGTGTTAGAGATGCAGTCCTTGGGAATTTTCTATAAATGGAAACATCAGTTATTTGACGATCAGCTTCCTTCATTCAATCTCCCATGAGACTCCGCTGTGTGTGTCCAGGGTTCTCCTACAGGACTGGAACCCGGGGTAGCCATCCCAGCCAGGGGGCTGCTTCCAGCTGAGAATCACTGCGACATGTGTATGTGTGAATATGGAAGTGTCGCGGGCTGTATGCACACGCAGAACAACACCACCCTTCTTATTGACTTTCTAAAATATTTGTGATTCAAGGAAAAGGTTAACCCTCGGCCATTCTCAGTGATTTCCCTCCAGGGCCCAACATAAATCTGTGTCTGCAGAATCCAAGCAGGTTCCCCGCGTACCTACCTCGGAGGCAGGCCACACCCGCCAGCAGTAGCAGCAGTGTCCCAGCATAGTGAGAAAATGGCACCACTTTGGACAAACTCAAGTAACCTGGGAGGGGACAGAGACTGTGTGAGAAGTGCTCCCCATTGCCTCTGGGCTCCTCTTCCCAGCTGAGTCCCAACATCCACCCCACACCCCGCCCTTGGGGACGCGCGTGCCCTCAGAGGAAGAGGAGGAAAGGCATGCCATCCTCAAGGCCGCCCGCTCCTCCTCTTCTCGGGGCAGCCCCTCTGCCAACAACCTGCCCCCGTCCTGCCCGCCACCGTTAAAAACCGCACTGACCTTTCCTGTACAAGTAGAAAAAGGCAAAAGGAGAGGAGTAGTAAGAGATGGACCAGAAGACGGAAGCCTGCACAGAGAGACAGGAAGAAGCAATCAGTACCCGGCACACACAGGCCTGCCGCTCGCAGGCCGGCCTCTTAGCAAAGTGACCAACGAGGGACATCATTTCAAGTCCCTAGTCTGTGTCTGACATCATGCATAGAGATTAGGTGCTCAAAACTTTGTTAGTTTGTTTTTGTTTTAGGGGGCTTTGGGGCCACACCAGATTATGCTCAGGGATCACTCTGGCAGTGCTCAGGGCATCATAGGTGGTGCCCGCTGTACTATCTCTACGGTGCTACAGTAGGTGCTCAGATTGTTGCAAGGCAGCATGCCAGGGGCCTGGGGATGTACTTCTGTGGCAAAAAGCATGCTCTGCATATAAACGGATGTGGATCCAAACTCTGGTACAAAAAATTAATAGAGAAAGGCCATGTGTCCGAGCATAAAAGACACTAGAAAAACCTGGTACAGATTCTCAGCTCATCTGTGGACAAAATTTCATCACATTTAAAGGAAAATCTTGGGACAGAGAGGTTTAGGCTCTTGCCTTGCATGCAGCCAACCCGGGTTCAATCCCCAGCACTTGCAAATGGTCCCTCGAGCATCATTAGGTGTGGCCCAACCCCCACTCCCAAATAAAAATAATAAAGCAAAAGCCACTCTCCCCACTCTCTAATCTACCCTGCTCAAACAGACCCTGGCCTGGTCCCCAAGAGATGCGCAAACGTCACCACAGGAACCCTGCCAGAGAGAACAGCTGTCTTTGCAGCCAAAGAGGTTAGTTGCCAGGGAGGACAGGCCACTGGGGACTGCAGGACTCAGCACCTGCAGACGGTCCCCAAAGTAAACACATTTTCCTCATGGTTCAGCTGCCCCAGAGAAAGCCATGCATGCATCAAAAGGGAGCACCATGGCTGGTGACACCCCCCCCCAGGGACCTGCGGGGCGTCTGTGGCTGCAGAGTCCAGAGCCTCCCCCACCCCCAGGGCTCTGCCATCTCCCAAGCTGGAGAAAACGCAGAAAGGCAGCAAAGCCTAAAAAGATGCAGGCCTAGAAGCCAGGGCAGACGTACCAGAGCCAGGATGCTGTCGGCATGCTTCTCCAGGGCGCGGGGCTGATAGTATGTATCCTGCCAAAAGAGATGGCTGAGTTCTGCATCTTGCCCATAGGACCAGGCCCTTACCTTTCAGAAGTCCTGAGGTATGTCCTCTTATTTCCAAGGCTCTCCTGGAACATCCCTAGTTCCCATCCCCCTCTCCAAACCGAACTATAAGAACAGCAGAACTTGAAGCAAAAGTGAAAGCAGCTTAGGATGACTATTTTTTTTTTTCCTTTGTGGGTCACACTTGGTAATGCACAGGGGTTACTCTTGGCTCAGCACTCAGGAATTACTCATGGCAGTGCTCGGGGGATCATAGGGAATGCTGGGAATTGAACCTGGGTCGACCTCATGCGAGGCAAACGCCCTACCCGCTGTGCTATCGCTCCAGCCCCTAGGATGACTTTTGTTCTTTTTCACAACCCGGTTTGTAGGCATAGGAGGAGGAGGGCTAACAAGACAGGAAGGATCCAAGGGCAACTTTAAGAGAACAGCATGAGAAAGAGCGGGTATGATAAAGAAGAGTAGTGGCTGGGGTGGGCAGTTTGTCGGGGGCTGTAAACATAATTTGAAACTATGACAGATAAGAAGAGAGCGTTTAGGGGCAAGGCCTAGCATCACCCCCAGCTTTCACGACGGCAACGGTTTCGGAGTATCCAGGGGAGTTTGTGGAGTCGGGTGATGGGCCGCGGACACAAGATCTGCTGAAGATGCCATTTGATATTCGGGGCCGGGGTTGGGGCGAGTGGAAACGGAATCGGGGGAGAGATCAAGGGACACTCGGGTACGAAGGAATCAAGAACTGAATCGCACATCATCAGCTCCCCGCTCCACGCAGGGTCTCTTCCAGGACCCGAGGAGTCAACTGGGAACGGCACGAACCACGACAGACAGGTGGGGGGTCGCGAGTGGGGCCAGCCCCGTGGCCGGGGAGAGACAGCGGCGGCCAAACGGCGGTGAGGCGGCGGCCACCGCACCGCAGTGACTTGAACCCGGGAAGCACGACGCGCACAGACTTGAGGCAACTACTTGACAAGCCGATCCCCCCCGTTTCCAACCATGGGCGATTCTCGGGGAGCAAAGGCCGCAAAGGGGTTTGGGCCGTACCATGTTCCTGGCCAGGGGAGAACTGGACTCACCCAGGAGCTGGCGGGGGTGCTAGGAACCGAAGTTGGGGTTTCCGTGATGCTGGGCTGGGGCCTTTCAGAGTCTCTTTCCCGGTAGATTTTGTAAAGCCGGGGCCCGAGGACGCAGCTCAGCAGCTTCGCCATGGCCCCGGCTCGGGCCGCGGCTGCTCCGGCAGCGGAGCCACCTGCTGGCCCCGCCCTCCCCGGACTCCAAGGTGCTGCGTGATCTTGACGTCATCACGTACCGGCTCCGCCTGGACCGGAGTCGAGACTTTTTCTGCGCTTCTGGGGGAAGAGTTTCGCGCAGTCGACCCTACGGGTGCCGCAATGGCCAAAAATTAATCAAAAGCGTTTGGAGCGCCGCGGTGGAAAGTTAACTGGCAGAGTTAAAGTGCTTCCGGATTCTCCCCCACCCCACCCCCGATCGCTTGATTTGGGTCGACTCCCCAGCGACAGTGAGAAGCAGGGGTACGATTAGGAACCTCTGGGGAAAAAAAAACACAACCGGGCCGGAGCGATAGTACAGCGGAGAGGGCGTTTGCTTTGTATTCGTTGGACTTGGTTCAATCCCCAGCATCCCATATGGTCCCCCAAGCACCGCCAGGAGTAATTCCTGAGTGCAGAGCCAGGAGTAACCCCTGAGCATAGCTGGGTGTGACCCCAAAAGTGAAAAAAGAAAACAAACCTCTGGACTCGGGGATAAGAAAGGAGGAAAAAATAGGACCCCTCTGGCTTTCCAACCTCTATGGAAAACCATATGGTGATTTCTCAAATAATTAAGAGCAAGGGCCGGAGAGAGAGTAAAAGAGTTAAGTGCTTGTGCGGGGCCGGAGGGATAGGGTAGGGAGTTTGCCTCGCACGCAGCCATGCATGGCACCATATGGTTCCCCCTACCTCACCCCGCGCCATCCCAGCACTGCCAGGAGTGATCCCTAAACGTGCGTTATCCTGAACATTGCCGAGGATTGCCCCCAAAACAAGAATTTTAAAAATAAAAAGCAAAGTGCTCTCTCTCGCCACATAGTTTTCACCACTAGGGAGCGACTAGAGCACGGAGCACCGTTGGGTGTGGCCATTTTTTTTTTTTTTTTTAATAAGTAGACGCCAGAGAGACAACAGAGAGTTAAAGCACTTACCTTGCAAGCGGCAGGCACATTCCCTGGATCCTGACACTCCAAGGTCTTCGGAGCACCGCAGGGGAGAAACACCTCCACTTGGGGAGTAGCCCTGCTCCCCAAGCATTACCAAGTGTGGGGCAAACAAACAAACAATTATAAATAGAACTACCATATGATCCTTCAATTTCACTGCTAGGTATCTATCCAAAGAACACAAATACACTGATTGGAAAACATATGTACACCTCTATGATGTACACTCGCAGGGCTTTCTAATAGCCAAGACCTAGAAAACAACCCAAGTGCCCAATGGCAAATGAGTGGATAAGGATGTGATGAGGCAGAGAGATGGTTTAAATAGTCGGAGGCTATTTAGAGGCTTGCTTTGCTTGTGTTCCATCCCTGCATGCTTGCCCACACCCCTACTTGGATGCACCTTTGGCAAAGTGCCTAATGAGTGGCCTCTGGCAAGAACTCCCACTGGGGAGGCCCTATAAAATGAAAATAAAGGGGCCTGAGAGATACAGGGGGTAGGGTTCTTGCCAGGCATAAGGATGACCCAGGTACAATCCCTGGCACCTCATACAGTCCCCTGAGTCTGCCAAGAGTGATCTCTGAGTACAGAGCCCTGAGCATGGCTGGGTGTGACCCCTGAACAAAACAAAAAGTAAAATAAAAATATGAAAATATGACATATAAACACAGTGGAAGAGTGCTTAGCTGTTAGAAAAAGACAAAGTCTTGCCTTCTGTTAAGCTAAGCAAAAAAATCAAAAGGAGACAAATAGCAGATGATCTCATTCATACGTGGCATAAAAAGAAAGCAAGAAAACAAAGTCCAGTAAGTCAAACACATAGACTCTGACCACAAAACTGAGGTTATCGGGATGTGAGGGTGGTGGAGTGGGCTTAAAGGGTTCAATAAACTGCTGTGGAGGGATATTGGCGTTTTGATGATGGGCTTGGGGTGGTGACATTGCTCCCTATGACAAAGAAGAAAATATAAGAGCCAAAGAGGTAAGACAGCAGGTAAAATGCTTGCCTTGCATGTATTCAAGCTAGGCTCAATTCCTGGCAACACATATAACCTCCTAAGTGCTCCCAGGTGTGATTCCTGCGCACAGAGCCAGGAGTAAGCTCTGAGCATCTCTGAGTTTGACAGAAGAAGGAGGAGGAAAAGGAAAAGGAGTGTGTGTGGGGGGGCATGTAACAACAAAAAAAAAGTTGTAACTGTATCTCATGGTGATTCAATAAAAAAACAAGCAAAAAAAGTTACTGAGAGAGGGAAGAGAAGAAAAGTGCCTGCCATAGAGGTAGGGGCGATGGTTGTTGGAACATTGTGTGACTAAAACCTAATCATTAACAGCTTTGTAATAGTCCATCTGATGGTGATTCAATAAAAAAAATCATAAATAAAAAGAAATCAAACAGTCTTCTTTTTTTTTTTTCTTTTTAGGTCACATCTGGTAATGCTTAGAGATTACTCCTAGCTTTGCACTCAAGAATTAGTCTGGCATGCTCGTCGGACCATATGGGATGCTGGGAATCGAACCTGGGGTCAGCCGCGTGCAAGGCAAACGTCCTACCCACTGTACCCACTCCCCCTCAAGCAGCCTTCTAAGATGAGTAATTGGATTTCCCTCTTCCCATATCCAATAAGGTGAGTCAATAAAGTTAAAAATCATACATGATAACCTGTCAGCATCTCTATTACATACCATAATGCCTAAAATGAGAGAGAAAGAGAAAGAGAGGAAAGAGTGGTGCCTGCCATAGAGGCAGACTGGGGTGGGGTGTGTGGGGGGCTGATGAGAAGGAAACTGGGGACATTGTCACTTGTCACTTGTCATCCCATTGATCTTTTATTTGCTCGAGCGGGCACCACTAATGTCTCCATTCGTCCCTGTCACGTGCTAGTGTAGCCCAGTGATATCTGCTCGCTCTAGGAACAGGAAGAGCCTCAAACTGCTCATTCAGGGTTTTGACGAGGAAGTCTGACCATCTCGTTGGTGGGCGGCCAAGCGGTCTTTTGACGTCCCGTGGAATCCAGTTGGTAACAGCTCTAGTCCAGAGGTCATCTCTGAATCGCATTACATGTCCGGCCCATCTGAATTTTGACGCCTTGGCAAATGAGACAGCAGCCGTGATTCTTTTTTTTTTTTTTTTTTTTTTTTTTTTTTTTGCTTTTTGGGTCACACCTGGCTATGCACAGGGGTTACTCCTGGCTTTTCACTCAGGAATTACCCCTGGCTGTGCTCAGGGGACCATATGGGATGCTGGGATTTGAACCTGGGTCGGCCGCGTGCAAGGCAAACGCCCTACCCGCTGTGCTATCTCTCCAGCCCCAGCAGCCGTGATTCTTGACCGTCAACAGAGGTTGGAATTTCGGATTCCTTCTCTCACTTGAGTGAAGCATGATACTCCAAGCATAGCTTTCAATTCCTCTTTGGGATACCCGAATAGCGAATAGCTTTCTCATCCTATCTGTGTAGGGCCCAGGTCTTTGAGGCATATGTTAATGCAGGAGACTGGGGACATTGGTAATGGGAAATTACACTGGTGGAGGGATGGGTGTTGGAACATTGTATGACTGAAATCCAATCATGAACAGCTTTAATGCTCTATGTCATGGCGATTCAATAAAAATTAAATAAATAATTAATTTTAAAAAAGTTATTAAAGGGACTTGAAAGGACTAGAGAGATAGTACAGGCATTAAGGTGCTTGCCTTTCATGTGGCCGACCCCAGGCACTGCATACGGTTCCCCAAGCACTATCAGGAGTGATCCTTAAGCACAGAGCCAGAGTAGTTCTGTGAATGCTGTTGAAAGACATAAACAAGGGCTTAAATGGAGAACCATAGCATTGCCGTGACTAGGAAGATCAGATACTTAAAGATGTTGGTGCAATACCAGTTAAAAAGATAAGCCTAGGGGCTGAAGTGATAGCACAGCGGATAGGGCGTTTGCCTTGCACGCGGCCGACCTGGGTTCGATTTCCAGCATCCCATATGGTCCCCTGAGCACCGCCAGGGCTCATTCCTGAGCAGAGCCAGGAATGACCCCTGGGCACCGCCAGGGGTAATTCCTGAGCAGAGCCAGGAATGACCCCTGAGCATCGCTGGGTGTGACCCAAAAAGAAAAAAAAAAGATAAGCCTAATGAATCTCCAAAATGTTTACCGGAAAGAGAGGAAACTTCGGGAAGTTTATAGCATAATATCATTGCATGAAATTAAAAACCACCTAAAATTTAGGTGTTTGATCAAGTAAATGAAAGGTAAATTTGTTTTGTTATGTTTTTATTTTGGGGGTGCAGGGGGCTGGGGCCTATATCCTGCATTCTCAGGGCTATTCCTGGCTCTGTGCTCAGGAAAGACCCCTGGCAGTGCTTAGGGGTCTATGTATGTTACTGGAGATTCCAACTAGGGTCAGGTAAATAAATGCAAGGCTAGCGCTTAACCCCTGTTCTATATCTTGGGTCCAATATCGACAAATTTAGGATGGTATTACACAGCATCAAGGATATTTGACTAATTAATAATAATGTTTCTTTACAGACTCAGGTTTGTTTTATTTTTCTTTGTACATTATACCTACATGATATATATCTTTTTTATTTATTTTCTTTTGGGAGGGGTCACACCCAGTGATGCTCAGGGGTTATTCTTGGTTCTGCACTCAGAAATTACTCCTGGCATTGCTTGGGGGACCATATGGAATGCCGGGGATTGAACCCAGTTTGGCTGCATGTAAGGCAAATGCCCTACCCACTGTACTATCACTCCGGCCCCCATATATATAATTTTGTTTCAGTAAATGCATATATGAAAAGTGTGCCAACCGAATGCATTTGTGTAATTAGCACCTAGATCAAGAACATGTAGTTACTGCTGCAGAAGATCCTCTCAAGATATTACCAATTTCTCCTTACCCCAAAGGGGAATCACTATCTTATTTTCCAAACTCAGATTAATTTTGTCTATTTTCACTGTTTTATAGAAATAAAACCATATGAATATGTCCTCTGTTTTTGGATTCTTTTACTCTCATTGTGTTTTTTTTTATTGAATCATGATGAGAACAGTTACAAAGCTTTCAGGTTTAAGTCTCAGTCATACAATGATCAAACACCCATCCCTTCACCAGTGCACATGTTCCACCACCAAGAACCCCAGTATACCTCCCATCCCCGCTCCCCCACCTATGTGACTGATGATCTTCACTTTACTCTCTCTTTACTTTGATTACATTCAATATTTCAATAGAAAACTCACTTACTATTTGGAATTTTCCCCAACAATCACACCTACCAAAAAGGCATCATTTGATAATTTGCTTTCCATTGCTGAGAATGAAGAGCATAGGAGGTCGTGTAGCCACTATTGCGGCTGCGCAGTTTTGGATTTCTGGTATTTTAGTAATTAAGTCCAGAGAAATTTCTGCCAGAAGTCACATCACTGCAAGCTCATACCTCTGGTTAGTGGGCTCTAAAAGATGGCGGTCGCCACCGAAAGGAAAGGCTGAGAGAGAAAAACTTTTCCCCTCCCGGGTCAGCATGGTGCTGTAGCTTAGTTCACAGTCTAGAGGCATTTCTGCAAAAAGCCACTGGGTGCCGAAAGTAGTTAGTGGGCCTCTGGGATCATGGTTGTTCAGGAACGGAGGAGCCGTTTGTGTGGGGCCGCTCAGGGATTTCATTATGCTTATGAGGTTCAATCTGCTGTATTTCATTGTGCTTTTCTTTTGGGGGGAGGTGGGGAGCTACTGGCTCTGCACTCAGGGTTAGTTCTGTCTCTCTACTCAGGAATTACTCTCGGTGGTGCTCAGAAGGACCTTAGGGATGCCAGGGCTCGAAACCAGGTTGGCTGAGTGCAAGCATGCCCTACCGGCTGTACTATCACTTTGACTCCCCCAGACAACATTAAAAAATACCATTGGGGCTGGAGAGATACTATAGCAGGTAGGGCATTTGCCTTGCATGAGGCTGACCCGTGTTCCATATGGTCCCTTGAGTATCGCCAGGACTGATTCCTAAGCGCAGAAACAGGAATAACTCCTGGGCATTGTTGGGTGTGATTCAACATGTGTGTGTGTGTGTGTGTGTGTGTGTGTGTGATTAGAGCTATATAAAGGTTTGTCTTAATCTTTAGAGCGTCCTCCCTGGGGCCAGGGAGATAGTTCAAAGAGTTGGACTTCATGCTTCGTGTGTAGAAGCCATGAATTCAATATCTAGTACTCCACGGTCCCTCAAACATCACAGGGAGTAGCTCTTTGGCACTCTGGGTGCCCCTCTCTCTAAATAAGATATTCCTGCCTAGGGTAAGAGGATAAATCAGTGAATTCTCCAGATTGTCGTTAACCTCCATGAGTAATAACTTAGTCCACTCCTCAGAAGCTTGGGAGAAGCCTGCCTGGTGCCAGGTCATCACAGGGAGAGATATCGTAAATCAAGAGTGAACTGGCTAGGTACGCAGCCTTGTGTTGGCTTCCACGGAGACTAACATTAAAAATGTAGCTTCTGGGGCCAGAGCAGTAGGTACAGAGGGGAGGGCACTTGCCTTGCATGTGGCCAGCCCAGGTTCCCTCCCTGGCACCTTATACAGTCCCCTCAGCTTATTAGGACTGAAGTCTGAGTGCAGAGCCGGGAGTAAGCCCTGAGCACTGCTGGGTGTGCACCCCCCCAAAAAAAAATACACAAAACTCAGCTTCTTCACTAATGGTTGGCATTTCTTTTCTGATTGCTTTTGGAGCTAAACCCTATGGTGTGTGAAGGGCTGCTCCCAGCTCAGTTGATGCCAGTAGCACCTGGACGATCATGTAGTGCCACGCATGGAATCCACCCTCCTGAATGCAGAGAATGTGCTCAGCCCATTGAGTCATGTCTCTGGCCCGTGGTTTGTCTTTCTATGGGGTGGAGGAGAAATCATAAAATATTCGTCCAGACTGGAGAAAGGTGAACAGCCATGACTCCTGCACAGGCTAAGAATTTAAAGTGGCTTAGAATGGTGAGTGAGTACAGTGGGTAGGGTTCAATCCCCAGCACCCCATATGGTCCCCTGAGGAAGAGTGAGCCTTGAGGACTGCTAGTTGTGATCCCTGAAGGCAGAGCCAGGAGTAGGCCCTGAGCACTGCCAGGCAAGGCCCCCAAATGAAAACAAACGAAACAATAAGAATGAAAAATCTTGTGTTGGAGTTCCTGAGTTGGGTGGAAGGATGAAGCTGGCGACTGTGTCGTACCCCTCAGGACAGAAGGTGGTGGTGACTTTTCTCCCAGCTGACACACAGAGGAACTTTATCTTCCCAGCATGCCCACTCCACTAAGAGGCTCTTTGTCACTCTGACCAGGGAGTGTGGGCCTTTATCTGGGCTCTATTTCCTCCCCAGGACACCAGGCCCCGGACCAGAGGACTTGCAAGCTCTCCTCATGGCAGTCTTCCTCTTGCTCCTGTTCCTGTGTAGGCCCTCCCATGCTGCTGCAGGTAAGGAGTGAGGTCGGAGAATCTGCAGTTACTGAGGAGGTTGGGAGGGACTCTTTCTCTTTAGTGCTCTGGGCGAGGCAGTGGATTTACCTCCAGTTAAGCTCCCCCTGCCTCTAAAACTAGTGACGATCCAAAGACAGTGAGGGCCCAGGTCATGATATTTCCTTTAAAAAATAAACACAGGCAGGGCTGGAGCGATAGCATAACGAGTAGTCGTTTGCCTTGCACTCGGCCAACCCGGGTTCGAATCCCAGCATCCCATATGGTCCCTTGAGCACCACCAGGAGTAATTCCTGAGTGCACAGCCAGGAGTAACTCCCGTGCATCGCCGGGTGTGACCCAAAAAGCAAAAAAAAAAAAAAAAAAGGAAAAATAAATAAATAAATAAATAAATAAATAAAAATAAACACAGGCTGGGGCTGGAGCAATAGTGCAGTGGGTAGGGCATTATCTTACACACGGCCATCCCGGGTTTGATACCCGGTATCCCCAAGCCCCGTTGGGAGGGATCCCTGTGTGCAGAGCCAGGAGTAAGCCCTGAGCACCACCCGATGTGGCCCATACCCACTGCCTGCCAAAAGAAAAGAAAAAAAGAAAAGAAACACAGGCAAGTCAGTATTCTCCAGGAAGTGAGAGGCAAGAGAAAGAGATATGAGCGTTTATCATCAGCTTCAGCCTTTTCTCTCTTGCTCACAGAGTCCCTCACTTGCTCGGAAAGTGGGACAAGACCCCCTTCCCACTTCCTGTCCACCTGACTTTTGCGTAGTTGTCACTTGAGAAAGGTGCCCACAGCCAGGCCAGTGCTGGGGGAATCCCAGAAAGAGATTTGGGGGATGGGGGTGTTGAGGGGCAGAGGGCATTGACCTGTTGGAGGATACCTGGTCTCACACCGTATCCTCCCTCTAGACAACATCCAGGCCATCTATGTGGCCTCGGGGGACGCGATGGAGCTGCCCTGTCCTTCACCACCTGCCCTGCACGGGGACGAGCTCCTGTCCTGGTTCCACAGTCCTGTAGCGGGCTCTTCTACTGCCCTGGTGGCCCAAGTTCCAGTGGCCCGGCTGGCCCCTGGGAGGCCCGGAAGAGAGGCCGGGCCCAGACTCCTGGGGAACTACTCTCTGTGGCTGGACGCGTCCAGGGAGGGCGACGCCGGGCGGTACTGGTGTGCCGTGCTGGGGCAGCGCTACAAGTACCAGAACTGGAGGGTGTATGACATCTCTGTGCTCACAGGTCAGTGGGGACGTGAGGACCAGGGCCTGCTGGGGGTTACGGAAGCCCAGGCAAAGAACTGAGGGGTCCCTCTCTCCTCCACAGGATCCCAGTTTTCTGCAAGGGCTGCTGATGGCACTCTCTGTTCTGTCCTCCTGTGCTCTGTGGTCCCTGCCAGACGCCTGGACTCCGTGACCTGGCTGGAGGGAAGGGGTCCTGTGAGGGGCCAGGCACAGCCTTTCTGGAGTGATGGGGCCGCGCTGCTCTTGGTGTGTCCGGGGGACGGGCTTTCTGAGTCCAGGGGTCGGAGACCAAGAATCATCCGCTGTCTCGTGCCTCAGAACAAAGGGATCAGCTTTAGCCTGGCAGGTAAACTGATGGAGGATATGGAGCAGGAAGTTACCTCTGGCCCATGCCATACCTGCTTGTTAGGGAGGAGATAGATGAGAGAGGACGTGAGTCTGTTACTGGCCAGGTCAGAAGCGGTGATTGCTGGTGGGGAAAACCCCATCTGTAGGGGAAGGGCTCTGTATTCCCACTGATTGCCTTGGGAACTGAGAAGGGGGTTGGCTGAGTCAACTTTCTGATAGAATAGAATGTAAGCCAATGGGGCTGGAGCGATAGCACAGCGGGTAGGGCGTGCCTTGCACGCGGCCGACCCTGGTTCGATTCCCAGCATCCCATATGGTCCTCTGAGCACCGCCAGGGGTGATTCCTGAGTGCAGAGCCAGGACTAACCCCTGTGTGTTGCTGGGTGTGATCCAAAAAGCAAAAATAATAATAATAATGATAATAATAAAAAAAAGAATGTAAGCCAAGATAGAGAGGAGGATTCTGGTAGAGTATACATCTGTTCAGAAATAGAAAATTTGGTGGTCATACGCATGTACTACCCTGAAAATGCCCTATTTCATCTGACCTCAGGAGCTAAGCAGGATAAGATCTGGTTAGAGCATTGGTCGAAGAAAGAGGGGAGCTGGAGGAACTGGGGTATGGCTCCATGGGAGAGCGCAGGCCCTGCATGTATGAGGCTCAATCCCTGGCATCAGGGGGAAAATCAGAAATAGGGGAATGTGTGATATTTGTAGAATATCCCGTAGATGAGAAAAAGGAAGAGAAAGTAAGGAACGATTGCTAGGGGAGTTGTCTGTTGAAGAAAATATATTAAAGCACTGATGCTATAATAGCCCATTGATCGTGAAAGCAGGAAGCCCGGGTTCTATCCCCAGCACTGTATGGTCCCCTGTTTATTGTTTTACAATAAAAAGTCTATTATCGGGGCTGGAGAGAGTACTGGGGGTCAGACAGTTGTCTTGCTATGACAAATCTGGTTTGATCCTTGGCACTGTACATGGTCCCTGAGCAGTGCCAGGAGTATGCACAGAGCAGCGCTGGGTGTGGCTCAGTCCCCCACCCCTCAATATATTATAGGTCTGGGGATGTGGCTCTCTGGTTGAGTACATGTCTCAAATGTGGGAGGGCCTGGGTTGGGTCCCATTTACTGGATGGCGGAGAACATGATGAATGAATCCATTATGTAGGAGGGAGGAGGAAATTACTTTGAGTTTGGGAAGCAAAGGCCAGTTAATGGGAAGTGAATGGGTCTTAATTTCCTCTACAACTTTAGCACCTAATATGATACTTGGCATTTGACAATGAATTGTTGGATAGTTTTTGTTTGTTTGTTTGCTTGTTTGTTTTAGGGGCCATACCCAGTGGTGCTCTGGGGCCCATCCCAATTTGGAGCTCTGGAATTGCTTCTAGTGGTATTCAGGGAAGCATGCAGGGTGGAAGATAGAACCTGAGCCTTTTTTTTTTTCTTTTTGGGTCACACCCAGCGATGCTCAGGGGTCACTCCTGGCTCTGCACTCAGGAATTACCCCTGGCCGTGCTCAGGGGACCATATGGGATGCTGGGAATCGAACCCGGGTCAACCGCGTGCAAGGCAAACACCCTACCTGCTGTGCTATCACTCCAGCCCCTGAACCTGAGCCTTTTAAACACCAAGCATGTGCTCTGGCCTCTAAGGCAAAACTCAGAATGCTTATGGGATAAATGAATGGAAGAATTAGTAAACAGAAGACACAGAATTATTATTTTCTTTTTTGCTTTTTGGGTCACACCCAGCAATGCTCAGGGGTTACTCCTGGCTTTGCACTCAGGAATTACTCCTGGGAGTGCTTGGGGGACCATATGGGATGCTGGGGATAGAACCCGGGTCAGCCGCATGCAAGGCAAATGCCCTACCCACTGGACTATCGCTCCGTCCCGTAGAAATATTATTTTTTAATTTTTTAATTTTTTTGGCTTTATGGGTCACACCTGGCAGTGCATAGGGGTTACTCCTGGTTCTGCACTCAGGAATCACCCCTGGCGGTGCTCAGAGGACCATATGGGATACTGGGAATCGAACCCGGGTCGGCCACGTGCAAGGCAAATGCCCTACCTGCTGTACTATTGCTGCAGCCCCACAGAATTATTCTTGAGAGTGATCATTACAATGAATGGCATAAAGAAAAAGTATAGTTATTGGGGGCCAGAGCAATAGTACAGCAGGTCAGGCACTTGCCTTGCTTGCAACTGGACTGGGTTCAATCCCCAACATCCCATATGGTCCCCCGAGCACTACCAGAAGTGATTCCTGAGTGCAGAGCCAGGAGTGATCACTGAGTATTACTGGGTGTGGCCCCCAAACCAACAAAATTTAATTATAATGGTGCTTGCTCTGGAGTTAGCTGTGGGGGCATTGCCATTCTCTTTTGCTGTTGACTCACAGGGCCAAGCTGACAGGTATAGAATGGGAGCCAGTGGGTGGTATTAGGTGGAAAGAAGTTAAGCCTTTAGACTTGGGGGGAAAGCTCTTCTTTGGGGCCTAAGGACGTATTCCCCCTCACTGTCTCCTTCCTTCTCTGTCTCATCTTGTCCCGTTGCAGCTCCCGTGGATGCCTCCCCTGGCCTCTGCGCCCCTTTGACGGGCTGGAATGTTCCCTGGATCCTGGTGCTCTTGCTGATAGCTGGCCTGATGCTCACCGTCCTGACGCTTAGCTTTGTGCTCTGGAGGCGGAGGGCCCAGGGGACCCCATGCAGAGGTGAGTCTCTCCCTCCCAGAGGGAAGAAGAATTAGGTAGGTCAGAGGAAAGGATTAGGATCACATATCTAGAGGAGAGTAGGGATCAAAGCTCTGAGCTCTCTAGTAACTTCTCTGCTGCTTCCCATTAGGCTCCTCCCTCCCAAATCCCAAGATCCCTCAATTCAAACCTGAAATCCAGGTCTATGAGAACATCCATTTGGCTCATCTAAGGTAAGGAACAACAAAGAGGCAGAGAATTAAACCCCAGACAGGGGTGAGGGTGGCATGGGGCTGGGCTCCTGGTTCCTGAAGTGAATGAAGTCAGCAAGTGCCCTTAATCTGTCTTTCTGCTTCATTCAACCCACAGCCCGCCTGTCCTCAAGACCAGATCTCCGTGACATTTTTCTCCTGAGCACTGTGACCTGCTCTCCCGTCCATCAGGCACTAGAAGGATTCCTCAAACTCTTGCCATGGGGGAGCGGGTTGTACTTTGTCATAGTCCATCTGGTCCTAGGAGTCAGTCACTGTTGATGTGTGTGTGTGTATTTGTGTGTTTGTGTGCTGACCTGGATTCAATATCTGACATCCCACATGATCCCCCGAGTCCCCGAGCACTGCCAGCCAGGAGTGCAGAATCAGGAGTAAGTCCTGGTCACACCAGGTGTGGGTCAAACCTCTCCCCTCAAAAAAAAAAAAAAAAGAAGCACTCATCCTGGATCCAGAGAATTAACAGGCACTAAGGAACTTTCCTTGCATTCCACTGATCCTGATTCCAATCCCCAGCACCACATCTGATTCCCTGAGCACCACCAAGGGTCACTCCTGAACACCAGAGCTAGGAATGTCTCTGAGCATAGCAGGGTGTGGCCCCAACTTTCTCTGTGTCAAAGAAGCACTTGTCAATAATGTAACCCAGAAAAAGGTGTGTCTCCTTGTCTTGAAGCATCTGGTGGACAGGGCAGCTGTAACCCAAAGTATCAGGGGACTCAGGGGAGCAGGTTGGGGTTACAGAAAGGGTGGGGCGGAGCAGAGAAGACTCCAGAGACAAGAGAATTCATCCTGGGGAAACTGAGGAAAAGAGAAGAGGATGGCTCCTCTTACACGGAAGAGAAGCTGGCAGAACAAGCTCTCTTAATCAACTCCAGGCTTCCTCATATGGGAGAGAGGGGACTGATCCAGGAAGGGTGCCCCCACTCCACCCCCACCCTAGGGCAGTCCCCCAACCCCTTATCCTAGGCACTACACTGTAGCATCCGGAGCAGTGAGCAGCTATCACCACCCCGACATCCTGAGAACCCGGGGGTCAGTCTATCTCCCCTGGAACATGGAGCCAGGGAGACGAGTGGGCAGATCCCTGAGGGTGTGCAATGAAGCTTTGTGTGCTATCCTCTCTACGGACCAAGGACAAGTCTAGGCTTGTGCGATGGGAAGGACACAGAAGTTCCCAGCATCCTCCAGCCCCCAGTCTCAGGCGGAAATGACCTGAACACCCAGACACACCCTCAGAAGCTGCTGTGTGGGTGTCCTCTTGTGATTCTGCTCAAGGTCGGCTCTCACCAGAGAGAATCTTTCTCCAAAGTCTCACTCAAAGCCCTCACGCTAGGGCTGGAGTGATAGCACAGCGGGTAGGGCATTTGCCTTGCACGCGGCCAACCTGGGTTCGCTTCTCAGCATCCCATGTGGTCCCCTGAGCACCGCCAGTAGTAATTTCTGAGTGCATGAGCCAGGAGTAACCCCTGTGCATCACTGGGTGTGACCCAAAAAGAAAAAAAAAACAACCAAGGCCCTCATGCGGTGGTGAAGCTTAAACTAAGCTATTGGCAAGACGAGGTTGTGAATGACACAGGAGAATTAGGCGAGAAAGTTGTGATTCAGGTTCCAGCCCCACCCTTGGTGTCAGAGTCTGCTCTCAGAGAGAGAGAGGACAAGCATACATGGATGGAAACACACACACACACACACACACACACACACACACACACACACACACACACACACACATGCGCGCGCTCGCGCGCGTAGAGCAAAAGAGCAGTGTTACCAGATCCAAATAGCACTTTTATTAAATTTGCTCTTGCTAGTCCCCTGAATCCTCCTTCCCAGGGTCCAGGCCTACCACAAGCATCTTTCCTAGCAATCCCCTTTTCTGGGACCTCCAGTCCCATTGGAAGTCTCCGCCTTGCTAGAGATCTGGGACTGGGCAAAACCATCCACAATGGGCATCTAGGAAAGGTAGAAGACATGGGTCACATGTTCTTTAGGAGGCTGGCCTCTGGGCCGACGTCTGCTGGGCTGGAGCATTGCCCAGAGGAGTCAGGGAGGCATCTGTGAAGGTGTTGGGCTAGAGGTGTGAGGTCTCTGTACAAAATCAGGTTCTTGGGCGTAAGTCAAAGTGGTGAGCGGGTGTTTCTGGGACCACGGTCGGGGGAGAAGTTCTGGGCTGAGGCTAGGAGGCTAGTAGAGGAAGTGACCTCCCCAGGTGAGGCTGATCAGGAGGGAAAGCAGGGCAGTGAGGAGGGGGTTTGGGAGTCGTTGCAGGCTGGTGGCAGCGTTGCACAGATCTTTCTCACAACACTGGTGTCGCAGATCATAGGAGCGTAGCCAGTAGGTGGTATGACCGGGCACCGAGCACTCGGCCCGTGGGAGGCAGCCTTTCCGTTGGATGATCTCATTCTGATCTGTGGGACAAAGGCAGAGTGAGACGGGGGTGGAGGGGGACCAGGACCAGGGGTAGAGGAAAGGCAGGCTGGAGGAGGGAGGGGAAGGATCAGGAAAGGGGCCATTAGACCCGAGAGTCCTACCTGAGGTGCCGATACTGATGCCACACACTTCGTTCTCCTGACACTGGGTAGGAATCGGGTAGCAGGGTTTGGCGAAGCTGCAGGTGTAGCACTGGAGCCGTCCCCAGGCAGGGGAAGTGGCGAGGCCTGTGGGAGCAGGAGAATCAGGGAGGGAGGAGAAGCAAACAGGCCCGGTGAGGGCCCAGCCCAGATCAGAGATAGGGGTGCCCAGAGGCGGGGAGAGGGTGAGGGGTGATGGAGAAAGAAGGGCAGACAGACAAAAGTAGAAAAAAGGGGGGCTGGAGCGATAGCACAGCGGGTAGGGCATTTGCCTTGCAGGCAGTCGACCCGGGTTCGATTCCCAGCATCCCATCCGGTCCCCTGAGCACTGCCAGGAGTAATTAATTCCTGAGTGCAGAGCCAGGAGTAACTCCTGTGCATTGCCAGGTATGACCCCCCCCCAAAAAAAAAGCAAAAAAAAATAATAAAAGAAGCAGAAAAAGGGACGGGAGGGAGGGGAGACAAGGCACAGAGGCAAGAGGGTTAAGAGGAATTGTGAGAGAAGCGCAGATGTGAGCAGAAGGGAATCAGAGATGAGCTGAGAGAATGACACCAAAAGCCAGACAGGGGGTGGCAGGGAAAGAAGAAGTTAAACAGATGGTGCCAGAGAGAGAGATGAGAAAACAGGAACTGGCATGGACTGGGGGGCCCAGCAAAGCAGCAAACAGCGAGCCAAGGTGCAGGGCACACCGTGGCTTGTCAAAGATCCACAGGAAGAGACAGTTATCTGCAAACATCTTTGGAAGGAAACTTTTCCTGTTGCCCCATTTTCCTGATCTGTGACCCTCCCAGCAGATCTTCTCTCGAAAGCTCCTTGCCTTTTCCTTGCCCCTTCTCCTCAGCCCGCAGGTTCCTGCACAACCCCCTGACCCCCAGCCCTCAGTAGCTCCCCACCCCATTCCCGGCCCCTGCCCCTTACCCAGAGCCCCACAGAGGAACAGGCTGTAGAGGAAGGTGCTGGAAGTACCCATGGCGGAACCTGGGGCTCCGAAGCCGGGGAGACTGTGATCTGCACCCCAGGATCCCCGAGAGTCGAGGAGTTGGAGCATCTGAGGCAGGGAGGGACAGGCAGGCAAACACACCTGGGGAGTGAATCCAAAGAGGCGGCACCGGATTCCCCCGCCTGCCGCGCGGGCCCTGCCCCCTACTTGGCGTGCGCTCGCCTTGAGGGTCCTCTCAGGGTTTGTCAGCTGTGTCTGCCACTCCCCAGCGCTGTCTGCCACCTTCCCAGCGCTCCTCTCCCTCTCCCCAGACTCGGAGCAGTTCGCCGCCCTCGCACCTCCTCTCCCTCTTGCCTTCTCTCCACCCCACCCCACTGTTTGAAGCTCCCAAGGTCACCCTCCTGAGCACGCAGTGCTGCCAGAACAGAGCGAGTGTTTAAGGTACAATCAATGATGCCCTGGCCGCCCTCCCTCCACACCCCAACAAAGCCCAACTCCGGAAGGAAGGACCCCACCCAGCTTCAGATCCCTTTGATTCCCCCAAGCCTCAACATTCCTACCCCATAATTATCCCTCACAGCTTTATTACCTTGGAGGAAAGAATTCATCACAGATGGGGCCAGAAGGTTGATGTGTTTCCACTGGGAGGGTGAAGGAGGGGAGACTATGGAAACAAAATTTTGAGTGGTGGTGGTAGAATTTGGATGACAATGGGTTGGAGAGATAGTACAGTGGGTAGGGCACTTGCCTTGCATATAGCTGATCCCCAACAATCATAGTCTCCTGAGAACTACCAGTAAGCCCTGAGCACTGCCAAATGTGGCCCAAATCTCTCCCCGCCCATATCCAAAAAGAGAGATAGAAGTGGCAAGGGAGCTGCACTTGGGGAATCAGCGTAGGGCTGTAGCAGGAGTAAGACTTGGGGGGCAGGAAGGGGTGAGGAGTAGAGAGGACTCAGCTCTTCATTGAGCAGAAGTTTCCAAACCTTTTCATCTCAGGATCCCTTTACATTCTTCAACATGACAGCAACATTACAAAAGACACAACAGCCCCTTCTTTATTGTTAGAAATCAAAACAGAACTTCCTAATGGATTCATTTAAAAATAAAAATAACCTGTTGCATGATGACAAAAAGTCTTGTGAAAAATAACTTGTTTGCCCACCACAGGGTGAGAAGATTGACATTGTGCTGCGTTCTGGGATTGTCTGATGTCAGGTTTAATAGAAGATGCTGGCGGGCAGAGCCATACATAGTACAGCAGATAGGGCGCTTGCCTGGCATGTGGCTAGCCCAGACTTGATCCCTGGCACCCTGTATGGTCCCCCAGGCTCACCAGGAGGGATCCCTGAGTGAACCTCCCCCAAAACAACAACAAAAACTAAAAAAAGACAAGCTGGACTTTCCTCTCCGCTTATATATCTGCTCTGCTGAGACATCGCTTTGGTGCAAGTCTAGGACGAACAGCCGACTTCACACGGATGTCTGGAAAAGGAAGGTCCATGAGGACCCACGGAAGTTTAGGGGTCCCAGTTTTAGAATCACTGCAGGGGATGGTGGCACAGACGGCTCAGAGCTCATTCTCCTTAAGGTGCCCCTCCCTGTCCCCATTGGGGCCCCTGGTTCCTGCTGGGGGAGACTCTTTCCTGCCCTTTTTATTGCCCCGTAAAACCCAAGGCAAGGGGGATATAAGACTGGCAGAGGGCAGAAGGGAGGGGGGCGGGAGGGAGGGCGCGTCCCACAGACAACACCATGAGCCCGGGGCTGATCCTGCTGTGTGCCCTGCTGGGGGCTGCCTCAGGTAAGGAGGTCACCCGCAGCGGCACCTCACTCCTCTCGCTTCTCCACAGGCCTGACCCCTCTGCTGGCGGTGAGAGCCCAGCTCCAGCGCGTTCTCTCTCCTGCCAGGAAACCGCATGCGCTGCTACGACTGTGGCGGGGGCTCCAGTAACGCCTGCAAAGAGACTGTGATCATGTGTGGTGAGGGCGAGCGCTGCGGCTTCCTGGATCGCAAACCCCAACAGAGCCTGGCACAGAACAAGCTCACTGCCAACCGTGAGTCTTCATGTTTCCCTTCTCTCCTCCCTCTGCCCTGCCTCCATTTCCTCTAGGGTCTTTTGGCTTCCAGAACCTTCCACACTCAGTCTGGTTCTGGGCAGATGGTGGCTCTGTCAGAACAGAGCGAGCGGAAGCCCCTTCTGGCGCCTGGATGCCCAAGTCCATACGGTCCCACCTCCCTTTTCTGCCTTCAGAGACTCTCCTAGACCCGGTCATTCACAAATGATTGAAGAAAGCTTTGTCCCCTGAAGGCGGGTATCCAACTATTAGAGCAAACTCCAACTTTCCAGCATCAGCTAAGGACCAGGGAGGCATGTACATCATTTAATTTTTTTTTTTTTTTGTCTTTTGAGTCATACCCGATGATACTCAGGGCTTACTCCTGGCTCTGCAGTCAGGAATTACTCCTGGCAGTGCCCCAGGGACCATATGCTGGGGATCTAATTCACACTGGCCGTGTGCAAGGCAAATGCCCTACCTGCTATACTATTGCTCTCACCCCATACCTGGTTTAATTTTTTATCTTGAAATAATTTTGGGAGGAATTTTGGCCATACCTGGCAGTGCTCAGGGGCTACTCCTGGTTCTGTCTCAAGGGTAATTCCTGGCAGTGTTCAGAGATCAAGTCAGGGTCTGCCCCATGCAAGCTTTCACCCCTGTACAATTTTTTTGGCCCCTCTCTTGAAATAATTTTAGATGAACAGAAAAATTGTAAAAATAAAATAATGTAGGGCTTTTAGATGTCCTTCATCCAACTTCCTTTAATGTTAATATCTTTCCCAGACAGAGTATAATGATCAAAATTGGAAAAGAACATTGTCAGTGGAGCCAGAGTTAGCATAGAGGGTAGAGCATTTGCCTTGTATGCGGGTTCAATATAGTTCCCTATTCCTCCAGTCTGCCATGAGTGCTATCCCTGAGCATAGAGCCGGGCGTAAGCCCAGAGCACCTCTGGGTGTGGGGCTCCCCACAAAAGAAAAAGAAAAAAAGAAAGAAAGGAAAGAAGGAAGAAAAAAAGAAGGAAAGAAAGAAAGAAGGATGGGGACTAGAGTGATAGCACAGCGGGTAGGGCATTTGCCTTGCACGTGGCCGACCTGGGTTCGAATCCCAGCATCCCATATGGTCCCCTGAGCACCGCCAGGAGTAATTCCTGAGTGCAGAGCCAGGAGTAACCCCTGAGCATCGCTGGGTGTGACCCAAAAAGAAAAAAAAAAAGGAAAGAAACAAAGAAAGAAAAAAAAGAAAAGAAGAAAATTGTTATGATATTGTTACCTAACAGACGTTATTAAATTTTGCCAGTTTTTTTTTCACTTTGTTGTTGTTGTTGTTCAGGTCCCAAATCATAATTCCATGTTGCATTTATCCCTTTGTTTTTTGGATCACACCTTGAAGTGCCGGGGGGTGTTACACTCTCTGTCAAGTACTGGAGAAAGGAATAGCTCTAAATGTTCCTGCTTGCAAACAGGCCCAACAGTCCTTTGAGCATTTTCCAGCCCTTGATGTTGTTTTATAGAACAGCACTCAATTTAGATGTATCTGGTATTTTTTCATGATTAGACTGAAGTCAGAGTTTTTCTTTTTTTTTTTTTTTTAGGCCACACCCGGCAATGCACAGGGGTTACTCCTGGCTCTGCACTCAGGGATTAACTCCTGGCGGTGCTCAGGGGACCATATGGGATGCTGGGAACCGAACCCGGTTCGGCCGTGTGCAAGGCAAACGCCCTACCCACTGTGCTCTTGCTCCAACCCCTGAAGTCAGAAATTTTTGACAAAACCATAGAAGTCTTGGGGCTGGAGAGATAGCACAGCGGGTAGGGCATTTGCCTTGCACGCGGCCGACCCGGGTTCAAATCCTAGCATCCCATATGGTCCCCTGAGCATGGCCAGGGGTGGTTCCTGAGTGCAGAGCCAGGAGTAACCTCTGTGCATCACCAGGTGTGACCCAAAAAGAAAAAAAAAAAAAAACCATAGAAGTCTTATTTGCCCTTTTCATGGAGCTGGGGTTTTTGTTTGTTTGTTTGTTTGTTTTGTTTTGTTTTGTTTTGTTTGAGGTATAAAAAACATTTACACTCTTTTTTTTTGCTTTTTTTGGGTCACATTCAGTGATGCACAGGAGTTATTCCTGGCTCTGCACTCAGGAACTAATCCTGGCGGTGCTCAGGGGACCTATGGGATTCCGGGGATCAAACCCAGGTCAACTGCATGCAAGGAAAATGCCCTACTCGCTGTGCTATCGCTTCAGCCCCTCTTTTATACTCTTTGAAATTAATATCTGCTCAGAAATTACCTCTTGCCCAGCAAGCAACTCTTGAAGCCAGGAGTCTAACACTCTGGTCTCATTCTCTCCCTCAGCCCCAGTGACCTTTATTCAACACCATCCAGCCTGCGTGGCTTCGCATCACTGCAATCAAGTGGAAACAGAGTTGGTAGGAGACGTGACTTACACAACCCAGAGAGACTGCTGCACCGGAGACCTTTGCAACAGTGCCGTGCCAAGCACCGTGGCCTCTGCATGCATCACGGCTGTGGCAGCCGCCGCCCTGGCATGGTTCTTGCCTGGACTGTGGTTGGGATAACAGGAGTCGGGGGAGGGATGTGAAGAGGGGAAGCGGAGAACGAAGGACATATGAGCAGGCAATACAGGATACTCCTCTGTGGACCATTAAAGTCTATTAGAGCTGGCTGGCAAATTCCTTCTATCTTTTGCTAATGCAAGTAGCTGAGGGAACAATATGGGGTAGCAAACTTGAGCTGGGAGGTTACCAAAGACCGCTGGGTTTACCTATGGAGGTGTACTCCTTTTTTTTTTTTAAAGGGGGGCATACCTGGTGATGATCAGGGGTTACTTCTGGTAGTGCTCAGAGGACTTATGGGATGTGGGGGTGGGATTCAAACCAGGTCACTGTGTGCAAGGTAAACTTATGCACTGTCCTATCACTCCAGTCCCTACACTTCTTTATTAAACGGCAAAGGAAAAGGGAGTTTATATCTGAAGTGACTTCTGAATCCAGTTGCTAGGGGGTTCTCCTTAGCAACAAGGATTTCACTGA
Source organism: Sorex araneus (assembly GCF_027595985.1). Taxonomy (NCBI): domain Eukaryota; kingdom Metazoa; phylum Chordata; class Mammalia; order Eulipotyphla; family Soricidae; genus Sorex; species Sorex araneus. The sequence continues at coordinate 31,414,214 of NC_073303.1, read as the reverse complement.
GGGCAGCAGGCGAGGGGGTGGGTGAGGGTCCCCAGGATCCTCTCTGCCTGGCTGTCTAGGCTTGTTCCCCTTTTCTCCATTTGTAACTTGGCCTCAGAAGACTGTTTGGAATGGACAACACAAGGCAAGAACAGAGTTGCTTAGTAACCAGCCCAGGCAAGGTCTCCAGGGTCTCGGGCCCATCCCTTCCTCTTTCTTACCCTTTCTGGAAGCCCGCAGGTCAGGCTGCACCTCCTTGGTGGTACATTAGAGGTGTGGCCTCTGTTTGGGATAGGGATTGTTTCTCCAAACACTGGGACCCGTGTGCCTCCCCCAGGTACTGGAAGGGAAGATGGAGGCCTGAAAAACTTGTTTCTCCATTTGCCCAGCCTGGCCTCCGGGGGAAACTCCCGGAAGGATTCCAGGGTGAAGGTAGGATTCCAGGGTGAAGGGAGGGGCTATGTGTTATTCCCAAGAGGGGTCTCCAGACAATAAACGCACAGTTTCTCAGACCCAGACTAAATTTATTATTCAAAATGGAAAAGGGTAAGCGTGGGGATGGGGTACACTGGCAATCAGGGTTTGGGGGAACAGCTCCAAATGATCAGGTCCTTCCTCGGAGCCTCCAGTGGAGACAGGTGCGAAGCCCCATTTCAGGGCCGGACCCCAATTGCTTCCACGTAGGGCACAGGTGAGCGCAGGAGGCAAAGTGGGGACCCCTTCTAAGAAGCAATGGGGACTTCGAGTGGTCTAGAGGGAAATGGAAGGGACTTGATAAAAAGAGGAGAGGGGAGGGAGGGAGAAGCTGGGCAAGGAAACCACTCTCGCATTAAAGAAATGTGAAGGATCTGGAGAAATGCTTTTCAGAGCAAAGATGGTGAGGGGGAGACCCTTCGAGAAAGGCACAGGGAGAGGGGCTCAGGCTAAGGCAGGTGGGAAGACAGGCAGCCACAGACAATGTCTCAGTGCAGCAGCCAGAGGCCAAGACCAGCCAATGAGGTGAGGAAGACAAGGGCCAGGGCAGGGGTGGGCCGGGGGGCCGGGTTGCAGTTGTCCTTCTCGCAGCACGTGGTATTGTAGTTGAGGCCCAGCTTGTGGACGGTTTGGTTGAAAGCCTCCCGACAGGGCTCTTCCGGTGTGCCGCATCGAAGGTTGGAGTACAACCACATCCGACCTGGGGGTAGAACGGGCAGTGGAGTCAGCTAAGACGGGGGACCTGGGCAGGCCTGTGTCCACCTCCCCATCCCAGGCACCCAACCACCCAGGCTCCCTTCCTTCCTTCCACCTCTAGCCCTGACTCTGCCCTTCTCTGTCTCATCACGGTCCTCTTCCTCTTTCACTTCCTTCCCTGCCCTTTACCCCAATCCCTAGCTGGCTGTGGAGATTAAGCCCCATTACTGTCCCTTTCTGTGGCTGTCTGCCCTGTAGAATGATGGTAATTATAAGATCCACAGTGGTTATGAACATGACTTGAAGTGACCTATGTTAAAAACCCATCACCCTGGCTCATCTACTGTCATTCTATGATTTTCTCTTTCCTCTTTGGTGTTAGGCCTGGTTGGTTCAGTCTTGAGGTAGAGTCTCCCATCAGCCCAGCCTCCTCTCCTCACTAAAGAAGGAATATTGGGGCCAAGGAGGCAGCTCAGTGCCTCTCCGGCACCACATTGTTCCTCCCACACCATTGGATACAAACCCTGAGTACAGAGCTGGGAGTATTCATGGAGTACTGAGTACTACTGAATGTGCCCATCTCCCTGAAATACAAGAAGGCGTGTTACCAAGGTACACTTTAGTTGTCAGACATCTTTGTCCAGGTTCCAGGCGACAGGACTGCCGGTCCACACAGCCCAGCATGGGGATCTGGTAGCAGGAATGACAGCGAATGTCAGCTGCAAAGACATAAAAGTTAGTTGAGGTGACGGGGTGTCTGAGTCACCTGGGAATGAGCTGAGCTTGGGGGTAGGGTGGAGAGGAGCCGATCTTGTAGGTGTTTCAACCTGTTTGGTCTGGTAGGCAGGTGAGTAATGCAGAAAAAGTGGAAGTAGGTGAGGGTGGAGTTGTTGCTCTGGGAATGGCCCACGCCCTAAATCTTTCCCTCCACCCCATCTGAAGATGAGTCAGGAGGGTAAGCACTAACAACAACATCGAGGGGCCGGCTGGGGAGAGATGGAATGTGAGGATACCGCGGAAAGGAATGATGAAGATGAGGCAGAAGATAAAGGGATTCAGAAGTCATAGACAGAAACGTGGGGGCAGGATGAAATATTAGAAATAAAAACCATAGTGGTTCCAACAAAAGCAGAAATGGCTCTCAACTCGAGACTGGCACAATGTCACCTTTGGCCAGCTTGAGCAATGGACGTTTTAACTTTCTGGGGCTGCCAAGAGCGTGGGAAGAGGCATTCGAGCTGAATGGAATCCTCTCACCCCCGGCGAGTCTCTGACAGAAAGGAACAGTGTCTGCGGAGACAGCTCACCAGATCCCGTTTGGGCATCTTGCCAAAACGGAGAGGGTGGATGCAGAAGGTGGCACCCCCCCAAAGTCCCTGCCTCAGCTAGTTTAAGCTGGGGGTGTGCATAGTTTGGTGAAGGGAAGGCCAGTGCAGGACGGAGGAGCCTAGGGAGGCACCTTAGTGAAGCCCACCTCGCCCCTGCCGGAGCAGCTCCGGCGTTCACTCCCTTCGGGGCAGGGAGAAATCTCCCTTTTCCTCCGAGGCTCTATTAGGCCATTGGAATCCTCTAGAAAGCTTGTGTCCCTGGGGGTATGTGATCCAGGGGGAGAAGGGGAAAGGTCACTGCTGAGGAACAGAACAGAAAGTGCCAGGTGGAGCAGGTAAGAGGGTGGGGTGAGGAGGAATCTTTGGGGTGAATGCCTAGGCTCTGAGTGGATGCCCCCCCTCCCCGAGTGCAAGGAGAGCAGAGAGCCGGGCAGCGGGATCCTGGCTGATGCGTATCTGAGTGCGGCTGGCCGCACCGGCTGGCGGTTTCTGAGAAGGAGGAAGCAGGAATGCGAAGCAGGGAGCCAGGAGCCCTAGCAGGTCAGAGGGGTCTTCTGGGAGGTGGGGAGGAATCTGGAGAATCAGCCAGAGGAGGGTCCTTGAGCAGTGGACCAAGAACCCTGACCACAGGACTCTGTCCTGGGGGCACAGCAGGGCTGAGCCATTTGGGGTACCGGGGCTTGGAATCCTGAGTGGGGCTAGCGTGAGCGAGAGAGCGGGTCAGGGTATGAAAGTCCTGACCCGGGAGGTGTCCAGTTCTTTGGGGCCCCGGTGCTTACCTGACACCCAGCACAGCAGAGAGGACAGGATGAGCAGCGCGAGGCCTTTCATGGTGAGGGTCCTGGGAGCAGCAGCCACTGCAGCACCTTCTGAGATTCCGGGGGATCTGGCTCTGAGAGTTGAGAGGGTTTTTTGGGAATTTATAATCCCAACGGTCCCTCCCTTCCCTGCCTCAGGTGGCCCCTCCTCCATTTACGTACAGCTGACAGCTGACGAGGGAAAGACCAGAGGTGGGGAGCGGCTGAGGACTGGGTGAGGCTGTGGGGATGAGAGAAAGGAGGGGTGAGGGGAGGGGCACAGATGGCCAACTCCGCTTTGGTTCTCAGTTTCAGGCCAGGACCCTCCACTCCGGGCCTTAACCTCACAGCCCTGCCTGTTCATTCCTTTGAAGAAGAGGCACCCAAGGCCCTTGTGCTGGGCCCACTGCTTTTTTGGGAAATGGACAGTAGGGTGTGATCTACAATGACCACCAAATTCGGGGCCCTGGAGGGCAGAGATTACGTGAGTAGAAATTGAGGGACCACAGTAATCTTTTCCCAACCTCGACTCAGTTCTGGGATGGAGCAATAGGGCTCGTGAAGTCACGAAGAGTTTCTGTGATGTCGTGGCTACAAAGGCAGGGGGTGAAACTGCCTGCTAAGGCGAGGCCACCTCCATCCTCCTGAAGGTCCTTGGCCCTTTTCCCTGGCTCTCCTTGGGCCTGGCAAGAACTCAGTTCCCCCGGACCAGAGAGGGCCCCTGATATCCCTGGTGTGCGGTATATTCACCTGTCCAAAGTGCCTCTCCCATTAAAGCCTGCTGTTTTGGGTGGGGCGCCTAACACTGCGAGGGTAGCGTGGGCACAGAGAGGTAAGGTAGAAGCTAAAATAAGAATAGAACAGTAACAATGGCAAGCACCGGAATAGTGCTCCTGTGTGCACCACTCTAGGCATATTTTGTATTTTTTTTTCTTTTTGGGTCACACCCAGCGATGCTCAGGGGTTACTCCTGGCTCATGCACTCAGGAATTACTCATGGAAATGCTCAGAGAAGCACATGGGATAATAGGAATCGAACCCGGGTTGGCTGCGTGTAGGGCAAACGCCCTACCCGCTGGGCTATGGCTCCAGCCCTCGTTCTCATGTTACTCTCTGAGGCAGGTGCATTTAACTTCGTTTTTCACCTAAGCAAAGAGCCCGAAGAAGAGTAAGCCACTTGCCCACATCACGCAGCTGGTAGCAGGGGGACATCAGGATTTGAGTTCATGTAACTGGCATCAGAATCGCAGATGCCGCCGGCAACAGCAGGCTGAGTTAAAGGAAGCGAGGCACGGTAGGGCCAGCTGGAGTTTGAAACAGCATTCCAAGAGGCATGGGGCAGATGGTGGCCCGGCCCTTCTTCTTATCAGGTCGCACAGACCCTAGATGCCCGGTCCTCTTCCTCCCGCATCCCCGCTGCTTCTCCCCAGCCGCCTCCCCGCAGCTTCCCCGACTCCCCCGCTGATTCACTTGTCTGTCTCCACTGGCCACATCCCAGCCATGGCCCTGTTTCTGCAGCTGCTACCGCTGCTACTGTCCAGGAGTCAAGGGGATCCTGGGGGTAAAACGACCCCTGGGGAAACCGCGAAGGAGGAAAGACTGAGGGGGGGGAGGGGCTTCTGGTGGTGTTGGGGTGTGGGGAAGGTCGTGGACCACAGAAGAGAGGAGACAAGACCAGTGTGTGCGGGAGTGGGGGTGGCGTGGAGGGTAGTCTTGTGGGGGCGGGGGGGACTGGCTGTAACCTCCGCATCCCTCCCCCCGACCCCCCAGCAGCACTGGACGGCCGCCCCGGGGACCGGGTGAATCTCTCCTGTGTGGGGGTCTCGCATCCCATCCGCTGGGCCTGGGCGCCGAGTTTTCCGGTGTGCAAGGGTCTGTCCAAAGGCCGCCGCCCGATCCTGTGGGCCTCGGCGGGCGCGACCCCCACCGTGTCTCCGCTCCAGCCCTTCGCGGGCCGCCTCCGCGCCCTGGACGCGGGCATTCGACGGCTGGAGCTGCTCGTGAGCGCCGGGGACTCGGGCACCTTCATCTGCAGGGGCCGCCAAGAGGACGAGAGTCGGACGGTGCTTCACGTCCTGGGGGACGGGCCCGACTGCGGGGCTCCGCGGGCGACCCAAGGTAGGTCGGCGGGGTCTTGGCGCACTTAACCCGGACGCCCCGGCCCGGGCGCGCGCGCGGGGACGTGAAGGGGGGCTCGACTGGCCCCGGAGGGTGAAGAGTCACCCTGGAGGGAACAGCTGCCTCCCGCGAGCCTGCCAGTGTGGCCACACCCAGGAGACATTTTTAGGATCCCATCTGGCTGGGGCCCTTCTTCACACTCTGGGTTCCTTGAACGCTGTCGCCAGCCTTGGTCTCCAACATCGCCCCTGTCCCCAGGGTCCGTGTACACCCAGCTCCTGATCGCAGTGCTGGGCGCGGGGCTGCTGCTGGGACTCGGGGCGCTGGGCTTGGCCTGCTGGTGGCGCAGGTGAGCGCGGGGCGGGGCCCGGCTGGGGGTCGCGAGCACCCGCGGGAGGGGCTGGACCCGAACCTCGGCTGGGAGCAGAGCTGGATCCCGAGCCCTGAGGGGCTGGTTCCGAGGAACGAGGTGGCGGGGGACGGGGGAAGGTGAGAACTTGGCGACGAGCACGGGCTGGGGAGCCCTTGTTTTGCGGACCCGCGTCCCCCCAGGTTGTAGGTGGCGGCCGCCTCTGCGCTTGCCCTGAGTCTCCGCATCCCCTACAGGCGCTGGGCCCCGCACGCGCTTCCACCACACCCCCGATTTGGTGAGACTAACTCCTCCCCGCCTTCCTCCTGCCTCCACATTCCCGGGCCCTAATTCCTGAGTCTGAGCCCTTGCCGGGAGCAGACAAGTTGGTCACCTTCTCTCAATCCTTCAGCTCTGTCCCCTCCACATAGCTCCACTCACGGAAGAGCCCCAGAGGCCAGTAAAGGAGCAGGAGGAGCCTAAGTTTCCGGGGTACCTGGACCCGGAGCCGGTAAGGACGCGGGACTGGGCAGGGGGGTGGGGTGGGGCCGAGGAGGGGGCTGACCAGAATCCCTGAGGAGAATGGACCAAGCAAGCGGCCTGGGTCCTGAGAGTCGGACTGGTGAGCCCTTCCTGCCCCGCTCCCCTCCTTCAGAGCCTGCACTACGCAGACCTGGATCAGATGGCCCTCAGGAGGTCCTGTCGCTTGTCCCCCGCTGCCCCTGCTGATGCCTCCACCATCTATGCCATTGTGGTTTGACGGGAAGCCCTTACTCCTGCCGCAACCCTCTTCTTGGCTCCCCACTTGGCAAAAGAAAGCCTCCCGGGATAGAAATGAGCAGCAAACTGGGGGCCAGGAGCTTGGGCTTCAGGCCTCTGACCTTGCTTCTCCCGTTGTCCCTACCCTGTATAGCTTCCATGTCTTCTTCACCTTGGTTTCCTTTACTACTAAGACATCAACAACTCAAAAATAGTTGCCCCATCTGTTTCTTCTTCCTGCCCCCACACCCCACAGTAAAACTCTTAGAACCTAGAGACCTCTTATTCCCACCACCCCACTTTTCACTTACTGAAACTGCTCATCTGCCCTCTGTCGGGTTGCCAAGGACGTAATGGCCACTCCCAGGAGACATTTTTAGCATTCATCTGGCTTGACTTGGCTTGGATTGCGCTCAAGTCAAACTTTGGGGGGTGCTGGAGAGGTAGTACAGTACCTGGGTTTGGTCCTCAAAGGGTGTGGCCCGAACAATAAAATAAAATCATATTTGTCTTTAATGTTTTTTTGGTCTTTAATTTGTCTCAAGGTGTGTTCTGGGTTCTTCCCTTGTTCCCTATGTCCATAATTTCCTCACCATTCTAAGTTTCTCTCTTTTTTTTGTTTTTTGTTTTTTTGTGCCACTCTTAAGAGCCACTCTTTGTTCTGTGCTCTGGGCCATGCCTACTGATACTAGGACTTGAGCCAGTGTCATTGGCTACTGTTACAAGCTATTACTTTTTTGTGCAATCTCTCTGGCCCTAGGTTTGCCCTTCCATTTTCTGCCTTCCTTCTCTTCTGGGAAGTTATCATCCACAGTCAGTCCTCAGCCCTCACCTCTACACTTTTGCCAGCTCAGACCTGAGGTCTGGGATTTCCCAACGGTCCCCTGGAAATACCTGCCTGGGTTGGTTCGCCCTGGGCATTTTGCACACAGCCTAACCAAAAATCCAACCCGGCATCACTCCCAAGCCACTCACTTAATTATCCTCTGCACTTCTCATTGCTCAAGCCAGAAACTAGAAGTTATGCACCGTCGTCCCTTGCTCACTCCCACACATTGAGCCAAATCCTATTTTATTTTAGGGGGTGCCACACCCAGGATGGGCCACACTCTGTGGCCTTTGGGGCGGGGGGGGGGGGGTCAAACCCTGGGCTCCTGCATGTGAAGCCTGTGCTCTCGCTCTCTGAGCCCTCCTCCTGGCCAGCATCCTGTCTTCCTTTTGTTCATCTTTTGGGACACACCCAGCCGTACTCAGGGATTACTCCTGGCTCTGTGATCAAGGATTAGACCTGGCTGGCTCAGGGAACTATATGGGCTGCTCGGATTGAACCCAGATCAACCATGTGCAAGGCCAGCACCCTACTCTAGCTCTGGCCCTGTCTTCCTATTTTTTTTTTTTGGTGGGGGCACACCCAGCAATGGTTAGGGGTTTTTCCTGGTGGTGCTCAGGGTTCCATATGGGATACCAGGAACCAAACCCAGATAAGCTTGGCCCTACCCTCTGTACTCTCTCTTTGGTTTCTTTCTCCCTATTTTAATGTCACTGTCAAATCCCACCTTTGTCGTGCCCAGTGCTGCCCCCTGCTTATATTTCACTTATTTCTTCCTTGGATTAATCATAACCCCACCTGATCTCCCTGCTTCCATCATCTGCCCTAAATTCAGAGATCTTCCCAAATGCCCAAGTGATCCTCACAACCCCTTCTTCAAAGAATTGCAGTTCTTTTTTCTCCTTGACCTGTAACTGTGTCCCTTGTGTCCCTTGGCTTTGGTGCTAGAGTTCTGCTTCCTGTCACCACACAGCATGCCACTGGCCAGTATTACAGAAGTTCTTCACAGTCTGAAGCATGCCTTTGCCTGTAATTTCTTCTTTCTGCATTGCTTTTCCCCCGTTATCTGTCTAATTCTTTCTTATCCATGGGACTCATTTCAAGTGTAGCCTTTTGGGGGGGAGCCATTTCTGACCCTCTTTGCTCTCTCTCTTGCACTCACTTTGTGTGTGTGTGTGTGTGTGTGTGTGTGTGTGTGTGTGTGTGTGTGTGGCGGGGCGGCACACAAGCCCAGTACTCAGGTTTAGTCCTGGCTTTGTGCCTAGAAATCACTCCTACTGGTGCTTTGAGGGTCATATGGGATGCCAAGGACTGTTTGGGCATTGTTTGCAGTGCCAAATGTTTTGGACCATTGTTTACGAGGCAAGTGCCTTACCCACTGTACTATCTTTCCAGCCACCCCCTCATATACATCAATGCCTTTTTTTTTTTTTTGGCTTTTTGGGTCACACTGGCGATGCACAGGGGTTCTTCCTGGCTTTGCACTCAGGAATTACTCCTGGCGGTGCTCAGGGGACCATATGGAATTCTGGGAATCGAACCCGGGTCAGCTGCATGCAAGGCAAACACCCTACCTGCTGTACTATTGCTCCAGCCCCTACTTTGATGTCCTAAGAGGCATCCTTATTTCTCTTATAACAGTCTCCTGTGACCTTTTCATCACAACCTACATTTCAGTTTATGTGTGCAGTTTTCATGTGCTGTGAGTTTCTTGAAAGCTGTAAACTGACCTTTTCCATCTTACTGCTAAGCCTCAGTAAGTGAATGAGTAAGTGAATTCTTCCTCTCTATGAACTAGATGTGAATCATCTGATATTTAGATAAATTCAGTTTACGGTCCACCTATCTCTCACTTTTCTGCTCGGTACAGGCTCACCACAATAGCCATTTGACCTGTCCACTTTAAGCTTAAGGATTTATGATGATGGGGCTGGGCACTGAGTAAGTGCCTGACGAGGGAGGGTTTGATGGTACAAGAGGCCTTCTTCCCACCACTGAGCCAGAGTGTAGCTTTGCTTATTTCCTCCTGCTCCGGTAAGAAGACACCAATCACAGTCCGATCTAAAATGTTTGTTCTGCTTTATTAGTTCTGAGAGAGAGGACTCACCCAGTGGTCTGTTATTTCCCCATACTATGCCCTCCCGCCATCGTGTGGCCCTCTCCCGTCTACTACCTATCTAACTAGCCCTCTTTTCCCCTCTCCTTCTCAAGCTGACCTGCGCGTGGCCTGCCTGGGTCCCAAGGCCAGGCCAGGCGCTCAGCTGTGGGGGCGAGTGCTGAGAACCAGGCAGAGTGAGCTGAGACCAGCGCCTGCCTTCTCCAGTTCTGAGCAGGACACGGGGACCAGGGTGACATCGGAGAGCTTCTGGAGTGCCTGCAGGGAAAATATGGAGTGGGAGGAGGGAGAGGGGGACGGGAGACCACAGGAAGACCACCCCTGCCCTTGCCTGCTTCCAACCAGCTCCGCCAGGCCCCAGCTCCGTTCTCCTGCTTCCTCCTACAGGAAGGCTCTCGGGCTGCCTTCGCTCACCTCCTGGCTGTTGGGGAGGTCTCCACCTCCACGGTGCAGGAGAAATGGGAGCGCACCAGGCAACCCAGGGCGCAGGAAGAGACAGTCAGCGGCTGCATCGTCTGGGAGGGTCAGGGAGGCATAGGGGTGGTCGGTCAACATTGCCATGGCCTGGAAGAAGGGATGAAGACAGACTTTAAGGCCCTGGGAGATGCGGGACAGATTAGAGCGCACACTCTGTGGCGGAAGGCCAGGTGGTATTTGTTTGTTTTTGCCACACCTGACTGTGCTCAGGGTCACACCTCAGGGATCAATCCTTTGAGTTTGAGGAAACATGAGGTACCCAGCTCAGCTGCATGCAAAGCAAGTGCCTTATCTGATATACAACCTCTTGATCTCTGGAGATACTATATCTGGACCGTCTGTGGCCTGGATTTTATCCTCAGCACCAAATGGTTCTCTGATCACTGCCAGGAGTAGCCCTGAGCACTGCAGGTTTGGTTACCCCATCCTCACCCACAAAAAAGAAGAAAGCGTTGAAGTCTCAGGACTTCTCATCAACTGAGTCTGGCTGCCCTAGTACTGGAGACAGAGTTAGATAGGTGGAGTAATAACTTGAGTTTAGTAAGTGCATAGTGCTAAGTATCAGGCGGTCTTCTAAGAACCATAATTACTGTTGCTAATATCTACCCCAAATTCTTGCATCTCTCTCTCTCTCTCTTTTTTTTTTTTTTTTTGCTTTTTGGGTCACACTCTGCGATGCTCAGGGGTTATTCCTGGCATGCACTCAGGAATTACTCCTGGCCATGCTTGGGGGACCCTATGGGATGCTGGGAATCGAACCCAGGTTGGCTGCATGCAAGGCAAACACCCTACCCGCTGTGCTATCGCTCCAGCCCCACTCGTGCATCTCTTTGACTTGCAACTTTCTTTTGCCCTTCTCTAAACCCCACCTCTCCCCCAATTTACCGTTTTTTTTTTTTTGGCTGTTTTTGGCTTTTGGGCCAGACCTGGTGATGCTCAGGGGTTGCTCCTGACTCTGTACTCAGGGATCACTACTTGCCGGTGTCCTTACCCTTTGTACTATTTCTCCGCCCTAATTCAGCTTTCATGTGATAGTTTGTGTTTTATTTAGTTTTGTTTTGGGGCCACACCTAGCTTGCTCACGGAACATATGGGTTTCCAGGATCAAACTCTGGTCAGCCGCATTAGCTCTATCTGCTGTACTGTCTCTCCAAACCCTGGTGACAGTTTGAATGCTATCCTTGGAAAGTTTCTCAGAACTGGGAAAACGATAATAATGCCTCTGTTCCACAGCGTCCCTGGCCCTTTACACTAACTCCTGGCTTTTGTTTTAGATGGACAGAGTCCAAAGAGACCACTCAAAGGGCTGAGTTTATGCTTTGCATGCAGGGGACCCCAATTCAGTCCCCAGCATGGTTCTCAAACACCTCAGGGAGTGACTGCAAGCACAGGGCTGAAAGCCCCTCACACCGCTTGAGTGTGCCCACGCCCCCCTAAAAATACCTAGCAAGACATTAGCTGGACAGCTCTCGTGTAGAGAGGTATTGGAGGTAACCCTGGGCCTCCGTGCTCCCGCCTCCCGGCCCTGGCCACGCCCCCGGGCGGAGCCATGCCCACCCCTGGGGGGTCCCAGGGTCCCTTCTCACCCGGACAGCCTTCTGGGCGGCTTCACTGCTACCAGCCACCACAGTGCGGGGTCCCCCCATTCCGCAGAGGCCGCGCAGGTGGGAAGAGCTCGAGACGGGCACTGTGGAGACAGCGAAATCCTAGCGAGAACAAGAGAACGTATTCACGGGGAGGGAGGGACTGAGGGGATGCCCACGAACACAGGCGGCTCTCAGCCCTGGCGGCGCCCCTACCCCCGGCAACTCCCATGCTCCCCTCCCTCCCCCGCCAAGGATGGTCCAGCTGTTCACCCGGAAAGTGTCTGCCACGAACTCAGCTCCCCGGTGATTGGTCCACTTGGAGAGGCCTACGAAGAACTCCCGGCCTGGTCGCAGGGAGGCCAGGGGGATGAGAGGGTGGGAGGGAGTTGGAAACAGGACGCCAGCCGGCGCGTCCCCCCAGCTCCGCGTCCCCCTGCCAAGCCCGCGCAGGCAGTCCAGCCTCACCGGTGAACAGAACGTCAGTGCCGTCCAGCGTGGCGTTCTCGTCCCCCATCTCCACGATCCGGAGCCCCAGGTCCTGGAGGGCTTTGCGGACTCCATCGACCTTGGTACAGACGAGGGCAGGGACGGAGACACTTTCACCCTTAGGTCTTTCCTAACATCCCCCGGACATCAGCTCTGCCGCCCTTTCCTGCACCCCACCCGCACCCTGGCGCCCACCTCCGGTCTTCGGGCTGGGCTCCAGGGCCGCGTGATTAAGGCTGTGTCCCCTTGGATTACAGCAGTGTCACCGAGCAGTGGTCCCAGCGGCAGCGACTCTTCAGGAGGCAGTTCTAGCAGCTGCAGCCCTAGGCGTTGCCTCAGTTTCCCCCCGAGCACCCCGTGCTCCCTTTGGGCCTTGGCCAGGTCCAGAGCAGGAAGACCGGCTCCCACCGCCTCCCCTGATGCCAGGCTCTCGGGGACCCCCCGGATCAGGGCATGGGAGCAGCGGCCCAGCCCCTCCCCCGGCGTCCCCATCCCATGCACACAGAGGACCCCTCCGCTCGTGCTGTCGTCTGAGTTTTGGGTTTTTTTTTTTCACCTGTCTGGGAGAAGAAACAGAAAGTGGGGAGGCAGAGAAAGACATGCAGAGAAAAGGGGTTGGCGGTGGCTTAGAGCGCCCGGGTCTTCCTCCGTTTTGTCCGGGCGCCCCTCCCACCGCGCCCCGCCAGCACCAGACCTTCCTCCCGGCGACCCCAATCCACTTGGCACCGTTGCGACTCAGCTGCTTTAAGGAGGAGTCCGAGGAACAAGACCGGGAGCCCTAATCCCCTCAGCACCTGTTGCCCCTGCTCAGAGGGGCTTCGTGAGGTCCCTGCCGGCGCCCCTCTTGGCAGCCGCTAGGATGCGCTCACTCCCCAAAAATGCAGCGGTCCCTCCCCTTTAACCCTCCGCCGCTCTCCGGCTTCGATGGGGACTCCAAGTGCCAGAAGGACCCACAGAGGTGATGGGGCAGCAGGAGACCGCTAGGGCGTGTCAGGGCCGGAGGGGTGAAGTCCGCGATGGACAACCCGGGTAAGGAGGAGCGGGGCCAGGAGGGGGAAAGCAGAGCCGAAAGAGTTAAATCTCCTCTCCCCACCAGGGCCGGTCACGCTACCCGGAGCGCGACCCAGTACAAACCAGACCGAGTCCCAGAGGACTGGGAGAGGTCCACAGTGAACACCGAGGGGCGGGGACGTGGGGGGCGTGGTTCCGGGGAGCTGGCGCCGCTCTGGGCACTAGAACCGACCCCGGATCGCCCAGTCCAGCTTCCCCAAAGCCCATCCCGCACGGCGCCGCAAACAAACGATGACCCCCCTCCTGCACTCTGTCCGGTGCAGGGACCGGCCCAACATCCCCAAACTCTGCGTCCCGCACGATCCAGAGGACACCCCCACTCCCCACTCACCTCCAGCGGCCACCCCTACTGCTGGCCGCTCCGAGATCGTGGCTGGGGCCCCACCCCCCTGAGAACAGAGTTGGTGGGGAAAGCCGTCCTAGGTTTCGAGCTTTGGAAAGTGGAGCTCTGGTTTTTGAGGGGTCTCTGGGTAACGGAGCTCAAGTATTACGGTGGGGCGGGGGCGCGACGGTCTGGCTGCTAGCGGGCATTGTCTAAGCGGGACGGGGCGGAGCTCCCCCAGGCCACGCCCATTCCGCCCAGCTAAGCAGCGCCCACCGCACCCCCTTCCTCCCAATTCGGTCCCGCCCCTCCAATGGATGCAGCCCGGGCCCACCCAGAGCCAGCCGCCCCGGCGGCTGGGCGGCAAATGCGACATGGACCGTGAGACAGGGCTAGGGGGACCGGCTCTGAAAATGGCAGCCCCACCCCAGACACCCCTCTTCTTAATTCCAGGCTTCTGTCCTGAATTCAAGGTCACTGAGCCACCCTTCATTCCGAGCCACCCACACTTCACGCCCCCTTTGTGTAAAAAGCAACACTAGATTTTTTCTTCGGCATTTTATTACTGAAATACATTGTCCTACCCACCCCACCCGCCCCACCCCACCATAAAAACCACCCACGTCTGCAGCCTTTCCCTCATCGCCACTCCCACCCCCCCAGCCAGCCCTGCACAAGTGCTCCAGGATTCTCTGCCCAATGACCATTCTGGAGTGTGTCCATTGGGTAGCCGTGTGCAAACCACCCCGCGGCCTTTGTGGAGGAAATAAGGGGGCTCAGGGAGCCACGAGGACCTTATTTGAGGGCCCTGGCTACTTCCTCGTAGGCCAGCTCAATTTCCTCATCATCTGGACAGGTGGAAGCAAATTCTTCCCGGGCATAGGCATTGCGCAAGTACCTATGCACTCCGCGGAAGGCCTCTGGGATGGAGAATCCGCGGTACTTCTTACACACCACCTAGGGTCACAGAGGAGCAACATGTTAGCTTCACAGTGACATGCAGGAGGCCTTGTTAGTGCTCCTCCAGGTCTCCTGAAGCTTATATTAAAGTATTTCCTGGGCGCTAGAGAGATAGCACAGAGGGGAGGGTGCTTGCCTGGCACGTGGCCAACCAGGGTTGATCCCTGGCACAGGCATCCCATGGCCCTCCCGCCACTGTCAGGAGTAATTCCTGAGTGCAGAGTCAGGAGTAACCCCTTGACATCCGCTCGGTGTGACCCCTAAACAAACAAAATTTTTTTTAAGTATTTTCGGGTCCAGACAGTCAAGAAACTTGACTTTCCCCTTACTCCTATTGTTCTTATTTCCCATATTGAATATTTTCTTTAAGAGACAGATGTTCTAGCTCAAACCCCAGTCTAGGGACTGGAAATAGTACGGTAGGTAAGGCTTGTTTTGCATGTAGCAAAGCTGGGTCTGATCCCTGGCACCCAATATGGTCCCCAAGCCCTGCCAGGAGTGAGCTCTGAGCACAGAACCAAGAGTAAGCCCTGAGCACTGCTGGATGTGGCCTCCAAACAAAACAAAGAACAAAAAACTCCAAGACCTTTACCATCCCTCTCTATTTATTGAAATCTTGACCAATTAAAATTGGCCTCTTTTCAGAATATCCCCTTCCATAGCACTACTTTTTCTCTTTTTGATTTTACTGAGATATAATTCACAAATCATTAAAACAATTCTTTTGTATTTTTACAGTACATTTTCAAACGGTTTTGATTGTGGGGAGGGCACTTCCAGTGGTGCTCCAGGGACCATGAAATACTTGATATCAAACCTGGACCCAGTGGTCCTCAAGATTTTCTCCTGGCTCTGCACTCAGGGATTACTTCTGGTGGGCTCACAGGACCATACGGGGTGCCAGGTATAAAACCTGGTTGGCTGCGTGCAAGTCAAGCACCTTACCCACCGTACTATCTTTCTGGCCCCCCGATTATATATTGTATTAGTATAATTAATATTATAATTAAAATCATTAATTTTTAACCATATATGATCAGTTTCATGTGACTCTCTTATCTTTTCAACTAAATCAGTCTTTCTCAAAGTGGGTGGTACCATTCCCCAGGAGTGGTGGTGTTAGAAAGACTGGGGTTGTGGTGGGTGATTAGTTGTAGCCTCTGGTGCAGCTGTGTGGGGGCTCAGTAAAGTAAGTGGTGCTAGGGATTGAACCCAGACCTCCTGCATGTAAAGTATGACATCTAGTCTATTGAACTATCTCTCTGACCGAGGATCCGATATCTAGATAAGAGGTTCCTAAAGTGTTTTTTTTTTTTAAGTATAACAGATTTTATTTGGAGGTTTTGAAGGGAAGGAGGAAGAAAAAGTGGGAGAGAGTGGAGAGTAACATGCTCAAGAGAGAATCCGGGCTTCTCCAAGGCCGGAGAGAGCCTCTGCACACAACCCAGCATTAGACAGGAAAGCATGAAAGTACACATCTCAAGAGGAGGTTGTGGGCCACTCATGTGATCAGGTATCACATGTGCTCAGCCACATGGGTGCAAGCAGCACATGGGGTCAGGCAGCATATGCACCTCCCAAAGGTTTTTGCCTAATACTGTTCCTTTATTTATTTATTTATTTATTTATTTAATTATTTATTTATTGCTTTTTTGGGTCACACCCGGCGATGCACAGGGGTTACTCCTGGCTCTGCACCCAGGAATCACCCCTGGCGGTGCTCTGGGGACGATATGGGATGCTGGGATTCGAACCCGGGTCGGTCGCGTGCAAGGCAAACGCCCTACCCGCTGTGCTATCTCTCCAGCCCAATACTGTTCCTTTACTCCCTGGCATTCCATATGGCCCCCCAAGCCTGCCAGGAGTGATGCCTGAGCAGTACTGAGTTTGGTCCAAAAACCAAAAAAATTATTGCCAAGTAAACAGATGTTCAGTACACAGTTGTGTGGCAAATTGGCATTTGTATATGTTTTACAGACTAAACCATAACTTTAAAGCTATGACAATAATGTGGGAGATGTGCTTCTTTTTTTTTTTGTTTTTGGTCCACATTTTGAGGCGCTCAGGGCTAGTCCTAGCTGGGTACTCGGAGCGCCCCCTGGTGGTGCTCGGAGGACCATATGTATGATCAGCTGCATGCAAGGCAAGCACTTGACCTTCTGTTCTAACTCTCCAGTCCTGGGAGATCGATCGATCGATCGATCTATCTATCTATCTATCTATCTATCTATCTATCTATCTATCTATCTATCTATCTATCTATCTATCTATCTATCTATCTATCTTTCTCTCTCTTTCTCTCTTTCTTTCTTTCTTTCTTTCTTTCTTTCTTTCTTTCTTTCTTTCTTTCTTTCTTTCTTTCTTTCTTTCCTTCTTTCTTTCCTTCTTTCCTTCTTTCTTTCTTTCTTTCTTTCTTTCTTTCTTTCTTTCTTTCTTTCTTTCTTTCCTTCTTTCTCTCTCTCTCTCTCTCTCTCTCCCTCCCTCCCTCCCTCCCTCCCTCCCTCCCTCCCTTCCTTCCTTCCTTTTCTTTCTTTCTTTTCTTTCTTTTTTTTTTTTTTGTGCTCAGTTGGTAGAACCCCTGACTAGAATGTGAGAATTCTGAGTTTGTGACTCTTGAGCACCACAGATCATGGCCACAGTGCCCCTAGCAGAACCGATCTGGGCCTGAGGACCAAATAATAAGACCCCTTAGACCCATATCACAAGGCTAAACATCGGATCCCACAAGGATCGCTACAGGAAGCAGCAGCTTTGATCTATAAAAAGTTAAAATTTTGATTTTTGTTTGTTTGTTTTAGGGCCACACCTGGCGATGCTCAGGGGTTACTCCTGGCTCTGCACTCAGAAATCACTCTTGGCAGTACTCAGGCTGCTGCGAAGGAATGGGGTGATGTCTGTAGCAATTTATGGAAATAATCCTAAGGAAAAAAAATCCATGTTTGGAGTAGTAAACATGGGAAGCCTGTGTGGGAGCTACTGAAGCGCCACCCCAGCCACCATCTTCTCCAGGGACCACCCACCTGCACTATATGAAGCTTTGGCAACAGGTTGCAGTCAGCCAGAGTGAGTTCATTGCCATCCAGAAACTTCCTCTGAGAGACGCCTTCATCCTCAGCACTGGTCTCGTCCACCTCCTCTGGGAGCGGGGTTGTCAAGTAGTTGTCTAGAACTTTTAGGGCTTTCAGGAGCCCCTTCTCCAGGTCTGTGAAAAAGAAAGGAATTGGTAAGAAAGAATATTAGAAGACCGATAGAGCTGAGGAATGCCCAGGAGTGGAACATTCCTTTATTCTAACGATAAAGCCAATTTACAATAATAATAGCAGGGCTGGAAAGATAGTACAGCAGGCAAGGCTTCTGCCTTGCACGTAGGTGACCCAGGAACGCAGGACCCTGCATCCCATGAAGAGCGATTCCTAAGTGCGGAGTCAGGAGTAAGCCCTGGACATTGCTGGGTATGACCCTCAAACCAAAATAATTATAATAAAATAACAAAAACTACTGGAGAGAGTACAGTGGGCAGGTGCTTGCCATGCATGTGGTCAGCCTGGGTTTGATCCCCGGCACCCCATATGGTACTTCAAGCCCATCAGGAGTAAGACTCCTGAGTGCAGAACCGGGAGAAACCCCTGAGCATCACCAGGTGTGGCCCAGAAACTAACTGAATAAATAAATAAAGGAGAAGGTCAGAGAGAAGGTGCAAAGAACTGAACTCACACTTTGCACAAGGGATGGCTAGGTTTAATCCCTGGGCGTGGATCAAAGAACTGCCCCTCCCCTCCCCCCACCAGCTGTCCTCCCCTCTCCCCCTAAAAAAAAAAAAAAGTAAAGAAAGAAAACTAGGGCCAGAGAGATAGAGATAGTTCAGAGAGCTGGTATTTGCCTGTTGGAGGCTCAAGTTCCAGCCTTGGCATAAGTCCCTGCCATCAATGGGTGTGGCCCTCCAAACGAAAACCAAAGAAAAACAAAATAAATATTAAAAAGAAAAAATAGGGGCTGGAGAGATAGCATAGTGGTTAAGCTGCTCGCCTTGCATATAGCCGACCTGCATATGGTTACACCAAGCCTACCTCTTGGTGTAACCATACGGTCCCAGGAGCAGTGTCAGGAGTAATTCCTGAGTGCAGAGTCAGGAGTAACTCCTGAGCAAAGCTGGGTGTGGTTCAAGACCCAAAAAATAGATAAAGAAAAAAAAATAATAGCTCATGCTAATGTAGTTGGCTTTCTAAGTATTATTCTAAGCATTTAACTATAAAAATCCATTTCTGGCATCAATCCATGAAATAGATATTGATGTGTGCATTTTATAGATCTGGAAATGGATTTGCAGAAGTTAAAAGAATCACCCAAAGTCACATAGCAAGGAGGATTTATACTCAGTAGTCTGGATCTAGAATCTCTCTTCACAAGCATATCCCTATTTTGTCATAGAACTGGCCAAGAGCTAACCCAATCAATGTGTTCTGGGGCAGAAAAGGCTAAGGAGTGGAGTTCATGCCCAATTCAATCAGCTTAATCAATGGCTGAATAAATAGCAGTACGCCTACATTTGAAAAAAAAAAAAAAGGCTAAGGAGCAAATAAGAGAGACTTAAAAGTCATGACCCCCAGGAGCTGGGGTTGTAGCTCAGTGGTAGAGCACTTGCCTTGCATGGATGAGGCCCTGGGTTCAGGCCCTTGGATGTGTGAGGCAACGCCAAACAAAAACAAAAAAATCATGACCCATGCTAGAGACGTAGGTCAGTTGGTAGAACACGGGCCTGGATTTGACCTCCAGCAGCCCTTTCACCCACGAGAAGAATCATGAACCTGAAATTTTGCTTATACTTGAATGAACGTTGAGAGCATCATGCTGAGTAAAATAAGGGAGAGGGACATTGAGAGAATAGTAGCACCCATTTTGGAAATGATCACTCTGGACAAGAACTGAGTCCTAACATGAAGTAAAGTGATATATATGATAACCTTCAGTAACAGCATTATAAACCACAGTGCTTAAAAGGAAAACTGGGGACACTCGTGGCAGGAAATGTATACTTGAAGGGATAGATGTTGGAACATTTATGACTCAAACCCAATCTTGAACAATTCTGTAACTGTGTATCTCATGGTTTTTCAATTAAAAAGAAAAAATAGGGGCTGGCTCGATAGCACAGCGGGTAGGGCATTTGCCTTGCACGCGGCCGACCTGGGTTCGATTCCCAGCATCCCATATGGTCCCCTGGGCACTGCCAGGGGTGGTTCCTGAGTGCAGAGTCAGGAGTGACCCCTGTGCATCACCGGGTGTGACCCAAAAAGCAAAAATAAATAAATAAATAAATAAATTAATGGAAAAAAAAAGAAGAATCATGAACTGGGCGGCGCAGGGGAAATTGCTCCAAGGGCTTGAGTGCAGGCTTTGTTTGCGGATGGCCTGGGTTTGATTCCTAGAACCACATGGCTTCCCCCAACCACCACTGGGGATTGGGTGTATGTGTTCTGTTAAAAAAAAAAAAAAACAAGCCACTAAATTGCAACAGATTAATAAAAAATGAGGCGGGGTTTGGTAGCAGTCTTTTTTCAATAGCTACTCCATCTCTCTGAAAACAATTTATGGGAGTCTGTACTGCTTCCCAACTCCTGGATCTTCTCCATTCTACCCAGGAACCACAAACTCACTGTCATTAAGTGCTGGGTTTGAATTCTTGATGTAAGCAGAAAACTTGGCAAAGATGTCCAGGCCAGCTGTGTTGGATTCAGGATTCAGAGCTGCCAGTTTAGGGTATCTGAAAGTTAATGGGAAAAGAGGCTAAGATATATTCCAGGGATGAACCTCAACAATTCTGCCTCAACCCCATGAGCAGTGTTTCACACACACACACACACACACACACACACACACACACACACACACGTATTTCTTTTTCTTTTTGGGTCATACCCGGTGATGCACAGGTATGCACAAGGGGTTGCTCTGCGCTCAGGAATTACCTCTGGCGGTGCTTGGGGGACCATATGGGATGCTGGAAATCGAACCTGGGTCGGCCGCATGCAAAGCAAACGCCCTACCTGCTGTGCTATCGCTCTAGCCCCTGTTTGCCATTTTTTCCACCTCTCTCTTTCCTAGACTTCCAGCCACTCCCTCCCCCTTTCCAAATGCCCCTATACCTGGGTGGGCACAGCACTGCCTCCAGAAACTCCTCAATCTTGTTGGTGTCCGTGTGCACTTCAGTGCTGTACAGGAGGAACGGGAGCTGCCCTCCAGGACACAGCTTCTGGACCATCTCGGTCCGCCTGGAGAAAAGGTCAGTCAGGAGGACAGGAAAGGGGATCAGATAGGAGATGTGGGGGTGTGGGTGGAGAAGCTGGAGGGGGAACGGAGCTTTGGGATGAAGAGTTCAAGAATTCAATGCACAAGTATGCACCAGGGGTTCTTGGAGGAACAGAAGTGAGCCTACCTCTTGGTGTCAACTGTGGTGACATTAAAGGTGACTCCCTTGAGCCAGAGGACCATGAAGAGTCTCTGAGAGAAGGGGCAGTTTCCAATCTTCGCCCCATCACTGCCAGCCTGAAAAGCAACCCCACATCCAGGATTAGGCCAGTGAACTCACCGCCATTGCTTAGCCTCCGATCTAACTTTCCTGTTAGTTCATGATACACCCTCAGTCTCCCATCTATACCATTTTTTTGGTGGTGGTGGGGGGGGGACCCACCTGGTGATGCTCAGGTCTTACTCCTAGCTTTGCTGATAAATCACTCCTGGTGATGCTCAGGGAACCATATGGGACCCCGGGGATTGAGCCTGGGTTGGCCATGCAAGATAAGTGCCCTACCCACTGTACTACCAGTACCCCTCCCACTCTGCACCCTTGTTGGGGCTATCAGCAACTGTCCCACCAAAACTAGGTTCTCTCAGGGGCCAGGTCACATCAAGGGCAGATCAATCGGGACACTTCCTGCATAGGTGCTTTTGCCTCTCAGAGAAATGAGGGCAGCGGGAAGACAGGCCGAGGGAACAAGTGTTCCAAAATGGGGAGGCCCTAGAGAGAGAGAAGAAATACTAACATACTTGATTTTCTATGCACGGCGTTAAACACTTTATATAACAAACGTTTACTTAATTTTCACATCCACCTAGGAATAGTCCGTAGAGAGAGCACTCTGGCAAGGCCAGCTTACAGCACCTGCGGGCCGGACAGTTTGGAAGCCAGAGAAGAGAGCCTTCTGTAGCTCTCACTCAAGCTGGCAGCTAGGTGGGGAGTCCAGGGGGCTCTCAACCTTGCCCTGGCGATGTGGAGGACCTTGCAGAGGGGGGCTGCCCTCTACTTGGCAGGTGGTGACTTCATCTCCCCAGGGACACCTCCCCTAGCTGAGAGTGATTCATCTCACTGAGTCTCCAACCTCAGTCGCTTCCTTCCGGGAAAGACGGGGAGGGGACCGGTGAGGCTGAGGTGTGGGCAGCCGGGGCACCTTCTGCTGGGGCCCCAAACGCCCTGCCCCCACCGTTCCCTTTCCCCGGACCCTGCCCGAGTCTCCCGACACCAGGGCTGTGGCTCCAAGAGAATTCCTCACTCAGGATGCGGCCCAAACCACCGGCGCGGCCTCGCCCACGGGTAAAAATAGCCCTTTAGGCGAGTGTGAAAGTGAGGTGGGGACCACACCTAAGGGGGGCGGAACCGGCCGCTGGACTGAGCCCGGCAGGGAGCAGAGAGAGGGAAAGGCGGCCAAGGAGGCCCGGCCACCCCGTTACAGCAGTGAAAAGACACCAGCAACAACACACAAAGGCGAGATGAACAAAAGGGAGGAAGTGGGGAGCCAGGCGGCAGGAAAGTGAAGGGTGGGGAGAGTGTGCGCAGAGGAGGCACCGCGGGGGAAACCCAGAGCCGGGGCCGGGCGGGCAGAGCTGACGTCTAAGAGGGGACAGAAAGCGGGGCCTGGGGGAGGGGAGCCGGCCAGTCACTGCGAGCGGCCGCTTGGGGTTGTGCCATCCACCGGCCAACCGACCACGTCTCCCCGACCACACCCACCGGGAGGGAAGGGAGTTGGGGGTTCCACACCCCCCAAAACATCCCGATCCCCCTTTCCTCCTGTGCCTGGTGGCTCTCCCCCCACCCCAGTTTTGCTCCAGCTAGAATTCCATTTGCCACTGTCTCCCTTTCTCTCGGTTTCCCCAAGGGTCCAGGGCTTGCCCAGGCACTCCATCACCTCCCCAGCCGGGTCCCCAACGCTTCGGGAGTGACCCGCGTCCAGGTCTCCCTGACGACAGACACCATCTTCCTGGAACCCTCCCCTCGCGGAGGCGCACGCACGAACACCTCCGAGTGGCCCCCCACGACACCCGCCCTTCCGATCTGTCTGGGGACGCGGGCGCCCAGACCCCACCTCCCTCGCCCTACCGCGGGCTGCTCGCCCCCCCCACCCCCGACACACACACACACACACACACACACACACACACAAACACACACACACACACACACACACACACACAGCCGGTCTCCCCTCCTGGGCCCCCCCTCTGCCTTCCAGTCCTTGTGGGTGTTTGCAAACGGAACTTGGAGCAACTTTCGGGGCTGAGTCAGTGACTTCTCGTTACCTGCCCGCCGCTCGCGGGTTCCCCCCACACACACCCCGCTGCCCGCACGCCCTCCCCCAAGTAACTGCACGCGGGGCAGGAAGCGGGATCCGGGAGCCGCGTCCCGAGGGGGTGCCAGGGGAGACTCGCCTTCCAGGAATTCCGCGGGCGGCCGGGAAGGAAGAAGTTCTTACCTTCACGAACAACTCGACCTGCGGCTGCTCTTCGGCCATGGTTGCGACGGGTGCAGGAAGCGCCGTCTCAGGGGAACTGGAAGGGGCGCGGCCGGGGAAGGCGGGTCTCGGGGCCCAGGCGCTCCCCCAGACCTAGGGCTGTGCCCGCGGCGCGCTCGGCGCGATCTGTCCGTCCCGCGGCGCTCCGGGCACGGCCCCCGCTCGCGGTCCCCGCTCCCGATCCCCTCCCGGAGCAACTGACTCACGGGCCGGTCCCGCCCTGGGCCAGGGGAGGGGAGGGGACGGCGGGGGCGGGACCCGACCGGCCAGGGACTGGGTCTCCTAGGGTCTCCCGCAGGACTCCGGCCGCGCTGTCCCGGAAGGGGAATCCCGGCAACGTGTTGGTTTCCCCACCGGTCTCATTGCACACAGGGCTTGTTGTTGACTCAGTTTCCCTGCTTCATGAAGCTCAGAGCCCTCCCACTGGACTCTCTTCACGCCCACTTGGCTCTCAGGAAATTTGACTCCGCTCAGAGAGCAATCCGTGTGGTCCCTGAAAGGGAATTTAATTTTATTATTTGATTTAATGAATGGGAGGGCGGCGGTGACAGGCCATAGCTGGCCATGCTCAGGGGCTGGTCCCTCCATTTCCTGCCCGGGCCCATCTATCTCTCTGGCCCCCTGAAAGGGGACTTTAGAACAGAAAGGTAGTCATTTATTCCCGTTCCTGCCTTCCCTTTGGATTTTATTATTTTTTATTATTTTATTATTATTTTTTTTTGCTTTTTGGGTCACACCCAGCGATGCTCAGGGGTTACTCCTGCCTTTGCACTCAGGAATTACTCCTGGCGGTGCTTGGGGGACCATATGGGATGCCAGGGATCGAACCCGGGTCAGCCGCTGTGCAAGGCAAATGCCCCTACCCGCTGTGCTATCGCTCCGGCCCCTCCCTTTGGATTTTAGTTCAAATTCTGGGTTGCTGGGACTATGGCCCAGCTGAGGAGTTTGGGATGGGGGCTGGGACTGGGGGAAGAGAGTGAAAAAAAGGGGCACGGGAAGGAAGGGAAGGGATTCAACCAGGCAGAGCTGAAGCTAGGGAAAAGGAAGCAGAACCAAACTGCCTTGTCGCTGGGGGAAACCAGACTTTCCCAGCAGGGTCAGCTTCGCAGCTACCACTTTTATTTCCACAAATATTTTCATGTCCTGGGTTCCTTCCTGTGCCTTTGCCCTTTCTTACTGACAGATTGCCTTGGAGAAGGACGAAGGATGGGGTTATTGTGTCCTCAGGGTGGGTGATGGTGATAGCGGTTCCTAAGTGTGGGAAAATGCAAACATCAGACAGTGTGGATGAAGTGACACAATTTGAGGACACAAATAAGGACAGAGGCTAGCGGAAGAGTAACTATTTCCCCCCTGAGTAACCTTAATTTAGGAGGTTCTATTTTTTTGCTTTGTTTTTTGGGTTTTGACCCACACCCAGCAGTGCTTAAGGCTTACTCCTGGCATTATACTCAGGGATCACTCCTGGGGGTGCTCAGGGGGTTGAACCTGGGTCAGCTGCATGTGAGGCAATATCTACTTTAGTTTATCGCCAGCCCCAGATTCTATTATATTTCTTTATAAACTGCTAAAAAATAGCCCAAGTGCATATGTTCTCCAAACTGAACATATTTCTGCTTTCATATCTTGAGTTTCTCTCTTGCCCAACCAACCCATTCCTTCCCCTTCAACACCCTCCAACCAGAGGCTTACAAATCTAGAAAAACACAGTCGAGGTGTAGGAGCAATAGGACAGTGAGTAGGGTCTGTGGGTGACCTGGATTTGATCACTGTTATCCCATATGATCTCCCAAGCTCTGCCAAGAGTGATTCTTGAATTCAAAGCCAGGAGTAACCCCTGAAAACTTCCTGGTGTGCCCCTGCCTTCTCCCCACCGGAAAAAAAAGAAAAGAAAAGAAAAGAAAAATACAGTGGATTGTAAAGGGCTTCACAATTAAAGGAAAGGGGGTGGGAGATAGTCCAGTGGTTTCAGCCTGACACATGACTTGGGTTAGATTCGCTGACTGTTGCCTGGTGTCGTCCTGGAGGTGCCCAGCACTGCCAGGTCTGGCCTAAGCATCCTTGGCACTGCAGGGCCTAGCAGCCTACTTCCTCATGCCCTTGCCACTGAACCAACAGCCCCAGGTGACCCAGAATCACAGGTGGAGTCCCAGAATCTCCTGAGCACTACTTGGTGAGCCCCAAGTCCCCAAAAGAAAAAAAAAAGAAATTAGAGAAAAGGAGAGACTTGAGGGAGGAGTGATCCTGGCAACTGGCAGTTAGTGGTTTCCTCTCAAGCTGCTTCTTTTTTTTTTATCTTTTTCTTTGGCTTTTGGGCCCCACCCAGAAGTGCTCAGGGCCAGGGCTTACTCCTGGCTTTGTGCTCAGGGATCACTCCTGGCAGGGTTTGGGGGACCATATGGGGTGCTGGGGATCAAATCTAGGTCAACCACATGCACAACAAGCACCCTACCTGCTGTACTATCTCTCTGGCCCCTGCCCCAAGCTTTTTTTTCCTATGGGTTTCTTCTCCCCCCGCCCCCCCTAGAGGGATTTCAGTTGGTACTTGCTCCTTTGAGACGTAACATGGAGGATCATGTAGATGCATGTTGAAGGGAGGGAAATGTTGTGTGTGGGGAATCTCTTCCATGAGTGAACTTCAAAATCTGTCCCCAAGTCCCCTTCCATCTGGGGTCTGGGTACTGTCAAAGCACCCTTCCTGGGGCTCTCCTCAGCTCTAGCTGGTCAGTGACAGACAGAGACTCTACCCCACAAAGATTTCCCCTCTGGCAGAAGCCTCGGGCAAAGCTGCCCCTTCTGAGCTCAAACAGGTTTGGCAGCTTCTCTCTGGCCTGGCTTTTGTCGCTACAGCTTTATTGGCTGCAGCTGCCTTGATCATCAATATTGACTTTGGCCGGCTGGCATGGTTACCCACAAGGTATTTGGCCTTAACTTCTCAGATGACACGGCATGCTGCCCCCTCCTGGTCCCGATTCAGCAGTGACCCACAGAACTGGGTGTGTGTGTGGGGTGGGGGTGGGGGGTAGGAGTGGCAGGCTGCGCCCCCAAATCATGTATCTGAAAAGAATGTTCTCTATCATCTCCTGAATCTTGATTTTCTTCTTTTATCGCAGTTTCTCTTCCTTTACAACTCTGACCTTCTTCCACTCCCTCTCCTTCCTTGGCTTGGTAAACCCTTGGCTAATCTCTTCTCAGCCCAGATTGGAAGGTGTGTTCCTCCCTGACACTCCTTAGCGACTCCTCCAGGTTTCCATAGCTCCATTGCTCAATAATTTGCCAGGGGTAACCATTAACCCAGCCCTTAACTCCCCCACCTTTCTTGATACAGAGGATTTTCCTATGTTGGTGAGCTGCTCAGGTTACTCCACTTCTTTCCTAATCTCTTAGGTGGGATTTCTCTATTTTAGGGGATCCAGAACAAAGTTGAGAAAGAAAATGTATTTTAGTTTCCTTTTTTGTTGGGGGGGGGTGTTGTTTCATTTTGTTGGGCCACACCCAGTGGTGTTCAAGGCTTATAGAACCTCAGAGCTTAGGGGTCACTCCTGGCTCCTTGCTCAGGGAAGCATTCGATTCTGGGGAAACAAATTTGAGTCTCAAACACCAGCCCCCTGTATGGAAAGGATGCTTGTCAGTACGCTGAGCTGACTCGCCAGTCCAAAGATTTTTTGCTTTTTGGGTCACACCCAGCAATGCACAGGGGTCACTCCTGGCTCATGCACTCAGGCATCACCCCTGGCGGTGCTCAGGGGACCATATGGGATGCTGGGATTTGAACCCGGGTCGGCCGCGTGCAAGGCAAACACCCTACCCGCTGTTTTATCACTCCAGCCCCCAAAGATTTTTTTTTTAAAAAAAAAGCTTTATTTTCTTTTTTTGGTCTCCCGTCTTCACTTCATACACACATTCAAAAATAATATTAATGGAGCAGATTCTTAATTATGTTCACTTTTTTTTTGGTGTGAGGAGGGGTTGAGTCACACCTAGTATACTTAGGCACTGTATATTTGGTTCTATGCTGGGGAGGGCTGTAACTCCTGGTGGTTTTTGGGGACCCCTTGTGGTACCAGGGATCAAATCAGAGTTGGCTACAGGCAGGGCAAGTATCCTGTATTATCTTTCCAGAACCCATTTATTACTTTTGAGTCACCATTAGATCCAGAGCAGGCACTAAATAGTTGCTCAATAAATGATAGTCCTCTGTCCCAAGATATATATTTGGGTTTGCATAAGAGGAGGGGAGGGGACTATGCATGTGCCCATAGGGGTGCAGTTGATCTTATCAGGTCTACTTCTCTCTGCTGAAATTTAGTATAATTTGAAAATGTTCACTTCCCTTTGGAGGTTTGAAATTATAAATTAAGCCATGTAGAGACCTTGTGTGGTCATACCTTGGGTGTGGTCATACCCTGCACCCAGGACATTAGGAAGGAATTTGAGATCAGTCTCACTTCCTATTTCTGTTTCTTTATTTAAAACGCTCAAGTGAAATAAAAAACAAAACCTAAAAACTCATATAGCTCTTACTATGTTTGCCAAGTACTGTTTTAAGCTCCTTATAAATATTAACTCAGAGGGCATAAAGAGTAACCTAGAATTGTTGGCGTGGATTGAAGTAATGTCATTTATCTCCACTCTCCAGGGGGAAAAAAAAAAACGAAACAAAACAGAAACGCGCCTCTGGTTCATAAGGTCGTCTTTCTCCCCAGTACCCCAAAGTCCTGTGTCAGGGCTCAGATCACAGTTGTTTCGGCCTTCTCACAGGTTCCACCCGTGTCAATCAAAACTCAGAAAGAAACCAAGCAGCCCCGAGCCCCCGGGTGCTTAGCAACGGCAAAGGGCGGGAAGTTTGAATGTCCTGCCACCAGCCCATAGGGGAAATGGACCAATCAGCGTCCGGCCTTCTCGACCACCGCCTACTCCCTCCCGCCCGGTTGGATCGCCGGGCTGACACGGGGCGGGGCGTATGCGCGCGCCGCCCGCCTGCAGCCGGCGCGCCCCACCCTCAGGCACACGGGTGGCAGCTGGTGACGCGCTTCCGCGCCAGTCGTGACCCGAGTGACTGGAAAGGCGGGAAGACGTCTCAAGTTCTCAACAGCCGGGGTGGGGAAGCCGAGAACTTGGCGGGAGAGGGGAGACGGCACAACTCGCCCTCCAGGGTCCTGAGACTTTCTCTGTCATAGGTCGAGGCGCTGTGGAGTGACAAGAATGAGGGCGGAGTGAATGGAATACTTAAGTGGCTGGAGACATTACCCAGCAGAATGCCCCCCTCCCCCCCAAATGACTATAAGCCAAGTGTCACCACGGCCTCGGCAGCCCGGCGCCTCAGCCGGGAGGAACGTCTGAGTCGATTTGCGTTTGTGCGCGTCCCTCTCCCTAAGGCCCTGCAAGGGAAATGTCGCCCCTGAACCCCGTCATTTTCTGCATCCGCAGGGCAGCCGGGCCATGGCCTCCTCCGGAGCGACCGTACTGGGCAGGACGCCGCAGGGCACCGACCCCCGGGCGGCCTCTGCCAGCTTCCCCAGCCCGGCGGCCCCAGGGCCGGACCCCGGGGTGGCAGAGGAGGACGACGAGGAGGAGTCGGCGGCGGAGGTCTCTGGGGCGGGGGTGGAGGGATCCGGGGCTGGAAGCTTGAGAGAGGGAGTTGATTGGAATCGATGAAAATTAGTAAAGGGACAGAGTGATAGTACAGCGGCTAGGGCGTTGGGTAGGGCGTTTGTCTTGCCCGCAGTTGGCCCAGGTTGGCCTACTATGACACTAGTGACTCCGAGCACCGCCAGGAGAAGTCAGTCAGGAGAACCTCTGAGCATCGGCAAGTGTAATCCCCCAAAACAACAACAAATACAAATTAAAAAAAAAAATTAGAATAAAAGAGGATGAAAAGAGACAGCGAGTAAACTACATCCTGCTTCTGCCTCACAGTTACTGAATAGGGGTGATGTCTCTTTGAGAGCTAGGGAGGTGTGGGAGGGGGAATATCTGGAGGTGCTTGGGGTCATCGTTGGGTCTGTGTTCGGGAATACAGTTCCAGAGATCTAACCAGGATCCGGGTTGGCACCATGCAAAGCAAGTACCTTACCCCTGTGCTATCTCTCTCTGGCCCCGTCTGAGAGGTTTGATAAATTCCAGTCAGGAGCAGGAATGTTAGTACAGCAGGTAAGGCACTTGCCTTTCATGCTTCCAATCTGGGTTCCATCCCAAGCACCCGATATGTTTCCCCTGAGGACCACCAGGAGTGATCCCTGACCACTGCTGGGTGTGCCCCCCAAACAAAACAAAAACAAAATGAAAAAAAAAGTAATTTCAATTAAATAAGCCAGGCACAAATCTGCACTTAGGCGTAGCTCAAATATTGATTTCCAGCAGAGATAGTAGTGGTAAACTGGTAAGCTCTTTCCTTGCACGCCCCCTGCACTGTACAAGGTTCCCCCGCTTTCACTCTCAGTGTTGTCAGTAGTTTTCCCTGAGCACAGAGCCAGGAGTAAACACTAAGCACTGTAAGTTGTGGCCTGAAAACAAAGCAAAAATACCTCCAACATGGGACTGGAGCGATAGTATAATGGACAGAATAGTGTGTCTTGCATGTGGCCAACCCGTGTTTGGTCCCCAGTATCCCAAATGGTCCCCCAAACAAACAAATAAAAACTTCTAATGAATACTGATTTCCCTTGTCGCTGGACAGATCCATCTGTGTGTGCTGTGGAATTCAGGATTCCTGGGCCTGGCCTACTACGACACTAGTGACTCCATTATCCACTTCATGCCAGATGCCCCAGACCAAGAAAGCCTTAAACTTCTCCAGAGAGGTGAGGTCAGATCTGGAAGTAGATTTCACGCATATCCTCTTTCCTGACTAAATCAGTTTTACTTTTTCACTACCAGAGAATTTCTCTGTTGTGTTTCGGAATTTATTTCATCATTCAGCAAGTATTTATCATATGTTTACATTATGACAGGGATTAGCTATATAGTCCTGGACAAATCAGTCATTTGTATCCTCCAGGGTGTTACTAGTATAGAGAAATTAGTATAGTGATAATCCCCAGGGAACCTGTTAGTCTTCCACTTTTCTCTAGTCTTTTGCTAAATCTCTTTTTCAAATTTTATCCTTAAACTTTAGGACCATAATTTATAATATGGTTAATAATAGGGTTTCATGCAGACAATTTTCCAACACCACACGCTCTCCCAGAGTGTTCCCCACCTCAACCTTTAGCCCCTATTCTCTACTTCCCCACTTTCCCTACCATGGCAAACTCAGTTCTATTGACCAGTTCTTTGTTTTCTTAAATTTCATGCTTGGCTTCTACTTGTGCTCTCAATATGTGTGGAACTCCCTACCCTCAGAGGAAAGAAATAAGTTTCATGGGGGTGGGGGAACAGGTGATAACAAGGGTTCCTTCTTAGTCAAAGAATAAATATTATTTAATTCATTTGATCTGCATTCTCCTCCAAGTTCTAGAAGAAATCAATCCTCGGTCTATTGTTACCAGTGCCAAACAGGATGAGAGTATGACTCAGTTTCTCGGAAATCTTGGTAAGCAGTGAGTAAGACTGACAGTGAAAATGCGGAAGGAGTAAAGTATAGAATATTTTATGAGACAAAAGGCCGTTAGAGGAAGCTAGAAACAAAAAGTCAAAATTGATGTTTTAAAAATAAATTTTTATTTGCTACACCCAGCAGTGTTTAGGGCTTGCTCCTGGTTCTGCACTCAGGGATTACTCCTGCAGACCTTGGGAGAACGTGTGGGATTCTGGGGATTGAACCTGGGTTGGAAGTGTGTAAAGTAAGCACCCTACCTGCTGTACTATTGATCTGGCCCCAAGAAGCCAAGGTTGAGTTACAGAGTAGGTGGGACATACCAGCTGATGGTTCTTTCTTTGCCTTCTTCACAGCCTCCCAGAAGAACAGAGTGCCTACGGAACCTGAAATCATATTTTTGCCCAGTGTGGATTTTGGTATTTCCTTTATTTTGCTTTGCCCAGTCCCTATCCTAGTTTTCCCACCTTTTTTTCCCCAAACTACCCACATCATTAGTGGTCTTCCCTTCAACCTTATATCCTTATTTTATCCTAGCTCTAAGATCAGCTTCTTAGGGGCCAGAGAGATAGAAGCAGGTGGGCCCTTATCCTGCACATGGCTGACCTGGGTTCACTTCCTGACATCCAATATGGTCCCCCAAGAACTTCCAGGAGTGAATCCTGAGTGCAGAGCCAGGAGTAACCCCTGATCATTGGTGGGTGTGGCCTCAAAACAGCTATAAAAAAAGGTCATCTTCTCCCAAATCTCTGCTATTTCCTATATTATTGTAATAGCCTACATCTAATGTGAAACCCTCCACTTCAGAGTCTATAGGGATGACGGCCTTCCTTGAGAAGGGTGGCATTTTTGGACTGCTTTTCTTTAGAATTTTCTCTGTTAATCCAAAAAGCACTTCTATAATCTTCCAAAAGTTACAGAGAGGGACCTGGGAGATAGATTAAAGGGCTGGAGCACATACTTTGCATGTAGGACCCCTGTGTTTGAACACTGTGTCAGAGCCAGAGAGATAGTACAGTGGGTTGGACATTTGCCTTGCTTGCATGCAGCTGACCTGGGTTCGATTCCTGGTATCCCATATAGTTCCCCAAGCACTGCAAGGAATAATTCCTGAGTGCAGAACCAGGGTTAACCCTAGAACATTGCCAGGTGTGACCCAAAAAGCAAAACAAAAACAAAACAAAAAAGAGCACTGTGCCGGGAGTAGCTCTCACCCCTCAAAAAGAACAGGATGATTTTTCCTATTCTTATTCAGTATTATTCATGTTATTATAGTCTTTTTGTTGTTGCTGTTTTGTTTTCTTGTATCTGAAGAAAGAGCTCCAAAAAGTTTACTATAGCAGTGTAAGAATTGATTCAAATATGTAGTCATTCCAGATACTTATTTCTCTATAGTAATGTTATAGCACAATTCCAGTTACTCTGTCTTTTTTTGGGTGGGGAGTACATCTGGCAATGATCAGGGCTTACTCCTCATTCTGCACTCAGAAATCACTCTGGCAGTGCTTGGGGGACCATAATGGGATGCCAGAGATTGAACCCCGGTCAGCCAGGTGCAAGACAAGAGCCCTACCTGCTGTATTGTCTCTCCAGCCTGTTATTCTTTCTTTTAGAAGGGATCACCCACAGTGCAGTTCCCCAGACCTTACCCAGTAGTTCTTGCAGGATCTTGCGGTATCCAGGATTGAACTTGGGACTCCTGCACACAAGCATGTGGTCCAGCTATTTGAATAATCTTCATATATGTTAGTCTGAGGAGGCATTATAATCTTTTTCAGGTTTACCCTCAGCCAAACAACGTTAATTCAATTTATTTATTTAGGACTTCCCAAACAGTGCGCAGGGGGCCCAGGAGTACTCAGTCTGGCTGTGCAGGCCTCAGTGGTATTTTCTTTTCTTTTCA
The DNA here is from genome assembly GCF_027595985.1 of Sorex araneus. NCBI lineage: Eukaryota > Metazoa > Chordata > Mammalia > Eulipotyphla > Soricidae > Sorex > Sorex araneus. The sequence continues at coordinate 31,381,644 of NC_073303.1, read as the reverse complement.
TTTTTTATAAAACTGTTTTGGTTTTTGGGCTAACCTGGCAATACTCAGGGCTTACTTCTGGCTTTGCACTTGGAAATGACTTCCGGCAGTGCTCAGGAGACCGAAGCCAGGTCTGCCACATGCCAGGCAAATGCCCTATCTGCTGTACTATCACTCCAGCCCCTGATGGTTCAGTGCTCAGGCCTTGGGGCTCAGTAGTACAGCAGTGCTCAGGGTGTCCTGTGGCACCATAGATCTCACTGGGGCCCTAGTGGACATAAACATGTGCTCTAGCCCTGAAGCTATCTCCCTAGCTCTTGCCAAACAACCTTATATATATGATAAAGATAATTAAGGATTCTCTATGAATAATTTATTTTATTTTTGGTTTGGGACTTCAGCCAATGATGCTCAGGGAACTATGGGGGTGCTGGAGATTGAATCTCTTGTATGCAAAGCATGCACTCCAGCACCTTGAGCCATCTCCTAAGGCCTGAACATTTGGTTCTTTTTTTTTTTCAGCTTTCCATCAATGACCTTGTATGCTTGACAAGTCACATATCTTTTGCTTCTACTGTCTCATTCTTAAAATGGGATGAAGAATTGAAATATAAAATCTTTCCCCTAATAGCACTGTAGCACTGCGGTCCTGTTGTTCATCAATTTGCTTGAACAGGCACCAGTAACGTCTCCATTGTGAGATTTGTTGTTGTTTTGGCATATCGAATACACCACGGGTTGCTTGCCAGGTTCTGCCATGCGGGTGGGATACTCTTGGTAGCTTGCTGGGCTCTCCGAGAGGGACGGAAGAATTGAACTCGGGTTGGCCGCGTGCAAGGCAAACGCCCTATCCTCTGTGCTATCGCTCCAGCCATTTCCCCTCATACCTCCCCATAATAGGTCTAGAGATAAGTAAACAGCGCCTCCTTTCTGGAAACTACTCCTTCATTCCAGACTCCATGACAGCCACTGAGAAAATTATCTTTCTCTCTTCCATCATTCCTTTTGACTGCCTCCTCACGGTGAGATGGGGACTGGGAGATAAGGGCTGGGATGCAATAGGTTGTGAAAAGACTCAAGCCCTACAATCCTAGAGTTGAGTCCTGGGAGGTAGTAGCTCAATCCTGGAAATTGATAGTTTTCTCTATTAATGATAATGTCCAGCTTTCAGCACTTTGTAATTTACTCCATCTCCACTACTGATCCCTTCTAGGTTCGAGCACTTGGAGGATTACTCAAATTCCTGGGTCGAAGAAGAGTTGGGGTTGAACTGGAAGACTATAATGTCAGCGTTCCCATCTTAGGCTTTAAGAAATTTGTGTTGTAGGTGATTTTCTCTAACCTCAATAGGGTGGGCTTAAGGTCTAAAAAGTAAGACAGGGTGCTGAAGTGATAGCACAGCTGGAGTGATAGTACAAGGCCCTTGCCTTGCGCATAGCCAACCTAGCTTCAATTCCTGGCATCTTATATGGTTCTTAGAGTACTGCCAGGAGTGATTTCTGAGTGCAGAGCTAGGAATTAACCCTGAGCATGACTGGCATGATCCAAAAAACAACAAAAAAGTAAGACAGGGAGAAAGTAAAAAGGAGGGCTGTGACCTATTGGTAAAGTGAGTGAGGGCTTAGCTTTTAAAACTATGGGGTCCTATGTTGGGACCACAAAATATATTTAAATTTTGTTCAAAATAAACATTTAATTTATAATAAGTAATGTTTGCTGCTTTGTGTACCTATTTTATGTACCTGTATATATAGAGTCACGCAAAACTTTCTCAGACAAAGAGATCACAAGTGAAAAAATTATAAGAAGCCGTGCTGTAGAACACACAGGGATCATCAGAACTCTGAGGAAAAGATAGTATTATCTCAGGAGGGGAAAACTATAAAATTAGCTCAGATCTTCATACCCCCAGCTACCTTTCTACTTGTTTTATGTTTTCAGGACCCACCTGGTGAGCATAGATCAAGACACTTACAGGTAAGGAGATGGAGGCAAGCTAATATCTTTGTGGAGGGAGAATAAGTTTAATGCTCTAATAATCTTAAAGAGGAATAGGATGAAATTCCAGGTTTTTTTTTAACCTTGGGGACATTTCAGATCTTTGTTTTGGGGTGCTTTTTATTATTTGCTTGGTTTGGGGCCATACTCAGCTGTGCTGGAAGCTACTACTCCTGGCTCTGGGTTTAGGGTTACTTTCAGCAGTATTCAGGGGACCATGCAGTGCTAGAGGTTGAAACTGGGCCTCCTGCATGCAAGGCATGTGCTCCACCTCTCAAATTATCTCTCTGGCCCAACTTGAAATTATGTTTTATGAGGAGACTGCCCCTTTTGGGCCTGGGGGCACCACTTATATCAGTGTTCAGGAACCATTCAATACTAAGGATCAAACTTGGAGCTCCCACATGCAAACCTTACACTCAGCCCTTTGAACCATCTCCCAGCCCCAAGACTTTCTGAAGGAATGGGAAGAATGTGGAAAAGGGGTTAAAGGCGGAAGTGTACAAAAGCCTTCTCCTCTCAAGGGACAAAACTAAGGCAAAGAGAACGTGGGACAAAGAGAAATGTGAGACAAACCTTAATTTAAGACTGGAACTTAGGGGCTGGAGCGATAGCACAGCAGGTAGGGCATTTTCCTTGCATGCAGCCGACCCGAGTTCAATTCCCAGCATCCCATATGGTTCCCTGAGTACCGCTAGGAGTAATTCCTGAGTGCAGAGCCAGGAGTATCCCTTGCATCGCTGGCTGTGACCCAAAAAGCAAAAAAAAAAAAAAAGGAAGTCAGGATTGCTGGTGAAGAGGTGAAGAGTGTGGTGCTGGAATGTGTTGTGCATGAAATCCTATCACTAATAGTATGTAAACTATAGTGCTTAAAATAAAAAAACAAAAAAAGACTTGAAGTCAGGACCAGAGACCTAGTGCAGGGTTATAAGGTGTTTGCCTTACATGTGGCTGACCCAAGTTCTATTCCCCAGCACTACATGGTCCTCCGAGCACTACCAGGTATAGTCCAATCCCCAACCTCAGAACAGACTTGATGTTAGGGAAGATATTTCCAATCCCCATCCCCTTTTCTTAACTAGCTTTAAAAAATCTAAGTTATGGGCTGGAGAGATAGTATAGTAGAGAAGATTCTTACATTGCATCCAGCTAACCCAGGTTCGATTCACAGAACCCCAGATAGTTCTCTGAGTACCACTAGGAATAATCCCCGAGCACAGAGTCAGGAGTCAAACCCCTGAGCACAACCAAAATAAACAATAAATAAAAATCCAATTTATTACAAATTTCTCTACTTCCCAACAGTGTTCTGCAGATATTTAAGAGTGAGTCTCACCCATCAGTGTACAAAGTGGCCACTGGATTAAAGGAGGGGCTCAGTCTCTTTGGTATGTGTACCCTGTCCTTTATCCCACACTCAAAAGTCTGCCAGAAAAACTACTGTCTCCAATGATGAGTCCTAGATCCTCTCTTTCTACTTTACTTTTCATTCCAGAAATCTCTTCTGATTTCTTTCTTTTCCCTTTTTTTTGGGGGAGGGGATTAGGAGTGGGGTGGAAGAGTGGGCGTTTGGGGGTCACACCCAGCTATGCTCAGGGCATACTCCTGGCTGTGAGCTCAGGGATCATTTCTGGTGGTGCTTGGAGGACCATATGCAGTTCTGGTGAGCAAACCTGGCCTGGCCACATGCAGGGCAAGCACCTTACCTGATGTACTATCTCTCTAGTTTTGATACCTTTCTCTCCCCTCTCTTGCCCCCTCCCTTCCCTTCCTCCCTCCCTCCCTTCCTCCCTCCCTCCCTCCCTCCCTCCCTCCCTCCCTTCCTTCCTTCTTCCTTCCTTCCTTCCTTCCTTCCTTCCTTCCTTCCTTCCTTCCTTCCTTCCTTCTCCCTCTCTTCTTTCCTCCTCTCTTTCTTCTCCCTTCTTTCTTCTTTCTTTCTTTCTTTCTTTCTTTCTTTCTTTCTTTCTTTCTTTCTTTCTTTCTTTCTTTCTTTCTTTCTTTCTTTCTTTCTTTCTTTTTCTTTTTCTTTCTTTCTTTCTTTCTTTTTCTTTCTTTCTTTCTTTCTTTCTTTCTTTCTTTCTTTCTTTCTTTCTTTCTTTCTTTCTTTCTTTCTTTCTTTCTTTCTTTCTTTCTTTCTTTCTTTCTTTCTTTCTTTCTTTCTTTCTTCTTTCTTCTTTCTTCTTCCTTCCTTCCTTTCTTCCTTTCCTTTCTTTCTTTTCTTTCTTTCTTTCTTTCTTTCCTTTCTTTCTTTCTTTCTTCCTTTCTTTCTTTCTTTCTTTCTTTCTTTCTTTCTTTCTTCTTTCTTTCTTTCTTTCCTTTTCCTTTCTTTCTTTTCTTCTTCCCTTGGGAGTTACTCCCTGTGGTGCTGGAGGACCATCAATGCCAGGGGTCAAACCTAGGTCTTCTGTATGTAAGACTCCAGACCATTGAACTAACCTCTGGCCCTAATCCAGCTTTCTTAACTTCTTTCTAACTCTAGGAGTTTGGGTGTTTCCCCATACTCTGTACTAATCCAGGACCATTTGCTATCATCTCTTTATTAATTTTATGTTTATTGCTTGGTTTTGTATGGAATGTTTTCTCCAGAGCCTGTGTAGGGACTTTGGAAGGGTCTCTTAGAGAGAAGAGACACGTAATTGTATAACAGCTCATGTTTGATTTATAATAGTCTTTATCAGCATCTCTGGCTCTAGGGTGTATTATAGACATTGCCCCAAGTATTCACATGCTTCACTATTATATATCTTCATAGGTTATACCTAAAGTTTACATGTGTGTTGGGCTCTAACTCCATCTGCTCTGTATTTTTTTTCTGACTTAATGCTCCTATACACCCATCTCTTACTCTAATTAAGTCCATGTAAGATGATATTGACTCAGACTTGGGACCAGGGGCTGGTGATGCCTGCCTTTGTCACCTGTATCTGGTTAACAACCTCAGGCCAGTCTGTTCAGCACCCAAACCTCTGGCCCAGATGACTCAGTTTAGAGAGAGCCATACACTCCTTTCCCTGTTCTTACCTTGTAACAAGCTCACCCCCTGCCTCTACTCCCCACAGGAATCCTCAACAGATGCCGCTGTAAGTGGGGTGAGAAGTTGCTCAGGTGAGTGTGTCTCACATCTATGTTACAAGAGACTCCATGCAGTAAAAACAACTGCCCTGGCTAGGAATATGGCTTAAGTGATAGAGCACATACCTTGTTTGTACAAGATCCTGAGTTCTAGTCCTAGTACCACATCCTCTCCTGGCATACCCTAGCACTGTCAGATATGGCCCTCACGTCTGGGGAGAAGGTTAATATTTTTCTCTTTTCCCCCTTTTTTTCTTTCCTTTTTCTTTTCTCTTTTCCCATTTTCATTCCTTTGTTCGTTTCTTTCTTCTCTCCTTCCTTCCTTTTACTTTTTTCCTTTCCTTTTCTTTCCTTCCTTTCTCCCTCCCTTCCTCCCTCCTTTCCTTCCTTCCTTCCTTCCTTCCTTCCTTCCTTCCTTCCTTCCTTCCTTCCTTCCTTCCTTCCTTCCTTCCTTCTTTCCTTCCTGTGCTCAGGACTTTCTCCTGGTTCAGTGCTCAGGAATCACTCATGGTGGGTCTCAAGGATCTTCTGGACCAGGCCAGCTGTGTTGAAGGCAAACACCTTACCCACTGTAATATATCTCCGACCCACAATAATTTTTTTTAATAACCCAATTGTCCTTCCCTGAACGATATTTAAATATACTTAATCCTTTCAACTCACATGATAGCGACTATTATCTTCATTTTACATTGTCAGCACATATTTACACATGTAATCAGCAGAAATACAAGCGCAGAACACAGTACATGTGGCGATATTTTCAATGATAAAAACCATATTTGAATTTGAACTATTCTTTGGTGACTTTAAATTTGTGTTTCTAGTTTTGAGCTCCATATATGGATTTGTAATTACATATCACTGCCACTGCAATTTACACAGGCAGCTCAAATTTGGTGCCAAAACAATGTCCACTGGTCCTGTTCTTGCATTTTGTTTTCAGGTTAATAGCATTGCTGGCAAAACAACTTCTCAAGCTCTGAACCTTGAATTGATGCTTCCCCCTCACCCCTCTTTTCAATTATTCACTAGGCCTATTGATTTTAACCTGAAATATCTTTCTCAGTTAGCCCCTTTTCCCCCTTTCCACTACTTTAACTCTAGCTATCATCATTTCTAACTGGGAACATTGCAGTTGCCTCAGATTGGTTTCTCTGTCTCTAAACACTTTTTTTTCCTAATCTCATTCCACTTTTTTAAAAAATCTAAACTTTTAAAAGATAACATAACCCTTAGAAAGTTTTTGTATTACCCATGATGAAGATTCTAATATGCATACTTTAATAGTTATGGTGTTTAGAGCCTAAATTTTAATTAATTGAGGCTTCTCTTCTAAACCTTTCCTAAACCATTATTTAATTTTATATTATTTATTAATTTTTTTTTAGTTTTAAGGTCACACAGTGGTGGTTAGTGGGCTATTATTTTGTTTTACTTGTTTTCTTTTGGGACCATACCTGGCAGAGCTCAGGACTTACTCTGGACTTTGCACTCAGGGATAACTCCTGGTGTGGCTTGGGGGACAATATGTGATCCTCGGCTCACTCTACTATCCTACTATCTCTCCGGCCTCATTGGGCTACTCTTGGGCCTGTACTAGTAATAGACCCCCAAGTGCCATGCCAGAGGGTCACTCTCAGTGGTGCTCAGGGGATCATGTGGTGCCAGACACTGGACACAGACCTCTCTTATGTAAAACATGCAATCAGCTCATTGACCTCTCTTTGGCCCTTATTTTATATATGTATGTATGTATAAATTCCCTCCTACCCTTTATCATTGTTGATGTTGTTGCAATAATCTGGGATTACACAGGTGCCTGGCTATGGTTAACACTTATTTTTAGCTGTAATACTCTCCAGGGGTTTCACATCAGGTTGTGTTGTTGCATACTCAGTCACATTGCCCACTACGGTTTGTGCCCGTTTAGTTGCAGAGCTTGCACATGTGCTTCTGGGGATCACACTTTTTTTTCTTTTGGGGTCACATCCGGTGGTGCTCAAGGGTTACTCTTGGCTCTACCCTCAGGAATTACTCCTAGTGGTGCTTGGGAGACCATATGGGATACTGGGGATCAAACTCGGGTGCATGCAAGCCCTGGGGGTCACATTTTTACTTGAGGCACATAGATTTTGGTTGTGGCATTTGCTGGGGTTGCTACAGTGTTTATACAGACTGAAAATCACTTGCAGCACAGGGGATCATAAGCAGCTTAGCTGCTAGGATCACAGTTGGTGCATGATGGACACCGGGGATTTGAACTTTTGACCATAGACTTACAAGGCTCAAGTCCTTTAAGATCATTTGCCATCACTGAAGCACATAATGCCTGAATCTATGCTTTTAATACTGGGGCCTGTAAAGCTTTATAGGTATTGATAAGAAGATTGATGATGCCTTCTCTTCTCATGTACTCATATAGGGCTTGTTTATATTTTTTAGTTGTAATATCCCTTCAGGTTGGAAATAATAGTAAATCTGCTTTCCCCAATAGATATAAACTGTGTGGGAGCCTTTCCCATTAGTGCCTGGCACATAGCTTTGTACACAGCTCAATACACAAAGGTATACTGGTCACACTACCTTTGCAAACTCAGAGCAGAAAACTTAGCTAAACTGCAGGTGCACAGTTCTTTCCCCGTATCTGTTTTACGATATGTGTAATTTGGAGGTTAATTTAAGATAGTCTCTGAAGTCATCTCTAGATAATTTGTGGGGTGATTTAATTGCCTACATATTTTCCAGGACTTCAGTTGCAAGTCTTTAATATCAACCAAGGATGAAAGGGAAGAAACTCTCGTGAATAAGGGAACTGAGTTAAAGATGAAGATGGATTAGAGATTCCCTGGATAGGAACTAGCAGGGAACCTGAAATACCTAGCTGTTCTAGACAGGGCCCCAGGATCACTGAATGTCATAATATGTCATAAAGAAAGGACACTGTTCATACAACCTGAATTGTGAATTTACAGCCCACCTGTACAACAGGTTCTTGGCAATTTTGTTTTGCTTTTTGTTTTTTACCATGCCAGGCTATGCTCACTGGTTACTCTTGGCTCTTCACTCAGGAACCACTCCTGGTGGTGCTTGGGAGACCATATGGGATACCAGGGATTGAACTCTGTTTGGCTTCATGCAAGGCAAATGCCCTACCTTCTGCACTACTTCTTCAGCCACTGTACAGTGGATTCTTTTTTTTTTTTTGGGGGGGAGGGTCATACCTGGCTATGCTCAGGGGTTACTCCTGATTCTACACTCAAGAATTACTTCTAGTAGTGCTCAGGGGACCAGATGGGATGCCAGGGATCGAACCCAGGTCGGCCACGTGCAAGGCAAACAACTTATTCTCTGTACTATCATTCCATGTACAGTGGATTCTTGAATACATTTTTTTTCTGTTTTTTATTTTAGGCCATACCTGGCGGTACTCAGGGCCACATGTGGGGCAAGCATCCTACCACTATATTCTAGGTCTGGCCTTTAAACCTTTAAATTTTTTTTTTGTCACAGAACTTACTCCTGCCTCATTACTCAGGGATCACTCCTGGTGGTGCTCAGGGTTCCAAGGCAAGCTCTCTTACCTGCTATCTATCACTTCAGCCTCATCTAGTCTTTAAACTTCTTTTATTAAACATTATTTTGTGATAATATATATGGAAAAACAAAAATAGCAATCTCATTGAGGTTAAAAAAATGAAGTTATTCCAGGACCTGATTTTGTTATATACCTACTTAAAGTTACAGTTTCCAAAAGCCATCAACAATATTAAGTGAATGTTTACTATACTTGCGAGCATTATGATGGACTGTTTTGGTTTGATTTAGTTTGGTTTGGTGGCCATACCCTGTGTTGGTCAGGTGCTACACTTGACTCGGTGCTTGGAAATTGCTACTGGTGCTGCTTGGAGGACCAAACAGTGCCAGAGATCAAACCCAGACCTCTGCATGCAAAGCATATGCTCAGTTTGTTGAACTGTCCCTTCAGCCCTTTAGCAGTATGACTTTGGATAGGTTACTTATCTTTTAAGTGAGTCATGTACTTAGCTATAAAAGTAAAGAGTTTCACTTGACTATGATCCTGCATTAGCAGTAGATGAGTCAGATACCTAGGTATCTTCAAGAAACTCAGGTTGGGACTCATGGAGATAGCTCAAAGGGCTGAAGTACATGCAGGAAACCCAGGTTCAATCCCAAGGTCTGCATGGTCCCCTCTGAGTATTCCCCACTGTCCCGCCATAAGTGATTTTATTTCTTTATTATTTATTATCTATTTTATTTAAACTGACTTGTTTTATTTATTTTGGGCCACACCTGGCAATGCAATTACTGCCTTTGCACTTAGGAATTACTCCTGGTGGTATTCAGGGGACCATATGGGATGACAGGAATCAAACCGAGGTCAGCTACATGCAAGGCAAATGCCCTACCTGCTGTATTATTGCTCTGGCCACTAAACTGACTTGCATGTTTGGATTTTTGTTTGTTTGTTTGTTTTTCTTTTTGGGTCACACCTGGAAATGTTCAGGGGTTATTCTTGGCTCTGCACTCAGGAATTACTCCTGTCGATGCTCAGGAGACCTTATGGGATGCTGGGGATAGAAACGGGTCAGCTGGGTGCAAGGCAAACACCTTTCCCAGTTATTATTGCTCCAGCTCTAAACTGATTTGTTTTAATATAGAAAAGAATACTTAAAGAATCTCACAGTCTTCACAGATGTATGTAGATTGGGCCATTCAGAAGTAGATTAACACATTTTTATTTTGTTTTGTTTCGGGGCTACACCCAGCAGTGGTCAGTGACTACTCCTGGCTCTGTGTTTTATGGTTACTGTGGTCAGAGTACCATATGATGTCAGGGATAGAACCCAAGCCTCACCCTTACAAAATATTCTTTGTATGTATTCAGCACATTGAACTATTTCTCTAGTCCTATTATTGCATACTAAATTATTTATTTATTGGTTTTGGGGGCCTATCTATCTCTCTGGCCCCTATACTAATTTAATTTATTAGGAAATACCACAGTACAAAAAATACTAAAATAATATTATAAATATCTGTGCTTATACCTACAAGTTTAAAAATAAATGTTGTTATTGGGCCAGAGAGATAGTGCAGCAGATAAGGTGCTTGCCTTGCATATGTCTAACCCAAGTTGGAATTCAGCTACCACATATGGTCCCCAGATCCCCAGATCCTCATGAGGAGTGATGCCTGAGCACAGAACCAGTTGAAGAAGGAAGGAAAGTAGGGAGGGAGGAAGGAAGGAAGGGTGGGAAGGAAAGAGAGAGAAATTTTCCCAATCCTTTATTTTCTACAGAGATGATTATTGTCATGAATTCAGGTTATATCATTCCACATGGGATAGTTGATTCTGTGAATGTATGATACACAGAACACATTCACAGAACTCAAAGATACATTTCTGTGTTTTACAACCAGACACACTTTTATAGCTAAATAAAAGTTCTGACTCATTCTCTCCTACTCAAACACAGAAAGCACTAGAATGTTGGCATATAAATTCCTCAACACACTGCTTTCCCTCTAAATATTGACAAGCTCTATCACATAACCACATGGAATGACACATGGTCATATCCATCAAAACCAAGATATAAAGTAATGCTCACATCCAGAGATTTTCTACGCTTGCCAATCCAGATATATGTACCACAATGCCCAGGCACCTCCAACTATACACTTTTCACAAGTTGAAATCAAGACAATGATGGGAACAAATGTAACTTCTGATCTCCTTCCAAACCCCATTTCCAGGCTATGGTTCACACGTCCTACTCAGGACCTGGTGGAATTAAATTCCCGTCTGGACGTCATTCAGTTTTTCCTGATACCCCAGAATCTGGAAATGGCTCAAATGCTACATCATTTGCTGGGTCACATCAAGAATGTACCTGTAAGCCCAGGGAGGTGGGCAGGGAGGCAGGAAGGAGGTTGAGGACCAATACTGGATGGACATTAGGCTTTTTGAGGGCCCTCATGGTGGGATAGTGAGAACAATGCTTATCTCCTTCTGGCTATAGCTTATTCTGAAACGCATGAAGTTGTCCCACACCAAGGTCAGCGACTGGCATGTACTCTATAAGGTAAGGCCTCTCTTCTTAAATCCCAGATGTCCTGATTAAGCTAACTAGCTTATGTATTCTATACTCTGTCCCTTTGTACTCTGGTCATTCTGTCAAATCCTATCCTAATGCTCTATTTTAAAACTTGGTGTGATAGAAAAATTCAAAATAATTTAGAGATAGTAATATAGTGATAGATACTCCCAATGTCTACCATGAAATTCCCAACACTAGGATTTATGTCAATCATGTTTCATGTCTCTCTTCTCTCCATGTCCCCTTCCTGAGTTAATTTTCAGCAATTCATAGCCATCATATAATTTTGCCCATTAATATTTCAGTATGATTTCTAAAAGAAAATACATTTTGTTTTGTTTTGTTTGGGCTGCCAGCAGTGTTCAGGGGCCCAGGGAACACTCCAGAGACACTTGGCTAACTGGGTCTGAGGACAATACTTGGGCCAATGATGCATGCTCCTCAGGCCCAGCAATGCTGGGGGCCACTGGAGACACACCTGGAGGTGCTTGGGGCTGACCATGAAGTGCTGTAAAGGAAAATCCCTTGTGCAGGCAAGGCATGAGTCCCTGACTCAGCCTCTACATGAAAACTACTTTTAATTTTATTTTCACATTAGTGGTACTCAGGGATCCCTCCTGGTGGTGCTTAGGGGAATATATGTGGTGCCTGGGATTGAACCCATATGCAAGGCAGGCTCCCTGTCTGCTGTACTGTCTCTCCAGCTCCCTCCCTCCCTTCCTCCCTCCCTCTCTCTCTCCCTCCCTCCCACCCTCCCTCCTTCCCTCTCTCCCTCCCTCCCTCCCTCCCTGCCTTCCTCCCTCCCTTCCTTCCTTCCTTCCTTCCTTCCTTCCTTCCTTCCTTCCTTCCTTCCTTCCTTCCTTCCTTCCCTCCTTCCTTCCCTCCTTCCTTCCTTCCCTCCTTCCTTCCCTCCTTCCTTCCTTCCTCGCCCACACCCAGCAGTGCTCAGGACTTACTCCTGGTTTTGTGTTCAGGGAACCATATTGGGTGCTGGATATTGAACCTGGTTTGTTGCGTTCAAGGCAAATGCCCTATCCACTGTACTATATCTCCAGCCCCTGAATACAATTTAATTAAATATCTAATTTTTGCCTTTGCAATTATATATATATATATATATATATATATATATTACTGTATCACTGTCATCCCATTGCTCATCAATATGTTCGAGCAGGCACCAGTAATGTATTCACTGTGAGACTTGTTGTTACTGTTTTTGGCATATCGAATATGCCACAGGTAGCTGCCAGGCTCTGCCGTGCGGGCGAGATACTCTCAGTAGCTTGCTGGGCTCTCCGAGAGGGGCGGAGAAATTGAACCCTGGTCGGCCACGTGCAAGGCAAACGCCCTACCTGCTGTGCTATCGCTCCAGCCCCAATAGCTGATTTTTTTGAGGTAAGGGTGGGCACACCTGGCAGTGCTCAGAACTTACTCCTGGCTCTGAAATCAGGGATCACTCTTACAGGCTTATGGGACCATATGGGATGGCTAGCAATCAAGCGCCAATCCATAACATTAAGGGCAAGTGCCCTATCCACTGTTCTGGCTTCCCTTTTGTGGTATTAGCAGTCTTATATTTAACCTAAGCCCATTAGATCTTTAGGATTGTAAAATGGTTGTAGTTTTTTTTTTTTTTTGCTTTGCTTTTTGGGTCACACCTGGTGATGCACAGGGGTTACTTCTGGCTCTGTACTCAGGAATCTCCCCTGGTGGTGCTCAGGGGACCATATGGGATGCTGGGAATCGAACCCGGGTTGGCCGTGTGCAAGGCAATCGCCCTACCCGCTGTGCTATTGCTCCAGCCCCAAATGTTGTTATTTTAATTCTGTCCTTTTTCCATGTACCAGCCAGAACCATCTGTAAAAATTTTTTTCTTCCTATTTGTTTTTCAGTTACCTAGTAATAGAGATTATATCATAGAAAATTGCTTGATTTTTCTCTCCCTTCATGCTTATTTTTTTCCCTTTATCCTTATTTGCGAGTTATTAGATTAGTAAATTAGTTTCCTAATATAAACCAAAATAGCAAATGAGTTGTTTTGATATTATTATAAATTCATAGGTTTATACATGTATTTCAACCAACTGTAATTTATTTATTTAAAATTTATTTTGGTCTATGGACCACACCTCGCAATCCTCAGGGGTTACTCTTGGCTCTGTGCTCAGGAATCACTCTTGACAGTGCTTGGAGAACCATATGGGATGCCAGAAATGAAACCCAGATTGGCTGGGTGCAAGGCAAGCACCATACCCACTGTGATGTCTCTGTAGTCCCAACCAATTGTATTTAAAAATCTTTACACATGTTCAAATTATTCCGTATGTGGTCCCATGGAACTTATTTTATATTAGCTTTAGAAAGGGGCTCGAGATATAGCATAATATATAAGGCACTTGCTCTGCATGCACTCAGCTTGGGTTCATCCCCAACCGCCATGTGGTCCCCTGAGCACCACCAGAAGTGATCATTGTGCACAGAGTCAGGAGTAAACTCTGAGTACTGCTGGGTGTGACCCAAAAAACAAACAAGCAAAAGAAAGTTGCTTTAGAGTCCTTTAAATATAATTCTTATCATCATTATTCTTGTTTTCCCCTGAGGTTGGAGAGAAAGTACGATGGGTAAGGTGCTAGCCTAGCACACTACCTCTTTGTACCTCTTTATATATGCCTCTTTGTAACTCTTTGCATACACTTCTTTTTTTCTTTTTGGGTCATACCCCGAGATGCTCAGGTGTTACTCCTGGCTCTGTACTCAGGAATTACTGCTGCTGGTGCACAGGAGGACTATATGGGACCATATGCCAAGGCTCAAAACCCAGTCGGCTGTGTGCAAGGCAAACACCTTACCCACTGTACTATCGCTCTAGCCATTATATATAACTCTTTGTACCTCAGCTTCTTTGTCTGTAAAGCAGAGAGAATGTTAGTCCTTACATGGGAGAACTACTTTGAGGACAGAATGAAATAAGAGCATGTAAAAATTTAGAATATTGCCTGGTATATAGTAAGCACAGAATGAATGTGAGTTTATTCTTACTTCTATTCACTGACCCAAGTTCTTACCTTCACCCAGTATACTCTCCGTCTCAAACCCAGGTCACCCACAGTGCTCAGGTGCTATGCCTTTCTCTGTGTTTAGGACTGACCCTGGTGGTACTCAGGGGACCATGTATGGTGCTGGGATAGACCTAGAATTAGCTGCATGTAAGGTGATTGTCTTAACCCCTGTATTATCTCTCTGGCCCTAAAGTTGTCATTTTAGCACCATTTTTTATGGTAATGCCTGCAGAATTTTATATTCCTCTCTCACTAATTATTTTTTGCTTTTAACATTTAACATTTTCTTTGGGACCAGGGAAAGAGCTCTAAAGGAGTGCATGCTTTGCTTGTGGGAGTCCTGGCACTGGAGCTGCCTCTGAGCACTGCACCAAGAGTAGCACCCCACCACATCCCTGGGCATGGCCCCAAATATGCAAAAACAAATAATCTTTTTAATTTTTTTCATTTTTTATTAAAATTCCATGATTTACAAGTTATTCATGGTGGGTTTTAGACATACTATGTTCCATCACCAGTCCCACCACCAGTGTCTTCTTCCCTCCCTGCTCCATCCCCAGCTGGCCATCTTGGCAGGCACATTTTTAAGTTCAGTTGTTGAAGTTTAGATTTCTGTTGTCAGCGTTTCTGACTCTATGGTTAGGATATTTAGATGTACCATTCCTTAGTACCACGATTTACTCGAGTCCCCTTTAACCCTGCTCCCCACTGCTTCCTATCTATCTTTTCTTCTCCATTGATTTCTTTCCTTCTCTACCCTTCTCCTCCCCATACTCTGGGGAAAGCATCTTTTTTTCTGTTGTTCCCTGTGGATCTCTGATTTTTCTCCCCATCCCTCCATCTCAGCCTGTGCTGGTTGTGGACCACTTTCCTCTGTTCATTTCTCCTAGACTGTGTACAGTGCCCTGGGTTTGAGGGATGCCTGCCGTTCCCTGCCTCAGTCCATCCAGCTCTTTCAGGACATTACCCTAGAGTTCTCTGATGACTTGTACCACATTGCCAGCCTCATTGGAAAGGTGGTGAGTGGAAGGAAAGAGGCAGAGCCTCTGGGCATCTAAGGGAGATATAAGGTAGGAAAATGAAGGACTGAACCCTGGACAGAAGACGGGGAAACATGGGAAAATTTGGGGCTAGCTGAATGACTAAAGAAAGGAATTGAATGACTAAAGAATGTAGTCTACAGTTAAGGGGCGCGGAGAAAGAACAGATGAGGAAAGGAGGCGGGGGAAAAAAAAATCCTAGATGTGATTAGAGAGTTAGTCAAAGCAGGGACTGACAGGGCCCATGTCGAGGTGCCGGGTAAGAAACTGGAATTTTCTTTCCTCAGGTGGACTTTCAGGGAAGTCTTGCTGAAAATCGCTTCACAGTTCTCCCCAACATAGATCCTGACATTGATGAGAGTAAGTGTTGGGTGTGGTCTATCCAGTGATGAGGTACCATCCTCAGCAGGTGGCCTCTGCACCTGGTGATTACCCTAGACTAGGACTAGAAACACTCATGTCTCCTATCCTCTTAGAGAAACGAAGGCTGGTGGGACTTCCCAGTTTTCTCACTGAGGTTGCTTGGAAGGAACTGGAGAATCTGGACTCACGCATTCCTTCCTGCAGTGTCATCTACATCCCTCTGGTGAGACAGCATTGTGGCCTAGGTCTTTTTTGCAGGGGCATACTTGGAAGTGCTCAGGGCTTACTCCTGACTCTGTGCTCAGTGATCAGTTGGTGATCAAAATATAGGGTGATTAAATACAGGTTGGCCACATGTAATTCAAGCACCCTACTGTTGTACTAAAAAACCCCTCTCATCCCTGAGGTTTTTTTCTTGAATGTCTTTGTATTGGTTTTAGCCTCATCTGGTGTGCTCAGGGGCTAATCCTGACTCTTTGCTTGGGAGTTTCTCAGGAGACCATGAGGTGGCAGGGATTGAACCTGGGCTTCAGCATGAAAACCATGTGCTTAGCCTTTTGAGCCATCTCTCTGACCTTGTGACTGAGGTCTTACAGGGGATATATTAAATTTTGAAGGACTAATTGGTACCTAAGAAATTTCAGGTAATTATGGAATGCAAACTTCTTTTGGTAAATTTCAACCCCTATGGGAGGCATAGGTGGATACTGAATTTCTTGAGGGAGCAAAGGTGCCCAGAATACCACAATTTGCTTTATTTCCTCTTTACTCATTACAGATTGGCTTCCTTCTTTCTATTCCCCGTTTGCCTTCCATGGTAGAGACCAGTGACTTTGAGATTGAGGGACTGGACTTCATGGTAAGACCATAAATCTCTGTAGTAGGATGATAGGAAAATGAATCAGCAGTAGAGGGTCATGTCTTATTAATGCTGTCCAATATGAGACCTCTCTTTTGCATCTGGGTTTTGCCAACTCTGTGACAAAGGGAAAATAAACTTGGGGGGTGGTTAGGTGGGAGAGATGAAGGACCAAAGGATGAAAAGCTTTGAACTCTGTCCCTAGTTTCTCTCGGAGGAGAAGCTGCACTATCGTAGTGCTCGAACCAAGGAGCTGGATGCATTACTAGGGGACCTACACTGCGACATTCGGGGTGAGAAGTGAAAAATTGGAAGGAAATGGGCAGTTTGGAGATGGTTCTTACAAACTCCATTTCTTCCTGCTCTGTTCTTCACTCTACCTCTGCTTCCTCTTGAAATATCTTGGGTACCTTAGACTGTATCTGCATGTCTCCAGGTCCCTCTGGTAATCTCATTGTTGCTCTCCCAATTTTCCCTAGAACTAACCCCAGATCTTCTTTCTTCATCCTTCCCAGACCAGGAGACCCTGTTGATGTACCAACTGCAGTGTCAAGTGCTGGCACGGGCAACTGCCTTGACCCGGGTGTTGGACCTTGCCTCCCGCCTGGATGTCCTGCTGGCTCTTGCCAGTGCTGCACGGGACTATGGATACTCAAGGCCCTGTTACAATCCCCGACTACTTGGGGTACGAATCCAGAATGGCAGGTGAGAACAGGAGTGAGTGGAGGCACAAGCACAAAGGGCCCAAAGGCTCCGTCTTGTGGGGTGTTTATCCACTGGCCACCTGCATAGTGTCTCTCCACTCACTGCAGACATCCTCTGATGGAACTCTGTGCTCGGACTTTTGTGCCCAACTCCACAGAATGCAGTGGAGACAAAGGCAGGATCAAAGTCATTACTGGGCCCAACTCATCAGGAAAGAGCATATACCTCAAACAGGTAGGACAATTTCTATAAATTGAGCCTTTGCAGATTGGGTGTCCATCATCTCTGTCCCGCACCTCTGCCTGCTAACCCAAGTTCCTACAGTTCCCTTACTTTGTTCTAAACCTGCCTATTATGAAAAGATCATAACTGGGACCAGGGAGATAGCACAGTTGTAACGCATCTGCCTTGCATGTGGCTGGCCCAGGTTTGATCCCTGGTACCACATATGGTCTCCCAAGCCTGCCAGGAGTGATCTCTGAGCACAAAGCCAGGAGTAAGCCCTGAGCACAACTGTGTGTGGAGGAAGGAAGGAAGAAAGGGAAGGAGGGAGGGAGGGAGGGGGAAAGGAATGAAATAGAAAGAAGGAAAGAAAGAAAGAAAGAAAGAAAGAAAGAAAGAAAGAAAGAAAGAAAGAAAGAAAGAAAGAAAGAAAGAGAAAGAAAAGAAAGGAGAAAAAAGATCATAATCTATACTCCTTATTTCCCTAAGTTCCATTCTCAACTCTCAACTTAAGGTAGAGAACTTAATGCTTTAATTGATTTTGAATGTCTGAACTTCCTTTTTCCCCCCACTGAATGCCATGCCATCCCTGTGTCTCCTTCTACTCTCCATTCTTCCTCACTGATTTTTGTGTGGGTATGTACAGTACTGGGCTCAAATTCAGGCCTTCGTACATGTGAGGTATGTACTCTATTGCTGAGCCACATCCTTAGCCCTGTCTTTACTATCTTGAAAGTATACAGGAGAGGCTATGATCTCTTCTTAAACTATGTCCATCTCCCTTTGATCTATCATGTACCCCTTAGTTTGGCCCCACTTTTACTTTCATCCACACAATCAGTTTTTTCTTTTGGGGTCACACATGGCGATGCACAGGGGTTACTCCTGGCGGTGCTCAGGGGACCATATGGGATGCTGGGAATTGAACCTGGGTCAGCCGCGTGCAAGGCAAACGCCCTACCCACTGTGCTATCGCTCCAGCCCCCACAATCAGATCTTATGCCATCTCTTCTCCCATATCTAGGTAGGCTTGATCACATTCATGGCCCTGGTGGGCAGCTTTGTGCCAGCAGAGGAAGCCGAAATTGGGGCCGTAGATGCCATCTTCACCCGAATTCATAGCTGCGAATCTGTCTCCCTTGGCCTCTCCACCTTCATGATCGATCTCAACCAGGTCAAGGAGAGCAAAGGGAGGTGGGGGGCTGGGAGAAGGATGGTGGCAATTATCTGAATAACGATAACAGGATAGTATTCCCTCTGCTACATGCCCTCTCCAGGGGCAGTGAGCATCCTGCTTAGAAACCAAAGAGACTTAATATCATAAGCCTTTGTTAGCCCCTTGCCTAGTGTGATACACTGTTGGCAATGCTAAAGGAACAAAATCTATGACTTGTTGTTAAAGAACTACAGCCCAGTAGAGTGGATTCATATATAAGCAGCTTGATTCACAGACCAATTGTGGTCAGTGCATCCCAGATCTCAAATGCTAATAAATTCTTGTCTTGTTTTTCTGGTGCCCAGCAGATGGCAAAAGCTGTGAACAATGCCACTGAGCAGTCTCTGGTCCTTATTGATGAATTTGGAAAGGGAACCAATACGGTGAGGTGGGGGATGGGGACTTATGAGGAACTAAAAGGGAAGCATACAAGGTGAAGGAACATGAGGGTGAGGCTGGACTCTGGAAAAGAGGGAAGTGTGGACAGAAAATAAACTGCTAAATGGGAGAAGGGCAAGATAGGAGGGGGAAGCGCATAAAGTGCCAGCGGTATTGAATTCAACCTTGACTTCTGCACAGGTGGACGGGCTTGCACTTCTAGCTGCTGTGCTCAAATACTGGCTGGCACTTGGACCCACATGTCCCCACATCTTTGTGGCCACTAACTTCCTGAGCCTCATTCAGCTACAGCTACTGCCACAGGGACCTCCTGTGCATTATTTGGTGAGGAAACCAATCAGACTCCCTAGGAGCCCCGCTGCCAAGCATTTTTGTGTTGGAGACTGGCTCCTCCATGGAATCAAGGTCCATGTCTCCCTTCCTCTTCTCATTCCCAAGGATTGGTCAAGGGTTTCGGGGCAGGAAGCTTAGTGATGACACGTTGTCCCCTTTTATTCTCTTTTAGACCATGGAGACCTGTAAGGATGGAGACGACCTTGTCTTCTTCTATCAGGTTTGCGAAGGTGTTGCCAGTGCCACCCATGCCTCGCACACGGCTGCACAGGCCGGGCTGCCCAGCAAACTCATTGCTCGTGGCAAGGAGGTGATGAGATCTTGGTCACCCACCTTATCTTGGCTCCTTTCATTCACTGTCCCTTGTGAACCTGGGTTTTGAACCCATAGCCTTTCTTTCTTGTTCTTCCTTTTATTTTTTTCTTTTTGGGTCACACCCAGTGATGCTCAGGGGTTACTCTAGGCTCTGCACTCGAAGATTACTCCTGGCGGTGCTTGGGAGACCATACCCGGATTGGTCACGTGCAAGGCAGATGCCCTACACGCTATGCTATTGCTCCAGCCCCTCTTGTTCTTCCTTTTTTTTTTTCTTTTTGGGTCACACCCAGCGATGCTCAGGGGTTACTCCTGGCTCTGCACTTATGAATTACTCCTGGCGGTGCTTGGGGGACCATATGGGATGCTGGGAATTGAACCTGGGTCGGTCACGTGCAAGGCAGATGCCCTACCCGCTATGCTATCACTCCAGCCCCTCTTGTTCTTCCTTTTTTAAAAACAATTTTTTTCAGTTTACACCCTGAGGTGCTTGGAGGCATACTACTGGCTTGGTGCTCAGGGGACCATGTGGTGCTGTGGCTTGAATCCAGGGCCCTCATGCAAAGCATGTGCTTCAGTCCTTCAGCCTACCTTTCTGGTCCACTGTGAGATTTCTAACTCCTATTTTCTCTTTTCTTACTTAAATCCCACCCATCTCTCCCCCCACCTGCCTTCTTATTCTTAGGTTTCAGAGTTTATCTGCAGTGGGAAACCAATTAATCCTGTCAAAGAATTGCTAAAAGAGAAGCAAATAGAAAAGTGAGTATGTGGCTGAAGGTCTGGTTCTCTCTAATTGTGCTTTTCAGCCCTTCTCCACCTTTCATGGGCCCAGACAGCTCTGTGCCCTTCAGAAATTCATAATTTTTTTTTAAATCCCTAAATTCTCAAGGTCCCAGTTTCTGTGCTAAAGCCTCTTCCCCATTATTTATTCTCCCCAAAATACTACTATTCTTATTCCCCTCAGCTGCCAGACACTAGTGGATAAGTTTCTGAAGCTGGATTTAGAAGATCCCAACTTGGACCTGGACACGTTCATGAGTCAAGAAGTGATGTCTGCTGCCACCAACATCCTCTGAGAATCCTTTCTCTGTCCCTCTGTCCTTCCAAAAACCCTGGTGCCCTTTTTGTTTCCATAGCTCTTTCAGACCCAGAGTCCTCAGTTTCACTGGAAATTTTGTTTCATGTTAGGAATAAAGACTACTTTGGGAAAAATTATTATTTCCTTGGACCAGCCAAAATAAGATAGGAAATGAAACACCAAATAGGAAGCCACAAAGGGACCTGCTCTTTGCAGCATTGAAAAGTGACTTGAGAGACTGGAACAATAGTGCAGGGATTAAGGTGCTTACTTTGAATGCTTGATTGACCCAGGATTGAGACCCAGCACCGCATGATCCCGACCACTTCCAGGAATGGCTTCTGAGCACAGAGCTCAAAATAGCCCTTGAGCACTTCGGGGTGCACCCAAGCCCCCACACCCAATAATAATAATATTAAGATAGTGATTCTAGGTGCCACTATGGAGAGATGGTTCACAAGGGTTTGAGTGCATGCTTTGCCTGCAGGCCCTACTTTGATTCCCAGTTCCACATGGTTCCCCAAGCACCTCAGGGAACAACTCTCAGTACTGAGCAAGGAGTATCCCCGAGCATCACAGGATGCAACCCAAAAGCAAAGAAAAAAATAGTGACTTGGTTGTAGGGAGACCCTCAGACTCTACCCAGGGCAACATTTTGTTTGTTTTAGGGTCACTACTTCCTTAAATAGGAACACCCTAAATTCAGCAGGAAGGGCTTCAAGAGTCTGAAAGGCAAGTGGAATGGGTACCAAGTAAGGGTAGAAGAGACCAGGGGATGTGGCTCCACCCTCCCAGCTCAGAGCCATGGGGAACCAGGACCCTGAGGGCTGCTCCTGGAGCAAACCCCCTCATACAGCTCTGTTGCTGCCAGTGAAAACAAGCCCCAAGACCCACAGGCCTGAAGCTTCCTCCTCTGGGTGCTTATCCTAGGAGAAGCTCCTCCTCCTATATCTGATCCCAATATTTGCATTCAACTTTCCTATTATTGTCCCACTCAACTCTGACAGATTAAAAGTCTCTCCCTGCTTCCTCTTGCCCTCCAGGTTTTCAGGCTCACACTCTGAGCAGTGAACCCAATAATTTGGAGGCATAATTTAGAACCCTGCTCTTGAACTAGTCAGTCTTTGCCTTTTGCCTTTTTCATCTGCAGAGGGTGCCCTCTGGCAGGGGCTGGGCGTGCTGCAACACAGGGGACATGGTCTGAGGGTGCTCTGAGGGAGGCACAGCAACAGTGAGGTCCGAGGCTGCTCCACACTATCTGGTACACGGGGGACAGAAATGTATGCTCATGGTCTGATACCGCTCTGGAAAGGCAAGAGTTAGTAGACAGGGCTCATGAATTGAAAGTGGCACCGCAATGGAAGGATGGCCCGTGTTCAGTTGGTACTTGTTGTAACTGGAAAGTGTCTGCATCCAGCTAGAGACCTAATTTTGGAAAAACTAAAATGGGCTGGATTATTCCACCGGGTCAGGGGTAGACAAGAAGAATCGATATAGTCGGGAAAGGGGGTACTGTGCTGTTTGAGCAAATGGAGCAGCTGGACTGTCAAGAGATGGAGGGGGGTGCTGGAGAGAGTACAGTGAGTAGAGTGCCCCCTTGCACACAGCCTACCTGGCTTCGATCCCTGGCATCCCATATGGTCCCCAGAGCCCAACAGGAGTGATTCCTGGGAAGCAATCCCTGAGCACTTCTGGGTGTGACCCCAAAACAACAGAGATGGAGGTGGGTCCCAGAGAGCAAGCTCAATAGGGTGAGTGCTTTGCAGTTCTGCATGCTGAAGGCAGCCTGGGTTCAAGCCCCAGCACCACATGATCCATGAGGGCTGAGAGTCAAGTGTATTCCCAAGACAACAATGAAGAGATGGACAGAGGTATTAAGATGTGGGGTGGTTAAGATGTGGAAGGAGGGAGGTATAGACCATGGTAACCAAAGAGTGGAGGGAAGGGCCTATGTTATTAGCCTCAAATACCTCTATAGTTTTCTAAGAGATTGGTACTCAGAAGCAGGTGACTCCCAGTTAATCCTGATTCAAAAGGTAAATCTCTTCTTCAGCAAAAGGTGAGTTTATTTTTAGTTTAGACTTCAGGGAAGTGGGGGCAGAGAGGGGACTTGAGGCCAACACTGGTTTATATAACATAAAACAGCCAATTTCTCTCCAGTGCTCTCTATTTCTCTTGAACAAGGCTAGTTCTGGGCCATCCAGGACTGAAAGGTAAGGCAAGGGAACAGGATTGTGGCAGCAAAAGAAAAAGTGTGTGTTTGGATGGGGGAGGGGATCAGAGGAGTTAGAGGAGTGCAGGGGTAGGGTGGGAAGGTGGGGAGATTCCCAGACTGTTTAGCTTCTCATCTCCAGGCGTTGTGAAGGCAGCAGAAAGAAGTCATTCAGCCTAAAGGGAAGATGGCTCAGCCTACAGGATAGGGACCCTGCCCCGGTCTTCTCATTCCCCTCAGGTGATGACTTTGGAGGTTGAGTCACAACTCCCAGCCTCCTTATTCCGTTTCTTGATTTAACAGCTAAATGTGGTGGGCCAATTAATCTTGGTGACAAATTTCTTCTCCATTCCTGAAATTTTCATTTCATCTTCTCAGTGTCTTATGCTCTCACTCTCCCCTACATATTATTTTGAAATGTCCCTGGGGAGAAGACATGTTTATTGAAATTGTACCTCAACTCTTTTTGGGTCACACCCGGCGATGCTCAGGGGTTACTCCTGGCTCTGCACTCAGGAATTACTCCTGGCGGTGCTTGGGGGACCATATGGGATGCTGGGAATCGAACCTGGGTCGGCCGCGTGCAAGGCAGCTTTATGTTGTACTATCACTCTGACCCTTATCCTTCAACTTTAAATACAAAAATAAAACAGCTTCTCCAGAATTATAAATTAAAAGTTCTATAAAATAATACTTCCTTAGTCATATCCTCCTACCAAACTACCAGACAGTTTCCCCATACAACCCTACTTGAACTTCAGAGAGTATGAAACAGTAGTAGAATATTGATGCTCCAGAGAAATAGGAAACAACTTTCTCCAAGAACGAGTCTTTGGTTTGGTTCCTCTAAAGGTCACGGTAAGTGCACTCTGGGAAATCCATTGCTTCCTCTCCCAGTTTTGCTGAGAAAGATAAGGGACAAGTGCATGCGAAGGAACACCTCCATCCCAGCTGGAAGGCTCCTGAGGCCTATGTTACCTTCTCACCAACAGAGCAAGATTGGAAATCGTGTTGAGGCAGCCCTCTGAGGCTGTCGTGTCACCAGGAGGCCAGGCCAAGCAGAAACAGCACCCCTCCCGCTATGCTCCACCAGAGGTTGCCTGCCAACTCCCTCTCAGCCCTGTCCAGAGTCACCAAAGAGGAAGGACCAGACTTTGGGCTGGCTGTGAAGGCGGGGCCAGGCGACTGGGGCAGGACAGCAAGCTGGTCCTGGGGACGAGGAAGAGACTGTTAAGGGGACTGCATCCGAATTAGGCTTGCTTACCCCTCCCTGTGTCTGCCTGCTTGGTGCAGACCAAACAAACCCCTGCCCTCCTGCACGTGCTCTGGCCCTGTTAGCTATCTCTCTAGCCCTCCTACCCTACACTTCGTTTTTAATTTTGTGTGTGCAGTGTTCAGGGCTTCCTCCTGATTCTACATTCAGGGATCACTTCTGGCCGTGCTCAGGGGATCATTTGTGGTGTCAGGGATTGAACCCACATTGAGCTGGCGCAAGTCAAGTGTGCCACCTACTGGCGGTGCTCTGGAGACCATATGGGATGCTGGGAATTGAACCCGAGTCAGCCACATGCAAGGCAAACGCCCTACCCACGGTACTATCTCTCCAGTCCCTGCATTTTATATTTATCCCTCCCATCCCCTGCATTTTAAACTGATGCACCTCACCTCTGGGGCTGGGGCCAACACCAGGAGTCGGAGGAAGGCATGGGTTTGGGACTTTGGGCTGCGACCTGTCGCAGTCACTGTCACCATCACCACAGAATCTGGGGCGGCTGAGTCTGGAACCTCCAGCCACAGGCGCCCCCAGGCAGACTCATTTGGTTCCAGGAGAACCCTAGGGAGTAGATGGACAATCTGTTCAAGCTCTAGTTCCCAAGAGACTGGAAACAAGGGTCTAGGCCAAGCATGATGGGGAGGTGAGTTTCTTCCCCGCCGCCCCCCAGATCCAAGGGCCAATCAGAATGGGGAAAAGGCAGGGCTTAAGGAGCTGGAGCAGGTTCCCCTCCCCCAAAGATGCAACAGGAAGGGAGCAGGGGTTCCACCTGGAAATGTTGGAGGTGAGAGTGAAGGTGGGGTTGACCGAAGCGTTAAGATCAAGCTCCTGAGGGCTGGCAAAGCTGGCAATGCGGAGACTGAGAGGGGCCTTGCTGCCCGGTGCCAAGAAACCCTGGGGACCACAGAGCTGCAGAGAAGTGTGGGTCAAGGGAGGAGCTGCTCCAGCTCCCTCCCAGGGATTGTAACAGCCAGCACAGTCCCTCAGGACCTCACCTCCAGGAGGACTGGAACGACAGTGCAGGGCTGGGGCGCGGCCCGGTGCAGGCCTCGCCCCTCTCGGTCCTGGCCTGTCAGCTCTAGGGAGAAGGGCCGCTGGGTGGGCAGAAGTGGTAGTGAGGCCGAGAGGAGACCCCGTTCCCTGGGTCCCATGGGCTCCAAAGGCACTCGGCCCAGCTCAGCGCCCTCTGGCACCCCTCGAAGGACGACGTGGGAAAAGTTGCCTCTGGATGGAAGCCCGATAACTTCTACTAGGAGCTGGGTCTGCAGACCTGGAACAGAGATTGGGGGTGTGGGGAGACACACACAGGTCATTTGGAGACAAAGAGATGGATGGGGACTATCTGTGGGGACTATGGAGAGAGAAAAGGGGCTATGTTTGAGGCATATTGGTAGGTCAAGAGGGAGTTCCATGACATCATAAGTGCATCCATCTTTTTGTTTTGTTTTGGGTCACACCTACTGGTGCTCAGAGCTTACTATGGCTTTATACTGAGGGATCACTCTTGGTGGGGCTTGGGGGACTTATAAATGTGGTGCTGGGGACTGAACCTGGGTCAGCCATGTGCAAGGCAAGCTCCCTACCTGCTGTATAGCCCCAGTCCTGAATGTTCTTTATCATCAACAAAGTTATGGTTATGTGGGTTTATTAAATAAAATCCATCTATCAATATTTAAGAGTAATATAATATAAGGTAGAATGTATTTTTTTTTCCTTTTGGGTCATACCCAGTGATGTTCAGGGGATACTCCTGGCTCTGCACTCAGGAATTACTTCTGGTGGTACTGGGGACCATATGGGATGCTGGGGATCGAACCTGGGTCAGCCACATGCAAGGCAAACACCCTACCTGCTGTACTATAGCTCCAACCCCTAGAATGCATATCTTACATAGATAAGGCACTGAGTTTTATCCCTAGCACCACTCTCCCCAAAACATTTATTATATGTAAATTAAAACTAAAAAGTTAAATATATATATGTCTATATCATGAACGATGGGTGTGCAGGAGGGAAGAAATAGGTATACCTGCAACAGGCTGAGTCAGAGGGTAGAGGCCAGGATGGGGGCCGTCATCCATGGGAATTCCAAAGTAGAAGAGGAAGTCCAGGGAGGTCTGGGCTGAAGGGATGAAGGCAGTCAGACACCATCCAAGGGGCTGGAGTGATAGTACAGCTAGTAGGAAGGTTACTTAGCACAGGGCTGATCCCAGCACTCCATATGATCTCCCAAGACATGCTAGGAGTGACCCCTGAGTGCAGAGCCAGGGGTAAGCCCTGAACACCACTGGGTTTGTCCCCAAACCCACCACACCCCCAAAAAAAAATAAAAAAGGAAAAAGAAACCATCCCAAGAAATTGTTAATATTGATCTCTGAGCGCTCCAATCTTCTCTTTCCTTCCCAGAATCATCTCCCTTCTTACCTTGCACTCTCACCCGGGGGGTGCCCTCAGCTGTAATACTGATCTCCCAGGCCCCCGTCTGTGGGGGATCATTCATCGTCACCATCCAAAATTTCCCAAAGCGGCGAGTATAACCTAGAGGCCCCTTGCCTTCCTCCTGGCCCTGAGAGACCCCTGGGCAGAGGGTAAGATATGGTCATAGCACACACTGTCCCCTCTCCTTAGTACTCACCCTCATTTGCCAGTCCCCAGTCACCGTTCTTCCCTCTGTCACATGGAAGTACCTGCAGGGTTCTTGATCCAGAAGCTGCTGACGTCTCCATGGATCCGAACTGTGACCCTCCGAAGCAGTCCGTCCACACTGAACACAAGTGGCCTCCCAGGGACCACAGCAGGAGGTTCCAGGGGAAGGGTCACCTTGAGGGATGGGGGAAGACCAGCAATTGGCAGAAATATTAGGCATGGGAGTAGGTGGGATGAAAGATAGGAGAAAAGTGAAACAAACCGGAGAAGAGGGGCAGAGCGATAGGACAGTGAGGAGGTGTTTGCTTGGCATGCAGTCAGCCAGGGTTCAATCCCCAGCACCCCATATGGGTCCCTGAGCCCACAAGGAGTGATCCCTGAGCTTAGAGCCAGGCATAAGCCCTGAACAACTGCCAGGTGTGGCCCAAACTCCACAAAGAGAGAGAGAGAGAGAGAGAGAGAGAGAGAGAGAGAGAGAGAGAGAGAGCAGAGACAGAGACAGAGAGACAGAGAAAAAGCAAAGAAATAGAAGAACAGAGAAGAAATAGAAGAAATACCAGTGAGGGGCTGGAGTGATAGCACAGCGGGTAGGGCGTTTGCCTTGCATGAGGCCAACCCGGGTTCTAATCCCAGCATCCCATATGGTCCCCTGAGCACCGCCAGGGGTAATTCCTAAGTGAAGAGCCAGGAGTAACCCCTGTGCATCGCCGGGTGTGACCCAAAAACCAAAAAAAAAAAAAAAAAAGAAAGAAATACCAGTGAGTGAGAGGCACCAGAATAGGGGTAAAATTATGATCAATGACAAAGTTGAAGGGACTTTGTCTTCTTTAAAGGATGGCAGGGGTTGGAGCGATAGCACAGTGGGTAGGGCATTTGCCTTGAATGCGGCCGACCCAGGTTCGATTCCCAGCATCCCATATGGTCCCCTGAGCACCACCAGGAGTAGTTCCTGAGTGCATGAGCCAGGAGTAACCGCTGTGCACCTCCAGGTGTGACCCAAAAAGAAAAAAAATTAAAATAAAAAAAAAATGGCAGAGAGCAAACACAGTGGTACTAATATGGAGCAAAGCAGAGGTGGTATCTGTGGAACTCAGAGAAGTAAAACTTCTGCCCACCCTTCTGACACAGTAAGAGGAGGAGAAGTGCACAGTCACCCATCACCTCAGCTCGGAGCTGAGGACTCCAGTCTCTTAACCCACGCTCACCAGGTCAGCCATGCTGTCCCCAACTATGGCCGCCACATCCTGAATGTACTGGTCTTTGGTGAAGATCACCTCTCCTCCTGAGGCTAGGGCCACTGCTTCATATGGCTCAAATCGCAAAGGGGACAAGACCTCACGGCGAGCTCGACCCCCAACTCTTGATGGATCTTCAGTCACCAGGAATGTTACCTGTGCCCAGGCGAAAGGCCGATATATCGAATGTTACTATTATAAGTGAGGATTTCCTGTACCCGAACTTTCTGCAGTGCCAGTGATTAGTGATCAGGTGTTCCCCTCCCCTCTGGTTGCTACTGGAGCGTCTCTCAGTGACATGGCCTCCCAGCCCAGAGACAGTAGCAGCTCCTTTCGTTGCATCCACACTGTGGATTATTGGCAACTAGATCTCTAGATCTCTCTAATTTGTCAGTGGATTACCAGAAGCAGGTTGAAACATAAACTCAGCATCATTAAGGGTAGGGACTCCTGTGAAGTATTGTAAAAGAGATGAGGGAATGTTCTGACCATTGCAAAGCTGGTTTGACTGCCATCATTTGGCTTGACCCTTGTTAGACCCTTGTTAAGAAACTGTTGACAGGAAACCTTGTTAGGAAACTCCCACACGCCTGGGTGGCTAACACTTGGTCTCCCAGCTGTGCTTACTCTGCAACGCCGCTCCTGAGTCAGGGATTCCACTCTGTTGGTAAGAAAGGCATCCTTGGGAGAGGCATCAGTGAAGACAAAGATGTCTGAAAGTGGAGGTGTGTGCAGCAGGGCCAGCTGGCAGGGAGGGAAAGGGTTGATATTAAAAATGGCAGTAGTGGGGCCGGAGTGATAGCACAGCGGGCAGGGCGTTTGCCTTGCATGCGGCCGACCTGGGTTCGATCCCTGGCATCCCATATGGTTCCCTGAGCACTGCCAGGAGTAATTCCTGAGTGCAGAGCCAGAAGTAACCCCTGAACATCTCTGGGTGTGACCCAAAAAGCAGAAAAAAAATGGTGATAGGAGGGAGAGAGACAGTATAAGAGGTAAGACACTTGCCTTGTGTTTGGCCAACCCTGGTTCAAATTATCAGCACCCAAGCACTGCCAGGGGCTAGTCTTGAGCAGAGAGCCAGGAAGAGGCCCTGAGCACCAACCATATCAAACAAAAACTAACAAAATGGTGGTGGCAGGGGCATGGATGAAGCAAGGGAGGCAGAAAAGAAACAAACAGGGCCCTGGAACCCTGAAGTGAAGCTAAGGCTCCAAAAGCAGGGTGAAAAGTGGGACCTCTAGCTTCCCTTCATGGCGAAGCCTAGAAAGGGGGAAGAAAAAGGAGCAGGGAGCGGGGCAGGCCAACCTCCAGGGCGGAAAGGCACATCTCGGGTTCATCGCCACCCCCCAAGGCATGGATCTCGTTCAGTTGTTGCCAGAAGTTGTCAGGGTCACTGGTTGTAAAGACGGGACCAAACCCTGGGGAGAGGAAAGGATATTGAAATGAGTGAGAAGAGGCTTCCCCCGCCCAGGGCTACCTCCTCAGCCAAGGGGCCCGTGTGCTCCTGTCATAGACAGACATCGAGACAGCGATATTCCCGCCCATTCACTTGGGCAAGCAAACCAAGGCCTCAGTGGGAAAGCAGGCTTCATCTCCTTAACAAAATGGCAGTACTTCCTGACAGTATATATGTAATTATTAAAAACCTGGGAGATGGGGTTGGAGTGAGCACAGCGGGTAGGGCGTTTGCCTTGCACGCGGCTGACCTAGGTTCGATTCCCAGCATCCCATATGGTCCCCTGAGCACCGCCAGGAATAATTCCTGAGTGCAGAGCCAGGAGTAAGCCCTGGGCATCGCCGGGTGTGACCCAAAAAGCAAAAAAAAAAAAAAAAGTAGGAGACAGGCAGGATAGACTAAGTGAGCCATCGTATGAATGATAAAATTGAGGCAAAACAGGTTGGAAGCTCTGCCTAAGGATACAGTAAGACTAGAAACCCAGCCTGATGATCGAACTTTCCCTTTAGTTGGGAAAGGAAAACAATGTCACAGGTGCGTCAGTCTGTGGTCACCTTCCACCTTCACCCTATCATCTATTACACAGAAACAGAAATAATTGAAAATATCTTACAAGCGTGGGCTGGAGCGATAGCACAGTGGGTAGGGTGTTTGCCTTGCACGTGGCCAACCTGGGTTCGATACCTCCGCCCCTCTCAGAGAGCCCGGCAAGTTATTGAGAGTATCCCGCCCATACGGGAGAGCCTGGCAAGCTACCTCTGGCATATTTGATATGCCAAAAACAGTAACAAGTCTCATATGGAGATGTTACTGGTGCCCACTCGAGCAAATCGATGAGCAACAGGATGACAATGATACAATGATGATCTTACAAGTGTGGAAGCAGAGACCCCTCTATCTAAACATCAATCATGATTCAACTCTTACAGTAAGCATGATCACTTTGAAATGATTTCCGAGACACACCTCGACATCAAGGCAAGCTCCCTCAGGACCATACATAAACTGTGCCACCATTTTATTCGGGAGCACCATCCTGAGGCCCAGTTCACCACCAGTGGCATTTATTCCTTGCCCAGGCCTTGCCTGCCCTCCACTGTCAGTTACCTGGGTCATGGAAAGGCACCAGGACATAGTAGCTGGGCTCCATGACGCTGCCCCGGCGCTGTTCCACAATGCGGAGAGTCTGAATCTTGGCAGCGTTGATCTCCTCACCCATACTACCTGTGGTGTCCAGAACAAAGCTCAGGCCAGACGCTGGGGTGATGTCCAGCAGCCTGGGGAGGAAGCCAGAGACACCATGGAGGGTCTGTATCTTTGTGGCCAACCCCTACTCTCAGCAACCCCAATGCCCACTGCTAGAAAGCCACTTGCCTGGAGAAACCCTTGTCTCCCAGGTGGCTCCGCAGGAAGCTGAAGGCCTGGATGGATGCCAGAAGGGCCAGATTTGCAGCCGGGAGGTGCAGCGCATGGTGCGGGGAGAAGCCCGGGGCGGTGCTGTCCTTATTGATGCCTCCCCGTGGTGGCTGAGAGCTGCTCTGGTCAAAATGGCCCCCGTGGCTACATTTCCCTGGGTTGGGGAAAGGGGTCTGGAGGGTGGAGGTAAGAGACCCTCTGCCTCCTAAGAATGGGAGTCCCGGGGCTGGAGCAATAGTACAGCAGGTAGGGCATTTGCCTTGCATGCGGCCAACCCGGGTTCGATTCCCAGCATCCCATATGGTCCCCTGAGCACTGCCAGGGGTGATGCCTGGGTGCAGAGCCAGGAGTAACCCCTGTGCATTGCCAGGTGTGACCCAAAAAGAAAAAAAAAAAAGAGTCCCCTTCCGACCTGGCCGAACCCCTTTGCTCCTCGGCAAAGTATTAGCAAGCAAGGGTGACCAGGTTGGGGAGAGAGTTCAATGGGCTGAGCACATGCTTTGCACACAGGAGGCCTGAGTTCGGTTCCCAGCACCACATGGTCCCTTGAGCATCTTTTCTTTTTTCTTTTTCTTTTTCGTTTTTTGGGTCGAATCCAGCAATGCTCAGGGATTACTCCTGGCTCTGCACTCAGGAATTACCCCTGGCGGTGCTGGGGGATGGAACCCAGGTCAGCCGAGTGCAAGGCAGACGCCCTACCTGCTGTACTATCGCTCTGGCTCCTGGGGGTGACTTCTGACAAAGAGCTGGGTTTAAGTCCCTAATCACCACTAGGTATGGCCCAAAATCCAGAGAAAAGAAACAAAGACATTTTGCAGAGGCACGTCTGCTGCATCTGGAGGGTGAGTCACCACAGCGCACATAGTGGACGTCCTAAACTCTCCGTGTTCCAAAGCTGCAACCCCCACACCAACATCTGTAGCCACCTCTGTGGGCCTCCTTCCACTGACCGTCCCACCCACCTTCCTAACACCCTCTCCTTCCATAGCCATGCTATTGGACCAAGGCCCACTTCCCCTTCCCTTCAGAGGCCTTCCTGTCAGTACCTGGAGGTTTGGGAGGATGAGTCCCAAAGTAGCCGGAGGTGAGGAGTGGAATGCTCAGCAAATTCCCGGGGCAGCTTAATTCTTCACAGTCAGAGCAGGTGGGATCATCCACTGTGGACAAGGATGGTTTGAGCGCAGGCACCCCAGGTGAGTGCTGCCAGAAACCCCTTGAATTCATTGCATGATTGATTTGGGGGTGTTATTATTTGGGGGCTAATGCTGGCTCTATGTTTGGGGACTACTCCCAGCAGTGCTCAGGGCACCATGTAGCGTCAGGTTCAATCAGATGGCTCGGGTCAGCCACATGCCAGGCAAGTGCTTTAACCCTTAGACTAACTCCCTGGCCCCTTACACAGTTGATTTTAGTAAGTTCTTTTTTTTTCTTAAAAATTTTATTTTCATAAAGTCGTTCACAATAATGGATTAAATTCAATATTTTGATACCGGTCCCACCACCATTACACCCAAGTTCTTGGTTCTTGTGTGTTCAGAAACCTTTTACTGTTGTCAACTTTTTTTTTCATGATCTCCATATCCAGTTACACAGCCCTGAATGGGGCTGAAATCCATTCAAGAAGTCAGGGTCTGGGGCCAGAGAAGTAGTACCATGTGTGGAGTGTTTGCCTTGGCTGCAGCTGACTTGGGTGCAATCCCAGCACCCCTGTATGGTCTCCCGAGCACTGCCAGGAGTAATCCCTGAGTGCAGAGCCAGGAGTAAGCCATGAGCACTGCTGGGTGTGGCCCCCAAACCCAAACCAAAAACACCTGACATTCACAAGCTGATATTGACATTCAGTCTGGGATGAGTTTGGGGGGCCGAGTGCTTTGTGAGCTGGGGTAGAAGCAAACTCGTAAGAGCCAGGATGCAGCTCTGGGTCCTGCAGAAGTGGGAGAGAACTCTGAGAGAAGCCCCTGGGTGAGCCGGGAGGAAGCCCCGGCAGACGGCACCCACTGAGGTCTGCAAATCTGGCTCTGTGTGCACCAGGGACAGCTCTCTCACCAGCTTTGCCTTAGACCGGGGGCCACACCAGTGACAGTGCATTCCCTGTGACCCCAGCTGTGACTTGAGGCTGGAAGGGCTGAGAGCAGGTACCCTCTTTGCTCGCCACCTGAGCTGGAGTTTTACCTTGTGCCAGGCGCTGGAGCTTCTGCCTGGACCCGAGGAGGTGAGGGTGTGGCTGCTGCGCCCCCAGTTCCACCCAGTTGCTGTGACTGTAAAAATCCTAGTCCCGGGAGAAGAGCAAACATTAGTCTGACTCGGGGCTGGAGCGATAGCACAGCGGGTAGGGCATTTGCCTTGCACACGACCGACCCGGGTTCGATTCCCAGCATCCCATATGGTCCCCCAAGCACCACCAGGAGTGATTCCTGAGTGCAGAGCCAGGAGTAACCCCTGTGCATCACTGGGTGTGACCCTCCAAAAAATTACCATTAATCCAAGTCAATCTTTTCTTGTTTAGTTTTGTTTGGGGGCCACAGCCAGCCGTGCTCAGAATTTACTCCTAGCTCTGCACTCGGATCACTCTCAGTGGAGTGCTAGGGACCATCTGGGGTGTCAGGATCAATGGAACCCGGGTTGGCTGTGTCAAGACCAGTGCCCTGCCCACTGTTCTATATCTGCAACCCCCTCTTCTCACTTCTTACAACCTCAAGCCCCGACTCTCCACCTGTTTCCCCATCTTGAAACCTCCTCCCACCCCCACTACACCTCTCAGTCATCCTGGGCCCTCCCTGCTCTCCTCAGGGCCCGGCAGCAGACCATACCCGAGAGGGAACTCATCCCAGCTCACTGGCGTTGGGAGGAAACGCTTTCCTACCTGGCCCCCACTGACGCACACTGACTCCCCACCCTCTACTTGCAGTCTGTGGGTGTCCCAGTTTGCAGGTGGGGAACTCTGCAGTGCCCCATCCCCCCCCCTTTTTTTTTTGCTTTTTGGGTCACACCCGGTGATGCACAGGGGTTACTCCTGGCTCTGCAGTCAGGAATTACTCCTGGCAGTGCTCAGGAGATCATATGGGATGCTGGGAATTGAACCTGGGTCAGCTGTGTGCAAGGCAAATACCCTACCCGCTGTGCTATTGCTCCAGCCCCAGTGCCCCATGCCTTCTACAGGATGGGGGCCTGATGGAAGAATGACCCCCGGGGAGGAAAGAAATTGGACACAGAGACCCCAACTCTCACCTGCAAGGCGTGCAGCGCAGCCCCCAGGCGCTGGCGGGCCAGGGGGTAGTCCCGGGCGCGGGCCGCAGCCAGGCTCTCCCGCAGAGCCCCCACCAGGCGCGCGTGCCCCTGGCTCAGCCGCTCGGCATCGAAGTGCAGGTCAGGGTCATTCTTGGAAGTTGGCAGGAAGTCCTGGGCAGCATTGGCGCGCGTCACCTCACCCAAGGCTGCTCGGAACCGTCGGGAAGGAGAGCCAGGTCCAAAGTAGGCAGCAAAGAGGTCATCGGCCAGGAGGGTGCGGCCCTGTTGAGTGGTTGGGGACAGGGCCCCCAAGAGAGCACGACTGGGGACGGGAGTCAGGAAGGCCGGAGCCAGAGCGCAGAGCGCCTGGGGCGCCCCTGAGGGAGCAGCTTAAATCTTCTCATGTAACCCAAGTTTATATTCACGCTTAACTAACCTGTTTATACTCATATCCTTAGACATGTAAAAGTCCAATCCAACTAAAGGGCATTTGTAGTTCTAACGTTTACTGGTTCTAAGCAAGCTGAGGACAGTGGGGGTCTCAGTCTAGGGGGCTGTGTGAGCCCCAGACCCCAGGCTTTTTCTCTTTTATCTCTCTCTATTCTTTCTTTCCCTTCTCCTCCTCCCCCACCTCCTCCTCCCCCTCCTCCCTCCCCTCCTCCTCCTCCTCCCTCTCCTCCTCCTCCTCCTCCTCCTCCTCCTCCTCCCCCCCCTCTCCTGTAATTAGTATTATTATTATTGTTGTTGGCTTTTTGGGTCACACCTGGTGATGCTTAGGGGTTACTCCTGGCTCTGCAGTTACTCTGCAAGGAGTAAGTAGGAATTACTCCTTGCTCCATCCCATGGGATGCCACATGGGATGCCAAGGATTGAGCCCAGGTTGGTTGCGTGTAAGGCAAATGCTCACCCCACTGTACCATGGCTCTGGCCCCTCTATTTTCTTAATCCTCACGGCTCCCCTGCTCAGGCCTGTTCACCTGGAGCTGGTCCTCAGCAAAGCACCTTAGGTTGCACCAGAGCCCAATTTCCTCAGCAACTGGCAATCAAGACTGGGGTTCCTTCTGGGTTCAATCCTAGCACTATTGGTCCCCGGCACTTCTAGAAGTGAACCCCAAGCGCTGACCCAGGAGAAGCCGCCAAGCATCATCTGATGTGACCCCTCCAAAATAAAGTTTTTTGTTTTTATAATTAAAAAAATTATTTTTAAATTAAAAATATGATTAGGGGGGCTGGAGCAATAGTACAGCAGGTAGGGCGCTTGCCTTGCATGCAGCCAACCCTGGTTCAATCCCTGGCATCCCATATGGTCCCGCAAGCACCACCAGGAGTAATTCCTGAGTGAAGAGCCAGGCGCAATCCCTGAGCATTGCTGGGTGTGACCAAAAAAACAAAAAAAATAAAATAAAATAAAACTCAAGTATGGGGCCAGAATGATAGGGCATTTGCCTTGCACGCAGTTGCCCTGAATTTGATTCTAGGCATCCCATATGGTCCCCCAAGCACCTCTGGGTGGGGAGCAGAGCTATAACGGGTGGGGCATTTGCTTTGCACATAGCCCACCCAGGTTCAATCCCTGCCATCCAATAGGGTCCCCTGAGCCTTGCCAGAAGTAATTCCTGAGCACAGAGCCAGGAGTAGCCCTGCTCATTGCTGAGTGTGGCCCAAAATTTAAAAAACTATAAAAAAGAGGGATTTTGGTGGTGGAAAATGTGCACTGGTGAAGGGGTGGGTGTTGGATGACTGTATGATCAAAATTCAAACATCAAATTTTTGTTACTTATCTCACGGTGAATTAATAAAAAATAAAAATTAAAAAAAACAATAAATAATTACTCAGACCATAAAAGAGAGAGAAACTGGTGGCAGGGTGCAGACAGAGAGAAAGTACAGGGTAAGGTGCATACCTTGCATGTGGGCCTGGGTTCTATTCCTGACACCACATATGGTCCCCCTAGGAATGACCCCTGAGCACAGAACCAGGAGTAAGTCTTAAGTAGTACTGGTGTGGACCAAAAAACAAACAATAAAATAAAAATATAAGACTGGGAGGCTCCAAACAGCCAATGGTGCTGAACCCTGGAAGGAGAGGTCATCTGTGGACCTTCCTCAGAAAAGGGTCCCTTATTTCAGGGCTGGACCTCTGGTCATTGCCAACAGGCCCTTGTAGGGGTCCCAGGGAAATGGGGAATCCTGCTGGGAGCGGGCGGGATGCGGGGATGCTCACCAGGAAGTCCTCCAGATGAAGGGGTGGCCGCCCTGGGGGCGGCTGGTCCAGGAAGAGCTGCAGGGTGGCATTTAGTGCCGCTTCCTCGGTCAGGTCCTGGTGGGTGACGGAGCCAGGAGCAGCCAGGAGGCTCCAGATGTTGGGAAAGAAAGCAGAGGTGGGGGGCAGGAGCAGCAGCAGCAGGAGCACTGAGGGGCCCGGGTGGGACGGGGGCATGTGCTCAGCGAGCATCGCTGGGACATGGGCCTGGACATGGACAGAGCGGTCAGGGGGACGCTGGGCTCTTGGTCTCCATGGCAACTGCTCTGGCCCCTTCTTCCGCTCTGCCTGCAGCTCCCGGGCTGCAGCCCAGCTTCCCCACCCTGAGGCCTCGCCAGGCGTACAAACAGGCACCTGCGAGAGCCAGCAGGAGCTCTGCCCCGGGGACCCTCCTCCGCACCCCCTGGTGGCCCCCCAGCACGCAGAAGTCCGAGTCTCCCTGGGCTGCTCCCCTACCTGGTGGCTGGGTCTCCGGCACGGCTGAGGCGTCGCGTCAGAGGGCACTTAGGTCAGAGTTATAATTAACCTAAGCGGACTGAGGGGAGGGAGGGAGGCCGAACCGGGCACGGGGGTGGCAGGACAAGCAGTCGTGGACCCCCGGCTCATGCCTGCCCAGGGCCATGGGCAGTGGCGGCGGCAGGGCGGGCCTCCCTTGGGCGCAGTGCGGAGGTGAGTGAGTTGCTGGGAGGAGGGAGCGAGTGAGCGAGCGAGCGGCGTGACTCAGGCCTGGCCGCGTGCCAGGCCAGACCCAGGCACTTGTACCTCTCTACCCACCGGGCGCCCAGCGGTGCCCTCCGAGGACTCGGGAGCCCGGCCCCACGCACCCCTCCCCAGCCCCAGAGCACGCACATAAAGAGAGAAAAGATGTTTTTGTGGCAAAATATTTTATTGCTGCCACCCCCCTGGTGGGCCATGGGGGTTGTGAGGGTGGGAGTGGTATGTCACAGCATCTTCTGGAACAGCGCGATAGCCTCGTCCACCTTCCTGAGCTCTGCTTCTGTCTGTTGGAGCTGGGGGCAGAGGGGCAGAGGGTGAGGAGACCCGGTGACAAGGTGGAGCCCTGGGAGCTGGGGTGCGCGCGGCAGCTGGTCCACGCGCCCCTGCCTGTACCCCCTTCTCTTCCGACATCTCTGCCTCCCGCTCCTGCCCGTCAGTCTCTAAGGACACGGGGCCTCAGAGCGTCTGGCAGCTGCCCCCGGTGCTGGGCAGGAGACACAGGGTTAGGCCCGAGGCCTTCCTCTATAAACTGGGCTCCGCACTGCCTGCCCCCAGCTCCCGGAGAACCCCAGGGCCGGCCCTCACTCAGCTGCAAAACTCAGCTCTGGCCCCGCTGGAGTCCTTCTGCCTCCATGAGGGTCGCCCCGCTCTCCTCCCTGGATGATCCCGACTGGACCGACCCGAGCAGCCTCAGGAGCTGGCAGGAGGCAGACACCCGGTCCCAGCCCATCCCGTCTCCAGCTGCCGGGCGACTCAGAGCTCCTGCTCAGGGGCCCCGGACTCTGTGCTCCCCTCTGATGGCCTGAGCGGGCGGACAGAGGAGGCTGGGGGGCCGACACGCCTGCCCCGAACACACCTTGGCTTCGTCTGCCTTCTGCACCTCGAGCGGCACCTTGACGGGGTAGCCGGCGGCGGCGCGGCGCTCCCGTAGGCGCGAGGCCTGCCGCTGAGCCTCGCCGCGCTTGGCCTGCAGCTTGCCCAGCTCTCGGGCCGGGTCCACCAGTCCCAGCAGCTGCAGGTGCACGGAGCAGCGGTCAGAGGCCACGGCCACGGCGCAGCCCTGGGGGGCGGGAGCGCCCAGGGCCAGGACGGCCACCACGCCCGCGCTGGCCAGGGCCTGCACGTAGCCGGACACTGCCGAGGCCAGAGCGCCGGTGGCCTCGTCGGCCACTTCCAGGAAACCTGCAGGGGAGGGAGGACGGTGAAGCTGGTCCCCAGCAGACAAGGGACAGGGCGGCCACGCCAGGTGGCGGGCGGGCGGCGGGGCGGGGGCTCACAGTCGGGCCGGATGCGGGTGAGGTTGTAGTCGGCTCGCAGGGAGCGCACGGCGCGGGTGATGCTCAGGGCCAGCTCCATGGCGGCTTCCGCCTCAGGGTCCTTCCAGCAGCACTGTGGGGAGGAGGCAGGGGTGAGACTGGTGGGCAGCCGGCGACGGGCAGCCCCCTGTGGGTCACAGCCCTACCTCCAAGGGCTCCGGGTACGCGGTGACACAGAGGCTGGGGGGCGCCTGTGAAGTCCGCCGGGGCAGCCGCTGGAAGAGCTCCTCGGTCACGAAGGGCATGAAGGGGGACAGCAGCCGCAGGCCGACGTCCAGGCAGGTGTAGAGGGTCTGGCGGGCACAGTCGGCAGCCGCCTGGTCCACCCCATTCAGCACAGGCTTCAGGCACTCCTGGGGGGAAGGGGGGTCAGGGCACATGGCTCAGGGCGATGAAGTGGGCAGGCGGGCTCCGGTCCCGGCCGAGCCACCCCCGCTCCTCACCAGGTAGACATCACAGAGCTCGTACAGCCAGAAGCTGTACTGGGCAGTGGTGACCGCGGGGAAGTCGTAGGCCTGGAAACCCTGGTTGCTGAGCCGCACGGCCTCCGTCAGCCGGCTCCGGATCCAGCGGTCCACCAGGCTCTCACGGCCTTCAGGCTTGAGGGAAGGGGACAGGTGAGCTGGGAGCCACATAAGCCCAGGGGGGGACAGAAAACCCCACAGGAGCAAGAACCAGCAGCAAATCTGCACTCCTGGGGACTGAGGGTGGGGAGAAGGGACAGTGCCCCCTCCCCCAGCCCATCTCTGGGGAACGACAGTCCCTGAGCTACACGAAGGCTCCCGAGGGCAGAGGCTGGTCTCCTAATCTAAGAGTCAGGACTGAGGCAGCCTGGGATGTGCATGATGCAAAAGGCGGGGTGCGGCCCACTGGGGTGCCCAGGAGGGTACCTTGGAGGTAGGTGAGGGCACAAAGCCCTTCCCGAGGCCACGGAGGGCAAACTTGGTGGCGTTCCAGAGCTTGTTGCAAAAGTGACGGTATCCCAATATCCGGTTCACATCCAGGTTGATGTCTCGGCCTGGGTGGAGGTGAAGGGTGAGCCCCCCAACTACCCCTCCCACACGCCGCCAGGGAGGGGCAGGGGTGGAGCTCAGACTCGGAGGGCAGAGCCGATGGTGGGACCATACCCTGGGACGTGTAAGCGCAGAGTCCGAAGCGGAGGGCATCGGTGCCACACTCGGGGATCCCCGCCGGGAAGTCGGCCTTCTGCAGGGGGGGGCACAGGGGCATTCTGAGCTGCGCCCCGGCCCCGCTGCCCACACCCCAGGCCGGGCGGGGCCACCTCGCGCCCCGTCCGTACCTGTCCTTCTTTAGCCCGCTCCACCTCGCTGGGATCCAGGTTGCTGTTCACCAACTGGTCGTGAAGGCCCTGAGGGTGAGGTGGGGGCGGTCAGGGGCCCTGGCTGTGGCCGTGGCCCCACAACCCTTCCTGGCCCGGGCCAGCCCCTGCCCCACCTGCAGGGAGACCCCATGGATGACGTCCAGGGGATCAATGACATTTCCCAGAGACTTGCTCATCTTCCGGCCGTGGGCGTCTCGCACGATGGCGTGGAGGTAGACCTGCAAGGCCAGGAAGGGAGGCCTGTCCCCAGCCTTGACCCCGCCACATTTGCTTCCCGCTGCCCCGCCCTGGACCTCAGGCCCCGCAGGGCCCCGACCCGCCCACCTGCCGTCCTCAAGGGACTGGCGGCCCCATAAGCCCTGGCCCAGCCCGGCTGTCGCACCTCTCTGAAGGGCAGCCTGCCCGTGAGCCGCAGGCCCAGCATGACCATCCTGGCCACCCAGAAGAAGAGGATGTCGTGGCCGGTCTCCAGCAGCGTCCCCGGGTAGAACACGCTCAGGTCTTCTGACTGCGGGCACAGTGGGGTGAGCCGGAAGCCGGGGCCCCCCCAACATGGCCCGTCCCCGCAGTCGGCCCCATGGCTCACCTGGTTGGGCCAGCCCAAGATGGAGAAGGGAAAGAGACCCGAGGAGAACCAGGTATCCAACACGTCCTCATCTGCGGATGCCGCCAAAGGTCAGAGGTCAGAGGGTGCTCAGCACCCCCCCCCACCCCCGCCCCGCCCCAAGCCCTGCCTTGCCTTGCTGGAGGCTGATCTTGTCCGGGGTCACTCCGAACTCCTTGGCTGCCTTCTCGCGGGCCTCAGCCTCGCTGCGCCCGCTCACCCAGTAGCGCCCGTCAGGGTCCTGCCACGGGTGGAGTCAGTCCCCGAGAGGGCACCTTGGCCTAAATCCGACCCCAGGGCCCAACAAACTCCCTGGTCCCGGCGGTGACCTCTCACCTCTCCTGGGGGCACAGCCGGGTCATGGACGGTGACAAAGTAGGCGGGGATGCGGTGGCCCCACCACAGCTGCCGGGAGATACACCAGTCCCTGTGGGCGTGGTGCGGGCGGTCAGGGTGGGCCGGTGCCAGCTCAGCCCGCGCCCGTGCCCCGCCGCCCCGAGTGGTCCCACGCACCGGATATTGTCCATCCAGGCATGCCACGTCCGCTGATGGGCCTCGGGCAGGATCCGGAGGTCGCCGCGAGTCACGGCGGCGCTGGCGGCCTGGGCCATCTCCCCGCAGCGCACGTACCACTGCGGCCGCAGCAGGGGCTCCACCACGTCCTTGGAGCGGCTGCGGGTTCCCAGGAGCGGGGAGGCCGAGATGAGCACCCAGGAGCCCTCGCTCTCCCGCCGCCCCGTCCACCCGCGCCTTACTTGCAGAGGGGCACCACCATGGGGTTGTCCTCGACGCCGCGGAACAGTCCCCGCTCCTTCAGCGCCGCCAGAACCGCCTTCCTGGCCTCAAACCTGGGCATGCCCTGGCGGAGACAAGCCTGTCAGGCTGCCCTGCGCCCTGCCTGCTCGCCCCAGAGCCGGCCCTGTGCCCCGGACCTCACCAGGAATGGGGGGGGCACATTGATCAGGGCCCCGCGGGCGTCCATGATGCTGATGGCCTCCAGCCCGTGCCGCTGGCCGACCTCATAATCGTTCTGGTCGTGCGCAGGAGTGATCTTCACCGCACCTGGGGGGGGGGTTACCCAGGACACAAGGGACTCAGTGGGGTCCCCTTCCACATGCACCTCCGCAAACCCCCAAACCATGCTGCCCCACAATGAGGCTCCGGGCCCCAGCACACCCCACCCTCCCCCGCAGAGGCTCACCCGTGCCGAACTCCATGTCCACAAAGTCATCGAAGACGATGGGGAGGCTCCGCGACAGGAAAGGGTGGACCACGCGCTTCCCCTTCAGGTGCTGGGACACAGGCAGACAGCACATGCTGGGGCGCGGGCAGTGCACGTGGCAGCATTCGGCCACCAACACAGAAAGGCTGCAGGACGCAAAGGGTGCGCCCCGCCCTCCTGGCTGGGACCCGACTCGCCCAGCACCCCAATTCCTTTTTTTTTTTGCTTTTTGGGTCACACCCAGCGATGCTCAGGGTTTGCTGCTGACTCTGCACTCAAATATTACTGCTGGTGGTGCTCGGGGGACCAGATGGGATGCCAAGGATTGAACTCGGCTCAGCTATGTGCAAGGCCAATGCCCTACCCACTGTACTATCGCTCCGCCCCCCCCCCCCCCCAATTCCTTTTTGGAGGCCAGAATCGAGTTCAAAGATGCTAATGCAGTGCTGACCTCTCAGCTGGGGCAGGCCAGCCATCCTCAGATACACACAAGTCCTCACCCTCCATTTTCCTTTCCTTTCAGAGGGGCCAGGGCGGGACCCAGGCCTCACACAGGAAGGAGCGCCGCCCACTCCCCCGCCTGCCGCCTTTCTCCAGTGCGGGGACCCTCAGCGCACCTGGTATCTGGGGTCTTTGGGGTGCACGGCTACAGCCACATCTCCCAGCATGGTCTCAATCCGAGTTGTGGCCACCACCACCTCCTCGTCGCTGTCTGGGGTGACAGGGGATCTGAGGTCTGAGTGCCAGCCGCATCCCCCCCGAGCCCCCCTCCTCCCCCAGCCAGGAGGCCGATGGCCCAGCCCTACCGGATCCCTGGACCTTGTAGGAGAAGGAGACGATGACTCCGAACTCCACCTTGTCCTTGTAGCCAGGCACGGAGAGCAGGGTCCGCCCCGTCAGCTCCTTTTTGTCCACCTGGGGGACGGGCTATCAGAGGCGGCCATGGGCTGGGGCTGGGGCTGGGGCGGGTAGGCCGGGCAGGGGTGCGCACCTCGATGTCAGAGATGGCGGAGTTGAGGGTGCAGGACCAGTTGACGAGGCGGGTACTGCGGTAGATGACGCCCTCCTCGTGGAGCCGAACAAAGGCCTCCGTCACGGCTGCTGAGAGTTTCTGGGGGCGTCAGAGACAGGGGAGGGTGAGGAGGGGTGGCAGGGGGGTGAGGCACAGCCTGTGCGGAACCCCGCGCCCAGCACACACAATCCCCGAGGAGCTGGGGGGCTGCAGCTGGGGCCCTGCAGGACAGGACACCAGGCTGACGGTGGCAGACGGCAGGCGGCGGCCACCCCTGACTGACCAGGGCAGGCTCCTGGGAGTTCAGACTCCAGGGCTCCAGGCCCCCCAGCGGGCCTCATGAGGAGGGAAGTGGCACCCACTTCCCGTGAGCGCGGCCCCCTCCGATGGGCGGGTCAGAGCACTGGACCCCGCCCGAGACCCCCCTACTCACGGGGTCCATGGTGAAGCATGCTCGACCCCAGTCCAGCGAGCTGCCAAGCTTCTTCAGCTGGTGGTAGATGCGGTCCCCTTTCCTATAGGCGCCCAGACAGGAAGGCATCAGTGTCGGGGCGTGAGGCGGTGGAGGTCTGACAGGCAGGGTGGGGACCGCTCATGCCCTGGGACCTGCCCCCTGTGGCCTGTGCAGGAGTAAGGGGATGCCGACTCACTCTTCCTTCCACTTCCAGACCTCCCGCAGAAACGCCTCTCGGCCCAGCTGGTGCCGGTTCACGCGCTGCTCGCGCCAGAGTTTCTTCTCCACCACCACCTGCGTGGCAATGCCTGCGTGGTCGCAACCAGGGTTCCACAGGGTGGTCTCCCCACGCATTCGGTGCCTGCGGGGAGTAGGAGGAGTACGTGAGCAGCCCTGTGGAGCCTGCATGGGGGGAGGCGGGGGGGGGGGTGGGGGGCTTCCGGAAAGGGGTCTGCAACTAGAAAAAGACAGGGTGGCAGAAAGGGAACTTCCTGATCCTGGCTGTTTTATTTTTCGGGATTGGACCCACACCTGGTGGTACGCAGGGCTTATTTCTGGCTCAGTGCTCAGGGATCACCCCTAGTAGGGCTTAGGGCACCACTTGTGGTGCCAGGGATTGAACCCGGGTCAGCCACCTGTGAGGCAAACGCCTGACCTGCTGCACTGCCCCTTCACTTCCGATTGTAAACTCACTGTCAGGGAGGAAGATGAGCAAGAAAGGCCACGGCAATTTGGTACAAGAGCGAAGGGGCCCGAGAGACACACGATACTCCTACCACTTGAGAAAGGACAAACGACAAATTTGGTTGGAACAACTAGCTAGAAAAATCTCCCCACCACCCAATAATCACAATGAATTCTAAGAACGGGAAGAACTGCAAGGGCGGGTAGGCACTTTGCATGCTGGAGTCTTGGGGTGCATTTGAACACGCTGGGACCCCCAGCATGAAACGAGGAAACTAGGAAACCCCTGAGCCTGGTCTGGCCCCACA
This sequence comes from Sorex araneus, assembly GCF_027595985.1. Classification (NCBI taxonomy): domain Eukaryota; kingdom Metazoa; phylum Chordata; class Mammalia; order Eulipotyphla; family Soricidae; genus Sorex; species Sorex araneus. Next base: position 31,337,490 of record NC_073303.1, on the reverse strand, counting down.
AAAAAAAAAACCCAACAGACCAAAGGACTCACTCTGAGCAAAAAACTACGGTGAGTTTTCTTCTGTAACAAGATACAGAAGATCAAGTGACAAAGAGAATATTCAACTGATACCATCAAAAGTAAAATTTCCAACAGCAAAACTTTCAGGTTAGAAAAACAAAAGGGAGGCTGGAGCAATAGCACAGTGGGTAGGGCGTTTGCCTTGCGTGAGGCCGACCTGGGTTCGATTCCCAGAATCCCATATGGTCCCCCGAGCACCACCAGTAGTAATTCCTGAGTGTATGAGCCAGGAGTAACCCCTGTGCATTGCTGGGTGTGACTCAAAAAAAAAAAAAAAGGCTGGGGAGCAAGCGCAGCAGTTAATGAGACTGCCTGGCACGGCCGACCCAGGTTTGATCCCTGGCACCACACAGGATTCCCCAAGCCCCCCCAGGAGTGATCCCTGAGTGCAGAGCCAGGAGTGAGCCCTGAGCACCGCCAGGTGTGGCCCAAAATAACAACAACAAAAAAGAAACCCAGAAAACACAACAAAAAAAAAAACAAGTGAGGGCTGGAGCAATAGTACAGCAGGTGGACAGTACGGCAGGTTGGGCATTTCCCTTGAACCGGGCAGACCCAGCTTCCATCCCTGTCATCTCATATGGTCCTTTGAGTACCACCAGGAGTAACCCCTGAGCATTGCCGGGTGTGACCCCAAAATAAAACAATAAACCTACTGAGATACCACTTTGCAGAAAATGACAGGAAACTAGCGCTGCCTCGAGGTACTAATCATGAGATAAATGAGACTCCACTGCCACACTCTGGATGCAGTGGATGCAATTTACTCTTTGGCTTTATCCTAACTGACATAATAAACACAGGGGCGTGGAGAGACAGTAGGCAGCTAGGGGTGTGCCTGCATCCCGGAGCTTCGCCAGGAAAAAGACCTGACTACTACTGGGTGTGGTACCCTCTCTCTCCCCCCACACACAAACAAATACCCGCTAAACACAAATCAATATTTTTGGTGATCTTTTAGAACTCTTAGGCATGTTAATGCAGGGTAGAGAAAATTACCACAGAAAAACAATGCTGCCTTCACATATTATCTCCAGTGACTCATCAAACTATGAGATTCATTACTGGAAGGCCTTGTTTATCCCCACGATGTTCAGATCTCCTTGGGGACAGGGATTATAGCAACCCTATCCGCTTGCAGATAAAGACACTCAGAAAGGTGAACAAGCCACAATGAACAGGAATACATCTATACGCCTGGTTGTTTTCTTTGGGGGGGGACACACACCCCGAGTGCTTGGCTACTCCCAGCCCTGTGCTCTAGGTTACTCAGGCACAACACAGGGCTGAGGATCAAATCACTGGACAATCTCTCTGGCCCCCTAATGAGAACATATGTCATGAACTCTATGATGAAGCTGTGGGGCCAGAGTGACAGTGCTGAGGGTAGGGCATCTGCCTTGCATGCTGCTGACCCGGGTTTGATCCCCGGCATTCCATATGGTCCCCTAAGCACCAGGAGGAATTCCTGAGTACAGAGCCAGGAGTGACCCAAAAAGAAAAAAAAAAAAAGATGAAGCTATTAGTGAAGCATAAGAAATGGAGAGAAGTCAAAGAGCCGGTGCCTGCCCTTGCAAGAGGGCGGCCCAGGGGGCTGGAGCGATAGCACAGCGGGGAGGGCATTTGCCTTGCATGCGGCTGACCCGGGTTTGATTCCCAGTATCCCATATGGTCCCCTGAGCACCGCCAGGAATAATTCCTGAGTGCAGAGCCAGGAGTAACCCCTGTGCACTATTGGGTGTGACCCAAAAAGCAAAAAAAAAAAGGGGGGCGGCGACCCAGGTCTGGTTCCCACCCAGCAAAAATAACTGTTTCACTAAGAAAAAATCATTCCTGGTGGGCTCTGGAAACCTTAGTGGGGGCTGGGGATTGAACAGGTTGGTAAGAGCAAAGGCAGGCTATCTCTCTAGCCATTTCACTAAAAATCATCTCTTGAGGCTCACATACTTTGGCACAAAATATTATAAATATTGTACAAAAATACCCTGCTCTCTACTGAAAAAAATATATATATTCACACTAATTTTTGTTTTTTACTTCACTTGTATAATATACCATTATTGGAGAGATTTCATGTTACTTTTTTTGTTGTTGTTTTTTGGGTCACACCTGGTGATGCACTGGGGTTACTCTTGGCTCTGCACTCAGGAATTATCCCTGGCAGTGCTCAGGGGACCATATGGGATGCTGGGAATCGAACCCGCCGTGTGCAAGGCAAACGTCCTACCCCTGGCGATGCACAGGGGTCACTCCTGGTTCTGCACTCAGGTATTTTTGTGCCTTAATCCTGTGCTATCTCTGCACCTTAAATACTTATCAAAATCTGTAGTTAGCTAATTTGAATATTTATACCAGGGGCTAGAGAGACAGTACAGTGGACAGGGTACTTGCCTTGTATGCTGTAGAGGATCTGGGCTCAATCTCCAGCACCTCATATTGCCCCCCAAGCCCTGACAGGAGTGATCCCTGAACAGAGCCCGTAGTGAGCCTGAGCCCCAGTAGATATAGCCCCAAAAGAAAAAACAATAATAAAAAAATAAATAAAACCAAGCCTTTAAAATAAATCCAACTCAGGTTTGCTAGTCTGTTATCAGAAATAACAAATGCACTTTTTTTTGGCCCAGGAGATTAGCAAAAGAAAGATTAGAAAGTTGCTGGGACAGGCTTAAGTAAAAGAACAACAACAAAGAAAAACAAAGTGACTCCATTATAGTATTGCATTTCACACTCTGGAATAAGCAGTGAAAACAGAGTCTGCACATAAGGATAAGATAAACGACTCAGAGTAAAAAGGTTTGGGGATGCGGCTGTGGCAGAGTGCCTGCTCTGCAGGCACTGCAAAGTTAAAAAAAAAAAAAAAAAGAGTAAGAAGAAAGGGGCATTGTCTGGTGTGAGACTTTTTGGTTAAGCAGTAGGAGAAAACCCTACCCAAATGTAAATATTTCTCTAGGAGCATGATTATAAACAGGAGAGAGCCACATCAAAGTGATGATAATGCAGAGACAGGAGACAGTCTGGGGTCAGAGCACACGCCTGCATGCATGAGGCATTTGGCAACCACATGGCCCCTAAGCATTGCCGGGGGTAGCTCAGCACAGCTGGGCTCAACCACCTAAACCAGATATCCGCCACACTGTGGGACTGTTACTAGGAGTGGCCCTGAACACATCTGGGGAGCCCGCCCGCCCCCCCCCAGGCAGCACTGTAGCACTGCTGTCCAGTTGTTCATTGATTTGCTCGAGTGGGCACCAGTAACATCTCCATTGTGAGACTTGTTACTGTGTTTGGCATATGAATATGCCACGGGGACCTTGCCAGGCTCTGCCGTGCGGGCAGGATACTCTTGGTAGTTTGCTGGGCTCTCCGAGAGGGATGGAGGAATCGAACCCGGGTCGGTCCCCACCAGGTAAAACAAAATAAATAAACCAAGTAATAGTGCTAAATCCGAGGGGCAGGGGCGCTTTCCATTTGTTTGTTTTAAGGCGCTTAGAGGTATTGGGCTAAACCCAGCTGTACTCTGGGGCTACCTCGGGCTGTGCTCAAGGGCAATATGCAGTGCCAGGAATCAAACCTGCGTCAGCCACATGCAAACATCCTTAACTCCTGTGTATCTATCTGGTCTGAATTTTTTTTTCTTTTTGGGTCACACCCAGCGATGCACAGGGGTTACTCCTGGCTTTGCACTCAGGAATTATTCCTGGCGGGTGCTCGGGGAACCATATGGGATGCTGGGAATACCCGCTGTGCTATTGTTCCAGCCCCTCAATTTTTTCTTTTCCTTCTTTTTTTCTTGGGGGGGGATGGGCACACCTGTTGGCAGACAGAAGCAACTCCTGACAGTGACTAAGGGGGGACCATATGAAGTGCTGGGGATGGAACCAGGTCACAGTGTGCAAGGCAAGTAACCTCAACCTACCTCTCCGGCCCTGGCATTCATTTCTTACAAGAAGAATTTATTCATAAATTTCATATTTAGTTCAAAGTGTTAATTTTAGTAACAAGAAGGGAGATCTCAGAAGGGGACGCTGATTGCCTGACTAGTGAAGGCGGAGTAGATGAGTAGATGGGACCCACCACTCCCAGGGGGCAGAGCTGAGGGCCAAGGAGGCAGGCAGGAGGGGTGCCCAGTCCAGGGAGAACGGAGCAAGAGCAGAGAGCGGAGAGGGGGAGTTCAGAGCTCACCACCGGGTCAGGGAGTCCTGGATGGCGTTGGTGAGCGCGTGGCCCAGGTGCAGGGAGCCCGTGACGTTGGGAGGTGGGATGCACATCATGAAGATGCCCCGGGGGTTTGGCGCTGACACACTGGATCGCTGTTGGGGGACAAGGATGGTGTATGCTAAGGCCTCTCGAGTCACCCCAGCCAGCCCGCGCCTGCCCTGCGGCCCTCAGCCCCGCCCTGCCGCAGGCCCTTCTGGCCACTCACCCCGTACTCTGGCTTGAAGAAGCCCTGCTGCTCCCACCAGGGGTACCAGGCTGCCTCCACGTACTGTGGGCTGTAGGAGTCCGGCATGGCGCCACTGACATCTGCGAGAGGGGAATAGGATGGCTAAGGATGGAGCTGAACGGTGGCCAAGGGGGTCCTGGGTGGGGGACTCACGTCAGGCTGCACCCCGGGAGGCTGGAGGATGACACAGGGGACAGGACAGAGCACGAAGGGGTGAAACTAGCCGAGAGGGGGGTGGAGGTGAAGACTGGGGGTGCCGTCCCCTTCCTGGTACCTTTCTTTGCCCCAGGCGGAGTTGGGAGGTCATAGGTAATGACGCCAGGATCGCGCTTCTCCCTCTTCTCCGGTTTTGGTTTCTTCTGCTTGGAAGAGCAAGTCAGCCCAGGCTGGGGCAGCCCAGCAGGGCCCCCACCTTGCACCCCGCTTCCCCGAGCCACTCACCTCCCCCGGAGGCGGCTGCTGCTGCTGGATCTTCTGCTTATTCTGGAATTTCTCTAGCTTCTCCCGCTTCTTTGCCTCTTTCTTGAGTTGAGCAGCTGTCTTTTGGGGTGCAGGAACCTCAGAGCCTGGAGACACAGACATACAGACTGGGCCAGCTGGGGACCCTTCGCAGGGGTGCTACCAGCTCTGACAGGCTAGCAGCTGTCCCCCAGTCCCTGACCCATGACTGCCCATCCCCAAGAGGAAGTGTTTATATAAGGTCCCGCACGAACACCCCCGATTCCTCACCTGCCGGCTGGGAGGCGGGCCTGGTGCCGGCATACAGAACCACTTCCCCCAGCACGGCCCGAAATTCCGGCTGCTGGACACACGTGGTAAACCAGCGGGTCACATTACCCCAGATGCGGCGGGCAGCGGGGTCCAGGACCTGGGATGGGGGACAGGTATGAACTACCCTTGGTCACCTTACGGCAGTCTGAGGGGAGCTGCCCTCCTTCCAGAGGCCCCGGTGACTCACGTATCTGAAAGGCAGAAGCAAGGCGGTAACAGCTGCCAGGTCAGCCAGAGTCGGGGCCTCCCCTGCCAAGTAGGTGTGCGTCCGAAGCCATTCTTCCAGAGGGCTCAGCGCCCGGCCCAGGGCCCCCAGCGCAGCCTAGCAAGAACCAGAGGGTAAGAGGCACAGCTTGGGCCCCTCTGTCCCCAAACCCCCTGCCATTTGGCCTTTGTCGCTTCATCCCTGAGGCCAGCTTTTTCTTCACTAAAATATCATTAAAAAAACCCCAACAACTTCCCATTCTGGGGCTGGGTAGTACAGAGGGCAAAGCACTTATCCTTGTATGCAGCTGATCTGGGTTTGATTCCCAGCACCCCATATGGTCACCCAAGCCCTGCCAGGGTGATGATCATGCCAGGTGTAGCCCCAAAACCAAAACCAAAAAAACTGAGGGAAGGCCGCTGAACATTTACTATGTGTCAGGTACAATGTATCAAGCGCAGGAAGGAGGATACAGTGTATAAGAGGCAAGTACTAACTGCTCCCAAAAATAATTTTAAGCACCTTCTCCATGCCAGGCACATCCTAAGGAATAAAGGGGCAATAGGAGCAGACCGAGCCTCTGACCTGGTCATAGAGCTGTAAACCTACAATGCCGTTTTCCCCTGGAAGCGCTATAACATCTCCAGACTGAGGGGACAGGGGATTCTGAAGAAGGGAGTCTTATTTTAGGTAGGGTGATCAGGGTATGAGGAAGCAAGTGAGGGACTGGGTCCCATATTTCATTCATGCATTCATTCATAAATGCTAAATGTCTTCCATGTGCTCAGCTGCAAGGAGGCAGTGTAGACGGGCCTTGAAGCACAGCCCCATAGGGAAGGACTTAGAATTACAGTGGGTGGAAGGGATTATCCTTCCTTTCCCCTGGACCCAGTCCTTCCTCATTTCATTTTTCCTTATCTCCAGACACTGTCATCTCTCCAGGACTACCTGTTTCTCCTCATCCCCCCAGAAGACTTTTCCTAAGTTTCCAGCAACCTCTTTTCTCATCAGCTTTGGACACATGCGGCTTTCAGGCTTGTAAAGGCCCTGGCCCTAACTAGATTATGCTCTGCACACATCCTTCAAATCTTCTCAAGATGATTCTGAATTTATGCATATGTTTGTCTTTCCTTCCAATTTGTGCTCAGGGGACCTGGGGGCCACTCCTGCAACAAGCTGGCAGTGCTCCGGGCCCATATGGTGCTCTGGATTGAACGGATTCGGGCATATGCTAGGCATGTGGCCTAACCACTGTACTTTCTCCAGGCCCTGCATCTCCACTCATCTCAACAAGAAAATTTAAGTTTCCATACCACCGGGCCTGGGAGTTTAAGAAGCATGCACAAGGTGACCATACCAGGTGGCCATCTGGAATTTGATCAATCCTTTTCCCACACCAATGACATCCAATTCTTGCTCCCTTCTACATCTCCCCCTCGTGCTGTCTCCCCGCTCACCTGGGGGTCCTGGGCAGACATTCGGAGTCCCAAGGCGGGCAGCGTCGCTCCGCAAGCAGCTGGGATGAGTTCGGTGTCGGCATAACTGACCCACTGCTGGACGAGGACTGCGGCCCGGCTGCCCCCAGGGCCCCCCAGGCCTGCTGGCCATAGCAGCTGGGCCACGGCTGTCGCCCCCCACACCCACAGTCCACCCGGCCCTTGCTCCAGAGCCGGCAAGCGGGGAGGCGGGAACGGAGTCCGGCTGGTGGGGGGCGGCTGGAGGCAGATGCGGGGGTGGGCTCCACCCCAGCCCGGCCCCTCGCCCGCCTCCCCATAGCGCGCAGCTATGAGCGCTCGCAGGCTGGGGAAGGCGTCCGGGTGAGGGGACACGTAGAGGATGGACATGGTGACGGGGGTCCGAACCAGGTGGAAAAGACCTAAGGAGAGAGAGAGAGGGGCAGCCTCAGTGGCCCGGGGCGGGGGGGAGGGTCCTACTGGGAGCGGCGCCGAGACCCTGGTGCTGGGGCGGGGATGCGGGGGCTTCTGACGATCGCGACACCCCGACGGGGTAAACGGCGGCGGCAGAACACGGGTTCGGGCCGCGGGTACGTACTGGAGGGAGGTCCGGCCCGAGCCGGGCGCCGGCCGAGCGGCCGGGGTGCAGGAGTCAGGCAGGCAGGGGCGGTGGATGGCTCTCCCGGCGACCCTCGCTCCCTGCGCCGGCCACCGGGCCGCGGCTGCCCACGTGTTCCCCCTTTGTGACAGCGAGCGTTTCCGGGCCGGGTCCTGGCGCGGGCGGCCGCGCCCCGCCTGCCCGTGCGCGCCGCGCCGCGCCCGCCGGGCTCCCGGGACCGCGCCGCCGCCGCCGCGCCCTCGGGGAACGCCCCCGCGGGGGCGCCCAAGCCCGCCGGGCCCCGGGCCGGCGCCGTCCGCTCAGGCGCCGCCGCGGACACCCCGCGCGGGTCCTCGGCGGGAGGCGGCGCCCGGCGGCCGCCGCGGAAGCGCCGCGAGCCTCGCTCCGGGCGGCGGGAGGGAAGTGGCGCCAAGGGAGGCCGGAGGGGCCGGTGCCCGGGCAGCCACGCCGGGGCGCTGCGGGGGGCCCGAGGGTGGGCACGGAGGCCCCACTCCCCGCGGGAGCCCTCCCACCCAAGCTAAGAACTCCGGTGCGCACCCCTCTGCAGCCCGGATTCCTGAAGCTTAGAACCCCCGTGTGCCCGGCTGGGCCCCTTTCTCTCCTTCGGGGTCTTTGCACCCGCTGGTGTCTGCCGAGCACCCTTCCCTCAGCCAGCTCGGCTCTGTGCCTCTCCCTAGTCCCCATCGCTGCAGCCGCCGGTCCCAGATCTCTCCCATAAGCCCCTGCCCTTAACTCTTCTCATGCCGTACAAGTAGCTGCTTTTCCTCACTTCTCAAAGCAATTTGATGTCAGATATTGACCGCTGGGCCCAGCACCCGCCGTAATGTCTAACAGAATAGAAGATTCCTTGGCAGAGCCTAGGTTCTCAGTGAAAAATGTTTTTCATAAATCTCATTAGGGCCGGAAAGATAGTGGTTAAGGCACTTGCAAGGAGGTGACTAGGAGTTGATCCCAGGCACCCTTATGGTTCCCCAGAGAATCCTAGAGTGCAAAGCCAGAAATAAGTCCTGAGTGCCACCTAAGTGCGCCCCTCCCCTGCCAAAGTACAGCTCAGGCTAGTTGGAGAAACCTGGCAGTATCAATACACCCTGATGTCCCAAATATCACACAGACGGGACAGCAAACACTGAGTTGGTGTGATTAGGTATAGTTTAAGCAAAATCTATATTCAAGGAACAGTGCAGGGGCCCAGGAGGATGGCTCCGGTGGCTGAGGACACTTGCAAGTCTAAGGCTGAAAAGTTCAGTCTGATAACACTACATGCAGTGACCGCGATAGTGCCACTTCCGCTCAGTCATACCATCCACAATCCCTGAGTCAGCTGTGTGTGCAAGCCCTGGTCAGTGCAACGAGAAGATCTGTGAGCACTAATCAGAGTGTGACCCCCCAGCACTACAGCCAGAATGTGTGAAGGGAGTGAACTTTGGTGAGGACTGGTTGTGTGTGGGAACACTGTAAGCTGATGTGCAATAGCCAGTAAACACAGCTTGGCATGCTGGTGACGCACCTCGCCCTGCCCAAGGGGAAAAGGCAAAGGTAACTTAAAAAAGAAACATGCTATAGTCCAGTTGGAGTTTATTAGGTTCACACCTAGGAAAGTATAGCAGCTAATGCTGGGATGAGCTGAATTTTGGGGCTGGGCTAATAAAAGGGCTTAGACGAGTTCAACATTCCTCTCCCACCTTCCAGCGTCAGTAACCAAACACACTGAGACCACAACTCAAATGTGCCATCATAAATTTTATTCCCGATGCGGGAGACAGATTCCTTCCATCCCAAAATGAATCACCTCCTGCCCTGAAGAGATCTAGGGAGGGTCTCCGTTGCCCAGGGAAAGGAGGGGGGAGGGCTGGCAGTCACTCCCCTGGCCTATGATCTAGTCTCCTGTTCTCAACAGAGGACAGTTGCCCCCCACTATTATTTCTTCCACCTGTTCATTTCTTTAAAAAACAAAACAAAACAAAACAAAACAGAAACATGCCATGACTGAAACAACACAGCACCGACTGCCAAGGGGAGGGGCCTGGCTGGGCCAGGAGGGTAGAGGGCCGCGGGACCATCACTGTTTCTGCTGCAGGGCCTCCTTCCTTGCTGCATCTTGTAGTAACTGTGTGTCAACCTCATCTGCTGGCAACTGAACATAGCGGACCACGGAGCCCCGGATGAAGCAGTTCTTCACGGACAACTAAATAAAAAGAAAATAGAAAAACAACCTTACAAAGCTCGGGCTTTCAGGGAAGTTCCCTCAGCACTATCACCCTGGCAACTCACCATGTGGGGGTATTTCTCAGGGTCGGTGACACTGATATCCGTTAGTTTGATGTTGAGATACTAAGAAAGGAAATGAAACACAGTGAGTCCTGGGAACAGGACACAACGAGGAGCCTGCAGCTGCTCCCTGGGGGCCAGAGCGAGTGCGGGTGAGGCGTTGGCCTTGCATGCAGTCAGCCACGGCTCAATCCCTGACATCGTATATGGTTCCCTCACATGGCTACAGGTGATCTCTGAGCACTGCTGGGTGTGGCCCCCACCCTGCCCCTGAAACAGAGCTCTTCCCCCTGTCCTTCCCCAAGATCAGACTCCGGACCTTTGTTGTATCTCACCTGATCCACAGAATGGAGCGTTCCACAGATGCTGTCAGGGTCAAAGGGAAAAAGATTAGTTTACATCAAAGTCAACGAAGATTTCAGAGACAAGAACCTGGGTGAGGGAAAGTCAACGTTAAAAATGAGGTTAAGGGGCCAGAGCAACAGAACAGCGGAGAGGGTACTTGCCTTTCACGCAGCCGACCCAGGTTCAATCCTGGGTATCCCATATGGTCCCCAAGCCCACCAGGAGTAATTTCTGAGTGCTGAGCCAGGAGTTATCCCAAGGCACTGCCAGGTGTGCCCTCCCGCCCCCAGAAATCTAGAAGTTGATAATCCAAAGCCTTGGAATCAGAAAGACGGTACTTGCAGTGTATTAACATTCTTTTTTGGGGGGTTAACACCTTGCGGTGCTTGGGTTACTCCAGGTAGACTCAGGGGACAATATGGGATTCCAGAGATTGAACCCGGTACCTGGGTGAGTCGCATGTGAGGCAAATGTACTACAGCTGTTAAAGCTCACGCCCAAGTGATGTTACTTTAGATCTCACACCTCTCCCTCAGGTTTTATTTCCGTGTGGTGCCACCAGGGATGGAGTCGCCTCACAGGCAAAGGCAACTGCTCTACCGCTGAGCCACACCTCCAGCTCCCCCACATTAAAAAAAAAAAAATGGGTTTTTATACACAGCAGTTCACAGGGGTTACTCCTGGCCCTGCCCTCAGGGATCACTCCTGGTGAGATTGGGGGACCATATGGGACACTGGGGATTGAGCCTAGGGTGACTGCGTACAAGGCAGGTGCTCTACCTACTGTACTATTGCTCCGAACCCCAAATTACTTTTTTTTTTGTTTTTGCTTTTTGGGTTACACCTGGCGATGCACAGGAGTTATTCCTGGCTTTGCACACAGGAATCACTCCTGGCAGTGCTCAGGGGACCATACAGGATGCTGGGAATCAAACCTGGGTTAGCCACGTGCAAGGCAAACGCCCTACCCGCTGTGCTATCGCTCCAGCCCCTAAAATACTCTTAACTGCTACCACGGAACAGATGCTATGTGCTATTGCTATACCTGGATTCTGAAGTCTTTGTAAATTTGGGGGGTGGGGGAGGACTGGTCTTGGGGCTACAGCCAGTGATGCTCTGATGCTGCTCCGGACTCGGTGCTTGGGGGAAACAAGTGTGAGGGATCAGACCCGGGGCCCCGCAACAAGGCACGCACAGCAGGTCTCTGAGTCACATCCCCGAACTGTCATCTTTGTAAAACTACACCAAGGGAAACAAAGACCCTGTTATATAAGTTGCCAAGTCTGGCACAAATAAGCAAGGTATTCAGTCCAGGGCTGTCTGAGCACTAGAACCATCAGCTATTTTCAAACCTTTATTGCTTTGGAGCCACAGCCCCATTTGCTAAGTACCTAACAGTGCTCTTTGTTTTGTGGTGCTGTGACGCGAACCTGAGCCTCACACCTGGAAGGCAAATGCTCTATGGCTGAGCCATATCCCTGGCCTGCTAGCATCACGCTTTTATTTCTGTATGTATCCATCTCCTTTTTAAATCAGGCAACAGAAATGCCATTGAGGGGCTGGAGAAGAGTGTATAGGGTTAAGGAGCTTGTCTTGCACCCACCTGGACCCCAGTTCAATCTCCTACACCATATATGGTCCTCTGAGCAATTCCAGAAGTGCTCCTGAGCACTGGGCGAGGAATAAGCCCTGAGCACTGCCAAGTGTGGCCCACAAACAAAACGAAAATAAAGAAATGCCAGACATTAAGAATGTTAAATAGGGGGCTGGAGCAATAGTGCAACGGGTAGGGCGTTTGCCTTGCACGCAGCCGACCTGGGTTCAATTCCCAGCATCCCAAATGGTCCCCTGAGCACCACCAGGGGTGATTCCTGAGTGCAGAGCAAGGAGTAACCCCTGTGCATCATCAGGTGTGACCCAAAAAAAAAAAAGAATTAAATAGGACTGGAGAGATAGATAGTAAAGCAGGTAGGGTGCTTGCCTTGCAGGCAGACAAACAGGGTCCAATCCCCAGCATCCCATATGGTCTCCTGAGCACTATTACGACTGATTCCTGAATGCAGAGCCTGGAGTTAACCCCTGAGCGTTGCCAGTTGTGGTCAAAAAACAAACAGGAAAGTTAAATATTAGGGCCAGAGCAATAGTATAGCAGGCAGGGTGCTTGTTTTGAATATGCGTGACCCCAATTGGATCTCTGGCACCCCATGTATTGCTGCAACCCCTACTAGGAGTGACACCTTGAGCACGTCTGGATGTAGCCAAAAAAGGGGCTAAAACAATAGCTCAAATAGCTGAATGCATGTGGGAGGCCTGGGTTCAATCCCCTGCACCACCTAGAAGGACTCCCAAGCAGAGCCAGGAGTAGCCTGATGAGCCCTGCAGATTAGGCCCCAAACTCGAAACACCAAAAAGTGAAGCACTCACTTTACTCGCATGGAAAATATCTACAACATATTACTAAGTGAACAGTTTCGCAATTGCATTGGTAAAATGGTTTGGTTTTGAAGAAGAAATCAGAGCATCACATGTGAAGCATGAGTTTTGCCCCTGACCCAATTAATATTTGGGAGGCCCACATTTGGCAATGCTCAAGGGTGTACTCCTGACACTGTGTTCCGAGATCAGTCCTAGAGTTGATCAGGGGGCGATATACAGTGCCAGGGACTGAGCCGGTGTCAGCCTTGTACAAGGCAAGTGCTTTAATCCCTGGTACAATACCTCTCTGCTCCTTCACAGTATTTTTTTTTAATTAAAATATTTTTTTTTCTTGAGGGTGGGCACACTAGGCAATGCTCAGGGATTACTGCTGGCTCTACACCCAGGAATCACTCCGAGTGGTGCTTGGGGACCCCTGGCAGTGCTCAGGGGGTGGTATGGGATGGGATGCCAAGGATCGAACCCAGGTCAGCTATGTGCAAAGCAAGCACTTTACCTGCTGTACTCTCTCTCTGGTCCCTCTATTTTTGTTTTTGGGTCACACCTGGTAGTGCTCAGGGGTTACTCCTTGCATTCCTGGCAAGGTGGGGACCACATGGGATATCAGGGATAGAACCTGGATCAGCTACATGAAAGGCAAGCAACTACCATCTGTACTATCTCTGCAGCCCGACCTTTTTTTTTTTTCCTTTTTGGGTCACACCTGGCGATGCACAGGGGTTACTCCTGGCTCTGCACTCAGGAATTACTCCTGGCGGTGCTCAGGGGACCATATGGGATGCTGGGAATTGAACCCGGGTCGGCCGTGTGCAAGGAAAACGCCCTAGCCGCTGTGCTATTGCTCCAGCCTCCCGACTTTTTTTTTTTTTAAAGAGCCAGACATAACTGGATTTCAGTTCCAGTGTTATTTTCTAGTTGTGTAGACATTAACAATTTTCGTTAAATTGTTGAGGAGGCTGTGGACATAATTCAGTGGTAGAGTATTTGCCATGCAAATGTGAAATCCTGGGTTTGGTACTGTAAATAGATGCTGAAGCCATATATGTTGGAAGTTCTGAGGGGATGGAATCATACGGTGCTGGAGATGGAACCCAGAGCCACATATATACAAGGCATGTACTCTACCACTTGACCCACATCCCTGGAATGCTGAGCGATTTACTTTTTTTTTTTTGCTTTTTGGGTCACACCTGGCAATGCACAGGGGTTACTCCTGGCTCCGCACTCAGGATTCACTCCTGGCGGTGCTCAGGGGGGACCATATGGGACGCCGGGAATCAAACCCGGGTCGGCCACGTGCAAGGCAAACGCCCTACCTGCTGTGCTATTGCTCCAGTCCCTCCTTCTTTCTTTTGAAAAATAGTTTTAAATTAAAATAGTTTTATTGCAGGTGAGAAAACTAATTCTAAGGAGAATGTCGGATTCCCCAGAGAGAGGAATATGGGCCTGGAGGTCTTGGACGCCACAGCGCCTATGCACAGGAGGACCACTGGCTGAGTATCATCAGGGTGGCCTCTGGGCATTGCTTGGGAGTCCGCCCCTTGCCCAAAAGAATGTAAATCAACTTCCTGAAGGAGAACAACGGGCAATCCCAGGATGGAGTGCCCACTGAGCATTCTCCTAAGCTTCAGGCTGCTCTTGTGTCAAACAGTAGTAACACTCCTATCAAATGTAGTGTGAGATCAAATTGTTAAAACAAAGCACTCAAAGCAGCAGCCAGAGGAGGTTCTCCTTGCAACTTTTTCTTCAGCACAGATAAAGTAAACGCTGTATTAAGCCCAAGCTGGCCAATCAGGTGCGCTCCTGGTCCCGAGCGCTGGGGGACACTGGTGGCACAGCAGCAGAGCACTTGCCTTGTATGTGAGGCCAAGACTGATCCCCAGCAGCAAATGAAAAAATAAATATGATCCTCCGTCTGTAGAAGTGTAGACCTAATAGTAAACTCATTTATATGAAACCACAATAGGGCCAGAATGATAGTACTGCAGGTAGGGTGACGCCTTGCACGCGGCCAACCCAGGCTGACCCAGGTTCGATTCCCAGCATCCCATACGGTCCCCCTGAGCACTGCCAGGGGTGAGTCCTGAGTGCAGAGCCAGGAGTAACCCCTGTGCATCGCCAGGTATGACCCAAAAACAAAAAAAAAAAAAAAAAGGAAAAACTTTATGACAATAAAGATAAAGAAAAAAACAAGATCTCTCCAAGAATACTATATTCAATCCAAGTCATAAAGATGATCAGAAAGTTAGACACAAGGGGGCAGGTGATGTGAAAGCAGGGCAGAGGAGCTGCACTGGTATTATCTTTACTTTCTTTGAAAGGGAGAATACATGATTTAAGTAGTATTCTGGAACATCTTTCAGTTTTAGTGTTTCTCATTTCTATGGGACAGATGTTTAGAGGGGAAGTACCTTAGTTAAATTAATATATTCCCTATTGATGGTTATTTCCTTGCAGTTTGTTATAAATAAAACCACAAACAGGGCTGGAGCGATAGCACAGCGGGGAGGGCGTTTGCCTTGCACTTGGCCAACCCGGGTTCAATTCCCAGCATCTCCTGAGCAACACCAGGAGTAATTCCTGAGTGCAGAGCCAGGAGTAACCCCTGTGCATCGTCGGGTGTGACCTCAAAAGCAAAAAAAAAAAAAAAAAAGAACAAAAGCAAAGCCACAAACATCTTTGTACATATATGTGGTTAAAGGTGCATATAATTTTTTAAAATCTCATTTTGTCTTAAAAATGCATATATACGTGTGTGTATAGATGGCTGTCTCTGCTCTCTTTAGTCCCTAATAATCTTTATGCATGGGGCTGAAGCAGTATTACAACAGGTAGGTACTTGCCTTGTACCCCCTGGACTCTGGTTCTATCCTTGGCACCCCATATGGTCCCCCAAACTCACTAGGTATGATCCCTGGGCAAAGAGCCAGGAGTAAATCCTGAGCACCATCAGGAGAGGCCCCAAACCAAATAAACAAAAAATAACTGGGGCTGGAGTGATAGCACAGCGGGTAGAGTGTGTCTGCCTTGCACGCAGCACACCGGGGTTCGATTCCCAGCATCCCATATGGTCCCCTGAGCACCTCCAGGAATAATTCCTGAGTGCAAAGCCAGGAGTAACCCCTGTGCATCTCCAGGTGTGACCCAAAAAGCAAAAAATAAATAAAAATAACAATAATCTTTATCCATTTCTCTGTATTGTCTGTATTGTTCTTCAGACTAGGAGTCAAATTCCAGCCAATCTGTGAACTCGGGGCACCAATGTTACTTCTCTCCTCCACTCTGCTCAGCTCCCAAATACTTGTCCAGTTCAAGTGTTTCCAAGGCTGTGGGCTGTGCTTCCCTGCAAGGCACCTACCTCAGGTCATTCTTGAGTTCCACCACCACGTCCTTGCCCACAAGGGACTTGAAAAAGGAATAGAAGAGCTAAAGGGCAAAAGAGGGGGAAAACCATCATGTGGGAAGGGACACGCCCGGGAGGAAGGCCGACCCCCCTGCCGTCATTAGCCAAGAACAGCACAGGGCTCACTGCAAAGCCGTCTGCAGCTAAGAGTCGGTGACAGGGCTGCACTTTCCTGGATCCCCGAAATGAAAACCCAGAGGGGCCGGGTCGCAGCCCAGGGGCAGCAGCCCAGCCGGCACACTGAGGCTTGGTTCTGGCCCCTGCACCCCAAGGGGCTCAGCCCGCAGCCCTGGACAGCGCGCGCTCCCCGCTCCCGGGGTCCCTGCTCGCCCTAGAACGTTCCCCCACCCGACCCCGTAGACCTCCTGCAGGGTCTGGCGGTCCCCAAGCGACTCTCTCGGAGACTTTTTTCCTCTTAAAGCAAAGTCCCATTTGCTTTCCTCAAAACACCTGGGGCGCAGGAACGAGGATGGAGGGAAAAACCCAACCGCCCAACTCCAGCCCCAGGAACAAAGCCGCGACCCCCGGGCCGCCCCCAACCGTCCAAACCGCCAGGATTCAGGGCCCCGGGACGCCCCGGGACGCACCATGGTGCTCGCGCGGGAGTGCTGGCCAGGCCCGTAAGAACCGGGCCGGGGTCCGCGCGCCGGACGCCGGGCGGGATCCGGAGCACGAGCCCGCGTGCGGGACGAGGCGGAGTCGCGCAGCCGCAGGAGGAGCGGAGCGCGCGGGGCGGGGGGCGGGGCCGGGAGGGCGGGGCTTCTGCTCTTCCGCTTCCTCCGCGGGCCCCGGCTCCCACCGCGCAGACGCTGCCCGGGGTCGTGCGCGGCTTTTTCAGCTGTGGCTGGTTTGGTGGATTTGCCCTTTTCGGGATCGGGAGGCGGTTGGAAGAAACCTTTCTTATTATTTTAATCCCAGTGGAGCTTTGTTCTTTTTTGTGACAGTGCAAGCCCACAGCATGATTGCTCACACCAGGGCTGGGGAGGTGACCCCTTCGTAGCTACTTTGCATGTGTGAGGCTGGTATGGGGGGCGGTGTTTTGGTTTTGTTTGGTTTGGGGGCCACACCCGTCGATGCTCAGGGTTTACTCCTGGCTCTGCATTTAGGAATCATTGGCGATGCCCGGGTTACCAGGGATTGAGGGGATTGAACTCGGATTGGCAGCTTGCAAGACAAGCTCCTTGTCCACTGTACTCTCTCCAGCCCCCGGCCCCGACTGTTCTTATTTTTTGTCACCTCCCTCTCCTCCAGAAACAAGAAACCAACCTTTGGGTAATTTGTGAAGATTCCTCGTTTGATAGGGTCAAATAGGTACTACAAGTGTAAGGCACCTTGCATGTGGCCCCTGAGCACCGTCGGGTGTGACCCAAAAACAAGTAGTACAGGGCGTTTTCTTGCTCAGGATAGACCCCGACTGCTGATCAGCCCCCTGCCCCACAGGTTGTGGCCCAAACCACAAAAGGACTCATGATGTGTGAACACCTGTTTGTTTTGGAGCCTTATCCAGTTCTACTCAGGGCTTACTCCTGGCTCTGTGCTCAGGGATCACCCTGGCAGGCTTGAGGGACATTTAGGGTGCTAGGGATGGAACCTGGGCTTGGCCTGTGCAAGGTAAAGGCCCTATGGTGTGTACTATTCCTCTTGCCCAAAATGTGCCATATACTTTTTTGTATGTATATCACACTTGGACAAGTTTCTGTTTCTTTGTAGGGGCGGGGGATGTGGTTTATCCACTAATTATACACCTTGAATGCAGGAGACTTAGCGTCAATCCCCAGAACAAGGGGAGTGGGGTGGGAAAGCTCCCCAACAGTAGGAGCTTAAGTACACATTTTCATTTTTAGTTTTATTTTGGGTTTTTTTTGAGGGAGGACAACGCCAGGGGTGTTCAGGTTTACTCTTAGCTTTGTGCTCAAAGATCACTCCTGGTGGTTCTGGGGGACTATATTTAGTGTGGGGATAGACTGGGGGGAAGCCAACCCTGGGTTTGATCCCTGGCACTCCATATGATCCCTTGAGCCCTACACGAGTGATCTCTGAGCGTAATGCCAGGAGTAAGCCCCGAGTATCACTGGGTGTGGCCCCAAACCAGAAAACTTTAAAAAAAATTTTTTTTAAGTCCAATAAACATTTCTCCAAAGGACCTAGCCTCATTCTTGCACACTTGCCTAGGGATGTCCTGTAAAAGGCTAAAATCAAACTGGGAGGCTGTAGGGGAGAAGTACCCAGTCCCAGGCTGGAGCGATGGTACTTAGGGTAAGGCACTTGTCTTGCACATGGTCAACCCAGAGTTGCTTCCCGCAACCCATGTGGTCTCCGGAGCCCAACCAGAGTGATCCCTGGGCACAGAGCCAGTAGTAAGCCCTGAGCACAGCCACGTGTGGCACAAAAACAAAAAAGAAAAATACCTATTCTCAGTTTCACTCCTAATTACTGACCCTTCATATGAAAAGGAACACAGATGCACTCATGTCCCCAGGTTATTTTGTCTGGTGGTGGTGGCTGCTATGGTGCTGGGTCACACCTAGCAGCACTCAGGAAAAGCTATGCTTGGGATCAAACCCAGGGCCTCACACGTACAAGGCATGTGTCCTACTACTTGAACCATATCCTCGAGCCAAGATTTTTATAAATACACTCTAGTGACACAACAGGTGAAAAAATACCACACTGGGCTAGAGAGATATCTCACTGGGCAGGTGTACATGCCTTGCCTGCAGGAAACCCAGAATTGACCCTCAGCACCTCCAAAAGCTACCACAAGCACCCGTGGGTATGACTCCCCCCAAAAAAACAAAAATCCACACAAAATTAGGTGTTTCTCAGTTTGCATAAAAGTACCCATTTTCAGGAATTTGCTGGAGAAATGTTTTCTGATTATAAAGGGTATGATAATGGATCATATGTGCACATACATGCTGGATTTCTTAGACCCCGCCATTAAACTGAAGTTTGCCCCACTCTACCCCAGCTGAAACATAAGTAAAGTCTATCACTATAGTTTTTTTTTTCAATTTTTGCTTTTTGGGTCACACCTGGCATTGCACAGAGGTTACTCCTGGCTCTGCATTCAGGAACCATTCCTGGCCGGTGCTCAGGGGACCATATGGGATGCTGGGAATCGAACCCAGGTTGGCCGTGTGCAAGGCAAATGCCCTACCCGCTGTGCTATCGCTCCAGCCCCTATCACTATAGTTTTCTTAATGTTTGTTTGCAGGTGCATGCTGGAGATCCTCAGGGACTACTCCTAGCTCAGTGTGATGGTTGTTCTGTGCGGTGTTCATAGAGCCATATAGTGCCAGAGATCTAGCCTCAGCCACCCACATGCAAAGCATGTACTCAGCCCAATGAGCTCTGACCCATAACTCTAGTTAATTATACTTACATAGGTAGTAACTACACAGTTAACAACTGCTTTACCTGGGCAAAAGATGATCAGAAGTATTTTCTGGAGGGAACTGAAGTGATAGTAGAGCAGGTAGGGTGCCTTACACCCTTGCACAGGGCCAACACTGGATTCTATCCCTGTCACCCCGTATGGTCTCACCAGAGGTGATCCCTGAGGACTGACATGTGTGGCCAAAAATAATAATAAAAGTACTCTCCTGTTTGAAATCATTAATTTGTGGAAATTTAGCTACTTTGCCTTTACCCGTTTTATCATTCACAGTTCATAATTAGTCCACACATACTCTCTTCATTAACTCTTTACTTTTCAAGCTACACTTAGAGTCTGATGTGCCAGAAATAATTTGCTTTAGGAACAGATTTACTGAGTGACAACCATCCATAAGGAATAAAGCAAGCTGGGAAGGCTGGAAATAAATACAGACATTCAAATTCATCAAATGGTTCAAAGAGGGGCCTACTTTCCCTATGAGTTTCACTCCCGAGTCAGAAAGAAGACACTGGAGAATGTGAAAAGATGGTATAAAGAGACTCCATCAGAATCTCAAAGGGATTATAACTTAGGTACAGTTGATTCAAGAATCCAGGTCCAGTCAATTCAAGAATCAATGTTTGAACACGAGGGCAACAAAATTCATCTTAGATACATCCTTAGGTTCATCCCTGAGGACCCTTCTCCAGCTCCAGACGAGATTAATCAACTTCTTCAATAGTAGGGCCTGTGGCAGCCCTTCCAGGCATGTACCCCGTCCCACAGGTAGGGCCAGTGCACCCTGCCTGGTAGAGTTTTGTGATGACTGGGTTACACACCTTCTCCAACTCCTTCCTCTTATGATCAAACTCGTCTTTCTCTGCCAGTTGATTTGTCTCCAGCCACGTTAGGACCTCACTACATTTGTCAAGTATTTTCTTTTTGTCAGCCTCACTGATCTTGCCCTTCAAGCCTTCATCACTCACAGCGCTCTTCATGTTAAAAGCATAGGATTCCAGGGCATTTTTGGCAGCAATTTTCTCTCTCTGCTGTTCGTCCTCGGCTTTATACTTCTCAGCGTCCTGCACCATGCGCTCGATCTCATCCTTGCTCAGGCGGCCCTTGTCATTGGTGATGGTGATCTTGTTGGCCTTGCCTGTGCTCTTGTCCATAGCTGTCACATTGAGAATACCATTGGCATCGATATCGAAGGTCACCTCGATCTGGGGCACTCCCCGGGGTGCAGGGGGGATCCCAGTCAGGTCAAAGCGCCCCAGCAGGTTGTTGTCCCGCGTCATGGCCCTCTCGCCCTCATACACCTGGATCAGCACGCCGGGCTGGTTGTCTGAGTAGGTGGTGAAGATCTGAGTCTGCTTGGTGGGGATGGTAGAGTTGCGCTTGATCAGGACAGTCATGACACCCCCCGCCGTCTCCAGACCCAGGGACAGGGGAGACACGTCCAACAAAAGCAGATCTTGTACCTTTTCAGACTTGTCCCCCATCAGGATGGCTGCCTGCACTGCCGCCCCATATGCCACCGCCTCATCGGGGTTGATGCTCTTGTTGAGATCACGACCATTAAAGTAGTCCTGCAGCAGCTTCTGCACCTTGGGGATGCGGGTGGAGCCCCCTACTAAAACAATGTCGTGGATTTTAGCCTTATCCATCTTGGCATCCCGGAGAGCCTTCTCCACGGGTTCCAGGGTGCCCCGGAACAGGTCTGCACACAACTCCTCAAACCGGGCTCTGGTGATAGATGTGTAGAAGTCGATGCCCTCGAACAGGGAGTCGATCTCCAGGTTGGCCTGGGTGCTGGACGACAGGGTCCTCTTGGCCCTCTCACAGGCGGTGCGCAGCCGCCTCACGGCTCGCTTGTTCTGGCTGATGTCCTTCTTATGCTTCCTCTTGAACTCGTCCACAAAGTGGCCCACCAGCCTGTTGTCGAAGTCCTCCCCACCCAGGTGGGTGTCCCCAGCCGTGGCCTTCACCTCGAAGATGCCATCGTCGATGGTCAGGATGGACACATCAAAAGTGCCTCCACCCAGATCAAATATCAGGACATGTCGCTCTCCATGACCCGCTTTATCTAAGCCATAAGCAATGGCGGCCGCCGTGGGCTCATTGATGATTCTCAGCACATTGAGACCTGCGATCACCCCTGCATCCTTGGTGGCCTGGCGCTGGGAGTCGTTGAAATAGGCGGGCACCGTGATCACAGCATTAGTGATAGAGTGGCCCAAGAAAGCTTCAGCTGTCTCTTTCATCTTAGTCAGTACCATAGAAGAGATCTCCTCTGGATAGAAAGCTTTTTTCTCCCCTTTGTAGGACACCATTACCTTGGGCTTGCCTCCTTCATTGATTACTTGAAAAGGCCAAAGTTTCATATCTGACTGCACTACAGGATCGTTAAATTTCCTGCCGATCAGCCGTTTCGCGTCGAACACGGTGTTTTGCGGGTTCATAGCCACCTGGTTCTTGGCGGCATCGCCGATGAGCCTCTCGGTGTCGGTGAAGGCCACGTAGCTGGGGGTGGTGCGGTTGCCCTGGTCGTTGGCGATGATCTCCACCTTGCCGTGCTGGAACACCCCCACGCAGGAGTAGGTGGTGCCCAGGTCGATGCCAATAGCCATTCCTTTTGTTGTTGCCATGGTTTTACGGGCCCTGTGAAAAAAGTATGAGAAGGTCATCTGAGTATTTAAAAATTTTTTTACAGGCCACAAAAATAGTTCAATGGGCTAAGTGCATGCTTTGTGTGTACCAGAGGCCTGGTTTTGATTCCTGGCACCACGCAGTACCCCTAGCACCACTGGGGTGACCCGGGTTCGACCTGCACACCACCAAGTGAGGCCCCCAGAAAAAAACTAAAAGCAAACCAAAGAAATGTAAAAATTCTTTTTTGTTGTTGTAAGATACATGTAACACGAATTTGCCATCTTAACTATTTCTCAAACCATTTTGAAGCATACAGTTTAGTAGCAGATCCATTCATGTATTCATGTGTTATCCAAACAATTTCCAGAATTCGTCATTTTTGAAAAACTTAAAACAGTATACCCATTAAACAGCATCCTATACTCCACTCCCCACAGCCCAACTCCACACTTCTTTAATTTTATTTTTATAGATTTTGGGCCATACCTGGCATTGTTCAGGGCTGTTTACTAGCTCTGTGCTTAGGAATTGCTCCTGGAGGACTTGAGGGACCATATAGGGTACTGGGGATCGAACCCTGGTCGGCCTTGTACAAGGCAAATGCCCAACCCACTGTACTACCACTGAAAGATGGGGTCCTCCCCTCTCAACCACCACCACTATCTTTTTCTTTCTATGAATTAGACTACTTTATTATTTATTTGCTTTTTGGGTCACACCTGGTGATGCACAGGGGTTACTCCTGGCTCTGCACTCAGGAATTACCCTTGGCGGTGTCAGGGGGCCATATGGGATGCTGGGATTCGAACCCGGGTTGGCCGTGTGCAAGGCAAATGCCCTATCCACTCACTGTGCTAGAGCTCCAGCCCCTGAATTAGACTACTTTAAATACTTAATTTTTTTTTTTTGGCCACACCTGGCAATGCTCAGGGGTTACTGCTGGCTCTGCACTCAGGAATCACTCCTGGGGATGCTTGGAGGACCATTATGGGATGCTGGAAAAAGAACTCAGGTTAGCTGTATGCAACACAAACACCCTACCTGCTGCACCCTACCTACCTGCTCAGGCCCTATACATGATTTATCTTTTGTTGACTATTTTTACTGCTTAGCACAATGAACTCAAAAGATCATCTAAGATAAAGCATGTGTTAGAAATTTCTTCTAAGAACTGGGACAAAATGATAGTTTGTGCTTCACATGAGTGAAGGTCTGGATGAGATTTAAGCACCATCCTATCCCCTAAATTGCTTCCTTCTTAAAGATGAATAGTATTAGTTGACTGGAAATACCACATTTTGTTCATTCATTCATTCCTCTGTGAACACTTGCACTGTTTCCACCTTATGACTCTTTGACTATTACTGCCCTTAGCTTAGTATATATGTCCCTTTTTGAAAATTTTATTTTGGGTCATACCTGACTATGCTCAGAGCTTACTCCTGGCTCTGTGCTCAGGAATCACTCCTAGCAGGGCTTGGGGGACTGTATGTGATGCCAGGGACTGAATCCAGGTCATCCATGTGCAAGACAAGCACTCTCCATGTTGTACTGTCTATGGTCCTATATGTCCCTAATGGACTATTGGGGCAGAGAACACAAGGTGTTAGTGTGGATGCTTTTTATCTATAGCACCACATAGTTTTTTTGTTTTTGTTTTTGTTTTTGTTTTTGGGTCACACCTGGCGATACACAGGGGTCACTCCTGGCTCTGCACTCAGGAATTACCCCTGGCAGTGCTCAGGGGACCATATGGGATGCTGGGAATCGAACCCGGGTCGGCCGCTTGCAAGGCAAAGGCCCTGCGCGTTCCCCCGGAGATCTCTCCGGCCCGCGGAGAGACAACAGTGGAAAGCACTCCTAATTGGGTGGATTCTGTGAGGGTCCCGACCTGAAATAAGACTAGTGAGGTTAGTAAACAGGGGGCCCAAGACGACACATGCCGATCAAGGGCAACTTTATTAACAGCCATGCTGGTTTTATACTTTTCTTAGCAGGGGGTTGGTACATAAGTTGTCAATCATCAGGGAAGTGTCTTCTCAGACCAAATAAGGAAAGGTTCGGGGCGTACTTTGGTGGGCTTACAACATTCTCCAAGAGTAGGTTGAGAAATAGTGGGGAGAGGAAGGCAAGGGTTTATCTGGCAGGAGCATCTGTCAGGAGGAATGCACAAGGCTTTTAGTGTAGAGGAAGGCACTCTACTTTACGGGCTTTTTGGGGTCTCTTAGTTAACTGCCCTGGGCTACTTTTACTTCTTGAGTTTAGCTATTTCCTTTGTCACAAGGGCACCTGCGCATCAGGTTATGCAAAGCTGGTAATGGAATTTTCCGGTTTGTCCAGGGTAAAGGTTTCGGGGGTTCTCTTTTGTTCAGGGTCCTGAGCAGTCCCCAACAAGGCCCTACCCGCTGTGCCATCGCTCCAGCCCCAGCACCACATAGTTTTATCTTCAGCTCCACCTTGTGTGGACTAAGGGAAGCACAGAGGGTTCCCTTAGCAACATTCTAGAAGTAACCCTACTAGGTATTGGTGGAGATTAAAAAAAAAAAAAAAAGGATTGGAGAGCTCGCTCTGAGGCCTTGAGTACAGGCTTTGCATGTGGGAGCCCTAAATTAAATTCCTTGCACTTCATTCTCCCCCCTTGACAAGCATCCTTGGAAGCAACCACTGAGCACGAAGCTGGGAGTAGCCCCTGAGAATGGCCAAGCATGGTCCAAAAAGTGAGATTGGAGACATAGCACAATAGTATGAAGCATATACTTGGCATGTGGGAGGCCCAAGTTTGTTCCCTGGCACCTTGAGGTTGCCCCCAAGCACTGCCAGAAACGACCTAGAGCATGGAGCCCAAAACAGTACCTGAGCATTGCCTCACTACTGGGTCAGGCCCAGGGACTAACAGACAAAGGACACAGGAGGGCAGTGGGCATATACTGCTTCCAATTTCTCACAGGACGGACTCAACTGTCCCTATCCTATGTTATATATTAATTGGGGCCCAGACAGAATAGAGCACTTGCCTTACACACAGCTGACCCAAGTTCAATGCCTGACTCCCCATATGGTCCCCATGGTCCCACCAGGAGTGATCCCTGAGCACAGAGCTAGGAGTAAGCTGAGGGTTACTGGGTATAGCCTAAAATCCCCAAATAAGTAAATGTATAAATATATTAATTGGGAGAGGGCACCCCCCGCAGTGTTTGGGAGGTTATTACAGGTTCTCAGGTGCTCCTGGTGGTGCTTGGGGTACCATATGTGATGCTGGGAATTGAACCAGGGTCCATATGCAAGAAAAGTGCTTTATTAGCTCTTGTGTTACCTTTCCAGTCCCTATTATATACTTGTTTTGAATGCTGAGACTACACACCTGTCTCCTGCTAAACTCAAGATTTTTTTGTTTTGGTTTGGTTTTGGGTCACAATTGGCAATGCTTAGGGATTACTCCTGGCTCTGCACTCAGGAATTGCTCCTGGCGATGTTCAGGGGACCATATGGGATGCCAGGGATCGAATCTGGGTTGGCTGAGTACAAAGCAAGTGCCCTACCCACTGTACTATTGCTTCAGTCCTACATTCAAGATTCTTTATGTTGAGACAGGAGCAATAATACAGCAGTTAGGGCATTTGTTTTGCATGTGGCTGACCAGGGTTTGATCCTAGCATCCCATATGGTTTATCAAGCACTGCCAGGAGTAATTCCTGAATATAATTCAGGAATTCAGGAATTCCTGAATCACCAAGTATGCTCAAAAAACAAAATAAATAAATAGGGGATGGAGCGATAGTACAATGGAGTGGGCATTTGCCTGGCATGCGGCTGACCTGGGTTTAATCCCCAGCATCCCATATGGTCCCCTAAGTACCAACAGGAGTAATTCCTCAGTGTAGAGCCAGGAGTAACCCCTAACCCAAAAAACCATAAGTAAATAAATAAATAAATAAGAATTCTTTATATTCTGGTCACCTTAGGAGACAAATCCCCACATATGGGTGAGCTGCCTTTCTAGACTCCATTACTCTACATTAAGGCTTTATTTTTTTTTCTTTTTGGGTCACACCTAGCGATGCTCAGGGGTTACTCCTGGCTGTGCACAGGGGACCATATGGGATGCTGAGAATCGAACCTGGGTAGGCTGCATGCAAGGCAAATGCCCTCCCCGCTGTACTATCGCTCCAGCCCTGACATTAAGGTTTTATGATAGAATTTGGACAAGCCATGAAGGTGGCTGCTAATACTTAGCAAACCCTCCTCAGTTGTTCCGGAGAGGTGCTGTACTCCAGGCAATCATTCTCTTCTCCCAAATGAAACTTGGCTTCTTTAGTGAAAAATCACAGACTGGAGAGATAGTACAGCCACCAGCCTGGCTTCAATTCTCCGACACCCTACATAATCCCCCGAACCCCAAGAGGAGTGTACTCTCTGAGCTCAGAGCCAGGAATAAGACTTGAACACAGAGGGGTGAGGCAAAAATAAACAAAAAAATTAAAATCAAAATCAAAATTATTTACTGACTGGTTATTTCACCTCAACCCCACAGCTCTGAAATCTCCAAGTCACTTGACCACTGAAAACGTCCCAAACCACGACTGGCACTCAGTTCCCGTGGAAAAAGACCTTGGGGTCTCCTCCTACCGATTCCACCACTCCCTACTCACCTGCTTTCTCTACGCCTGCGATCCAGTTTGAAAAATTATGATTTTGGAGCCCCTGTAAGCAGGGGCTCCCTTAATATTACAAACTGAAACAGCTGGTGTCCCCCCACCCCCCTCCCTCCCCGCCATACAACTTTGAGCAGGCTACTGTCCTATCATCTTGATTCTACACTGGCCCATGAGGTCAAACAGCAGGTCCATTGTAACGCAAAGGGGCGCGGCAGTACGGCCCCGCCCCTCTCTTTTGCATACATCAACACAAACACCCCCGCCTCGGCTTCAGCGCCCCTAATTCACACACGACCTCCCTTCCCCAAGCCTCCATGGCTCGGCAAATCCCCAAACAGACTAGGGAATAGGGGTAGAGCTGACACTGGGAAGAGCCTGGAGAGTTCGGGAAGGGGCGGCATCCAAAGAGCTCATTGGTCTCCGAGAGCCTGGGGGCGGACCAAAAGCGAAACCACTGGAATATTCCCGAGGTGCCGCCGCGACGAACGCGGTGATTGGCTGAAGAGGAAAAAGGCGGGGCTGATGCGGCTCTAAAAGGGCCCGCGGGCAGCCTAGCCCACAGGCAGCCCAACGAGGGGCTAACAGCAGTTAACGACTTGAAGCGTCGGGTCCCAAGACCGAAGCCCTTTTCGATTCTGCATTCTGAAAACCCGAGGCCCATCTGGCAGATCCCTTCTGCTGATTCCAGACCTGAGAGCGAGCAAGACAGCAGCATGGCAAAGGGTACAGCTATCGGCATCGACCTGGGCACCACCTACTCCTGCGTGGGGGTGTTCCAGCACGGCAAGGTGGAGATCATCGCCAACGACCAGGGCAACCGCACCACCCCCAGCTACGTGGCCTTCACCGACACCGAGAGGCTCATCGGCGATGCCGCCAAGAACCAGGTGGCCATGAACCCGCAAAACACCGTGTTCGACGCGAAACGGCTGATCGGCCGCAAGTTCAGTGACGGGGTGGTGCAGTCAGACATGAAGCACTGGCCGTTCCAGGTGATCAGCGACGGCGACAAGCCCAAAGTGCAGGTGAGCTACAAGGGCGAGACCAAGGCTTTCTACCCCGAGGAGATCTCGTCCATGGTGCTGACCAAGATGAAAGAGATCGCCGAGGCGTACCTGGGACACCCGGTGACCAACGCGGTGATCACGGTGCCCGCCTATTTCAACGACTCGCAGCGCCAGGCCACCAAGGACGCGGGGGTGATCGCGGGGCTCAACGTGCTGCGCATCATCAACG
This sequence comes from Sorex araneus, assembly GCF_027595985.1. Lineage (NCBI taxonomy): Eukaryota > Metazoa > Chordata > Mammalia > Eulipotyphla > Soricidae > Sorex > Sorex araneus. The sequence continues at coordinate 31,309,561 of NC_073303.1, read as the reverse complement.
AGCCCACGGCCGCCGCCATCGCCTACGGGCTGGACAAGAGCGGCAAGGGGGAGCGCAACGTGCTCATCTTCGACCTGGGCGGGGGCACGTTCGACGTGTCCATCCTGACCATCGACGACGGCATCTTCGAGGTGAAGGCCACGGCTGGGGACACCCACCTGGGTGGGGAGGACTTCGACAACAGGCTGGTGAGCCACTTTGTGGAGGAGTTCAAGAGGAAGCATAAGAAGGACATCAGCCAGAACAAGCGAGCCGTGAGGCGGCTGCGCACCGCCTGTGAGAGGGCCAAGAGGACCCTGTCGTCCAGCACCCAGGCCAACCTGGAGATCGACTCCCTGTTTGAGGGCATCGACTTCTACACATCTGTCACCCGGGCGCGCTTCGAGGAGCTGTGCTCCGACCTGTTCCGGGGCACCCTGGAACCCGTGGAGAAGGCTCTCCGGGATGCCAAGATGGATAAAGCCCAGATCCACGATCTGGTCTTGGTGGGGGGCTCCACCCGCATCCCCAAGGTGCAGAAGCTGCTGCAGGACTTTTTCAATGGGCGTGACCTCAACAAGAGCATCAACCCCGACGAGGCGGTGGCCTATGGGGCGGCGGTGCAGGCGGCCATCCTGATGGGGGACAAGTCTGAGAACGTGCAAGACCTGCTGCTCCTGGACGTGGCTCCCCTGTCCCTGGGTCTGGAGACGGCGGGAGGTGTCATGACTGTCCTGATCAAGCGCAACACCACCATCCCCACCAAGCAGACTCAGATCTTCACCACCTACTCAGACAACCAGCCCGGCGTGCTGATCCAGGTGTATGAGGGCGAGAGGGCCATGACGCGGGACAACAACCTGCTGGGGCGCTTTGACCTGTCTGGGATCCCCCCTGCACCCCGGGGAGTGCCCCAGATCGAGGTGACCTTCGATATCGATGCCAATGGTATTCTCAATGTGACAGCTATGGACAAGAGCACAGGCAAGGCCAATAAGATCACCATCACCAATGACAAGGGCCGCCTGAGCAAGGATGAGATCGAGCGCATGGTGCAGGACGCTGAGAAGTACAAAGCTGAGGATGAGGTCCAGCGTGAGAGGGTGTCGGCCAAGAACGCGCTGGAGTCCTACGCCTTCAACATGAAGAGCGCCCTGGAGGACGAGGGACTCAAGGGCAAGATCAGTGAGGCTGACAAGAAGAAGGTCCTTGACAAGTGCCAAGAAGTGATTTCCTGGCTGGATGCCAACTCCCTGGCTGAGAAGGAGGAGTTTGAGCACAAGAGGAAGGAGCTGGAGCAGGTGTGTAACCCCATCATCAGTGGACTGTACCAGGGGGCAGGTGGCCCTGGGGCTGGTGGCTTTGGGGCTCAGGTCCCTCGAGGGGGCGCTGGGTCTGGCCCCACCATTGAGGAAGTAGATTAGCATGTTCACTCATGTTAACAGATTGGAGGTATTTTGCCTTATACATCTGCTTTCATTCTCTCACGTTTGTGTTATTCGTAAAGGTGAACTATTTTGCTTTTGCTGATGTTATGAACTTGTTTTTTATCCTAGATTCTCCATGTTAAATTTGTGTTGGAATATTTTTCAATTTCCCTTTTTATAATAAGCATACTGCTTTTGGGGGAAAATTAAATGGTTAAAGAAAATAAACTAAAAATAGTCAAGCACTGTTTTGTCTGCCTTTGTATTTTATTCTGGATGTGTGTTTTTGTTTTTTGAGTCACACCCAGTAGTGCTCCAGGCTTACTCCTGGCTCTCTGCTCAGGGATCATATTTTGTGCCAGGGATCAAACCCCAAATAGCTGTCTGAAAGGCAACCACCGAAACCACTAGCTTAAGCATGTACTATCTCTCTGGCCCCATATTGCCTCTCTGCAACTCCCCATATTTTATTTTGAAAATAGAAGAGCTGCTTATTCGTATTTTCCCCCCAGAATTGGGGATTGAACCCCAGGTCTCTCATGTATAGAAGTTGATCTCTTCTGGGGGGTGGTCCAATAGCATAGCGGGTAGAGTGTTTGCCTTACATGTGGCCGACCCAGATTCGATTCCCAGCATCCCATATGGTCCCCCGAGCACCGCCAGGAGTAATTCCTGAGTGCAGAGCCAGGAATAACCCCTGAGTATCGCTGGGTGTGACCCAAAAAGCTAAAAAAAAATAGTTGATCTTTTCTTAGGCTTAGGGGCTAGAGCGATAGCTCAAAGGGTTAGTGCATGCTTTGCATATTGGATTCCTGGTAACCCTGAGTAACATACTGGGAGTAGCCACTGAACACTAGGTGTGGCCAAAAACCAAACAAAAAAATTTTAATAGTCAATTACTATTAGGTAAAGTCAGAGATCTAAAGAAGCATAGCAATTTTGATGCAGGTAATGGCTCAAACAGCTCGATCATAGGCTTTGCCTGCCAGAGTTTCAGGCTCTTCCCTGGCACCAGGTGGTCCACCAAGCACCAGCAGGAGCTAAACCTGAATTCTGCCATGTGCCCACCCACACGAAATAATTCTTTTTTTTTGGGGGGGGGGGGTAGGGGGCACACCCACTGGTGCTCAGGGATTGCTCCTGGCTCTGTACTCAGGGATCAATCCTGGTGGGTTAGGGTGATCAAATAGGGTGCCCGGGGTCAAACCCAGGTTGGCCACATGCAAGGCAAGTGCCCTACCTGCTGTGCTATCACCTTGGTCCTCTGAAAAATTAAGTTAAGCAACATAGTTTTTACTGAAATTCATTTAGAAAGATGTGAGGGGAGAGAAAGAGGAGAAATGTGTTCAAGAGAACATAGGCAGCAAAGAAACGTAGAGATTAGCAAGCGATATACATGTTCACGAACTTGAAGAGCAAGCCTGAAAACTTTTTAAGAAGCTACATGTATTGTGTTTTTATCTGTTTGTTTAAGGCAATAATACCCTTTGGAGAATTGGAATGGGGAAATGAGCCACTAGTGGTCATGAACTCCTCCTGGCTCTGTGCTCAGGTATCAAACCATATATCAAATCTAATGACTCATGTGAATGCCTTATTCTTCTACTCTCTCTCAAGTTCCGCCCTTTATTTTTGCTTTTGGGGTTACACCTGGTGATGTTCAGGGGTTACACCTGTTTCTGCACTCAGAAATTACTCCTGGCAGTGCTCAGAGGACTATATGGAATAACAGGAATCGAACCCAGGTCAGCAAGGCAAATGCCCTACCCACTGAATTATTTCTCCAGCCCTGCCCCATTTGTGTGTACGTGGGGGGAGGGGTACACCTGTTGGTGCACAGGGTTTATTCCTGGCTCTGGCCTCAGAGATCACTCCTGGTGGGGCTTAGAGGACCATGGTGCCAGTGAACAAAACCAGATTGGCCAGGTGGAAGGTAAGTACCCTACCCACTGTGCCATTGCTCTGGCCCCATCTTTGAGAGATTTTTAATATTTATGGCCTGGTTTTATATAGGGGTTAAAAATATTAAGAGATATTGGGCTGGAGCGATAGCACAGCGGGTAGGGCATTTGCCTTGCATGTGGCCGACCCGGGTTCGATTCCCAGCATCCCATATGGTCCCCTGAGCAGCACCAGAAGTAATTCCTGAGTGCAGATCCGGAGTAACCCCTGTGCATTGCCGGGTGTGACCTAAAAAGCAAAAAAAAAAAAAAAAAAAAAAAAAGATAGAGGTGCTGGAGAGATAGGGCATTAAGGTGCTGGGAGGTAAGGCATTTGCCTTGCATGGGGCCGACCCAGATTCAATTCCCAATATCCTATATGGTTCCCCTAGCACCACCAGGAGTTATTCCTGAGTGCAGAACCAGGAGTAACCTCTGATCATTGCCAGGCGTGGCCCAAAAAGTACAATGGGTGAGTCTCTGAGCCTGCCAGGAGTGATCCCTGAGTGCAGAGCTAGGAATAAGTCCTGAGTCACAGTTGGGTGTGACTCCCCATCAAAAAAAAAATATATTAAGGGCTATTCACATGGTGACTTCAAAGTGGGCAAGGAGTTGACCCCATGTAAGAAACTGGGATTGGGGATGTTCCCGAAGAAGTTGGCAAAAAAGGAAGGCAGATGGGAATGGAAGTTACTCATTCCTGTAAGTATGTTTGACATTCCAGAGCACTGGTATGTAAACTAGATTCAGAAGGTAAGTCCAAAATTGGTAATGAAAAGATATGAATTAAAACATGGTTTGCAAGGGATGTGCAAGTGCATAGCTACTCTAATTACTCTAATTCCTGGATCTCTCTCTTTAGGTCTGTCTCTCTCTCTCTGTATGTCTATTTCTCTCGCTCGCTCTCCCTCTTTCTCCCCTTCATATCTAAATTTCTCTCAACACAAACTATTTTGTTTCAGGGGCGGGAGAGATACTACAGCAGGCAGGGCTCTTGCTTGCATGGGGCTGCTACCTGGGTTTAAACTCTGGCACCCCATGTGGTGCCCAGAGCCCTGCCATGAGTGAGTTCTGAGGGCAAAATAAGTAGTAAGCCCTGAGCAATGCCAAGTATAGCCCCCCAAGAGAAAAACAACTATTTGCTTCACAAGAAGGAAAAAAGAGAAAGAGGGGCTGGAGCAATAGTGCGATAGTACAGCAGGTAGGACTTTTGCCTTGCATGTGGCCAACCCGGGTTCAATCCCCAGCATACCATATGGTCCCTCAAGTACTTCCAGGAGTAAGTCCTGATCATCGCTGGGTGTGACCCAAAAAAGAAAAAAAGAAAAAAAAAAGAAAGGAAGAAAAAAATATATATATACATATATTCCTAGCTGTGGTTACCTATATTTGAAGTACCATAGTGAATACCTTAGGGAGGTGTCATTGAGATTTTGGTGTCCCAGCACCTAAAGTACCCCAGGATTTAATTTTTATGTACTAGGCCCTGTCCTGGGACTTTTATTTTTGTTTTGGAGCCACACCTGGCTCTATGCTCAGGGATATGATCTGGAGGGGGGACCATAGAGGTACCTGGATGGAACCCAGGTTGACTGTATGCAAGGCAAACAAGCTACCTGCTGTACTGTCTTTCCAGTCCCTGCCATGGAACTTTCTGTGTTTATTAATCTTCATTCTGCCATTTTGATGTTAGGTGGTGCTTGACCTTCATAGGTAAAATATGGGGTCACTTGAAAGTTATTGGCTTACACTGGTATTTGGTTTGATTTTAAAATACTGTCTAAAACTCAACTATCCATAACTTTGTAAATCACAGTTCATTAATTTTTTTAAAGTTATTGACTAAGTGGGCCGGAGAGACAGTATAAAAGTTAAGGCACTTGCCATGCATGCAGCAGATCCCAGTTTGATCCCCAGAGCACTGCCAGGAGTGACCCCTGAGCACAGAGCCAGGAGTAAGCCAGGAGCATTGCTAGGTGTGGCCCAACTCATGCCTTCACAAGTTATTAACTTAATTAAAATTACTTAAAGTTTAAAAAATCTCTAAACCGGAGATTTTTTAAGGTGATAGCTCAAAGGGCTGAACATATGCTTTACATGTAGGATTCCCAGGCCTGACATGCATGGTTCCCTGTATACATCTGGGAATGGACCTTGAGGGCTGGGCATAGCCTTTAGGCATTACTGGGTGTGGTGAGAGAGAGTGGGGGAGCGAAAAATCACTAGTTCAGCAAAGTGTTTGAACCTGGATTCCAACTGAGGTCTTACCGGTTTTTCCATGTTGACCCAGCTCAGGGTTTATGTTTGTGCATGCCTGTTTGTGACTGATATTTCTACTCTAGGTTTCACAACCAGTGCCCTGTTTGCTTTTTGCTTCATATAATCCTAAACAATGATCAAATAAACAATATGTTGATGGTAAGGTCTTAGTAGGGGTTAATTTAGAAAAGAGGGAAAGCTTCAGCCTTGTGTGTGGGAAGAACTGGAACACGCTTTGCCTTCCCTTTGAGACTTCATGCCTTGGCTGCCAGTTTCCTAGAAGTAACCCCTGCTTTGTCCTCCTTATTGGGAAAGGCCTGCCATCATCCTCAAAGTCTGGGTAGTGAGCTCATTTAAAAGTTGTGTAACTCCCAGAGAGACAGTACAGTAGGTAGGGTTTGATCCCTGGCACAATTGCTGCCCCATGTTCACCAGGAATGATCCCTGATGCAGAGCCAGGAGCAACGCCTGAGTATCACCAGGTGTGGCCCCAAAACAAAACCAAAAATATGTGTAACTTAGTTTTTTTTCTTGTTTAGTTCTTGAGTCACACCTAGCAATGCTCAGGAGTTACTCCTGATTCTGTATTCCAGAATCACTCCTGTTGGTAGTCAGGGGGCCATATGGAATGCCGGGAATTGAACCTGGGTTGGTTGCATATAAGGCAAGTGCCCAACCCATTGTACTTTCTCTCCAGCCCCTGTGTAACATTTCTATACTAAGTTCCTCCCTGACTGGGGAGTTTTTTCTATTTTACTTTCCAATACGCTCTTAATAATTTCTAAAATAAATAAGCAAATAAGTATGAGTTGTAGGAGTTGGCCAAAGAGATAGTACAGTGGGTAGGGAACTTGCCTTGTACATGGTCCCTACCCAAATTATAGACTTGTCACCATACATGGTTCCTTGAGCCCTGCCAGGAGTGATCCCTGCGCCCAGAGCCAAGAGTAAGAACTGAACACTGCAGGATGTGGCCCAAAACCAATGCAAGACAAAATTAGTTATAGAAGGCTATCAAGATAGCTCAATAAGTTGAGTGCATGCTTTACATATGGGATGCTTGGGTCCAACACCCAGCGTCATATGGTCCCTCTATCGCCACTGAGAGGAACTCTGGAACACAGAGCTGGAAGTATCCCCAGAGCACCTCTCCATTTGGCTCAAAAATTAATAAGAAAACAAAAAAATTAATAGTGAATAGATACCTTAAAAATTATATGGGATAAGGGGCTGGAGCGATACCACAGAGGGTAGGGCATTTGCCTTGCACGCGGCCGACCTGGGTTCGATTCCCCAGCATCCCATATGGTCCCCGGAGCACTGCCAGGAGTAATTCCTGAGTGCATGAGCCAGGAATAACCCCTGTGCATCGCCAGCCGGGTGTGACCCAAAAAGCAAAAATAAAATTATATGGAATAAAATTTTTAAAAAGACTGAAAAAAATTATATGGAAAGGAAAGTGTCTGCCATAGAGGCAGGCTGGCCAGGTGGGGTTGGGAGGGAAACTGAGGACATTGTTGCAGGGAAATGTACACTGGTGAAGGATGGGTGTTGGAACATGGTATGACTGAAACCCAATCATAAACAGCTTTTCCCCCACACACTGATTTACAAAGTTGTTCATGATGATTTGTTATAGGCATGCAATATCCCAGCACCAATCCTACAACCACTGTTACCTTCCCTCCACCATTGTCTCCATTTTCCTAATCACCCCTCAAGCCTGCCCCCATATCAAGCCCACAATAATTTATATTGCTTGTTACCACTAAATGACTAATGGATTAATCAAAAAATATTTCTATGAAAATTTTTGTATTTCACCATGGGGCTACTAAGTCCATGTCTGGGGGTTTACTAAGTTGTTGTGCAAGTTAAGCCTTCTTGTTAATGTTTTTGTTAGTCATAAACAGCTATGTATATATGTATATCTCAAAGTGGGTGTATATCTATGTATATCTCAAAGTGGGTGAACCAATTAAAAAAGAAAGAAATACAAATAAACAAAATAAAATACCTTTAGAATGATCATTTTAAAAAGTTGTATGAACTTGGTAGGGTCAAAGGCACATATTTCTGCGTGTAGGAGTTCCGCTCTCCAAAGATCCAGAGCGTGACTGGGATGAATACAGCACAGCACTGCAAATAACTCCAGAGTACTGCTGGATGTGACCCAAAACATCACCACCAAAACTCAGTTGCAGGGGCTGGGGCAACAGCTTAAATGGAATAGCACACACTGTGAATGTGCAAGGCAAAAATTCTATCCTTGGCACTTGCAGGGCCTCTGGAGACTTGCTGGCTGGACTGGCAGCACTGAACTGAGTTCTCTCCAGAGTGGCACCTGTTTCTTACAGGGACCCTGATGGGTGTGGCCCTATTATTTTAAAAAACTGGGGGCAGGAATAACAGGGCGTTTGCCTTGCATGCAGCCCACCTGAGTTCAATCCTCCTCATTCTAGAGTTCCCTGAGCACTTCCAGGAATAATTCCTTAAACAGAGCCAGGAATAAGCCCTGAGGATGGTAAGTATGGCCCCAAACCCAAAGAAAGAAAGGAAAGAAAGAAAAAAAGCATTTTCAGCTGACCTGGGTTTGGTCCTGGCATCTCATATAGTCTCCTGGGGGCTGGAGTGATAGCACAGCGGGGAGGGCGTTTGCCTTGCACGTGGCCAACCGGGTTCGATTTCCAGCATCCCATATGGTCCTCTGAGCACCACCAGGAGTAATTCCTGAGTGCATGAGCCAGGAGTGACCCCTGTGCATTGCCAGATGTGACCCCAAAACAAAAACAAACAAACAAAAACAACTCATATAGTCTCCTGACACCTGCCAGAAATGATCCTTGAGCACAGAGCCAGGAGTAAGCCCATGACACAGTCAGATGTAGCCCAAATACAAACAAAATAGGGATTAGGACATTTGCCTTACCTGAAGGCAAGGCAAAAATTCTATCCTTGGCACTTGCAGGGCCCCTGGAGCCTTGCTGGCTAGGTTTGATCCACACCGCACATGGTCCCCTAAGTGTTGCAGGGTATAGCCCTAGAGGCTATAGTCCTGGAGGCCCCCAAGCAAGGTGGGGATGATTTGAGCTCATCTTCAGCACCTCAGGGCCTCAGGCCTCAGCCACATGCAAGGAAAGGGCCCTACTGTCACTGAGCCCTGTCAAAGATATTTTGGAATTCCATAGTAGGACAACATGTAAATGTGTCCTACTACATATGTCCTACAACATGGTAGGACAACATTGTAAATGTGGGGCTGGAGAGAGTAGAGTGCATAGGGAGCTTGCCTTGCATGCAGCTGACCCGGGCTTGATCCCTGGCATCCCATATGGTCCCCCAAGCCCCACCAGGAGTGATTTCTGAGTGCAGAGCCCAGAGTAACCCCTGAGCACTAGGTCAGTGTTGGAGTTACTGCTGGCAAAGCTCCGAGAAACCACCTGAACTGGTTGAACTGCAAGAACGCTCCCAGGACTGGACAAGGAGTGACATATTGGCACCGGGGGGGGCTGACATTTTCCAGAAATTAATATAGATTAATGATTGGCAATTACCAGTGGCCAGGATTGGAACGTGGGATACTGACACATAGAATCTAGAGAAATAGCTTTGTTTCTGCTTACAGATGATAGAGACCTTGTACCAATCTTCCCCATGTAATTATTAATCTAAACTTTTGCCACCTGTCCTTGTCCTGCACATACTGCCTGCCTTTACTGCTATGTAATAACTGCTCGTCCCGAATAAAATTGTGTACAATTTTAACTGATGCACCTCTATTGACCATCAGTCATAGACTGCATCGGAGGCGGCTCCCTGTACCCAGGTCAAGGGATACTGCCAGACTATCAAGTCAAGGCTGAAGAGAGAGCACTCTTGCCTTATTTGCAGTTTACATGGATGGATCACAAGCACTGCAGATGGTCTCCCAGTCACCACCAGGGGTCACTTCTGAGCACAGAGTCAGGAATACCCAGGATCAAACTTGGGACTCCTGCAAGCAAAGTATATGCACCGTCCTGTAGAGTGCGTATACCTCTGGCTCAACATGTACGCTTTTCGGGCTTGTGGTCTGGGCTCAGGAGTAGTCCCAGAGCACCACCAGGGGCACATAAATAAAAAAAAATACTTGCCTTTAACAAAATCCAGCATCTTTTTTTTTTTTTTTTTTGCTTTAGGGCTACTGGCAATGCACAGGAGATACACTTGACTCTCCTGGGGTGGCACCTCCAAGGTGTCTGTTCTTGGGTGTTTTTGCAGTGATCAGGGACCAAATCAGGGCCTCTAGCATGCAATGCATGAGTTCAGTCCTTTGAGTTATTTTCTGGTCTCTCCAGTATTTTAACAGAAGAAATGAAAAAAGAAGGGGTAGGAGGAAATCTGTATTTTGAGGATAACAGGTAGACCTTGCCCTGGAAATTTGGAAACAGAATTCTAAAGGATTTCTAGACATTCAGACCACTTTATAAAAGCACATTTGATCCGGCTGATAGTTGAGCTGTGTTCTCTAGCCACAATGTAAATCTACGTATTTGCTACTGAAACTGCTCACCCCTCAGAGCTCTGTACATTTTGTGGCTCTCAGATGCATAATATAGTGATTCTAGAGCCAGCAGTCACTCTACTGGAAGTGGAGACTGGCAGGAGATAGGAGGGCAGACGGAAAAGGTTGGGGTTATGAAAGCTCTGTGCCTGGGATGTGGCTCAATAGTACATGTGAGATATAAAAGGAAAAAAAAACTGGCCAGGGAGATAGTACAGTGGGTGCGGTGCTTGCCTTGCATGTGGCTGATCAGGTTCGACCTCTGGCACAATATGGTTCCTGAGCCCCACCAGGAGTGCACAGCCTGAGTACACCAGGAGTAGGCCCTGAACACCAATGGGTGTGCCCCCCCAGACGCACACACAAAGAAGGAAGGAAGGTAGGTAGGTATGAAGAAAGGTAGGTAGGAAGGAAGGAAAAAAGGAAGGGGGAGGGAGAGAGAAAAGAAAGAGAAAAAAGGAAAAAAGAAAGGAAGAAGGATAGAGAAAAGAGAGGAAAGAAAAAAGAAAGGAAAGATGGAAGGTAAGAGAAAAGAGAAAAGAGAAGGAAGGCAGACTGAAATAAAGGAAGAAAGAAAAAAGAAAGGAAGAAAGAAAGAAAGAAAGAGAGAAAGAAAGAGAACGAGAGAGAGAGAAAGAAAGAAAGAGAAAAAGAAAGAAAGAGAGAAAGAAAGGAAGGAAGGAAAAGAAAGAAAGAAAGAAAGAGATAGAGAAAGAAAGGAAGAAAGAAAGAGAAAAAGAAAGAAAGAGAAAGAAAGGAAGGAAGGAAAAGAAAGAAAGAAAGAGATAGAGAGAGAAAGAAAGAAAGAAAGAAAGAAAGAAAGAAAGAAAGAAAGAGAGAGAGAGAGAGAGAGAGAGAGAGAGAGAGAGAGAGAGACTGGGGCTGAGAAGATAGTACAGGGTTAAAGCACTTGCCTGGCACACAGCTGCCCCATTTCAATCCCAGGCACCACTTATGAGGCTGGAGAGAAGAGTACAGTGGGCAGAGTGTTTGCTTTTTAAATGCTCAACCTAGGTTCTATTCCCAGTACTCTGTATGATGCCCATAATTTTCCAGGAATAATTCCCTGAGCACAAAACCAGGAGTAAGCTCCAAGCAGTGCCAGGTGTGTCCCCCAAACTGAAGGTTTTTTTTTCAAAAAAGGAAATGTGCACATACTTTGCATTCAGATTCCCTGGGTTAGATCTTCATAAAATATGGTCCTCCAAGCACAGTCAGGGAGTGACCCCTGAGCACTGAGCTAGGAATTCCTGAGCTCTACTGGGTTTAGCCTAAAATTAAAATCAATGCAAAATAGGAATAATTTGGGCTGGAGTGATAGCACAGCGGATAGGACATTTGCCTTGCACAAGGCCAACCCAGGTTCGATTCCCAGGATCCCATATGGTCCCCTGAGCACCGCCAGTAGTAATTCCTGAGTGCAGAGCCAGGAGGAACCCATGTACATCGCCGGGTGTGACCCAAAAAGCAAAAAAAAATGGAATAATTTTATAGGTAGCACAGACTTCAACAAAGTTAAAGTTCTTGCCTTGCACATAGATGAAACTGTTGTTGTTGTTGTTGTTGTTGTTGTTATTGTTGTTAACACCCGGCGATGCACAGGGGTTACTCCTGGCTCTGCACTCAGGAATTACTCCTGGCGGTGCTCAGGGGACCATATGGGATGCTGGGAATCGAACCCGGGCAAATGCCCTACCCGCTGTGCTATTGCTCCAGCCCCCAAGAGGGAACTGTTTTGATCCGCTGCACCACGTATGGTCCCCCATGCACCACTAGGAGTGATCCCAGAGCACAGAGCCAGGAGTAAGCCCTGAGCACAACCAGACATGACCCAAAATGAAATTAATTAAAAAGAAATAAATGTAAATATAAACATCAATACAAGAGTAGGGAGATGATTCAAAGGGTTGGTACGCATCCAAAACATGCAGAGGCCTAGGTTTAATCCCCAGCACCTCAAGGTCTTCTCAACACTGCTCAAAGCAACCCCCGGGTAACCTGTAGGAAGTAGTCCCTAAGCACAGCTGGGTGTAACCCCAACAGCACCCCCAAATTCAATATATAAGATGTTTTTTGTCTTCAAACCCACACAGAAGACTTTGAAAGTAAACACTTTGAGAATTCAGGGCTGAAGACATAATACAGCAGGTAGGATGATTGCTCTGCGCATGGCCAGCCTGAATTCTATCTCTGGCATCCCATGTCTGAAAAGAGCCAGGAGTAAGCCCTGAGCACCACTGGGTATGGCCCGAAAAACAGTAACAACAACAACAACAACAACAACACATGGCCTCTTTGTAAATTCAAGATTAGGAAGAGGAAATTGACCATTAGCAAAGAGATTGCATGCTTTCAAGATTTGGGTTATAAAAGGTTGTTTTATTTATTTATTTTTAAGTGGTGCTGGGTCACACCCAGTAGTGCTCAGTGCTACTCCTGGCACTGTGCTTGGGGACTATATGTGGTGCCATGGATCGAACTAGCACTGTAGCACTGTCGTCCAGTTGTTCATCGATTTGCTTGAGCGGGCACCAGTAACATCTCCATTGTGAGACTTGTTACTGTTTTTGGCATATCAAATATGCCACGGGTAGCTTGCCAGGCTCTGCCATGCAGGCAGGATACTCTCGGTGGCTTGCTGGGCTTTCTGAGAGGGACAGAGGAATCGAACCCAGGTCAGCCACATGCAAGACAAACACTCTACCAGCTGTGCTGTCACTCTAATCCATGAATCAAACTAAAGTCTGCTATATGCATGGCAAGACTTAACCCTAGGGTGGAAGGATGGGTGTTGGATCATTGCATAATTGAAACTCAATCATGAACAGCTTTTAACTGTGTAATCTCACAGTGACTCAATTAAAAAAAGAAGAAGGAAAAAAAAAAAGAGTTAACCCCTGTACCATTGCTCCAGAAGGAACTTTTTTGGGGAAGTGGGGGCAGAAAAATAAAGGTGTTACAAATCATTTTATTGTTATCATTATTTTGGTTTTCGGGCCACAACCAAGTGTGCTCAGAACTTACTCCTGGTTCTAAGCAAAAGGAGCACTCCTGGCAGGGCTTGGGTGTCACATTCAGTGCAGGAAAGCAAACCCAGGTCAGTTGAGGGCATAGGGAGCGCTTATAGTACCCACTGTACTATCTGACTCCAACAAATAATTTCGTTTGTTTGTTTTTGGGCCACACTTGGTGATACTCAGGGATCACTCCTGGAGATCTCAGGGAACATTATGGGGTGCTCAAAACCGCATCAGCAGTGTGCAAGGCAGCACCCAATCTGATGTGCTTGCTATCTCTCTAGCCTCTAACTAGTAATTAAAAAAATTATAAGGTTGTTCACAATAATTTGTTACATTCAATATCCCAACACCAATCCCACCACCATTACACCTTACCCACCACCATTATTTTGAATTTTCCCAACCACCACCCAAGCCTGCCCCAATAGCAGGCCCTAAATTTATTTTGTATTGCTTGTTATAAATAATTCTCTAAAAATGATCAAAAAAAGATTTCTTTAAAAAAAGGTGTGTGGGGGCTGGAGAGATAGCACAGCGGGTAGGGCGTTTGCCTTGCACGCGGCTGACCCGGGTTCAAATCCCAGCATCCCATATGGTCCCCTGAGCACGGCCAGGGGTAATTCCTGAGTGCAGAGCCAGGAGTAACCCCTGTGCATCGCCAGGTGTGACCCAAAAAGCAAAAAGCAAAAAAAAAAAAAAAGTGTGTGAAGGGGCTGCAGCGATAGCACAGCAGGTAGGGCGTTTGCCTTGCACGCGGCTGACCCGGGTTCCATTCCCAGGATCCCATATGGTCCCCTGAACACTGTCAGGAGTGGTTCTTGAGTGCAGAGCCAGGAGTAACCCCTGTGCATCGCCAGGTGTGACCCAAAAAGAAAAAAAAAAGTGTGTGAAGATGGAGCTGCTGAGCCCTTGTATAAGAGATTACTAACATGCTGTTACAGGCTGAGTCTTGTGTGCTAATATATTTTACATCCTATCCAATATGTGCTACTACTGGTACATCAGTGGTAATAGAGCATGAGATGTCGCTCCAGGAATTCTAAAATTTTAAATAAGGTTATACAGCTGGAGGGCTGGAGCAATAGCACAGCGGGTAGGGCGTTTGCCTTGCACACGGCTGACCTGGGTTCGATTCCCAGCATCCCATATGGTCCCCTGAGCACCGCCAGGGGTGATTCCTGAGCGCAGAGCCAGGAGTAACCCCTGTGCATCACCAGGTGTGACCCAAAAAGCAAAAAAAAAAAAAAAGGTTATACAGCTGTAGTTATTATTATTATTATTATTATTTTGCTTTTTAGGCCACACTTAGAGATGCTCAGGGGTTACTCCTGGTTCTGCACTCAGGAATTACTCCTGGCAGTGCTTGGGGGACCATATGGGATGCCGGGGATCGAACCTGGGTTGGCCATGTGCAAGGCAAACACCCTATCCTCTGTACTATCTCTCCAGCCCCTGGAGTTAAATTTTTAACTAGTGACTTTGGGGTCTGAGGCATCTCTGAAGCTTGCTGATCTGTTCTGAGATTTATTTGTGAATCTACAAGTAATTTTTAAAATAGGGTCACTCACAGGAGAACTCCAGCCCTGACCACTCCCAGAGGCGCTTGCTAGCAGTCCAAATCTGTTGATTTAGTGCTCAGTTCCAGGACGTGGTGTTGCTCAGGCCTAGATGTGCTTTGTGGAGTCACCAGGGCCACATCTGGCAGGGCTGGCAGGTGATGCAGTATCAGGGATCCAACCTGGCATGTGTTCTACCACTTGAGCTACTCCTCAGCTCTAGTAAGTTTTGGGGGAAGCAAAAAGGACTGGGCCACACTGGCAGTCCTCAGGACTTATTCCTGGATCTGCACTCAGGGATCACTCCTGTTGGTGCTCTGGTGACAATGTGCTCCTGGGTCAATCAGATGCAAGGCAAGTGCCTTACCCACTATACTCTCTCTGACCTTTTATTTTTTTTTAATTTTTAATTAAAAAAATTTTTTTTTTGCTTTTTGGGTCACACCTGGCAATGCACAGGGGTTATTCCTGGCTCTGCACTCAGGAATCACTCCTGGCAGTGCTCAGGTGACCATATGGGATGCTGGGAATCGAACCTAGGTCGGCTGCGTGCAAGGCAAATGCCCTACCTGTTGTACTATCACTCCAGCACCTCTCTGACTTTTAAAAAAAAATGTGGGGGGCTGGAGCGATAGCACAGTGGGTAGGGCATTTGCCTTGTATGCAGCCGACCCAGGTTCTATTCCCAGCATCCCATATGGTCCCCTGAGCACCGCCTAGAGTAATTCCTGGGTGCATGAGCCAGGAATAATCTCTGTGCATCGCAGGGTGTAACCCCTCAAAAAAAAAAGCAAAAAACAAAAACAAAACAAAACAAAAATTCAAGGAATAACATGGGACTGTATAAGTAGTATAGGCAGTAAGGTACCTGCCTTGCACACGATTGACCCTGGTTCAATTCTCTGGCATCACATATAATCTCCTGAGCACTGCCAGGGGTGATCCCTGAATACATAGTCAGGAGTAAGCCCTGAGCACAGCCAGTTGTGGCCAAAAATAAATTAAAACAAAACAAAAAATTAAAAATAAAGAAGTGACTTCCTAGATTCTGACCTCACATATTGCCTTATGTTACCAACCCTCAGGAGGCTATGTTTATGTCCTTTGAACCCAAGATATAAACTCTATTAGTAAAATACATAGTATTTTTGGTGTTTAATAGGATCCTGTCACTAAAGATTAAAAAAAAACTATCAAAGTATAAAAATCAAGATAGTTCAACAGCTGGAGCATATTGTTTTACAGGGATTTGCACCACACTGTTTCCCTAACTCAGAGCCTGGAGTAGCTCTGAGCTTTACCATTGAGTCACTCCCTTTCCCCTTAAAAAAACACCTCTATTCTTTTTCTTTTGTTTTCGGGCCACACTGTGACCCAAAAAAGCTACTGAGTACATTGGGTATGGCCCCCAATCTATAAACAGTGACATGTTTCGAGTGGTAGAGGACATGCCTTGCACGGGTGAGGTTCTGAGTTTAATCCCTGGCATGCATGGTCCCCTGAGCACCTAAATCAAGTCCTTGCCACGGGGTTTGGCCCAGAAACAAACAAAAAAATTTTATTAGCTCAAAAATCTTATCTAGGGGCTGGAGCAAGAGCACAGCGAGTAGGATGTTTGCCCTGCACGCGGCTGACCCGA
The DNA here is from genome assembly GCF_027595985.1 of Sorex araneus. NCBI lineage: Eukaryota > Metazoa > Chordata > Mammalia > Eulipotyphla > Soricidae > Sorex > Sorex araneus. The sequence goes on along the minus strand of NC_073303.1, from coordinate 31,293,198 downwards.
GTTCGATTCCCAGCATCTATCTCATATGGCCCCCTGAGCACCGCCAGGAGTAATTCCTGAATGCAGAGGCAGGAGGAACCCCTGTGCATCGCCGGGTGTGACCCAAAAAGAAAAAAAATCTTATCTAGGGCCAGGGATGTGAGTCATCTGTGCATGACTTGCAAGATTGAGGTCCTGGGATTCAATGCCCAACATGGTGGGGGGGGGGCGTGGAATTACAAGGAAAAAGAAATACTATCATTTCAGGTGAAGACCCGATTTTAGCAATCCTTGGGAATTGGTTATCCAGGCACATAACTCCTTGGATTCCAGTACCTCAGGCAAAGCAACTGCACTAGTTTCTCCTCTTGTAGCCCAGGTTTTAGGGAGTAGAGGGGTGAGTGGCAGGGCTTGGTGAAGTAGTACAAGAGGGACCCTGCAGACTTGGAGGACGCACACACCGGGCAGCGGTCAGGAGGAGCAGACAATCGCTCCTGATATTCTGACTGGGCGCAGGTCCCGGGGAAACCAGCAGGCTGTGTCCCGGCACGTCCCAGCTCAGCCTTGCAGGGCTGGCCTCGCAGCGGGCGACTGTCTCTGGTGCCATCCAGTCACCCAGTTAATCAGCCTTGCTAGTAGGAGCTACAAAACTGCCCAATGATGTTGGTGTAGTAAACTACCTGGTGTGTGAGACGCTGATCGGCCCCGCCGCCTGTACCCCCTCCCCCCTCCCCTCCCCCCGGCCCTGCCCCGGTGTTCTCTCTCTCTCTCTCTCTCTCTCTCTCTCTCTCCTTTCTGTCCACTCTCTCTCTTTTTTCTCCTCCTCTCTCCTTCCTCTCTCTCCCTCTTCCCCTCTCTTCTCTCTCCTCTCTCTCTCCTTTCTGTCCACTCTCTCTCTTCTTTCCTCTCTCTCTTCTCTCTCCTTCCTCTCTCTCCCTCTTCCCCTCTTCCCCTCTCTCTCCCTCTTCCCCTCTCTTCTCCTCTCTCTCTCTCCTTTCTGTCCACTCTCTCTCTTCTTTCTCCTCCTCTCTCCTTCCTCTCTCTCCCTCTTCCCCTCTCTTCTCTCTCCTCTCTCTCTCCTTTCTGTCCACTCTCTCTCTTCTTTCCTCTCTCTCTTCTCTCTCCTCCTCTCTCTCCTTCCTCTCTCTCCCTCTTCCCCTCTCTCTCCCTCTTCCCCTCTCTTCTCCTCTCTCTCTCTCTCTCTCTCCTCTCTCTCTCCTCTTTCTCTTCTCTCTCTCTCCTCTCCCCCCCACCCCAATAGTGTTTGTAAAAACAACAGGGCACAGGGTCCACAGACCTCCACGTAGCTGTGGCGCCCAGTCCCGGTCAGCCTGCGACTGCCATTACCCCTGGCTCTTTTGTTTCGAGCTCTGCCAGGAATCTCCTGGAACTTTCTGGGATGTTGGGGGAGGTGGGGACTGACTCATAGGAACATATTCATCAACAAGTCCACTCAAGTTGCCCTAAACCCCAACCCCGCCCTAGAAAATCAGACTTAGTCACGCTTCGCATTTTAATTTTTAATACCCAGGGGATTCAGAACCAGTGTCAGCCTAACTACAGTAACAGTTTCCCCTCCTTTCCCACTGGGCAGTTCCTTATGAAGGGTCGGAGAGTGGGACTGAGAAAAATGGAAGAAAAAAGCAGGACTTTGCTGGGGCTGGAGTCCAGAGTGCTCCAAATAGGTGCAGAACCCTGATTTTCACTCTTTATCTCTTCTTCTATAGACCTTACATTTTCCTCTTTGTACAGAATTAAAGGACTGGATCAACGAGCCAGTCTGGAAGAGTCAAAAACAGGGCCAGAGAGAACAGAGGAGCACTTGCTTGCATGCTGCCCATCCCGGTCGGATGCTTTGAACAGTAAATGGTCCACCAAGCTTGCTAGGAGTCATTCCTGAGCACAGAGCCAGGAATATCCCCTGAGCACTTCTGGGTGTGTCCCAAACCCCCCCCCCCGAAAGTGCAAGTGTCGAGGTTATTAAAATTCAGGAACAGATTCTGCATTCATTGCCTAGATAACAAAGTCCAGCTACTTATCTTAAGTGCTCAAGTCCCTAGTCCTCATCTTTGAATGTGAAAAAATTTCTTTAAATGGCTTCAGACCATGAATGATCTTAGAAATTCCTAAAAGTCTTTTTTCTCCTTTGTCTTCCTTCAAGCAGTGTACATAGGGCCCCTCACTGTACCCTGAGCCTCACAAATTCTGGCTCTTTTTTTTTAAGTGGTTTTTATGGGTTTGTTTGTTTTTTATGGTTTTTTGTTGTTGTTGTTCTTGTTGTTTTGGGCCTTTGGGGCCACATCTGGCCATGCTTAGGGATTACTCCTGACAGTGCTCAGAAGGCCATATGGGATACTGAATTGAGCCTAGGTTCGCTTGCCATGTGCAAGGCAAATTCCCTACCCACTGTACTATCTCTCCAACCCAAATCCAGCTCTTTGAACTATATTCCCAGTCTGTTGAAAATCTTAAGTCCTAAAATAAACTGAAATGTAATGTCATAATCACCTAGTAGTCCCCAAGCTTATAAGTGCCTCAATGTGAATGACTGACGGTTTATGCACCCCATTGCAAGCAGTACTGTACAACATAGGACCTAAATTTTTAAAAAAATTTTATTAAAAGAAGAAGGAAGTGTGAGGGGCTGGAGTACATACACATGAGCATTAACCAGCAGTGACCTCCAAGCACTGTCTCTGGAGTAGCTTTTGAGAATCACCATTTGCAGCTCCAAAACAAATTCCAGGGTGAAAACAATAGTACAGTGGGTAGAGCATCTGCCTTGTATCCAATGACTTGGGTTCAATCCCCAGCATCCCATATAGTCCCCAGAGCACTGCCAGGAGTGATTCCTGAATGCAGAGTCAGGAGTAATCCCCGAACATTATTGGGTATGCCTCCCCACATAAAAAAAAATAAGGAAGAAGGAGAAAACTTTCAAGCACTACTACCATAGGCGCTGAAACAAAGATTTATTAGCATCATCCTATTAACACCTGATGCTTCCAGTCTAAAAAAAATACATATTAGAGCTAAAAACCTAGTTCAACAAACTGGAGCATATATTCTGGCTGCAGGAGGTTCACCTTAAAAGTGCTACTGGGATATGACTTCTGGGAATATATCCCAGGGGAGCAAGAAAACAGTAGAAATGACATCTGCACCTGTACATTCATTACAGCACTATTCACTATTCACTGTTTATAGATCGGGGGCCATATCCAATAGCCAGAATCTGGAAACAACCCAAGTGCCTGAGAACAGACGACTGGTTAAAGAAACTATGGTACATCTACACAATGGAATACTATGCAGCTGGTAGAAAAGATGAATTCATGAAATTTGCTTATAAGTGGATGGACATGGAGAGTATTATGCTAAGTGAAATGAGTCAAAAAGAGAGGGACAGACATAAAATGACTGCACTCATTTGTGAATATAAAATAACAAAATATGAGACTAACACCCAAGGACAGTAGAGACAAGGGCCAGGAATATTGCTTCACGGTTTGGAAAACTGCCTCATGTGCCAGGGGAGAAGGTAGTTGGGACAGATGGTGGGAGATGGTGTGCTGAAAGTAGACAAAGGAACAACATGATCTGTATCTCAGTATCTATATTGCAAACCATAATGCAAAGTAGAGAGAGAGAAAATAGAGAGAGAGAAAGAAGGGAAGTGCCTGCCACAGAGGCAGGGGGTGGGGTGGGGCGGAGGTTGTGGGAGGGATACTGGGAACATTGGTGGTGGAAAATGCACACTGGTGGAGGGATGGGTGTTTGAACATTTTATGACTGAAACTCAATAATGAAAGCTTTGTAACTACCTCATGGTGATTCAATTAAAAAATTAAATATTAACAGAAGCGCTGCTGGGGGTGACCTCCTCTAGTGCTAAAGTAGTAGAAACTCCCAAGCAGCCTCTAGCCCCACCAGGTGTGATCAAAAAAAACCAAAGTGGCCCAGAAAAATCACAGGGGTTAATTAATGTGCTCTCTGATTCACTCCTCAGCACCATACGTATGTTCCCCAGAGCACTGCTAGCAGAGATCACTGAATACAGAGCCCAACGTCAGCCTTGAATACAGTCAGGTATGGCCCTAACCAAACAAAAACTAACTCTAAAATTAAAATAAACATGTGTGAAATCTCTTGGGGCTCTTGGGCACAAATTAAACCTGTGACTGGGTTCTTATATTGGAGAGTATTTAGTATGAAAAGAAAAACAAAATTTAGGTGACTCTCTGTCAGAAATAGCAAAGGGGCTGGAGGGGAGCAGAGCAATAGTGTGGCATGTATGGTGCTTGGGCTGACCCAGGGTTGATCCCCAGCGCTCCATACGGTCCCCTGAGCCCACCAGGAATGATGCCTAAGTGCAAAGCCAGGAGTAAGTTCTGAGCATCGATGTATGCCCCCCCATAAAAAAGGAAAAAGAAAAGGGGCAGAAAACATAGTACAGCAGGGAAAGTGCTTGCGTTGCATGTGGCTTACCAGGGTTCAATCCCCATATCACATACGGTCAGTATCCAGAGTCCCACCAGCAGTGATTCCTGGGAATTATTTGATATGGCCCCAATCCAAGCAAATAAAAATAGTAATGGGAGGCCAAAGTGATAGTACAGCAGATAGGGTGTCTGCCTTGCACACACACTGACTTCCAGCCCAGATTCAATCCCAGCAGCTCATACGGTCCTCTGGATACTGCCAGGAGTGATCTCTGAGCGTAGAGCCAGGAATAAGCCCTAAGCACCACTGTGTGTGGCCCCAAAACAAAGCACAAGGAATACAGCTCTCTAGATTTCTAGACTTAAATCTCACAGAGATTATGTTGAAATTGTAAGACAACTTCAGTGGATAATTGGTTTATGGGACGTGCCAAGGCTCCATCTGCTACCCCGGCAGCAGCACAATTTGAGGATTTGTCACCATATCAAGTAGAGGAGAAAAGATTCACTCTGCAGCAGCAGAGCAATAGAGAAATTTCTGAGTGGTAGCTTTGATAGGAAGAAGTAGACCCAGAACTGCTGTCTGTAACAGCTGATAGTGGAGGAAATTTCTGGAGAAAGAGAGTGGGGTGACGGGTCTCTAGATGTTTTAATACGATGGGAAACTAAGATGAAATTTGGGAGATCCCCGTCAGTTTTGCATTGAAAAGTGGAAAATTCCTGAAGTTGAACCAGTTTGACCAGGTGAAGATGACTCATTTAGGGAGTTATATCTGAATATTAAAAATTTACCACTAACCTGCACACACAAACATGGGGACTGTTTTTTGTTATTGTTTTTGTTTGTCAACCTGGCAGTGCTGGAAGGTTGCTTCTAGTAGTACTCAGGGAACCATGCGGTGCCAAGAATTGAACCCAGACCTTCTAAATGCAAAGCTTGTACTCAGCCTATTGAGTTATCTCTCTGGCCCATATTTTTTCTCCCAGTGAAGGGAACTGAACCAATTACCTCACACTTGCAAGACATGTATTCTACCACTGAACACGTCTCTGGCCCCTAAACTCAGCCTTATTTAAACAATCTCTTTGTAACATCAGGTTAGACCTATTTAGACAACTAAAACACTGACTTACTTAGGAGAACAACTGAAATTTGTTGAGGCCGGAGAGATAGTACAGGGATTTAGGCACTTGCCTTGCACACATCTAGTTCAGTGCCTGATATTGAATATGGTCTCCTAGCACTGTCAGGAGTGACCCCTGAGCACTGCCCTAAGCCATGGGTGTGGCCTCCAAACAAAAACAAAAGTAACACCCTTACTGGGGGCTCAAAGGGGGGCAATGGGGGCTGGAGTGATAGCACAGCGGGTAGGGCGTTTGCCTTGCACGTGGCCAACCCGGGTTTCATTTCCAGCATTCCATACGGTCCCCCAGAACCGCCAGGAGTAATTCCTGAGTTGCAGAGCCAGGAATAACCCCTGTGCATCACTGGGTGTGACCCAAAAAGAAAAAAAAACCCAAAAAGTGGGGGGGCAATGGGTCAGGGGCAGGGTTGGATCTCCAGCACCTCAAGGTTCCCTCACTGTGCTGGGTGTGGCTCAAAAACCAAAACTATTCTACATATGTAGAGTAGCAGAATTACAAAAATGGAATTAATTCCCCACTAAAAATGAAAAGTTAAGACTTTTAGAATTTTTTTCATTTTCTTTGCTTCTTGGGTCACACCTGGCGATGCACAGGGGTTACTCCTGGCTCTGCACTCAGGAATTACTCCTGGTGGTGCTGGGGGGACCCTATGGGATGTTGAGAATTGAACCCGGGTCGACCGAGTGCAAGGCAAACGCCCTACCTGCTGTACTATCGCTCTCCCCCTTTTTATTTTCTATTGCCTAAAAATTCAAGTGACAATCTCTGAGAAGTTAGAAGCATGCAAAATAGGGGAAGCACTGAAAACCTTTATGCTGCTAGTACTGAACAATGACTAACCGGTTTCAGTAACATTGCAGAGAAAGAATGCTATGTGTAGCTCAAGTGAAAGGTGAACTCAAGGTGTTCATAAGGAAGAATTCAAAACAAGGAAAGAGAGTGAGCTATAGTACTACTTTGAGGAGTACTAAATTTAAGACTTGAGGGTCCCAAAAGTTAGTTTTTCCTTAACTTAGAAAAAAGCTGATAAACACAACTATAAATTGAATAAAACAACTGGAGGAAGACATAAATTTGTTTTCATGGACCCTACAAAGGAAAAACAAAGACAAAGGCAACATTCAAAAGATCTAATAAATCATTAAAATGTATTTGTATATGTAGTGTTCACTAATGTCTTCAAAAGGAGTTGTTTTTTCAAAAGCCTTTTTTATTTTTATTTTTTTGGGGGTGGTGTCCCAGTCGCTCAGGGATCACTCTTGGAGGTGCCTAGACTCTAACCCTGCTCTCAGAGGAGTCACTCCTGGCAGTGCTGGGGACCGTATGTGCTGCCAGAGGTTGAAGGTAGTTCGCATGACTGGTGGACACTTTCTCTCTCTCTCTCACCAACGAGTTTTTCAAATTTAGCAAAACACTCAAGAAGAATTTTTTTTTTTTGCGATGCACAGGGTTTGCACTCAGGGATTACTCCTGGTGGTGCTTGGGGGAGCATATGGGATACTGGGAAAAGCGAACAAACCAAAAAACCCAAACACCCAACAACAACAAAGAAATAAAAATGAAACTAATATGATACAAAAACCAATTCTGGGTTTGTTCAAACTGAAGAGCTTTCACTTGTGGACTGTTTAGATGGGCTGCTAAATGTGGTACAGATTTAACCGTGTGTGTGTGTGTGTGTGTGTATAAACAAGATAATTCGGCATAAATTAAGTTATTCCACTGGGTCAAAAATTAATAAACGCGGTGGGCAGCGTGAAGGGTTGCAAGGTCAGAGCTGAAAACAGACATGGGATCCTAGGGTGAAAGCAGGCCCTAGTAATCCTGGGAGGTTGAACTTGGACTTGAGAAGGTGAAAGGGAGGCGGGAACCCCCATTCCTTCCCCTCCCCGTGGGGAAAGATACAAGAAAGGGAAAAGTCCAAGGCACTTTCAACAGCTCTTGGAAACTTTTCTTTCTCTGTCCTGACTCTTGCCCAAGGCGGAGGGCGGACCCGAGTACAGCCCGGCGGCCGCACCCTTCCCCACCCCCACCCCCACCCCCACCCCCCGCCCCGCCTCATCCCCCTCCCCCCCCTGGCTCCGGCCTCGCGTCCCGCATTAGCAAACCCACTTTTACCTGACTTGCTTTTCAAAAACCCGAAGTCCCCAGAACCCCACGAAGGTTTAAATTAGTTTATGTCTTCTGCATTCCCTCTCCTGTTCCCGTTTCAACCGGAGACGGGGACGCGCGGCCGCCACCGTCCCAGCTCTTCCCCCAGTCGCCATGGCCCCGACTCTGGGCCCTGGGACCTGTCACCCCCTCCGAGTCCTAGGGGGAACTTTCTCTGTTCTGGGCTCGGCCGCGGTGGCGCGGTCCCGCATCCTCTCTGAAGCTGCCAGGCTGGCCGGGCCCCAGCCTCCCAGTCACCAGCCTCACTGGGAATCTGAAAGTGTGTCAGGGAAGGCGGCCGCGGCGCAGCGCCCGGAGGAACTATTCCTTCCCTCCCCCCGCCCCCCTCCAACGCTTTTCCTCCCCTCCCCCTCCGGCCCCGCGACCTCTCCCGAGAATCCCAGAACAGTCTGGAGAGTTCGGGCGGGGGCGGCTCGTCGAAGATGCTGGAGAGTTCGGGGAGGGGCGTCTCCCAGAAGAGTCTGGAGAGTTCGGGTAGGGGCGGTACCCAGAGAGCTGATTGGTCACCGAAAGCCTGCAGGGCTGGACCTAGAGCGAACCCGCTGGAAGATTCCCGACCCGCCGCCTCGATGAGCTCGGTGATTGGCTGAGGAGGGAAAAGGCGGGGCTGAGTGAGTGGGAGATAAAAGACCCCGCAGGCTTGTTGTAATCAGCCAGCCTGATTGGAGGCAAAGAGAGACTGACACTGTCAGCGAGCCGCCAGCGAACCGAACCGGAGTGAACCGGCAAGGGCAGCAGCCCCTTTTCTGCATCCAGAAAGCACCGAATCCATTTCGCGGATCCCTCCTGAGCCTGAGAGCGAGCAAGACAGCAGCATGGCAAAGGGTACAGCTATCGGCATCGACCTGGGCACCACCTACTCCTGCGTGGGGGTGTTCCAGCACGGCAAGGTGGAGATCATCGCCAACGACCAGGGCAACCGCACCACCCCCAGCTACGTGGCCTTCACCGACACCGAGAGGCTCATCGGCGATGCCGCCAAGAACCAGGTGGCCATGAACCCGCAGAACACCGTGTTCGACGCGAAACGGCTGATCGGCCGCAAGTTCAGTGACGGGGTGGTGCAGTCAGACATGAAGCACTGGCCGTTCCAGGTGATCAGCGACGGCGACAAGCCCAAAGTGCAGGTGAGCTACAAGGGCGAGACCAAGGCTTTCTACCCCGAGGAGATCTCGTCCATGGTGCTGACCAAGATGAAAGAGATCGCCGAGGCGTACCTGGGACACCCGGTGACCAACGCGGTGATCACGGTGCCCGCCTATTTCAACGACTCGCAGCGCCAGGCCACCAAGGACGCGGGGGTGATCGCGGGGCTCAACGTGCTGCGCATCATCAACGAGCCCACGGCCGCTGCCATCGCCTACGGGCTGGACAAGAGCGGCAAGGGGGAGCGCAACGTGCTCATCTTCGACCTGGGCGGGGGCACGTTCGACGTGTCCATCCTGACCATCGACGACGGCATCTTCGAGGTGAAGGCCACGGCTGGGGACACCCACCTGGGTGGGGAAGACTTCGACAACAGGCTGGTGAGCCACTTTGTGGAGGAGTTCAAGAGGAAGCATAAGAAGGACATCAGCCAGAACAAGCGAGCCGTGAGGCGGCTGCGCACAGCCTGTGAGAGGGCCAAGAGGACCCTGTCGTCCAGCACCCAGGCCAACCTGGAGATCGACTCCCTGTTCGAGGGCATCGACTTCTACACGTCCATCACCAGGGCGCGCTTCGAGGAGCTGTGCTCCGACCTGTTCCGGGGCACCCTGGAACCCGTGGAGAAAGCTCTCCGGGATGCCAAGATGGATAAAGCCCAGATCCACGATCTGGTCTTGGTGGGGGGCTCCACCCGCATCCCCAAGGTGCAGAAGCTGCTGCAGGACTTTTTCAATGGGCGCGACCTCAACAAGAGCATCAACCCCGACGAGGCGGTGGCCTATGGGGCGGCGGTGCAGGCGGCCATCCTGATGGGGGACAAGTCTGAGAACGTGCAAGACCTGCTGCTCCTGGACGTGGCTCCCCTGTCCCTGGGTCTGGAGACGGCGGGAGGTGTCATGACTGCGCTGATCAAGCGCAACACCACCATCCCCACCAAGCAGACTCAGACCTTCACCACCTACTCAGACAACCAGCCCGGCGTGCTGATCCAGGTGTATGAGGGCGAGAGGGCCATGACGCGAGACAACAACCTGCTGGGGCGCTTCGAACTCAGCGGCATTCCTCCTGCCCCCAGGGGTGTGCCCCAGATCGAGGTGACCTTCGACATCGATGCCAATGGTATCCTGAATGTCACTGCCACTGACAAGAGCACAGGCAAGGCCAACAAGATCACCATCACCAATGACAAGGGCCGCCTGAGCAAGGATGAGATCGAACGCATGGTGCAGGACGCTGAGAAGTACAAAGCCGAGGATGAGGTCCAGCGTGAGAGGGTGTCGGCCAAGAACGCGCTGGAGTCCTACGCCTTTAACATGAAGAGCGCCCTGGAGGACGAGGGACTCAAGGGCAAGATCAGTGAGGCTGACAAGAAGAAGGTGCTTGACAAGTGCCAAGAAGTGATTTCCTGGCTGGATGCCAACTCCCTGGCTGAGAAGGAGGAGTTTGAGCACAAGAGGAAGGAGCTGGAGCAGGTGTGTAATCCCATCATCAGTGGACTGTACCAGGGGGCAGGTGGCCCTGGGGCTGGTGGTTTTGGGGCTCAGGCCCCTCGAGGGGGCTCTGGGTCTGGCCCCACCATTGAGGAGGTGGATTAAGAACCTAGTTTGTCTGTTCTTTGAGACTAGGTGATCCAAGGACTTGATACTGCCCTCTATTTACCCATTGTGCCCTATATTTGAGTTCATTGTAAAATTTACTTGTAACCTGACAATGAACTTGTCTTTTCTCTCTGGTGTTCTACCCTTGTGTTCTTGATTTCTTTGTATTTATGTATGTTTATAATTTTTTTCTTTGTAAATGAATCAACACTGCCACCTTGTGTCTATTTTTCTGCTTGTATACACACCAAAAATTGTGGGTTGTGTTTTCTTTTTTTAAGTAGCTGTATACTTAAGAATACAAAATAAAAAGTTAAAAAAAAAAAACCTTGTGTATTTATACTTGGGGAGGGGTAGATGGGCTTTTTCTCTATCAAGTTCATAGACCAGAAAGGGACATTTCTAAACAGTGGAACAAGTTTAGAGCAAAAGCCATGAGTATTTTGTTGGGGCTTAATTGTCTAGGTGGTAAGTGACCTTTGTGTCAGAGATGCCTCTTGTGATTTGACTGGGGGGACCACTTTTAAGATATACTCATGGCTCTATACTCAGGGATCACTTCTGGTGAGACTTGGAGGGGACCCTTTGTAGTGCTGGGGATTGGGTCAGTCACATAAATAGCAAACATACCTGCTTTATTATTGTTCCAGCCCTGCCTAGGGCTTATTTTAGAGAAAAAGAATGGGAGATGCACTAATATTTCTGAGAGACAAGGTGGTGTGGGTTTTATGGCAGAGCTGTGGGGTTTATGGTTCTATATTGTCCTACACTTAATGTTTTTAGAGACCTTCACTTTCACTTCTCACTTTTGACTGTTGGAGTCCCTTAGTTAGGTTATAGGTGGAAAACTGCAAAATTAGGCCACAGACATAATCTCTGGCTCTGTAAATACCAGCTACGTGACCAAGTGCATAAAAACCCTGTTTTAATTTTCCTGTCCTCCTTTTATTTTCTTTTTGTTTTGAGCCATACCAGGCAGAGCTCAGGGGTTACTCCTGGCTCTGTGTTCAAGGATCATGCCTATTGGTGCCCAGGGATTATATGGGGTGCCAGGGATTGAAATAGTGCAAGGCAAGCACCTTACCCTCTGTGCTATCTCTCGTCCACATACTTTTCTTTTTTTTTTTTTTTAATGGTGCTGGGGATCAAACCCAGAACTCATGCAAATAAAATGTGTTTGCGCTTTACTGCAGAGATATCTTCATTCTTGGTTGCCTCCTCCTTTAAAACTAAAACATTTTGTTAGGGGTGGAGTATGAATAGGATGGGTGGACACCAGGGCAATGGTGGAGGGAAGTGGACACTCTGGAGAGTATGGTAGTGGAATAATTTATATGAAAAACCCTACCATTAATGTATTGTCAAACACAGTGCCTAAAAACATTTTTTTAATTAAAAGAATTTGCAGGGGCTGAAGTGTAATACAGCAAGCAGGGCGCACGCCTTGCACACCGGCAACACAGGTTTCATCCCTGACATCCCATATGGTCCCTTGAGCACCACCAGGAGTGATCACCGAGGACTTCTGGGTGTGTCCCCCCAAAACAAAAAGTTGTGGGGGCGTGCAGAGAAATAGAAGGTGCTTCTAATTAAAATGCCCTTTTATATCTTTACTCTTTGGGGACTTACGTAGCAGAACTGAGGGGCACCAGGACACCTGGCAGTGCTCAGGAGGCCATTTGGAGCCAGGGTTCAAACCTGGGTCCCTGTGCATTCCAGGTATGTACCCCGCAGCCTGCCTATATCTTTCAATAAATATTTACCCTTGGGGTGAAAAGATCTAAAATTTGTCATACCCTTAGGAATGACAAATTTTAGAAAGCCCTCTTGGGACTAAAGAAAATAAACCAAAGGAACTGGTTTATTTTTTCCTAGGCCAATTGCTTTTTTTTTTTTGTGTGTGTGGGGGGGGTACTAGAAACCACATGTAGCGGTGTTCAAGGCTTATTCCTGGGCCAGTGCTCAGGGACCCATGTAATGCTGGGGATTGAATCTAGGCCTCCTGCACACAACATGCACTCTAGCCTAATTGTTACTGAACCCAAGATCAGGTGCTCGCTGTTTTAAGAGACAAAAATTGATGGGAGAGGGAGGAAGCGGGGATGTTGAGAGGTGATAAAGTGCTATGTATGAAGCCTTATCAGTAACAGTACTGGAAGCCAAAATGCTAAAAATTTATTTAAGAGTGCCTCTTATGGAAGAAGGTTAATAGGTGGGAAAGAATCTGGGGACATAGGTGGAGAGAAGTGGACACTGGTGAAGGTATTGGTGTTGGAAAACCATATGCCTGAAACCCAGTCATGAATAACTTTATATTTATGGTGACTAAAATATATTTTTTTAGGATCTGGAGCGAAAGCACAGCGGGTAGGACATTTGCCTTGCATGTGGCCAACCTGGGTTCAATTCCCAGCATCCCATATGGTCCCATGAGCACTGCCAGGAGTAATTCCTGAGTGCAGAGCCAGGAGGAACCCCTGTACATTGCCAGGTGTGACCCAAAAAATAAAAAATTAAAAATAAAATTTTTAATGAACTAATTTTTAAAAGCTTGATGGAAGTAAAAAATTTATTCAAGGACTAGCAACCTGAGAAGATGGAGGGCTCATACCTCACTCTGCCAACCTTCCTCTCAGCTTGGGGCTAGGAGTTTGGGGAAATAAGAAATTTATGGTAGGAGCTGGAGACACGGCAATGGGGTGAAGGTACCTGCTTTGCATGTGGTCAACCTGGGTTTGATTCCTGACATGACATATGGTTCCCTGAAAACGACTAAGGGTGGCCCCTAAACAATGCAGGGTATAGTCCTCCCCAAATTGTATATATGTATATCTATATATATTTTAAAGATGAAATTTATGGTCATGAACAGAGCAGGAAGGAGTTCTGTCCAGACGCAGTTTGGCCGGCATTAGTGATTAATGGATCTTTGGAGGCCGGCAGTCTGTTCCTTGTAACATGGCCCCTGTCTAGGACTTGCACAATAATCTAGAAGAGTCCCTCCAGTGTCCCTCGGGCATAGCTAGGAGTGACTCCTGAGCACCAAACCCACAGTAGCCCCTGAGTGCTTGCCAGGTATGGCCTTCAAACTAAACAAAACTAAAATGAGGGTGAATAGAAAGTTGTCAAGTGCTTCCATTGAGCAGCAACTGATGTTAACCTATTTTCTAGGAGTTGGGAGGCTTCTGAAAGGCCCTATAGCATTGATTCACTAGCCCTATCAGCAATGACAGCAGTTAGGGAAATCTCCAACAAGAGAACAGTTCAATAGGTAAAAAAAATTAAGGCTAGTCCAATTAAGTTCAAGACTCCCTCATTAGGAAAGTAAATGGTTCCTGGAGGAAGCAATGTCAGGGCCTGAGCAACAGAACAGCACGCAGGGATCTTGCCTCGCACGAGGTCCATACATGTTCAATCTTTGGCACCCCATATGATCTCCCGAGCATGGCCAGGAAAAATCCCTGAGTGCAGAGCCAGGAGTAAGCCCTGAGCACAACCAGATGTAGCCAAATAAAACAAAATTAAAAATAAAGAAAGCACTGCCTACCTTTGCACAGAGACATCTTGAAACTTAAAGCAAAAACATCAACCACAAATGAAACTGGGCCCCTAAGAACAGAGAAATCTATCAAATAAACAAATGAACACTACAGGATTCTTAATAGATAAAGCTTCACAGGAGGTCTATACCCCATGGTACAGGAGGCCTACACACCAGGGCAAGGGAAGGGAAGATAGATGGACAAAGTACTGAAGTAGAAGGTTTTATTTCCTACACCCTCATGGCCTTCTAAATATTATCCTATATCCACTTTGCCTAAAGTATGTGACTCAAAAAGAAGACTGGGGCTGGAGCGATAGCACAACGGGTAGGGCGTTTGCCTTGCACGTGGCCGACCCGGGTTCAATTCCCAGCATCCCATATGGTCCCTTGAGCACCGTCAGGGGTAATTCCTGAGTGCAGAGCCAGGAGTAACCCCTGTGCATTGCCGGGTGTGACCCAAAAAGAAAAAAAAAGAAGAAGATTGATTTTGGATGATGTGGAGCCCCCAAATCATCAATTATGTGTTGATGATTATGTGTTACCTTTTCATAAGGGATGAAGAAAAATATGTCAACATACTTCACCACTGTTTATGAGTGGCTAACACTATCCTGGAAGTGCTCAGTGCTCAGAGGAGGATCAAATTCAGGTCAGCAATGTAGAAGATTGTACTAAACTCTACATCCTACCCGCTGTTCTAGCTCTCTGGCCCCCAATAATACTATTATTGAATGGATGAGAAGGATTCAGAAAAGTGTTATTTGAAACAAGTTGCTGTATTAAAAGTCAAGAGCAAATCCAGGTGGATTTCTTATTTTGTTTGTTGTTTGGTTTTGGGCCACACGTGGCGATGCTCAGGAGTTACTTCTGGCTCTGCACTTAGAAATTCTTAGGCAGGACTCAGGGGACCATATGGGGTACCAGGGATTAAACCAGGGTCCGCCACATGCAAAGTAAATGCCCTACCCACTATATTATCACTGGAGCCCCTACTTAGCCATTTCTAAGAGTAAAACTAGCAAGGAAACAATAGGTTCTGGCTCTTGTCTCTACACCAAAATTTATTTTGACTCTAACACTAAGACATCTGGTGCTATTCAGTATGTACTGGACATTTCACCTACAAGCGGCCTACCCAGGATTCTATGCTAGATATCCCATATGGTGCCCTGAGCACCACCAGGAGTAATTCCTGAGTGCAGAGGCAGGAGTAACCCCTGAGCATCTACAGATGTGACCCAAAAAGACAAAAAAAAAAAAAACAAAAAACAAAAAACAGGCGGGGGGGGGAACGGAGAATAATTCACTGAGTATAAAACAGGATTCTTCAATCTTCTCATACCTGCAGACAGCATAAACAAGGTGGTAGACAGTGATGGATCATTCATTCATTCTACATCTGCAGGATGCTGCACTGGTCTCTGTACACTGGAGGTTGAAGACCACCACTGTTATGGTTTCAATTTAACAAGATGAAAAAGTTATATATCACAACAACGTAGATATACTTAATACTACATAGACTTAAGGTGGTTAAGATGATTTGAGGAAGAGGCGGCTTGTTGCTGGGGGTTACTCCCTGCTCCACTCTGGGTTTAGACACCCTAAACCCAGCCAGTGTTTAGGGTGTCTACTTCTGGGTCATATGCCTGGGCTGACCCTAATTCCTTTTCCTTGCTTCCAGGTGGTGCTTATGCTCTGGGAACCATGTTGTGTCAACACTGAATCTGAGAGCCCTGCATGCAAATCATGCACACTATCCCTATGAGCCAATTTTGGCAGGAAAAAAAGCCAATCTTTATTTTTCCTGGTTTTGGGGGCCACATCCGGCGGTGCTCAGGGATAGCTCCTGGCAGGACAATGTATGGTGCCAGTGATCGAACCTGGTTGGCATGTGCTAGGCAACGTCCTACCCGCTGTACAATCACTCTGGCCCCTAAAGCTGATTTTTAAAAATCCTCGTACAGGCCGCAGCTGACTTGGGTTCGATCTCTGGCACCCCGTATGGTTCCCCGTCTGCCAGGAGTGATACCTGGGCACAGAACCAGGACTAAATACTGTGCCCAGCCAGTGTGACCCCATAACAAAAATATAAAACATTGCCAAATTATATATTTAAAACATATTATTTGTTGCATGTCAATTATACCTCAATAAAACTATTTAAAAGGCTGGGGGCGGGGCGAGACAGCTCAAAGGACTGAGAGCACGCTTTGGGAGCAAGTTTTGGGAGCAGGAAGCTAGGAACTAGGCACTCCAGGTTCCCTAAGCACTACGGGCAGCGTTACCAAGGGGTAAGCCCCTGAGCCCCGCGAAACCGAAAAAGAAAAAAAAAAAGGCATGATGCATAATATGCTTGACGCGTATGCGGGCTGGAGTGGGATAGTGGATTCAGATTTTGACGAAGTACAGTCCTAACTATTCCTTTCTGTGACCCCAAAGACGCCAAACTAGTCCCGGAAGACGCGACAGAAGCGCAGTGGTTGCTAAAGGGCTCTAGAGGGCGCACGCGTGGAAGTTGCTAAGAAGAGCCCTTTGCGCGACCTCTGGCCAGCGGCGGGGTCTTTCTTCTGGTCTGGCTAATCAAGTTACCTGTTTTTCAGTTTTTTAAATATAAATTACAAGACACACCCGAACATTCGTATGATCTAAGAGTATGAGAAATTCGTTCATGACCTATATTTCACTTTGTTGTTTTCTTGTTTGGCCCAACAAAGGGGGCAATGCTGCGGGACGAGACAGGCAGAGAAAAAGACAGCTATGCGCGTCAGGACCCCCGACCCCAGACCGCCATAAATAGCCCTCACCGCGCCATTGGCGTTCTCTTTGTGCAGAAAGCATGGCGGTTACGGTGGCTTTTCCTAGGCTGCGGGCAACCAGCACACGAGGGGACGACCGCGACGTCCCGGGAGCTCTACGTTTCCCTTCCTTGACTGCTGGTTGTCAGGTAATTTGGGTCCCTGCCGTGTGGAGGGCACTTTAGTCTTGGGCCGAGCAGGATGAACTACCTTTACAGACTAGAGTTTCTGATGTCTCCGTGACGCCGCTCTTTGAACTGACCCGGCCCGGGGCAGAGGGGGGACTCAGCTAGCGTCACCCCGACCTCTACTGACTCAGTGATTTTTTTTTTTCTTCCCAGGTCCCAGATCCGTGCACGTGGACCGCGGCGCCACGGAGGCAAGTACTGTGCGGAATCGGGTGGCTGGTGGTCGCCTCGGGGACGGATGGGGGGGTGGTGATGATGACCCAGGTGACTCTGAGTGTCTCGCTGACGCCATCACCGCAGCGCGCTGACCACCCCCAGCCGTTTGGGATGCTGGTACCTGGGGCGTGGGAAAAAGAGCTAGCGTTCTTAAATTTACTTATTTGTGATTTCCCTATAGGTATTCATGGGGCCCTCCTGGTTGTGACTGAGTACAGGTGAGTGTTGTTACAGGTGAACGCTGCGGAGCCTACGCCAACGAACGCGTGCGCCAGCGCACCCTTTGCTTGATTTTTCCAGCTTCTTTTACCTTTTTAAAACTACGGTGAAAGCCTGGCTAAATCTGCTTCTCCCTTGCCCCCTTTGTTAACACCCGGGACCCTGAACCGTTTGTGTTCCATACACCCGGGTCTTATACAGGGGAGCACTTTTTCTACCTAACCATTCTTGGGTCAGCTCTGCTGTGTGCTGGGTGCCCTCGCGGAGCCCTTCTATGGTTCTACATTTATCCACTCCACCTATTCCTGAACTTTCTTTGAAACTGTTGGATGCACTGTCAGTTTCCAGGATGTCTGCCCTTGATCCAGATTTCTCTAAATTGGGAATGATGATTTCTCAGACTAGAGTCTCTGACACTAGGCCTGATGTCAAATTTACATTCTGACTCATTTGAGGAACTGGATGCTTGGTCTCTGAGGGGAGTCGGCAGAAACTTGGTCTGTGGGTCCTTCGTGACTGTCTTGCTTTCATCTTTTTAGCATGAAAGCTTTGGCTTGGAGGGCTAGCCAGGGATGCGTCCCTTCAGATCAGTACTAACCTGGTGGCGGCGGTTTGGGACCTGCTCTCTGAGAAATGCCTTGGAGGTTGCTGCGAATCCTAGGTCACAGTTCGTGAGTTCACCAGCTGCTTCTGGCAAGTGAAGAGGACTCCCTGACTACAATGGTGAGTGTCTACCAAATTTTTTATTTTTTAAATTGGGGAATGTTTTTGGGCCAGGATGTTCAGCAGGCATCTGTCTTGACCAGGGTTGATTGATCATTAGTCCCCAAGAACACGGGAAAAATTAGGGTTGTGCACTTTTTTGTTCGGTTTTTGGACCACACCCAGTGATGCTCAAGGGTTTCTCCTGGCTCTTCCCCCAGGAATTATTCCTGGTGATGCTAGGGGACCATGTGGGATGCTGAGCTATCTTAGCTGCTGTATTGTTTCTCCAGTCCCCATATGCTCTACCATTTAAACTAGGTCACCCCAGTTCCCAAGCTTTGAGTTTTGAGGATACTTGTACATGTCTAACATGTTATTTATGAACTTTCAGGATTTTGCTGACATAAAGGAAATCTTTATGGTGATCTTGTACCTGGAAATCATGGATTATTGGATACAACACCTACCACTCCGCTCTTTTTGTTTAAAAACAAGTACTTAAACCCAAAAGATAAAAAATCCAATAAAATACTTTCAAGAAAGATAGTCTGGTCTCGTGAAAAAAGGCACAAAGAATGTACAGAAGTGGGACAGTGAAAGGTACCATGAATGAGCACAGTTGACATCTGGGTGAATCTTTACAGCTGAACAATATAAAACTGGATCATAAGACACAATGATACTAATAAACTTGTTTTGGGGCCACACAAGGTGGCGCTCAGGGATCACTTGTGCAGGGACTATGTGGACTGCGATATTTCATGGGAATAATTTATATGAATTTTTTTATAAATAAGTGAATTTTACGATTTTTTTATTTATGAATTTTTAATATGAAATGAATAGTGATGATTGCATAGTGCTATGACTGGTGCCCCTAAGTGTAAAAATGAAGTATGCTTACTATTCTGTAATTTTAAAAGGAGTCCCTTATCAGCATTGTCTAAGTTAGAGGGTATATTTATGAATTGACCTTTGTAAGTTGATTTTTGTTTTTTTTCCCTCTTGCTGCACCTGATGGGACTCAAATAGGGTCCTAGGTGTTGAACCCAGGTCAGCTGCACACTGGCCTTATCCTTCCAGCTCCCCCTTTTGCTAATTTAATTGGAATTGCCTTAGGGACAATTAACACCTGAACTTTAGTCCTTGTCTCAGGATTTTCGATTAGTTTTATTGAAAAGAAACTTGCTCTCAAGTTGATTAGGAATTGAACTTGGGTCAGCCGCGTGCAAGGCAAACGCTCTATCCACTGTGCTATTGCTCCAGCCCCGAGATTTTATAATTTTTTATTTAATTGGTTTTTTTTTTTTTTTTTTTTTTTTGCTTTTTGGGTCACACCCAGCAATGCACAGGGGTTACTCCTGGCTTTTTTCACTCAGGAATTACTCCTGGCGGTGCTTGGGGGACCATATGGGATGCCGGGGATCGAACCCAGGTCGGCCGAGTGCAAGGCAAACGCCCTACCCGCTGTGCTATCGCTCCGGCCCTTAATTGGTTTTTAAAGTCATTGATAGTGTTGAAATAATATGCTTAAAACAACTCAAGAAACAGCAGGAGGCAGCTGCAGTAGAGATTGAGATTAGAACGATGAGTTCATAGGCCAACAAATGCCAGCAGTCACCAGGACCTGGAGAGGACAGGAAATGAATTCTCTGCCAGAGACCTCAGTGGGCAAGGCCTCACCTTGATCTTTACCCAGTGAAACTGCAATAGGAAAATTAGGAGCAGGAGTGGGAAAGGAGAGGCAGGATCTGTGCAGAGATGAACAGGTCATAAATCATAAAGTTATGATCAAAACAGCTGAGGAGCTAGACCCATCTGGTTTCTTCAGCAGAAACAACAGGGTCACAGAAACAGCAAAAGTCTATACAGAACTGAAAACAATGTGTTCATCACCGATTGTACCAAGCATTATGTATGTTAGCAATCACTATGTCAGATGAAAAACTTGTTTTTGGAGCGGGAGCAATAGTACAATGGGTAGGGTATTTACCTATCACTCAGCCGACCTGGTTTTGGTTCCCAGCATTCCATGTAATCCCTCAGCACCACTAGGAGTAATTCCTGAGCATCGCTGGGTGTGACCCAAAAAGCAGAAAGTAAAAATCAAGATAAAGAACCGGGCTGGGGCGATAGCATGGTGGGTAGGGCGTTTGCCTTGCATGTGGCTGACCCGGGTTCAAGTGCCAGCATCCCATATGGTCCCCTGAGCACCACCAGGAGTGATTCCTGAGTGCATTGCCAAGTGTGACCCAAAAAAGCAAAAAAAAAAGATTGTTCCCATAGATTCCACGTATACTGTGTGTAAGCTCTGTGTAAACTTTACTCAGTGCTCAACCCATTTTGGCGTGAGCCAGGTCTGCATGCATTAAATAAAACTTGGCATTCCCTCGAATGTCTCCAATGCCTGAATCTGGTTCTTGGTCAGATCTCTGTAATAAAATTGTTTTGGATTTGTGGCCTGCAGAATTGTGAAGGCATAAATGTAGGTGATGGGGCTCGGGTGCGATTCTGGTGGTACTCAGGAAACTGTGATACTGGGAATCAGACCCAGGGCTCCCGCACGCAAAGCATGTGCTCCAGCCTGGAAAAAAGATTGATTTTTTTTTTTAAAAAATTTTTAAAGATCGGGGGCTGGAGCGATAGCACAGCGGGTAGGGTGTTTGTCTTGCACGCAGCAGACCTGGGTTCGATCCCCAGCCCCCAGCATCCCATATGGTCCCCTGAGCACCGCCAGGAGTAACTCCTGTGCATCGCCGGGTGAGACCCAAAAAAAAAAAAAAATTTTAAAGATCAAGGGTTGGTCCTGTCTGAGTGCTTGAGGGTTGTTCACTGTTGAACCCAAGGCTCCTATATGTAATGCATGTGATCCAGACTGAGCTAGCCCACCACAATTCCCTTTCTTTTTTTTTGCTTTTTGGGTCACACCTGGCGTTACACAGGGGTTACTCCAGGCTCATGCACTCAGGAATTACTCCTGGTGGTTCGGGGGACCATATGGGATGCTGGGAATCGAACCTGGGTCGACTGCATGCCAGGCAAATGCTCTACCCACTGTGCTATCACTCCAGCCCCCTCCCTTTCTTTTCTTTTCTTTTTTTTTTTCTTTTTCTTTTTTTCCTGCACCAGGAATCAAACCCAGGACTTCACACATATAAAACATGAGCTCAGGACTGGAGATAATACAGCGGTAGGGAGCTTGCCTTGCATGTGTCAAACTCAGGTTTGATCCCAACACCCTATGTGGTTCTCCCGAACACCCCCAGGAGTAATTCCTGAGTGCAGAGCCAGGAGTCTGAGTTCTTGGTGTTCTCACATTCCTGGCTGTGGTGCTTGATGGGCGAAACATCAGGCTGAAGTACTGGCCCTTTTAGCTGTGGCGCTCACATGTTTGCACTCCTTGTCCCAGTGCTCACACATGTACTCACTGGGGATTGCTCTCCTAATTGAGTCACAGTTATGGTTGTGGTGCTTGCCTGGGGGTGCTGTGGTGCTTGCACATGTGCTTACCAGAGACTTCCTGGCCATGGTGCTGACAGGGCTTGTTAGCTGTGGTGCTTGTTGGGGGCTGTACCCCTGCATGCTCCTTATACAGCCTGGCTGTGGTGCATCCAGGAAGCCATCATTTGTGGTATCCGGGATCTCAGAGAGCAGAAGGGCCAGGATTGCACTTGGCATACGTGGTGATCTGGGGATTTGAATTTATGACCATATGCATGGACAACAGAAGCTCTACACCTCAGCACTATTTTTCTTGCCCCAGTAAGTCTGTCTCAAAAATGGTCACTCAGTTCCCTGTAGAAAAAACCACCTAGGGGCCAGAGAAATAGCTCAAATAGGAGAACATGTTTTGCATGCAGGAGACCAGGGTTCAGTCTCCTGTACTATATATATGACACCCTGAGCACCTCTCGGAGCGACCTCTGAGCACAGAGCTGGGTGTAGCCCCTGAGCACCAGAGGGTGTGTGTTGGGGCCGGACTGAGCTGTCAGGGTGAGCCCATGTAGACTGTACCGCACACAGGCAGGAACAAGGACCCCATGGAGATGGGCGAGATTTCTCCTGTGTCCTGACTGGTTTGGATGAGGCTGAACGTCTTGCTGCCTTCAGTGAATATAAATTTCAGTCTGCTGAAATTGTCAGTCAGTCTTCCTCGTCTCACAGATCCCAGGTGCTTACCTGGCCTGTTTGTAATATACAGATCTTAAGTGCTAGCCCAGCTTGTCTTTGGGATGCAAATCTAGGTGCTTGTAGCCCAAGAAAGCTTTTGGGTTTTGTTTGTTTGTTTGTTTTGCTTTTTGGGTCACACCCAGTGTTGCACAGGGGTTACTCCTGGCTCATGCACTCAGGAATTACTCCTGGCAGTGCTCGGGGGACCATATGGGATGCTGGGAATCGAACCCGGGTAGGCCGAGTGCAAGGCAAACGCCCTACCCGCTGTGCTGTTGCTCCAGCCCCCTTGGTTTTGGTTTTATATTTCTTTCTGAGGCTGAAACCCACTGACTTGCAGACACACGGAAACAATGCATGCCTTGCTGCCTCAATGTTCTTCCTGTAACTTCTTTTGATGACGTCACTGTATTGAGCCCTTTAGAGGTATGTATGGTAGGATGATAATAAAAGGAGATCTCAGGATGCTCTACCTTTTGTCACAGGATCAGAGTGAATATGGGCCCTCTGTGAAATATAATTTCTCTCGCATTCCTGTCTCACCACCTCCGACTGAATGAATATTCACACAACAGATATGACCCCCCAACAAAACTCAACAACAGCAACAACAAAACTCAACAAAAAAGATACTGACCATGACCATGATCACAAAAGAAGGAAAGAAGGAAGGAAGAAAGAAAGAAAAAGAAAGAAAGAAAGAAAGAAAGAAAGAAAGAAAGAAAGAAAGAAAGAAAGAAAGAAAGAAAGAAAGAAAGAAAGAAAGAAGAAAAAAGAAGGAAAGAGGGAGGGGAAGGAAGGAAGGAAAGAAGTGAGGAAGGAAGGAAGGAAAGAAAGGAAAGAAGGAAGGAAAGAAGAAGGAAGGAGGAAGGAAGGAAGGAAGGAAGGAAGGAAGGAAGGAAGGAAGGAAGGAAGGAAGGAAGGAAGGAAGGAAAGAAGGAAGGAAAGAAGAAGGAAGGAGGAAGGAAGGAAGAAGGAAGGAAAGAAGGAAGGAAGGAAGGAGGGAGGAAAGGAAAGCGTGGAGCACAGCCACTGTGTGCTGCTAGGAGAGGGAGGACTCCCGACTAGGAAGGCCCCTGCTGTTGCTGTAAGGACCTTACACAGCTTTTCTGCAGATCCCCTTTTATTACCTGGCAGTAATAAAATGTAGCTGGGGGTGATCTGATACTGAGAGCTCTATCTCCACTACATTCTTTAGAACTTAAATTGTTTAATGACAGTCAATAAAGACCTAGAATCTAACCCATTCAGGTGGCTCACCTGATTGTGAGCAATAAGGTAATTTGTTTTTTTGAGGTGTGGGGTTGTTCTTTCTTTGGTCATTGCAGGTTCTGTGCTCAGGAGCCACACCTGGCAGTGCCCAGGTCGAAACTATTAGCTGTGTGCAAGGCAAGTTCCTTAACCTCTGCACTGTTCCTCTAGTCCGATAATATTTTGACATTTTAAAAGTCAATAGAAATTTAACTCCTGTTTCCTGATTACTTTGAAAACCAACCATCAACTGAGGCCAAAGGATAATGCAGAGGGCAGGGTTCTTGCCCTGTGTGGGGCCAACCCGGGGTTCTTAACTTCAGCATCCCAGATCATATCCAGTGTCAGGACCCCTGATATCCCATATCACCACATCCAGCATCAGGTCCCCGGGAGAGAGAAAAAGGAGAGAGAGAGAGAAGAGAGAGAGAGAGAGATGGAGGGAGGAAGAGAGAGAGAGAGAGAAAGAGTGAAAGAGAGGTTGGATAGAAAAGATAGTAAAGCAGGTAAGACAGTTTGCTTGCTCGAAGTCATGGGTTGGATCCCTTTGATCCCTGGCACCAAGAGGAGTGGTTTAAGAGCACAGACCCAGGAGTAAGCCCAGAGCACAGTGGGTATGGCCCAAAAATCACATAAGGAGAAAGGAGGGGCTGGAGCAATAGCACAGCGGTTATGGTGTTTGCCTTGCATGAGGCTGACCCAGGTTCGATTCCGAGCATCCCATATAGTCCCCTGAGCACCGCCAGGAGTAATTCCTGAGCACAGAGTTAGGAGTAACCCCTGTGCATCGCCGGGTGTGACCCAAAAGCAAAAAAAAAAAAAAAAAAAAAGGAGAAAGGAGACAAGAGCATGGTCAAAGACAATCACTGAAAAAATAGATGTTAGCAAATCTGGGACGGTTAGTGGCAAAAGGATCTGCATTGGCAACTTGAGGCCAAGTTCATTCTTCAGCACCTCCTCTGCTGTAGTCAAATGTGTGTCCCCTGGTGAGCACAACCAAAACTGTGTGCACTCCCTGGTCATCACAACAGAAAAAAAGGAGGATGGGAAGGCTTTTGGGCCACATGGTGGTGCTTAGCAGGGTAGTGCTCCCAGCATCTCATGCAGTGCCAGAAATCAAACTGAAATTCCCATAAAGTACTCAAGCCCTTTGAGCCATCTCCTTAGCCCAGAGGGGATGGGGGATGATTTTCCTTTTTTTTTTTTTTGTCCACACCCAGAGATGCTAAGGGGTTATTCCTGACCCACACTCAGGAATTATCCCTGGTGGTGCCATATGGGACCATATGAGACCATATGGGGTGTCCGGGATCAAAACCGGGTAGACCTAATGCAAGGCAAGTGTCCAATCCACTGTGTTATCTCTCTGGTTCCCAGAAGGGGAATTTTTTTTTTGGGGGGGTCACACCTGGCATTGCACAGGGGTTACTCCTGGCTCTGCACTTAGGAATTACTCCTGGCAGTGCTCGAGGGACCATATGGGATGCTGGAATCGAACCCAGGTCAGCTGCGTGCAAGGCAAATGCCCTACCCGCTGTGCTGTCACTCCAGTCCCCAGGAGGGGAATTTTTTTTTGAGCAGAAAAAGAAAAAGAGGTCAGGGATGTAGCTCAGTAGCACAGGGCCTGCTTGCCTATAATGAGATCCTGGGTTCAATCCTCAACACCACCAAAAAAAAAAAATTTTTTTTTTCTTTTTGGGTCACACCCAGCGATGCTGAGGGGTTGGTCCTGACTCTGCGCTTAGGAATTACTCCTGGCGGTGCTTGGGGGACCATATGGGATGCTGGGGATTGAACCCAGGTCAGTCGCTTACAAGACAAACGCCCTCCCCACTGTACTATCTCTCCAGCCCCACCACCAGAACATTTTAAATGTCAGGATCAGGTCAGAAAGATTGCTTTACAGAGCAAGACATGTTTCGAATGCATAAGCCCCCAAGTTCATTCCCAGAACCACATGGTCTCTGAGGACGATGGGTGTGGCCCTAGGGGGTCCCAGTACCTCTAACCCTGGGCAGCAATGCTTCGCCAGGCCATTGCACAGTCCATACCAGTTAGCTGAGTAACTCTGGGGCTCCTGGCATTGCTAAGCCCACTCGCCCCCCAAATACACAGGATTCCTAATAGATGAGAAAGTACTGCAGCTACTAGTGGATAAGCCCGAGTCCCATCTCCCTGTGGGCAGAGTTCAAGACGGTGGCGGGCCACTGGGGACCGAAGTATAATAGACAACCAGCTGGTGACCCGGCTCTAAACCAGCAACATCCAAAGTGAAACTTCTCAGTCCTTCCTTCACATTAATTTCCTTTCCATGACTTGTCTCTGCTCCACGTGGAATTTTTCTGAGGCTTTATAAAGTATTCAGTCAGTTGTTCCTTAATTTGCTTATTTTGTACTTCTTGGGTATTCATTTCTATTTATTTATTTATTTGCTTTTTGGGTCACGCCTAGCGATGCACAGGGGTTACTCCTGGCTCTGCACTTAGGAATTACTCCTGGCAGTGCTCAGGAGACCATATGGGGTGCTGGGAATCAAACCTGGGTTAGCTGCATGCAAGGCAAAAGCCCTACTCACTGTGTGATTGCTCCAGCCTGGGTATTTATTTCTAGAATCCAGTTCTTCCTTTTCTATTTTTTGGGTCACACCCAGTGATGCTCAGGGGTTACTCCTGGCTCTGCACTCAGAAATTACTCCTGGTGGTGCTCGGGGGACTATCTGGGATGCTAGGAATCAAACCCGGGTCGGCCGCATGCAAGGCAAATGCCCTCCCGGCTGTGCTATTGCTCCAGTCCCCTCTTCCTTTTCCTTGTTCCAGCATGAGGCATTGAATGATCTCTGATATCTTCGAGTTCCTGGAGTACTGTTATCTGTGTACTTAGCTGTAAAATCACCTGTTATTATGTCTGCTAATCATTTCGGTGAGGTTCGGTTGCCATGTCTTTTGATTCTGACTCATCCTAGTAACAGCCTTCTTCTAAGAGACTCCATGAACCTGGAGGTGTCCCTGTGGAGTGGCGTAGCTTTTGTCTTTGCTCAGACCTTTGGGGTTCACAAGTCCCAAATCACGTCTTGTTTTTTTCTAGGCCACTCCCCCTGAGTGCTCAAGGGAATCAGTGCTGCTGCTGATCAAATCTGGGAACCCGCATGGAAGCATGTTTCAGCACTTTGAGCTATGCATGACCTCAGCTCCCAATTTTAGGGGTTATTTTTTGGGGTAGGGGGAGAGGGCACTTTTGGTCACACCAGTAGCACTCAGGGTACCATGTGGTGCTGGGGATCAAACCAGACTCAACCACATTATCTTATCTGCTGTACTAAGCACTCGCCTTTTTTCTACATATTATATTGTGAGACCTATTCATGCCATTATGTTAATCATATGATGGCTGTAAGACATGTCGCTGTTCTCTGAACTGGCGACAATTTGTTCAATTTCTTTTTCTTTTCTTTTTTTTTTTTTTTTGCTTTTTGGGTCACACCTGGCAATGCATAGGGGTTACTCCTGGCTCTGCATTCAGGAATTACTCCTGGCGGTGTTCAGGGGACCATATGGGATGCTGGGAATTGAACCTGGGTCGGCCGAGTGCAAAACAAATGCCCTACCCATTGTGCTATCACTCCAGCCCCAATTTTTTAAATTTCTTATTGAAGAGCATTAGGTTGTTTTTTTTTTTCCCTTTACAAACATAGCCAAGGATTTTCATGTACAAACTTGTGTACAAACTCATGCACAGAAGTAAAAATACTGGTTGAAGAGAATCTGACTCATATTTTCTCCATTTTATCAAGTTGGTTTTCAGATGGATTATATAGCTATTCTTATCATCAGTAGCCAAAGGTCTTCTTGGTTGGTTCTAGGATTTTCTCCCAATTTCTTCCACAAGCTCTGTTGTCACAAGTTTGGGTGTACTCCACAGGTCAAAGAATGTGGAAGTCACCCCAACCAACAGCCAAAATCTACTTGCTGAGCACCTGGGGATATGGCTCAGTAGCAGAGCATCCGTCTGGCGGGCACGTGGCTAAGTTTGTTCCCTGGCACCACAAAAATTGTGACAGCACATCACAATCAAGTGTGTGGTCCCTCCAACCCCCCAAAATCACTTCATTCCTGGAT
The DNA here is from genome assembly GCF_027595985.1 of Sorex araneus. Classification (NCBI taxonomy): domain Eukaryota; kingdom Metazoa; phylum Chordata; class Mammalia; order Eulipotyphla; family Soricidae; genus Sorex; species Sorex araneus. The sequence continues at coordinate 31,265,509 of NC_073303.1, read as the reverse complement.
ATATTGACAAGAGTGCCCTCTGGCTTTACTCCTTGTGATTGGAGAGGACCTTGCTGGATGGTCCCTGCAAAGGTGTGCCAGGGAACATGACCCAAGACATGATTCTGAAGGGATCCAAGGGTTGCTGTGTGGACACATATTGTCAGGGTGCAAGGGTGGAAGCTGAGAGATCAGTTAGAGGGGGCTGCAGTGGCAGCTGAGTGACAGATGAAGAAGCAGTAGGGAGCCCCTGGGCAGATTCTGTTATTTTTTGAGGTTGTCCCAGCGTGCTCTGCCAACCGAGTGAATATAGAGAACAGAAGTGGAACCAAGCTGACACCAAGGGACCTCACTTAAGTAACTAGCGGGTGAAAGTCTCATCTGAAGGGCCGAAGCAATAGTACAGTGGGTAAGGTGTTTGCCTTGCATGCAGTCAACCCAAGTTCAATTCCCCGACATCCTGTACGATCCTCTGAGCCAGCCAGTTGTGATTCCTGAATGCAGAGGCAGGAGTAACCTCTGAGCATCACTTTGTGGGTGTGACCCAAAATCCAAATGAAAGTATCATCTGAAGTCTATCTAGGTACTAAGGATTCTTTGGATGCGACCTAGGGAGTTCAGTGTCTGCGGTGGGGGGGCTGCCTGCTGGATGGGAGGGCTGAGGGTTTCTCAAGTTGCACCACATTGTTGGATTTGTGGGGTATTTTGTTCGGTTGGTTTTTTGAGGGGAGCGGTCCCGAGGGAGGGGGCGGAATACCTATTGGTGCTCAGGGGTTACTCCTGGCTCTGCACTCAGGAATCACTCCTGGTAGGTTCCAGGCCTTGAGAATCTTGAGCTTCTCAGTCCCTCACATACAGGATGCTTGGGATCAAACCCGGGTCAACAGCATCCAAGGCAAGTGGCTTACCTGCTATGCTATCTTTTTGGTTCCAAGTTGTTCCACTTTTTAAGTCTGATGGAATGAGGAAAAGCTAGCATTTGAGATTGCTGTGATCCTAGCTAAGTGTCACCAGACTATTCAAGCACCACAACCAAGTGTGTAACCCCCATTCATGACATCAGCAATAGGAAAAGGAGGTGAAAAATAGAAAATAATTTCTTGGGCAGGAGCGATAGTAAGCAGGGGAGGGTGTTGGCCTTTCACACAGTGGCCAACCTGGGTTTGATCCATGGCATCCATATGGTCCCCGGAGCCCCACTAGGATTCCTGACGGCAGCCAGCAGAAGGCAGCCTGAGCCAGAAGTAACCTGAGCATCACTGGATATAGTCTCAAAACAAAACAAAACAAAACAAAACAGAACAAAACAAAACAGGAATTTCTATGCCTGGGTCAGAAAAAAAATCACACATTCATCTCCATTATTACTAGCTCTACTTTATATTCCAAAAATGTCACAGGAAGGATCCCAGCAGGGCAAGGAAAAGCAGAAATGGACAAGAGATGAAGTTATCAGGGAGTAAGGAAAGGCATGTTCAGGTTCATACTTTTTTTCCCCCTTTGGTAGTACAGCACCTACCTGCTTGCTGTACGATCGCTCCGACCCTAAGGTACATACTTAACCTTACCATACTGATTAGGGGGCTGGAGTGATAGCACAGCGGGCAGGGCGTTTGCTTTGCACGCGACTGACCCGGGTTCGAATCCCAGCATCCCATATGGTCCCCTGAGCACCGCCAGGGGTGATTCCTGAGTGCAGAGCCAGGAGTGACCCCTGTGCATTGCCGGGTGTGACCCAAAAAGCAAAACAAACAAACAAACAAAAAAACCCATACTGATTAGGCTCTGGAAGTTAAGCTAAATGGGGCTTACCATGTGCTTGGTGCTCTTTTCCATTTCCATAGCCTAACTCCAATAACTTCTTCAGGACATTTCAGTATTTCTTGGTTATACCCTGCCGTGCTCAGGAGATCAATCCTGGCAGAGCCAGGGAGTGAACCAGAGTAGGCTGTGTGCCAGGCAAGCTCCTCAACCCCTGGACTCTCTCTCTGGCCCCTGTCCTTTCAGTACTCAAGGAACTAAGAGTTCTCTTGCTTTTGTACATCCAGCAGTATGGGGAGATTGACTCCCAGCACTATTTCTGGGGACCATGCAGTGCTGGGGATTGAATCCATGTCTCTGAAATGAAAAGCATGACCTCCAGACCATTGAGACATTTTTCCCAGTTACAAAATTTAAATAGACTTATGGTTTGGTTTCTCTGACCTTGAGCCTTCAACATTTTTACCAACACCACTCCCAAAGCTTTATCTCCCCAGTTACCTAGGATCTTTTGTATATTTGTTTTTAGGCCTCAAGATACTGTACTTTAGGGCTCAGGGCTCACTCCTAGCTCTGTGCTCAGTGATCACCCTGGTCCAGGAAACTTACAGGTGCCAGGGATAAATCCAGATGCACTGAGTGCCAGGCAAGTGCCCTGGTCCAGGAAACTTACAGGTGCCAGGGATAAATCCAGATGCACTGAGTGCCAGGCAAGTGCCCTACCTTTCGTCCTATCTTTTTGTTTTGTTTTGCTTTGGTTTTGGTTTTTGGGTCACACCCGGCAATGCACAGGGGTTGCTCCTGGCTCATGCACTCAGGAATTACTCCTGGCGGTGCTTGGGAGACCATATGGGATGCTGGGAATCGAACCCGGGTCGACCGCTGTGCAAGGCAGACACCCTACCCGCTGTGCTATTGCTCCAGCCCCCTTTGTACTATCTTTTATGAGCCTCCGCAAAAGATTGTTTTGGAGCCACCCCCGGCGATGCTCAGGGGTTACTCCTTGGCTCTGCACTCAGGAATTTCTTCTGGCTGTGCTCGAGAAGCCATATGGATGCCAGGGATGGAAACTACATCGGCTGCGTGCAGGGCAAGTGCCCTCCTCACTGTGCTTTCTATCCACCCACCATCCCCCAAGGATCAGTTTTAAGGTTTAAATGACTAGAATAAATCATTCTATTAAAAAAGATTTAAATCCTCGAGATAGTAAAAGAGGTTAGACACTTGCATTGCATGCAATTCCCTCAGCGCTAATTTCAGATACCATTCTAGTTCCCCTGAGAACCTTGAGGGTCATTCCTGAGCAGAGTCCAAAATAGCCCCTGAGCACTTTGCCAAACAAAAAACAAACAAAACCCCCACAACTTTAGAAGCCTTAAGGAGGGATATGAAACAGGGTGTTTATATAGTGCTTGTCCCCCTCTGGTGTAAACCCAAATCCCCAGACCCCACTCCCCATCCACACTACAAAAACCAAAACTAACTTTAAAAGCCTAATATAGAGGGCTGGAGCAATGGCACAGTGGATAGGGCATTTGCCTTGCATGCGACCAACCCAGGTTCGATTCCCAGCATCCCATACGGTCCCCTGAGCACCACCAGGAGTAATTCCTGAGTGAAGAGCCAGGAGTAACCCCTGTGCAATGCCAGGTGTGACCCAAAAAAACAAACAAACAAACAAAAAGCATAATATAAATCTAATTACTAAACACATCATAAGAGGCCTAGGAGATGGCTAGTTCCAAATCTGAGACCTCAGCTGAATCCTGGAACTTCTGCTGTCCTTAAGATCGCAAAGTGATTTCCACCCCCACGGTAATGAAAAAAATAAGTGAACGCAATCAAGCCATGTACGGGACTCTAGTCATTCCATCGGCAGAGGGAAAGGCAGGAGAGTAAAAGATTTTAAAATACACTGTGTAAGTCAGGGTTCAAGTACATGCTTTCCATGTTGGAGCCAAGTTCAATCCCAGGTATCACGGTTCCCAGAGTAACATCACATGTAGCCTCCACCCCAGATCTGTAGCTGTTAAAATGATGCCTAACAATTTTTTTAAAAGATGCATAACAATACCAAGGACCAAATAGAGTGCTTGGGGTATATATTCCCAGTGAAATCATCTGAAACCCAGTCAAAAATCTCCAATTCCCCCATCTGCCTTTCCTCTGCAAAAGCAACCTTATCTGATGGGATCAGAGAAATAGTTCAATGGGCTACAGCATAAACTTTGCATGTAAGCCTGGATTCAATTTCTGAACACTAGCACTGTAGCACTGCCATCCCGTTGTTCATTGATTTGCTCGGGTGGGTACCAGTAACGTCTCCATTGTGAGACTTGTTGTTACTGTTTTTGGCATATCGAATACACCACGGGTAGCTTGCCAGGCTCTACCAAGAGGGCGGGATACTCTCCGTAGCTTGCTGGGCTCTCCGAGAGGGACAGAGAAATCGATCCCAGGTCGGCCGCGTGCAAGGCAAATGCCCTACCTGCTGTGCTATCGTTCTAGCCCGAACACCAGCATATGCAAAAAATAAAAACTAAGGCTGGAAAGGTAGCTCAACAGGTTGGAATACATGCTTTGCATATGGAAAGAATGGGCTCAAAATGGGTAGCAGCATTTATTTATTTATTTATTTATTTATTTTTTGCTTTTTGGGTCACATCTGGCAATGCTCAGAGGTTACTCCTGGCAGTGCTTGGGAGACCAGGTGGGATGCTGGGAACCCAACCTGGGTCAGCCGCGTGCAATGCAAACGCCCTACCCACTGTGCTATTTTTTGGGGGGATGGAGTGATAGTACAGCAGGTAGGGTGTTTGCCTTGCATGCACACACCCAGCAGTGCTCTGGGCTGTCCTGGCTCAGCACAGAGATCATTCATGGCAGGTTAGGAGACCAGATGAAGTACCTGAAACCAGATGGTACTGTAGCACTGTCATCCCATTGTTCATCAGTTTGCTCGAGTGGGCACCAGTAATGTCTCCATTGTGAGACTTGTTACTGTTTTGGCATACCGAATACGCCCAGGCTCTGCTCGGCCATGTGCAAAGCAAATGCCCTACCTGCTGTGCTATGGCTCCAGCCCCCTGAACCCAGGTAGGCTACATAAATAAAAAGAAATCACGCTGATAGCTGCACTCTCCAGCCCGCAGGAATTTGGGGGTAAGGGAGATTGGGCATGAAATATGAAAATACTGGTGGAGGGACAAAGTCATTGATAGTTTTTTTTTCTTTCTGGGTCACACCCATGCATGGGTTACTCCTGGCTCATGCACTCAGGAATCACTCCTGGTGGTGCTCAAGGGACCATATGGGATGCTGGGAATCGAACCCAGGTCAGCCGTGTGCAAGGCAAATACCCCACCCATTGTACTATTGCTCCAGCCTCAGGAACAATTTTTTCATCTGACATACATAGTGATTGCTAACATACATAATGCTTGGTACAATCGGTGATGAGAACATTCTGTTTTCAGTTCCATATAGATTTTTGCTAACTGTTTCTGTGACCCTGTTCTGTTTCTGCTGAAGAAACCAGATGGTTCTGGCTCCTCAGCTCTTTTTTTTTTTCTTTTTGAGCCACACCCGGAATTGCACAGGGGTTACTCCTGGCTCTGCACTCAGGAATTACTCCTGGCGGTGCTTGGGGGACCATATGGGATGCTGGGGATTGAACCCAGGTCAGCCTTGTGCAAGGCAAACGTCCTACCCGCTGTGCTACCACTCCAGCCCCTCCTCAGCTCTGTTTTGATCATAACTTTATGATTTATGACCTGTTCATCTCTGCCCAGGTCCTGCCTCTCCTTTCCCACTTCTGCTCCTAATTTTCCCATTGCAGTTTTACTGGGTAAAGATCAAGGTGAGGCCTTGCCCACTCTGAGGTCTCTGGCAGAGAATTCATTTCCTGTCCTCTCCAGGTCCTGGTGCCTGCTGGCATTCTTTGGCCTATGAACTCAACATCCTAATCTTAATCTCTGTTGCAGCTGCCTCCTGCTGTTTCTTCCCTGTCTAGAATCGTTCTCTGCCTGAGAGACATAGTAGGAGAGATGAGGTTCTTGATTTATATCTGACCTGATTAAATCCCCAGCACTGCATAATGGTGCCCTGAGCACTGCCAGAAGGCATTGCAGAGCATAGAGTAAGGAACAAGCCCTGAGCACAGCTGGATGTGACCCTATGTCCCCCCACTTCCCCACCCCCACAAAAAAGAATTTTCCTTTGCTTACTTTTTTTGAGGGGGAGAATGCAGGAAGGGAGCCACACCTGGAGATGCTCAGGGGTCACTACTACTCTGTGCTCAGGGATCACACTCCTAAAGGTGCTCTCAGGGAACCAAATGGGATTCCAGGGATAGACCTGGGTTTGGCTATGTGCAAGACAAGTGTCTTTCCTGCCGTATTATCTCTCTGACCCCTCTTTTATTTTTCTTCTTTTTTTTTGGCTCATATTCTGTGGTGCTCAGGATTTATCACTCCTGGCTGGCTGAGAGGACCATTTGTGGTGCTGGGGATGAACCCGGGTCAGCCATGTGCAAGGCAAGCCCCCCACCTGCTGTACTATGGTTCCGACCCTTTGAGTAGTACCTGGCATGCTCAGAGATCACTCTGGGCAGTGTTTGGGGATTTGAAAAGTGTTCAAGCTAATCAAACACTTCAACCTTTGTATTATTTCTCAACTCTTTGTAAAAGTACATGTGAATGCATTTAGAACCAATCTGAATTATTCAAGGTAACTTTTTTTTCTTTTCATTTTTTTTTTGCAACATCTGACTGTGCATAGCAGAAAACTCCTGACTCTTACTCAGGGATCACTCCTGGCTCAGGAGACCCCATGGGATGCCTGGGTCGAACTGGGATTGACCATGTGCAAGGCAAGAACCCTATCTGCGGGGCTGGAGTGATAGCACAGCGGGTAGGGCGTTTGCCTTGCACGCGGCCGACCCGGGTTCGAATCCCAGCATCCCATATGGTCCCCTGAGCACCGCCAGGGCTAATTCCTGAGTGCATGAGCCAGGAATGACCCCTGTGCATTGCCGGGTGTGACCCAAAAAGCAAAAAAAAAAAAAAAAAAAAAAAGAACCCTATCTGCTATCATTCAACCAAAATTATTCAAGATAATTTGCCTCATGATCCTTAATAACAGCTGCAAAGACTCTGACCTGTTTTCCTTTCCTACATAAGGTTACCTAGGTTCCAGCAACTATTTATATATCAATGAATGTGTATATCTATGAAAGATCATTTTCATCCCTGCCCATGCAATTTACATGGGTCTGATATCAAAAGAATTCTAATGTGTGTTCTTCTAACTTTTAAATCTCTGATCTTCTGGTCAAAGTGGTGACCTCAGATGGCTTCATTATAGAGGTACTTTGCCCTTTGTGATTGGCAAGACTGAGGTAATTCTTTGGCACTATGAACAAATATTCAGTTTCACATCAACTTTTTGTTTTGTTTTGTTTTGGGGCCACACCCGGCAGTGGTCAGGGCCACTGGCTGTGAGCTCAGAGATCACTCCTGGTGATTCTTGGAAGTGGGGTGCCGGGGATCAAACCTGGGTTGGCCACATGCAAGGCAGGCGCCCATTGTATTATCTTTCCAGTCCCCTCACATCAAATTTTGGCCTAGACTTTAATATCCATTGGTGATCTTTCCCTGTGTAAGAGAGGAAAAAGACTTCCATGTTCCTCTTAAGGTCCCTGATTGGATCTAAAAATTAATCTTTTTTAATCTGGAGTCCACTCTCCCCCCCACTCCAGATGAACCCCTGGTGGCCACAAACTTCCAAAAGAAAAACCCAAGTACTGGAGACACCAGCTACATGGCAGCAGCAGAGACAGGCCCACCCTTCCCATCTCCCCACCCACTCAGGGTCCTAGCTGTCATGCCCATGAACTGCCTCCGGGGTGCGCCATTTAAATGCATTATCGGCCTTGATCCAGAGACTCACAAATGAATCTCAAAATGGATTAGCTCACTGAGATTTAAACCTGAAAACTTTGTAACTTTCCACATGGTGACTCAATAAAAAATTTTAAAAAAATAAATAAAAATAAATAAATAAATAAATAAATAAATAAATAAAAAATGGATTAGCTCCCTGCAGAGATGTCTCCAGACCCCAATCATCTGCAATTTTAGAATTCCAGGAGTGCGCAGTCACAGAAGCGGCCAGGTGACCTCTCATGATATTCATAATAAGCAACAGAAAATAAATTCTCTAGCATCTGCCTGTGGCACACAGGCTTGAATGGTGGTGGGAAAATTCAAAATAATGATGGTGGGAAGGTATAATGGTGGCAGGATTGGCGCTGAAATATTGAATGTAATCAATGTGAACAACCTTATGAAAAAAATGAAAAAAATTAATCTGATAAGGACTTACTAGCAGGAAAAAATAAATTTATTTAATATTTTATATATTATAATATATCACATATATATTAATATAACATATAGTGTATAAATATAATATATTCAATATAATAATAATCATTATCATCATCATCCCGTTGATTGTCGAATTTCTTGAGTGGTCTCAGTAACGTCTCCATTCGTCCTAGCCCTGAGATTTTAGAAACCTCTCTTTACTTGTCTTTCCCAATGATGCTGCCATTGGAGGCTCTTTCAGGGTTAGGAGAATGAGACTCAGCATTGTTTTGGCATATTGGCATATTAATACACAATAGGGAGTTTTTGAGGCTCTCCCATGTGGGCAGGAAAGTCTCGTTAGCTTGCCAGGTTCTCCCAGAGGGAGAACTAGGCTATAAGATGTAACGTGGCCACAAAGTGGCCGCGTGCTTCTGGGAGCTTGTTTTTTTTTTTAATTTGTTATACATATTTTATTTATTTTTTTTTTAATTTTTTATTGAGTCACCATGTGGAAAGTTACAAAGTTTTCAGGTTTAAATCTCAGTTATACAATGCTCGAATACCCATCCCTTCACCAGTGCTCATATTCCACCACCAAGAATCCCAGTATAGCTCCACCCCTCCCCCCCACACCCCTAACCCCCCACATCCCTAGCCCTCCCACCCTTAGCCCCCCCCCCGCCTGTGTAACTAATAAATTTCACTTTACTTCCACTTTGATTGCATACAATATTTCAACAAAACTCACTATTATTGTTTGGAGAGTCTCTCCCCTAAAGTCAGACCTGCTGAAAAGGAAGCATTAGATAATTTGTTTTCCATTGCTGAGGATGAAGAGGTATGAGGTCGAGTGACCACACTTAGCGGCCTCTCAGTTTTGGGTTTCTGTAATTTAGTATTTTAGTAACTAAGTCCAGAGGGATATCTGCCAGAAGTTGCATCGTTGCCAACTTGTACTTCTCAGTTACATTATATTCCACATATGAGTGCAATCTTTCTATGTCTGTCTCTTTCTTTCTGACTCATTTCACTCAACATGATATTTTCCATGTTGATCCATTTATATGCAAATTTCATGACTTCATGTTTTCTGACAGCTACATAGTATTCCATTGTGTAGATGTACCAGAGTTTCTTTAACCAGTCATCTGTTTGGGGGCACTCTGGTTTTTTCCAGATTCTGGCTATTGTAAACAGTGCTGCAATGAACAATGAGTGGGTCAGGAAGGAAATCAAGGGAGCTTGGTTTTAAGTCTCTGAATGTTGGCCGTTGGTGGGATTACACAAATCTGGGGGCAGTCCCTGGGTGTGACCTCCTAGCTACTGGAGAATGGGAAATCTGGGCAGAAGAGGCCCAGTCCCGATCCGAGCAGGCTTGGAGGTCTCAGCCTCGGGTCCCACATACCTGGGTTCCTCTGCTGGTACTTTCATGCGTGAGGCTCATCTGAACGTGTGGAGAGGGGCCTTGAGCATGGCTGTGGCTAGGTTCCGGAGGTCTTCGACCTTGGGAGCTCTGCTCGGGGCATGGAAGGAAGCTGGAACCCACCCCCTCAGAGGGGCCCCAAGGAAGACAGCCAGGTGCACGGGCAAGAGACTCTCTGCGTTGCTCTCTTACACACACACACACACACACACACACACAGTCTATTAAATAAATCAATACATTATTATTAATAATATATTATATCAATATATTAATATAACATATAATTATTAGTATATCATTATCATTATTAACAACATTTATTTATTTAATAGACTCTGTGTGTGTGTGTGTGTGTGTGTGTGTGTGTGTGTGTGTGTGTGTGTGTGGTGGGGCGGTGTTGTGCTACCAGCTGGCAATAGGACTACCTGCTGAGGATGAGTCCCTGCTCGGTACCTGGGTTACTCCTGGAAGCGTTCAGATGCCCCTGGGTCTCACACATGCAAGACGAATGCTCTACTTCTGAGCCACATCCCTGGACCTTAAATATACATTTTATATACATTGAAAGACACTGAGCCCCTCACAAATAAAGGTCCAAAGAAAGGGTGAAACTCACTTGCTTTGACATTGGGTTGAATAAAGAGAAGCAATTGTGAAAAGGTGACTAAACTGTGGGTGGGGTGATAAAAAGAAGCTGAGATCTACTTCAAAATCAGCTTGTGTTACATTACACCCTGCCTATGTTGGTGGCCACATCCTGTGATTAGGTGATACTCCCGCTCTGTGCTCGGGGGTTGTCCTGGCAGTGCTGGGGAACCATGGGGTGCCATGGGTGTGCCAGAGATCAAAACATGCACTCAGGGGTTGGACAGCAAGGGCACTTGCCTTGTTTGTGGCTGACCTGGGTTTGATCCCCAGCTTCCCATCTGGTCCCAATTAAGCTATCTTTCCAGCCCTGTATTATTTTTGTTGATTTGTTGGTTTTGGGGCCACACAAAGGCCACAGCACTCAGGGGGTTACTCCTGGCTCTGCACTCAGGAATTGCTCCCAGTGGTGCTTGGGGATCATACGGGGTGCCAGGGATAGAACCGGGTCAGTCACATGCAAAGCTAACACCCTACCCACTGAACTTTTGCTCCTGCCCAGTCCTGTATTATTTTTGAGGGAGAGGGTGGGTGTCACACCCGGCAATGATCAGGGGTTACTTCTAGTTCTGCACTCAGGAATTACTGCACTCAGGAATTACTTCTGGCAGTGCTCAGGGATATGGAATGCCAAGGATTGAACCCAGGTCGGCTGGGTGCAAGGTAAACTCCTTACCACTATACTATCCACTCCGGGCTCCCCTTCTCCCCATACTATTCTGAATGGAAAAGAATATCTTCTTTGGGGTTAGAGAGCTGATTCAAAGGACAGGAGTGTGAATTTTGCCAGCAGAAGCCCCGAGTTTGATCCCTGTTACCACATGGCCCCTGACCCCCTCTGAGAGTGACCCTTCCATCCAGCTCTGAGCTGGGGTATCCTTAGTGGATATAGGCAAAAACTAAAAATCTGCTACTACTAAAGTCTTTTTCCAGGGCCAGGAATGTAGCTCAGTGGAAGAGCACTTGTTTCACATGTGTGAGGAACTGGTTTTGGCCCTGGCATCACAAGCGAAACAAAATAAAACAAGAGTTACTATCTTCCTCCTGAAGCCAGAAGGCACCTTAATTTTCTACTCTCAGGAAGAAAAAGGGCAGTGTCCTTTTTGGTGTGTAGTTTCTCAAAGGTCTTTTTTTTTTGGGGGGGGGTGTCACACCCGGCGATGCTCAGGGGTTACTCCTGGTTCATACACTCAGGAATTACTCCTGGCAGTGCTCGGGGGATCAAATGGGATGCTGGGTATCGAACCCGGATCGGCTGCGTGCAAGGCAAATGCCCTCCCTGCTGTGCTATCGCTCCAGCCCTTCTTCTGATTTCTTTTCCTCTTTCAAACCAAGTCCAAGAAACAAACATCCTTGTCAGCTTCCATAGTAAGGGCATCCCAACCTCTTTAGGGACCTATAATGACAGATCCAAGCACTGCAGAAATTAAACCATGTGCGTCTTATCGAAGCCGTTAATTTATAGGACACTGGATTAAATAAGATAAACTTGTTATTTATTTTGTTTAAACATCTTATTTATTCTATCAAACAATGAATTGGTAATTATACGTAGAAGTAAAAAGGTACTGTGTAGAGCTGTATAAAATTATAGGTTTTTTTTTCTGGCAAAAAAGAATACAAGATATGGGAAGAACCAGGCTTACATAATTTACGCCTGGGTGTTGGAAAAAAATCTACTTACAGATTATTTTATTGTCCTTTGGGGAACCGAAAGAACGACCTCATCAGTGCTGACCCGAAAATTCCATACTGATCACATGAGACTACATTCTCCAAGGAGATTGAAGCCACGTTTAGCTTACGCATATTTTTTCCTTTGTTCTGTAATGGGAGCCACACCCAATGGTGCTCAAGGGGTAATCCTGGCTCAGTGCTCAGGACTGCTTCTGGCAGTGTTTGGGGACCCTGTGGTGATGGAACTCAGCCAGACTGCCTGCATGCCAGGCCTGCGCCCCAGGCCCCTGAGCCATCTCTCTGGCTCCCAGGCGAGATGTCTGTTCTTTTATTTTTCTTTTTGGGTCACACCCAGCGATGCACAGGGGTTACTCCTGGGTCATGCACTCAGGAATTACTCCTGGAGGTGCTCAGGGGACCATATGGGATGCCGGGAATCGAACCCGGGTTGGCCATGTGCAAGGCAAATGCCCTGCCCACTGTGCTATCACTCCAGGCCCCATCTGTTCTTTTTTTCTTTTGGGGCCACACCCAGTGATGCTCAGGGGTAACTCCTGACTTTGCACCCAGGAATTACTCCTTGTGGTGCTTGGGGGACCATATAGGATGCCAAATATAGATCCTGGGTTGATAGTGCAAGGTAAGTGCCCTCCCCGCTGTGCTATCGCTGCAGCCCCAGAGATCCTATTTCTTTTCAACACTAGCAAATTTCAAAACTGGGGGCTGGAGTGATAGCATAGCGGGTAGGGTGTTTGCCTTGCACTCAGCCAACCCGGGTTCAAATCCCAGCATCCCATATGGTCCCCTGAGCATCGCCAGGAGTAATTCCTGAGTGCAGAGCCAGGAGTAACCCCTGTGCATCGCCAGGTGTGACCCAAAAACCAAAAAAAAAAAAACAACTTCAAAACTGATGTAAAACATACAGATAAAACTATTGGATAGTTTATTACACAAAAGGACCAGAGCATTAGTACAGCAGGTAGGGCCTTTGCCTGTACACAGCAGCCCTGGACCCTCATGTGGCACCCCAAGCTAACCAGGAGTGATCCCTGAGTGCAGAACCAGGAGTAAGCCCTGAGCACTGCCAGGTGTGGGCCAAAACAAACAAACAAACATAAGCAACAACAACAACCAAAAACACAAGATACGACACACAAAGAAGTTGGATATAGGGGCTGGAGCATATAGCACAGCGGGTAGGGTGTTTGCCTCGCACGCGGCCGACCTGGGTTTGATTCCCGGCATCCCATATGGTCCCCTGAGCACCGCCAGGGGTAATTCCTGAGTGCAGAGCCAGGAGTAACCCCTGTGCATCGCCTGGTGTGACCCATAAAAGCAAAAAAAAAAAAAAAAGTTGGATATATATCTTCTCTCAAACCTCTCCCCCTTTTTTTTTCTTTTTTTGGCAGTGTTGGGAAGGACCCCAGGGCCTCCCACGTTCAAGGCAAAGCGGTGCTTTATACTGAACTATATCCCAGCCTCTGTCTCCCCCCCTTTCCCTCCCCTCCCCGTTTTTTATTTTTGGAGGGGGAGTGCTCAGAGACCATTCCAGGGTCTATGCTCAGGAGTGACCCCTGGCAGTACTTCAGGGAACCATATGAAGTGCCAGAGATTTGAATCAAGTTGACAGCTGCTACTGTTTCTGCCTCCCCCGCTTTTTTGGACAGAGGGCCCTTGTTTGGGTCTCACCTGGCCATGTTCAGGGTTACTCCTGGCTATGTGCTTAGGGCACAGTCCTGGAGGTGTAGCCCTGGGAACTCCCCTGCACCAGCACTGACCTTACATGTTTGAGGATCTTGGTTCATTCCCCAGGTTTGCAGAAAAAGAAAAAAATTAAACTTTATTCAAGGCCTATCTATCATTTCCCCCCCAATTTTTTGTTACTGTTTATTTCTGAGCCACATTCATTATGCTCAAGGCTTGATCCTGATTCTGTTCTCAGGGGCTACTCCTGACAGGCCTGGGGGGGACCATAAATGATGCCGGGGATTGAATCAGGATTGGCCACATGTCAGGCAAACACCTGAATCTCCGTACTGTCTCTCTAGCCCGTGTTTTTATTCTTTAATTTTGGGGTCTTGGGTCACCCTTGGTGGTGCTTAGGGGCTATGCTGGCTCTGTGCTCAGGTTTGAGCTCTGGCAGTGCTCAGGGGACTGTGTATGGCACCAGGGTTTCAAATCAGGGTTGACTGCACTACCTTCTGGTAAGGCCCATCTCTTGTGAAACTTAAAATCATAAAAAATTATTGTTGGGGGGCTGGAGAGATAGCACAGCGGGTAGGGCGTTTGCCTTGCACGCGGCCGACCCGGGTTCAAATCCCAGCATCCCATATGGTCCCCTGAGCACGGCCAGGGGTAATTCCTGAGTGCAGAGCCAGGAGTAACCACTGTGCATCGCCTGGTGTGACCCAAAAAGAAAAAAAAAAAATATTGTTGGGCAGAAGACTAGCATAGTGACTTGAATACCTGCCTTTCAAGGTCAGGAGTCAGATCCCCAGTGTCCTGTGCGTGTGGAATGCAGTCAAGATTTCCTTGAACCTGGCACCTCTGCTTTAGCTATCGTTTAGAGATTGCTGGTGCCATAAATGATTTCCTCCCGCCACAAAGCCAGATAAATGTAAGCACCACAAAAAGGTGCGAGAGACTGCGGATTGACTCAGGAAGTGATTATTTTGCCTATACGAGGCCTAGAATCAATTTCCTGGTATTGCAGGGTACCCTAAGCACTGAGCCAGAGTAGCACCTAAGCACCAGTGGGTGTGAACCCCAAATTTATTTTGCTCATTGTAAGGCCACACCCAGTGGTGCTCAGGGGTAACTCCTGATTCTGCACTCAGGAATCACCCCTGGCAAATTCAGGGAGCCGTATGGGATGCCAGGGATTGAACCAGGGTCAGTTGCATGTGAGGCAAATACCCTACCCCCCATACTATCATTTCTGTCCCCATGTTATACTATTTTATGCTATTTTTCTGGCCCAACCTATTTTATTATTTTTAAGTTAAGCAAAAGTTATTTATTATTTATATCATTATTTAAAATAGTTTTATTAATTCTTTATATAATATACATTTAAATTATTAATCTATGTCTGGTGGTACTCAGGGCTTACTCCTGGCTCTGTGTTCAGGGATCGCTCCTGACAGGACTCAGGAGACCATATGGGGTGCTGAGGATTGCACTTGCAAGCCACATGCAAAGCAAGAACACTACCCACTATACTATCCCTCTAGCCGAGTTTGTCCTACACCTTGGATGCAAGCGAAGGTGTCTTGTTAAGGGAAGTCAGAGGGAGAAGGGCAAATACTGGATGATGTCACTCATGTGTGGAATATAAAAGCAAATAAGGAGAATGGCCAATGGCCAATGAAAACAAACCCCTGAATTCTGACAATCTTAGGTTACCGTGTGGAGGAAGAGATCAGGGCGTGGGGAAGATTGGGATGGACAACACTAATACCTCTATAAACAGACAGAAAGTAGAGGGAGTGAGTCTCAGGCACTGAGCTGAGAGCAGCTCCCAAGCCCCTCTGGGCATGAACCCCCCAAACCAAAACCACCACAACAAAAAATACAAAGAGAGAAGCATGTTCTCAGCTTGGGATGTTTTTCATCACACAGGTGTCACCTGCTTGAACAGGGCGATTATAATAATTCTTTCCAGCCCCGATTCTGAGTCTATACCTCTGCAACTGCTGAGTCCCAGAATTGGCAAAGACACTGAGCAGGAGAATTGTGGCCCCACCCCCCCGCCTCCCAGTCTCAGGGAAACCCTCTCTCCACACATCCGCCAGGATCTCCTAAACATCACGGGTTCACGTGGTCCTTATGAATTTTTTTTTAAAGGGACAACATTTATTCCTTTTCCAAATGTTACAGTAAAACCAGGTGGAAGAGAAATGGTTTTAGCAGTTAGAAAAAAAAAAGTACAAATCGGAGTTTGGCCATTAAAAGTTATTTACAACAATGGGAGTGGGGGGCAGGGGAGGGGGTGGGGAGACAAGAAGTTGTTTCACATTACAGACCTCCCTCCACCCCAAAGCCTAATACTTGCTTACCAAAAGAGAGTTGACTTTCAAGCAGGAGGTTTGAACTTGAGTAAGTAAAGACATTTACAAAAACCCAGACAGGGGCAGTGTGCACCAGCCCAGGTGCCACGAGGCACAGCACAAGAGACTAAAAACGCAACAGGGGGAAAACTTGGACACTCAGGATTTGGGAGTGTAGGCACCCCACATCTGGCTCAGGGATTTGGGGAGTAAACAAAACCTACTTGGAAAAGAACCGGGGGAGAAAACCAGCAATTGCCTTCAGGGGCGGGACAGGGGGGCGGGAGGGCGAGGGGCCAGGAGCATTTCACGTCGCTAACCTAACTTGGGAAACTGCAAGGGACCACCTTCAACTGGCCTCAGGAGGAAGGCCAGATGGATGATGGGAGAATCCACAGGAGGGAGAGGAGGGGGAATGTGGCTGGGAGGGGGCAACAGCCCCTTCCTTTCTGGGCACAGGAAGGCAGCCAGGGCACCAGGTCCAGGCAGTGACCTCACAAGGACAGCACAGTTTTTGCAGCTCAGAGATCACCCGCCTGCCCCCACCCAGCTACTCATTCTGCTCGCTGGCTGGTGTGGGGCCACTCTCAGGCCCCAAGGGGAAGGACGACTTGCGGCCTGGGGCCCTGCCTCCTCCTCGGTGTCTCCGCCTGCCCCCTTGGCATGGGGTTCCTGGTACTCAGGGGTGGCAGCAGCCTTCCCCCCTTCTTGGGCAGAACCTTCCTCGCTGCAGGCACCGATCTCCCCCTGCTCCTGCTCCTCCTCGATGGGCGAGGAGGCCAAGGAATCACCCCCACCCTCCTTCCGATTTCTCTTGAAGGACAGGCGGCTCAATTTGAAAGGCTTCTTGAAAGAGAATTTCTTCTTCTTCTTAGGGGTCTCCTTGGGGGCGGCGTCGCCCTTGGCCTCGGCGCCCTGGCTAGCGGGTGCGGGCTCGATGGCATCACCAGTGGCCCCGGCTGTGTCCTTTGTTCCGTTCACGGGGGGCGACTCCCCTTCACCTTTGGGGGGATAAGTCTCCATTGCTTTTCACATGGCCATTCTCCTGTCCGTTGGCCTTCTCGGGCAGGCGCCTGCTGCCTCCTCGGCGGTCACGTCGCCCCAGAGAGCCTGCCCATGGTTGGGGGGTGGTCTGCAGGGGGCAGCCCGGAGCCGCCCTGGGCTCGCGCTGCAGGGGAGAGTCCCGGTCCTTATGAATTTTTTTTTTTTTTTGCTTTTTGGGTGCTGCCCAGCGATGCTCAGGGGTTACTCCTGGCTCTGCACTCAGGAATTAGTCCTGAATGTGCTTGGGGGGACCATATGGGATGCCGGAGATCGAACCTGGGTTGGCCACATGCAAGGCAAACACCCTACCCGCTGTGCTACAACTCCGGCCCCCCTTATGAATTTTTTTTTTTTTGCTTTTTGGGTCACACCCGGCGTTGCACAGGGGTTACTCCTGGCTCTGCACTCAGGAATTACCACTAGCGGTGCTCAGGGGAACCATATGGGATGCTGGGAATCGAACCCAGGTCGGTCGCATGCAAGGCAAACACCCTACCCGCTGTGCTATCGCTCCAGCCCCCCACTTATGAATTTTTTAAAGAAGTCTTAGGGTCTGGTTCTTCCACTGCTCTGTACTGCCAGGACCTACCCTTCTACCTTGCCCAGGAAGCTGCCACACAATCCATTATCTCAGGGGAACTTTTAGGAAAATTCAATATTGCAATTTTAAAGTCACCTTCTTGGCTGACTTCGAAGATGCAGAATGCAATTGTGGCCAAAGCAAAATCTTTCTCCTGCTCTCTCTAAACTTTCAAAATTCTCAACACAAAATCTAGACATTAACCCTCTCTCTGTTGCAGTGTTTCCCAACGTGGGTGACACAGTTCCCAGTGGAGTTGCTGGAACAATCCAGGGGAGCCCGTAGTAGCTGCAGGTGCGGATGAGGCCATTGTGTAATTTTATTTTATATTTCTTATTAATTAATTTATATTTTTTGCTTTTTGGGGATCACACCCGGCAATGCACAGGGGTTACTCCTGGCTCATGCACTCAGGAACTACTCCTAGCAGTGCTCAGGGGACCATATGGGATGCTGGAAATCGAACCTGGGTTGGCCATGTGCAAGGCAAGCGCCCTACGTGCTGTGCTATTACTCCAGCCCCGGTGTGTAATTTTATTTTTTTCTGGAAAGGTGGAGGTAGAATTAAGTTGGGAAACATCTGCTCTAGTGGATTCTGTTTGGAACAGGCAGGTAGATAGGAGGCCTCTGGCGATGAGTTTCCACTAGCAATAAAGCCAAGATATGATCCAAAGAAGTCACTATGTGCACAGCATGAAGCTGTGACCTTGAAGTCTGGATCCTCTTTGAGAGGCAGAAACTAAGTCTGGTGAGACTTAAACTGGCATCAGCAGAAGCAGAGGCACCGGACTAGAAGTGGTCAGCTTCCCTCAGGAGAGGACAACTTCAGCAGGAACAAAACACCTCCTATTAAGAACTTGGTTTTGTGGGGCTGGAGTGATAGTGCAACGGGTAGGATGTTTGCCTTGCATGTGGCCAACCCGGGTTCGATTCCCAGCATTCCATATGGTCCCCCGAGAACCACCAGAAGTAATTCCTTAGTGCAGAGCTGGGAGTAACCCCTATGCATCGCCAGGTATGAACCAAAAAAGCAAAAATAAGTAAATAAATAAATAAAAATAAAATAAAATAAAGAACTTGGTTTTGTGTTTTGGACCATAGCCAGTGGTTTTCAGAGACAACTCCCTGCTCTGTGCTTTAAATTCATTCCTGGTGGTGCTCAGGGGACCATGAATTGAACCCATGGCTCCTGGTGCTATGCAAGCTCTCAGCTTTAAAAGAAGACTTCCAGGGGCTGGAGCAATAGCACAGCAGGTAGGGCGTTTGCCTTGCACGTGGCCGACCCGGGTTCGATTCCCAGCATCCCATATGGTCCCCTGAGCACCGCCAGGAGTAATTCCTGAGTGCATGAGCCAGGAGTAACCCCTGTGCATTGCCGGGTGTGACCCAAAAACAAAAAAACAAAAAACAAACAAAAAAAAGAAGACTTCGAGAGGACACTCCCAAAAGCTTGAAGGCTTTTCGCCTTGACAACATCTCAGCAACAGCCTCTTCTCTGTATAGAATGCTCCAAACAGGAGTACTTGAGGGAAAAAAATCCTCTAAGATCAATTTTTCTGGAAAGATACCACAGGGGACTCCTATTTTTCATGCAGTTGAATTCTGTCCTCACACCTATGAGAACCTCTTGAGTCCCCACCAGGTGTGACTTCCTCCTCGAATCCCCCTAAAATGAAAACCAATTTTTTTTCTTTTTGGGTCATACCCGGCGATGCACAGCCAGGAGTAACCCCTGAGCATGGCCAGGAGTGGCCCCCCAAAAACAAACAAAAACCTATGAGAGCAAAATTGTTACAACTTAACAGAGAGGAGGGAAGGGGGGTGTAAATAGACTCCAAAAAATTAAAATACATCTTCTTTTCCTTTCCTGTCCACACTGCTTCTTCTTAGTTTTCTTTTCTGTTTTAAATCATCCTCAGCTGTGCTCAGGGGACTATTCCTGGCTCTCTGCTCCTCTGTTCCAGGGACCGAATGTGATGCCAGGGATTCGAACCAGGGTTGTCACATGCCTTAAACCTTGAACTTTCTCCTTGCCCCCTTTAGTGCTTCTTCTGAGAATGCAGGGAAGGTGGTTCTCTGGGATGAGTCAGCTTCTGACCTGCTCTTTCTCTACCCTTCACTTCCGGTCTCAACTGATGGACCCTCGGGGCAGCAGTGTTAGGCTGTTAGCACTGTTAGGCTCAGGGAACCACACGGAGTACCCCTGACTGAGGCTGTGTGCAAGGAAAATGCCCTCCCTGGCCTCTCACAGTTTCTTTTTATTTTACTATTTAAAAAAAATTATTTTGATTTTTGGGTCACACCCAGTAGTGCTCTGGGTGCACTCCTGGCACTGTGACTGGGGGTCATTTCCTGTGACGTAATGCTGCAATGAGTAGGTGACCACACGGTGCTGTGGCTAACCCTGGGCTTCCTGTCCACACGAGCCTGAGCTCCGTCCTTCGGGCTGCCCTTGCACCTGCTCTCCTTAACCGTTCTGACTGCAGTGCTGGTCTCACAGAGGTGCCGGCACGTCTAGTTTTGGTTGCGGTGCTCGTGGGGATGTGACACCCTTTACAACAGATGCTTTTACTCACCTGTCTGCCGTGGGGCTTCCGATTGGCAAATCCCAGATTGCAGAGCTGCCAGGAACAGACAGCAGATCTGGGGGATCACACTCACCCCACGCAGGCCGTGGGGGACTGATACTTGCACCCCACTGAGCTCGTTCCTGGGGCCCCATGGGGAAACTCTGGTTTTGAGAGGGCAGGTTGCAGACTGGTGGGTGCTAGAATGGTCAGCACAGTCCACGGTGGCCTTGAGGCTCGCTCTGATGTACATGTTGAGTCAGTCTAGGGTGGTTTCCTCACTGAGCTTCTGCCCTGTGCTTTCGAGGGAGGAAAGGGAACATGGTTTATGTTCTCCACAGCTCATGGCCAGAGCTTTAATTTGGAGTCCAACTCCTCTTTGTTGGTTTCCTTATTTTTTTGTGGGGTGGGGGGTATTTTTTTTTATTTTATAAAGTAGTTCACAATACTTGATTACTCTTAAATTCGAACACCAATCCCACCATCATTAGTCCTTCTCACCACCATATTTTGGATGTTTCCATCCTGAACCCCAGCCCCCACCACAAAGCAGAACTGAAATAATTTAATTTGTAATTGTCAGTTATCAAAAACCACTGAAAATGCTACAAAAAAGTTTCATTAGAGGAAAGAGTGTGAAGATTGTTTTATTTCACTCAGGGGCCATTAAACCCTTCTACAAGAGATCACTAACATGTGGAGCCTTGTGTGTGTGCCAGGACCCCCGGGAGCAGTGCCCCTGGGAACGCACGGAGGTACACAGTGCTGGGACTTTAACTCGAGGCCCAACTATCCCAAGGCGTTCGAGCAGACACTTTTGCTTTTGCCTTGGAGCCACACCCAGTGGTGCTCAGGGCCTGCTCCTGGCTCTCTGTTCACAGGTCACTCCTGGCAGCGCTCAGGGGACCCTATGCAGTGTTGCGGATTGAACTGAGGTCGGCCACGTGCAAAGCAAGCACCTTAGCCCTCAGACCATCTCTCTAAAGGCAGGTACTTCTGCCCTTGGGTTATTTCCCAGCCTCACAGTCCTGCTTTAAGCTCCTTTGGACTGATCTAGAGGGGACCAGGACACAGCAAAATTTATTGACCACACAGGCACCAATCTGTCTGCAACAAGCCTGTCTAAAAATAGGTTCCCTGGGGAGAGGGGTGGGGGGAGGAGGTACCTCCAGGGGCTGGAGAACGTGCTTTGCAGGAAACCCTGATTGATCCCCAGCTCCAGATGGCCCCCTAAGTCCTACCTTGAACTGACCCCAAGCACAGAACTGGGGGTAGTCTGTGAATACCACAAGCTGTGGCCCTAAAGCAAAAACCAAAACAGCAACCGGGGAATGTAGTTCATTTGCCTTGCTGTGTCTCTCCTTTCAAACCCCAGCACTGCAAAAACAAAGAAACTAACCCAAACCACAGGGGTAGGAGGTTGCCTTGCACACAGCTGATGCTGATGGCACCGCCTATGGTCTCCTGAAGCCACCAGGAGCGAGCCCTGAGCTCAGAGCTAGAAGTAAGCCCTGAGCACTGCCAGGTGTGTCCCCCCCCCACAACAAAACAAAAACCGAAACAAAAGAAAGTAGCAGTTTTGTTTTGTTTTTGTGCCAGAGTTGATGCAGATGCACTGAAGTGGTGACAGTGGATCACTGTTTGTTTTTGAATTCCCAGGTTCTTCAATATTGTCAGGAGTGAAAGTACTGAGGGCTGGAGCGGTAGCACAGCGGGTAGGGCATTTGCCTTGCACGAGGCCGACCTGGGTTCGATTCCCAGCATCCCATATGGTCCCCTGAGCACCGCCAGGGGTGGTTCCTGAGTGCAGAGCCAGGAGTGACCCCTGTGCATCACCAGGTGTGACCCAAAAAGCAAAGAAAAAAAGAATGAAAGTACTGAGTAATAAAGATGCCAGACTCAGAGTTAGAAAGTAGAAAAGTTTGTTGGAAAGTAGAAGAGAAAGGAAAAGGAGCTCCCCGTGTGCGTTGGAATGAGCAGAGGACTTGGTTCATATGGCTCTTTTTGTGGAGTTTTTGTAGTTGTTTTTTTTTTTCCCGTAAAGAAGCAGAGAATGCAGGGAAGTTAAATGTAAGGTTTTTTGAGTGTAGGCCCTCTTAGTGAAAATTGAGCCCTTTGCATTTCTCATCAATAGACAAGAATGGTACTGAGAATGCAAGGATCCAACAGATCCTTGTCTGGCTCTTTGCCTCCAGGTGAGCCTAAACTCTGGGGCAGAATTTTATGATGGACAATTGTTAACTCCCCGTTTATCAGAAGGAGCCCAGGAATTCGCAGGAAGTCAAAAATGTAGGCGATGCACAGGGGTTACTCCTGGCTCATGCACTCAGGAATTACTCCTGGTGGTGCTCAGGGGACCGTATGGAATGCTGGGAATCGAAGCTGGGTCGGCCATGTGCAAGGCAAATGCCCTACCCGCTCCTGGCAGGCTGGGGAGCACATGGGCTGCTGGGGCTGGAGGTCGGCCGCGTGCGAGGCAAGTGCCCTGCCTGCTGCTCTATCACTCTGGCCCCAGTTCCTCTAGGTTTTGGGGCCACACTCAGTGTTGTTGAGGGGCTGTTCCTGGCTCAGCACTTAGGGGTGCTCCAGTGTGGTGCAGGGATCAAACCTGGGGCTCCTACTTACAAAGTGTGGGTTATAGTCCACTGGTCTCTGCCACTCTGTCACTGTCACTGTCACTGTCATCCCGTTGCTCATTGATTTGTTCGAGCGGGCACCAGTAATGTCTCTCATTGTGGGACTTATTGTTACTGTCTTTGGCACATCCAATACACCACGTGTAGCTTGCCAGGCTCTGCCGTGCGGGCTTGGTACTCTTGGTAGCTTGCCGGGCTCTCCGAGAGGGGTGGAGGAATTGAACCCGGGTTGGCTGCGTGCAAGGCAAACGCCCTACTGCTATGCTATCGCTCTGCCACCCTACTGCTCATTTTATCTTCTTTTTTGATTTTTGGGTCACAGTTGTGCTCAGGGGTCACTCCTAGCTCTGGCTCAGTGATCACTCCTGGCAGGGCTTAGGGAACCATATAGGATGTAGGGATAAGACCCAGGTCAGCCACGTGCAAGCCAAGTGCTGTATCTGCTGTACTATTACTCTGGCCCCTTACTGCTAATCTTAAAATGGTTCCACCAGATGGAGAGGTATATTGGACTAAGGTGCTTACCTGCATGCAACTGACTCCAGTACAATCCCCAACCCTGCATATGAGCCTCCAAGTCTGCCAGGAGTGACCCGCTGGACAGAGAGCCAGGATCAAACTTGGGTGTACCCTTTAAAAACAAACCAAAAAATCAAATTAAATTAGAAAATAAAATTATTGGGGCCGGAGCGATAGCACAGCGGGTAGGGCGTTTGCCTTGCATGCGGCTGACCCGGGTTCGATCCCCGGCATCCCATATGGTCCCCCAAGCACTGCCAGGAGCAATTCCTGAGTGCAAAGCCAGGAGTAACCCCTGAGCATCGCTGGGTGTGACCCAAAAAGCAAAATA
Source organism: Sorex araneus (assembly GCF_027595985.1). Lineage (NCBI taxonomy): Eukaryota > Metazoa > Chordata > Mammalia > Eulipotyphla > Soricidae > Sorex > Sorex araneus. Next base: position 31,241,924 of record NC_073303.1, on the reverse strand, counting down.
AATAAATAAATAAAAATTAGAAAATAAAATTATTTTTCTAGGGGCTGGAGCCAGAGCAGAGCGGGTAAGGAGTTTGCCTTGCACGCGGCCGACCCGGGTTCGATTCCCAGCATCCCATATGGTCCCCTGAGCACCGCCAGAAGCAATTCCTGAGTGCAGAGCCAGGAGTAACTCCGGTGCATCGCCAGGTGTGACCCAAAAAGAAAAAAAATTATTTTTCTAGTAGCATTGTTGGGCTGGAGTGATAGCACAGCAGTAGGGCGTTTGCCTTGCACGCAGCCAACCCGGGTTCAAGTCCTCCGTCCCTCTCGGAGAGCCCGGCAAGCTACCGAGAGTATCTCACCCACACGGTAGAGCCTGGCAAACTACCCGTGGTGTATTCAATATGCCAAAAACAGTAACAAACAAGTCTCAAAATGGAGTCGTTACCGGTGCCCACATGAGCAAATCGATGAGCAACGGATGACAGTGACAGTGACAGTGACAGTGACAGTAGCATTGTTGGACACGGAGTGAGGCAGGAGCAACTCCATCATGCCTGGTTCTTGCTTCACGTTTTATTTTACTTAAACCTTTTTGTTTTTCTTAAAACTCCACTTCTCCCCCCTGGCCATCTGCAAGGGCAGGACAACTGGGCTGAAAACTCACGTTGGCAAATAGTTTCATATCCGCTATTCACTGTCTATAGAAGCCACCCAGACACAAGCAGGGTGAGTAGCTGCCAGAATGTTCTGAAAACATGTCTAGATCACCTATCTGTAAGTGCTTGTTTGTACTATTTGAAAGTCTGTTTTCTTCTGAATTCTGAAACTTGCATTTTCACTTATGTTTTTGTTAACATTCATAAGTGCAGGCTATGATGTAAGCACGGACTATGAAATTTGTGGCTTTTAATGTTAAACACTGAATTGTATAATTTCTTCTATGTATTTCGTGGCTTCAGGGCTTATATTTAACACTTTAATTCATTTTTGTTAAATCCATTTTGTGTGTAGTATCAAAGAGTGTCACATCACATCCCTTTGTAAGAAGTTGTTTACTTGAAAATATTTTCCTTTCTCCAACAACAACAACAACAACAACAACAAAATATTGAGGCTTTTCCCTTGTTTGTGGTCTTGCTTGGGTCTTCGTGCCTAGAAGCTTGACCCCAGCTAGCTGGCTTAATAAACTCCGCTTGTGTGTTGCATTACTGGCTGAACTCTTTGCATGGGTTAGGAGAGGGGGAAATTATCGACACCGGACCCTAACAGCATCATAGTGGGCAGGACTCTTGCCTTGCATGTGGCCAACCAGGGTTTGATCCCCAGGCCCCTATGACCAAGCCCTGCCCCCTATGATCCAGCCCTGCCTGAAGTGATCCCTGAGTGTAGAGCCAGGAGTCAATTCTGAGCACTGCTGGCTGTGGCCTCCCAAGAATGAGAGCTCTTTTATTGTGAGATCCTGGGTTTGATCCCTGGCACTCCAAATTAATGAAATAAAAATAAAAACGATGGGGCTGGAGAGATAGTCCAGTACGTAGGGCATTTGCCTTGCATGCGGCCGACCTGGGTTCAATCCCCAGAATCCCATATAATCCCTGAGCACCACCAGGAGTAATTCCTAACTGCAGAACCAGGAGTAACCCCTGAGCATTTCTGGGTGTGACCTGAAAGAGCCCCCACCCCCCAAAATTTAAATGAAACCCATTGGTATAATGTAATGTTAGAAAGGAATTCTGGGGCTGGGACAATAGTATAGCACCCGTGACCTGGGTTTGATCCCTGGCATCCCCATCTGTTCTCCTTGTTTGTTTGTTTGTTTGTTTGTTTGTTTTTTAGGCCACAGGGGCTACTCCTGACTGCACTCAGGAATCACTCTGATGGTGCTCTGTGGACCATATGGGATGCCGGGAATCCAACCGTGGTCCGCTGAATGCAGGACAAGAGCCTTACCGGGTGTACTATCACTCCAGCCCTGGTACCCTGTTATTGGTGTGACCCCCAAACCCAAAATATTTAAAAAGAAATTCTGTCTAGAATAACAGGAAAGGTCATACTTATCTTTTCATTGTGCATTATAGCATCCCAACCCCCTTTTTAAAAAATTTTATTTTCAAAGAGTTGTTCATAGTAATTGATTACATTCGATACTTCACCACCAATCCCACCATCATTACACCTTCCCACCACCATTATTTTGAGTTTTCCCACCACCACCCACGCTTGCCCCAAAGGCAAATGATAAATTATTTCTTTTGTATTGCTTGTTATGAGTAATAACATCCAAAAAAGGTTTCCTGAGAGAAAAGTGTGTGAAAATTGTTGTATCTCATCTTGGAACCATTAAGCCTCTGTATTAGGGATTATTAACATGTTGTTAGCGTTTGAGTCTTGTGTACATATATATATATATATATATATATAAAATCAAGATTGGTTGTCTTCTACCTTACACCCCATCAAATGTGGTTTGCTACTCTGCCCCCCTTTTTCCGGGTCGATAATTATTTCAGTTTTTGTCTTAGATCTTTATCTCTCATCTTTCTCCTTTCCCGACCCTCCCATGTGTTTTTGCAAATGAGGTAACAGTGGTTTTTGCAACACTAAAAATTTTCAGAGCACAGCATCACAACTCAGCACACACACACACACACACACACACACACACACGTGTGCGCACATACAAACCATACCACCACCACCAATGGTCTAGTCACCTCCCTGGGTTTCAGTGTTCACTGCTATGGTGGTTTCCAGTGTTTAAGCAGGTAAGACAGGGGCTGGAGCGATAGCACAGTGGGTAGGGCGTTTGCCTTGCATTCGACCAACCCAGGTTCGATTCCCAGCATCCCATATGGTCCCCTGAGCACCACCAGGAGTGATTCCAGACTGCTAGAGCCAGGAGTCAGCCCTGAGCATCGCCAGGTGTGACCCAAAAAGCCAAAAAAAAAAAAAAACACTAAGCAGGTAAGACGGAGAGGGCCGGGAGCTAGTTCCATCCAGAGCCAAGGGCTCCAAACAGAATGTGGCTGCTGATCTGCAGCATAAACCAAGCAGTGACTTTCTCTTTTGTTTGTTTTTGTTCTTGTTTTGGGGCCACACCTGGTGATGCCCAGAGGTTACTTCTGGCTCTGCACTCAGGGATCACTTTGGCATCCCATATGGTCTCCCAGGTGTAAGATAAGCTCCCTACCTGCTGTCCTATCACTCTGGCCCATAGCTTTTGGAGTGGTTTTTCACTTCTGGAGGGGATGGGGTAGGTAATTCCCAGAGGTTCAGGGGCTACTCCTGGCTCTGTACTCAGCAGTAACTCCCAAAAGTTCGGGGGGGGGGCGGTTTGTGGTGGGCCACTTGCGAAGTCAAGCAGGTGCCTTAACCCCTGTATTATCTCTCCAGCCACTACGCTATAAGTTTAAAAAACAATGTTGTCTCATTTGTACAAATAAGGTCAAACCTTTCCCTTTCAGTTTCCTATTACTCCTTTTAAGTTGGTTATTAAAAAAAAAAAAAAGTCAACCGGGGCCAGGAGATAGTGCAACGTGAGTACAACATGGGTTAGTACAACATGATTCCTGGACCATGAGGTCCTTCTCCACACCACCCCCTCTCCACAGCACCGCCCCCCCATATCTGTCCTTGTCCCCCTCAAGTGTGGCTCTGGAGGCCCCAAGCACGCAGGGTGGCCTGGGCCAGGCCCACCAGCCTCACATCCCTGGCACTGAATTGACACACTATTGGCCTAAAATCACAGGTCGGGCCTCTGGACCTCTGGAGTAGAGCTTGAGAGTTCCTTCACAAGTAAAGGAAAAGAGAAGAAAAGGAGCTAAAGAGAGGCAAGTCTTTTGTACTCCTTTTCTAGTGTTCTAACTCAACTGTTCCCCAGAATCCTGGATAGTTGAATAGACTGGACCTCTCACCTGAGCTTCTGGTTCTGTAGGGCTGGGAATCCCCACAAGGCGAGCAGTGAGGTCAAGCCTTTCTAACTGGTTCCCAGGGAGTGTTGGCGCCCTTTTGGGTCCCGCTCAGCAGCTTCCTCACCTGGACTTGTCTTTCCTCCTCTCCTGTGAAGCACATGTCAAGTATCTTCTTTGCTTTGCTTTGCTTTGCTTTCCCTCCCTCCCTCCCTCCCTCCCTCCCTCCCTTTTCCCACATCTACTGTGTTCAGGACTTACTTCTGGCTCTGTGCTCAGGGATCACTCGTTTTTTTTCTTTTTGGATTATACCCAGTGATGCTCAGGGGTTCCTCCTGGCTCTACACTCAGGAATCACTCCTGGCAGTGCTTGGGGGACCATATAGGATGCTAGGGATGAAATCCAGGTTGGCCCTTTGCAAGGCAAACTCCCTCCCCGCTGTGCTATCGCTCCAGCCCCAAATTCATCCTATTAAGGCATCCTATTAAGGCATTTCTCTTCTACGATCTTTTCCTAAGGGCTGGGAGATAACTCAATGGGTAAAGCATTTGCTTAGCACGTGTAGGACCCTTAGTTGACTCTCTGCTACTATATGCAACCCCGACCCCATGACAGCACCTCTGGGTTTGATCCTGGTGGTCCCAGAACAATGGTAGGTGGGACCCTGATCAAGGATTTTTTTTTCTGGTCTGGAAATGTAGCTCATCAGTATAGAACTTGCTTTGCTTATGTGAAGTCCTGGCTTTGATCGCCAGAACCAGAGAAAAAGTTTTCCTTCAGTATTTTGAAATCTATTCATTCTTCCTAACTCAGACAAGATGTCCAAACGCTTCCTTTGAGAAAGAACCCCTCACCTCATTAGACTTTCATGTACTTCCTATTAAGAAATGCAAGAACAAACCTAGTCCTATACTAAGTTCCTCCCTGGCTGGAGAGTTCCTTTTCCTTTCCCTTTTACTTTGCAGTAAACCTTTTTTTTTTTTCTTTTTGGGTCACACCTGGCAATGCACAGGGGTTACTCCTGGCTCTGCACTCAGGAATTACCCCCTAGCAGTGCTCAGGGGACCATATGGGATGCTGGAAATCGAACCCGGGTTGGCTGCGTGCAAGGCAAATGCCCTACCCGCTGTGCTATTGCTCCAGCCCATAAACCTTTCTTTTTAAAAAAAAAAATCGCAAAGTTGGGGCCAGAGCAATAGTACAGTGCAATGGGCCAGGCACTTGCCTTATGCGAGGCTGACTCAGGTGCTATCGCCACCATCCCATATGGTCCACTAAGCCCTACCAGGAGTAGTTCCTGAGTGCAGAGCCAGGAGTAAGTCCTGAGCATGGCCAGGTTTGGACCCAAAACAAAAAAATTGAAAAAAACAAAAAAACAAAAAACCCAAAAGACAAAGTCTTTTGGACCTGAGGAGTTGGTCAGCAGCTTTCGTGCATGCTTTGCTCACTTGGACCTACCAGCTCCTGGAGAGGGGGTCCTTTCTTGAAAATCTTCTCTCTTTCTTTAAAATGTTTTTTGGACCACACTTGGAAATGCTCAGGATTTACTCCTGGCTCTGCACTCAGGAATTACTCCTGGAGGTACTTGGGGGATGAACTGGGATGCCAAGGATTGAGTCCGGGTCAGCTGTGTGCAAGGCACATGCCCTACTCACCGTACTGTCACTCGGGCCTGAGAATTTTGTCTTTTGCTCAAGGTTCTTTGCTCTGAAGAGGAAAGATGGGGCTAGAGAGATCGCTCAGGGCCTGGAACGAAGCTTTGCAGGAGAGAGGCCCAGGTTCACGCCCCAGATTCAGCGCATTCCCCTGAGCAGTGCAACCGCCGTGAACAGAGCTAGGATTAATCCATCCCCCCACCGCGCTGCTGGGTGTGGAATACCCAGTATCACAGAAAGAGAAAGTAACACAGTCACTTTCTCACAAGCTTGTATGGGTCTATTTTACCAGACAGTGGTTGACAGGCCAGGCAGTGTCATTTCCACCTTCCTCCAAAGATAAGTAACATTGCCAGTAAGATTTTGTCAGGTGTGTAATTTTTTAAAATAGGGGTTTCGGGCTGGAGTGACAGGGGGTAGGGCATTTGCCTTGCACGTGGTGGACCCAAGTTCAATTCCCAGCATCCCATATGGTTTCCTGAGCACCGCCAGGAGTAATTTCTGAGTGCAGAGCCAGAAGTAACCTCTGTGCATCACCAGGTGTGACCCAAAAAGCAATAACAACAACAACAATAATAATAAAATTAAAATAGGGGGGGCTGGAGAGATAGCACAGTGGGTAGGGCGTTTGCCTTGCACGCGGCCGACCCGGGTTCAAATCCCAGCATCCCATATGGTCCCCTGAGCACAGCCAGGGGTAATTCCTGAGTGCAGAGCCAGGAGTAACCCCTGCGCATCGCCAGGTGTGACCCAAAAAGCCAAAAAAAAAAAAAAATTAAAATAGGGGTTGCTCCTGGCTCTGCTTGGCCTGAAGGTTCTAGATGCTCAGTCCCCGTGTTGTGTTCCTTGGGCCTAACACTACTACGGGGTAGGGTTACAGGCACCAAGGCATAAAGCCGGGGTGCTGGGGTGGGGCGTGGAGTGCTGGGACTGATCTCAGAGCCACACACATGCTAGATATGTGCTTTGCCTGGGCTGTCTCCCCGGCCCCCTAGGTGAGGTATTTCCAGTAGTATGAGACAGCAGACATTGAATCTGCTGAGGGACCCTTCCCTGAGTCATTCAGTCGTTCCCAGGACTGAGGGGACTAGTTTAGGACCACCCCAGAGAATACCAAATTGCCCCAATCCTTTCTATTTGCACATAGTTAGTGCTTACTCACCTATGCACTGAATTCTCTCTAGAGTACTCGCAACCACTGTAGACCTGAGTGCACGGTTAATAATCTCCCACCCACAATTGGTTAAGTCTGAAGATTTAGAACAAAGAGTTCCTGGGGGCTGGAGAAAGAGTACACCAGTGGGGACTGTGCCTTGCATGCAGCTGAAGCCCGCATCCCATGTGATTCCCCCGAGCACATTCATGCACCACCAGGAGTAATTTCTGAGTGTAGAGCCGGAAGCTGGCCCTGAGCATCTCCAGGTATAAAACAAAAAGAAACAAATCCAAACAGAACCAAGAGATCCCGGGGATCTCGAGGGCTGACGGTGTGTTCATGCTCCGAGTTATTAAGTAGACCCACAGCCCCACCAGCTCTGCTGTCAGAGGTGCTCCCTCCCTGGACTCCTCCTGCAGGCTAGAAAATTCTGCCTCTGTCTCCTATGTGGCAACGATGTGGTTTACTGGCCAAGGCCAATTTTGCAGAAGTTTACTTGAAGAATTGGCAATTAAACGGAAGAAACGAAGCATCTATCCTGCCTTTGTCAAACAAACTGTGCTTCAGGATGATTGAACAGTGTTGATGAGAGAAAGCAAACTGACAGATCCAGTGAACAGAAATTCTATAGGACAAGTTAATGCATTTATGTTTAGAGGGTAAAACATACACACATACACACACACACACACACACATACACACATGAAAGGCAAAAGAGGAGAGGAAGTGGATATTAGAGTAAAACAGCAAAAAAATAAATAAAAGTGAAATGCAATTGGATGTTGATTTAACAATCTAAAAATAAGACACTTGTGAAATTTCTTGTAGTTTTTGGACCACATCTGGCAGTGCTCAGGGGTTATTCCTGGCTCTGCACTCAGGAATTATTCCTGGCAGTGCTCCAGGGGCCATATGGGATGTTTAGAATTAAAACCAGGTCAGCTGTGTGCAAGGCAAGCCCCTTAGCCACTATACAATCTCTCTGGCCCCCATTTGTGAAACATTTGTTAGTCATTTGAACATCAACTAGGTGCTAAGTATGTGCTTCACCTAAACTGTCTCCTTGGCCCCTCAGGTGAGGTGATCATCTCATCTAGACATCATATTTTTTGTTTTGTTTTGGGTCAGATCCATTGAATTATGGTTAATGTCTTGGGTGTGGAATGGCATTATGGTTATGGAGCATCAAAGATGTATGCATAGAGACGGGATACTTAAGGCTGGTTGGGGTGGGGTGGTTGGCACTGGACAGAGAGTATAGGGATTAAACCAGTTCAATGACCAATACCAGGAGTAGCTCCTGAGCACCACTGGTGTGGCCCAATAACAAATAATAATAATAAACGAAAACATCTGTAATGGGCTGGGGGTGGGTAGCTCAGAGGATTGTGGACAAAATAAACATATAAACCAATAAAGTATCAAAATATTGGTGAAAATATAATAAAATTACGCCATATCTTTACACATACTAGAACTAGGCCCATTTATTTTCATCAAGTGGAATGAATTACCGTTTTTTAAAAAAATAATTTCTTTTTTGGCTTTTTGGCCACACCTGACAGTGCTAAGAGCTTACTCCTGGTTCTGTGCTCAGGGATCACTCCTGAAGAGGCTCTGGGGACCATACTGGGTACCAGAGATCAAATCCAAATCAACCACATGCCAGGCACCCTATTGCTATTCTACTGCGCTGACCCCAAATTACTTTTTGTTTTTTGGGGACACTCTCAGCAGTGCTTGGGGGAACCAGGTGGTGCCAGGGATCAAGCATGGACTCCGATCTTTTGAATCCTCTTTGTGACCCTCTCTTTTCTCTATTTATTTATTTATTTATTTTTGGGCCACATCTGTTGAGTGCTTGAAGTTGACCCCTGGTTCTGCTTGGGGATAACTGGCAGTGCTCATGGGACCATATGCGATGTCGGGGATGAAACCAGGCCTGCAAAACAAGGCCTGCATTATCTCTCTAGCTCACTTTTTTTTTTCCCTTCCTAGGAGCCACTGGCTGAGTCAGGGGGCGATGTACTGGGGATGAAACCAAGGATCTCGCACCTGCCAGGCTCTCGGGTTTGAACTAACACCCCATTCTACCCTAACCCTTGTTAGAGAAGCAGTAAAACCTATCTAAAGTCCTGAAGTATGTGGTTTATCCCACAATCTAACATTCTGATCATGTCATCTAGACATAGTATTTTCTATTTTTGTCACACCTGGTGTGCTCAGGGGTTATTCCTGGCTCTGCACTCAGGAATTACTCCTGGCGGTGCTCAGGGGACTATAGGGGATGCTGGAGATCAAACCCGGGTTGGCCGGCCACGTGCAAGGCAAGCACCCTACCCACTGTGCTATCTCTCTGGCCCCTAGCAGCATATTTTCTTTGCAGAGGGAATTAAGATCTTACATTCCCCTGAGGCTGCAGAGCTTGCGTGCAGAGAGCCAGGAGTAACCCGTGTGTTGCATTGCCCGGGGGTGGGGAAATGAAAGATGTATTTTTTGTTTGTTTGTTTTGGGGTCATACCCGATGATGTTCAGAAGTTACTCCTGGCTCTGCATTCAGGAATTATTCCTGGCAGTGCTTGGGGTCCATATGGAATGCCAGGGTTGGCCATGTATAATATATAAACAGGCAAGGGCCGAAGCGATAGTACAGTGGGTAGGGCATTTGCCTTGCATGCGGCTGACCTGGGCTCCATCTCCGGCATCCCATATGGTCCCCTGAGAACTGTCAGGAGTAATTCGTGAGTGCAGAGCCAGGAGTAAACCCTGAGCATCTCTGGGTGTGACCCTAAAAGACAAAAAAAATTAAAATTAAAAAAAAATACAGGCAATAAACATACCAGCATCCTCCTCAAATTCACTCCAAATCTTTCAAGTATATATGAGGCATAAAGATGTGCACAGACAGAACCAGACACTCTACAAATGCTCACTCTCCTTCATTAAAAACATTAAGTTACAAAATCTTGATTTATAAATAGTCAGATCAGATGGCGCATGTAGTCTCTTACCCTGGAACCCCAGCCTACGACTTTCACCAGACCTCTCTGGGTTGGTATCTGAGCCCCAAGAGCAGCTCAGCCTTCCCCAGTTCCCTGAGTTCACATTTACTCCATCATCCTCCAGTCCCACTAGCCCTGCCCAAAGACCAATCACTGTCCTGGGAGTGGAGGTGAGGGTGACGGAGGGGCCCGGGTGCCAGACCCAGCCCAGTGCGGGGAGCACTTCCAGGTAAGGGCAGCACCTCCTGCGTGGGTGGTGGAAGCTGGACTTTTCATCCCACGAGTCCTAAAGAAGTGATGTCCCTGCCCACGAGATGTTGGCTTTGCAAAAAGCCTGAGCCTACACGAAGGTGGACTGGTTCCCCTCTAATGCATCTTAGACCCATGGCAGGCACCGCTTCCGGCCGCTGGCCCCTCAGAGGGTCCCATAGACGCTGACTTTGGCCAGGGAGATGCTCTCTGTGTAGTGGTTCCGGCCTTTCTCATACAGGACGTAGAGCTGGGGGGCCCGGTTCTCCCCGGCCAGGCGGCCTTCCAGGGCGGCCAGTGAGGAGTAGCCGCTGGGCCCCGGCCAGAGCTGCACGGTCTCTTTCCGCCACGAGGTGCCGTTGCTGAAGCTCCAGCGCAGGGTCAGGTTCACTCCTGGGGAGAGCAACACGTCAGGCAAGGGGCCGGCAGGAGCGATAGCACAGCGGGTAGGGCGTTTGCCCTGCACGCAGCCGACCCTGGTTCGATTCCCAGCATCCCATATGGTCCCCTGAGCACCGCCAGGAGTAACTCCTGAGTGCAGAGCCAGGAGTAACCCCTGTGCATCACTGGGTGTGACACCCCCTCAAAAAAAAAAAGAAAAAAAAAAGAGCCAGGCAAGGGGGGCTCTGTGCAGGCCTAGATGACTGGGGCGCCCCCCGCCCGCCCGCCTGCCCCGCCGGGCCCCCCACCTGCCCAGACTCACTGAACTCTGTATGGGCGGGGTTAGAGAAGAAGATAATGCCAGAGCTGGTGGCCACAGCTCCCGCGGCCACCACAGGGTCTATGAGCTCAGTGTCAAAGGTCACGTCACGCATCTTCAGTGTGTCACAGGCATCGTAACTGCGGAGGACGATTCGGCAGTGGCAGTGGTAGTTGTTCTGGTTCCGGGCATTAATGACGACGGAGCCATCGGGGAGTTCATAGGGCTGAGGAGAGAGGACAGGGTCTCAGGAAGATCCAGGGCAGGGGCAGGTCAGGTGGGTGATGAGGACGCGTGGATTCCTGACCTGACACTCATCAGGGTTGAAATCAAAATTGCGCTTGGGCTGGCCGTAGGGGATGCCATTGATCCCAGTCCCATAATGCCATGAGGCGCCGTGGTCATCGCTGAGGAGGCAGAAGACCCCATCCTGCTCCAGTGTCCTGTGGCCACACACAATGAGCCGACCCTTCCTCGGCTCCCGCTGTTTCTGTGGGGAAGAAAGCTGGGGTGACCAGGGGGCTCAGAGGAGGGGCAGGGAAGCCATGCCTCCAGGTGACGACCACGTCTGCTTCCCTTCAGCTCTGGCCTTGCTCCCTGAGATCCTGAAGTTTCCTCAAACACCCAGTGACTGACTTAAGAAGCTCTTTCTTGGGGCTGGAGCAATAGCACAGCGGGTAGGGCGTTTGCCTTGCACGCGGCCGACCCGGGTTCGATTCCCAGCATCCCATATGGTTCCCTGAGCACCGCCAGGAGTGATTCCTGAGTGCAGAGCCAGGAGTAACCCCTGAGCATCACTGGGTGTGACCCAAAAAGCAAAAAAAAAAAAAAAAAAAAAAAAAAGAAGCTCTTTTTCAGGGCCAGAAAGATAGCACAGCAGGTAGAACGCTTGCCTGGCACATGGCCCACCTGGGTTCAATCCCTGGTACCCCCAGATGGTCCGCCAAACTCCACGATGAGTGATTTCTGAGCAGAGTGCCAGGAATAAGTCCCGGGCACCACTGGGTGTGGCCCATGAACCAAAAGAGAAGCTCTTTCAGAATAGGCTTCTGTGGGACGGGTCATCCTCTGGACTAGAGAGCCCAGACGCAGGGGTGTATGGGAGCATAAGCCCAACTTGTGCTCATCCAGGCTCATGTCTGCTCAAAAGGAGGAGTACCCGCCTCTGGCTTGCACTGGCCCCAGGAGAAGTCCTACTGCCAATCCCCAACTGGGAAGCCCTTGAGAAAGTTCCAGTCTTCTGTAGCTGCCTCTCAGGACACCCCTCTCTTCCAAGGCACCCTGTCTAAGATAGAAAACCTGACCTCACGGGACCTGCTCCTTCTTACGGGCTTCACGTGGGGCATCTCCCATCCTCTCCATAAAACAGACAGAGACCTGAATGCCAGAGCCGGGTCCGGGGGCAAACATCTCCGTTCCGATATCCAGGGAGAGGTTCCGGGGTGGGCTCCAGGACAGGCCATCATCCTTGCTCCACACCAGCATGGTGGAGGACACCTGGCAGCCAGTCTTGTGAGCACAGAGGGAGTAGAAGAGGAAGACCACTCCCGTCTCATCATCGCTCACCACTGCCCCTAGGTTCAGCCCATCAGGGGTCTCCCCATCGTCTACAATGAAGGCTGTAGGAGACCAAGTGCTGCCTGGAGGAAAAGGGGAAGAATGTCGGCTGAGCCCTCTTAAAGGCGCCCCTTCCGCCACACCCGGTAGCCTTCCCCCCCCAGTGAGGGCCTGAGGCCTCAGGGTGGCCCCAGGACCTGTCCCTCGCTATCTCTTGATCTCTATGGACTTTGTCTTTGCTCATTCCAACCAGTCACACAGGCTGGCTTTTGCTCAAAGACCTCCCCTCCCCTCATCACCACCCCCCCTACCCCATTTGCAAGGGTGGGGTGTGGGACAGCAGTGGGATAGAGCAGGTGCTCAATAAACATTAGCATAATCTTTAAGGTGATCCCAGTTTCCTTCACTACCTTGGAATGCCTGCCCCTTCTCAGCAAGGCCCCAGGTTCCCAAGCCTCTAAGTTCCCCCCCCCCACCCTTTATCCCCCTCCCCCACCCACCCAGGTCAGGCTCTGCACCCAACCTAGCCTGGTTCTTGCCACCCAGACTTCTCTATACCCTGGTCCACGGATCTCCGCAGAGCGATGAACTTGGCTCCCTCGTCTGACGAAGACATTTTTCTGGCCTCAGCAAAGGCCAGGAGAGTGCCTCGCGGGGTGACTGCGATGAGCGGGATGCGGAAGGTGTCCACAGACCCGATCTGCCTCCCACTCACCCACAGCAGCTGCTCCATGGTCACCAGCGGCCGCACCTGGGACGGGAGGAGACGGACGACACGGAAACACTTGGTCCGGGATCTCAGAACCCAGGGACAGAGGCTGGTCCGCAAGTGTCCCCGGGAGACAGGGGGTGGGGATCACCAGCGGGGACCGGGGTTCCAGAACAGCGGAGGGGAGGCAGAGACGTGTTCGGAGCGAAGTTGGGGTCCCGGAGCAGGGGAGAGGCTGTAGGGGGACAAGGAGCCTGGGGAAAGGGGGCTTCCTTTCACAAGGGGAAGGAGCTGGAGAGAGGAGGCTGAGGGAGGGAGGGTAGGGACCGGGGAAAAAAAGAAGGGATGGGAGGGAATCGGGGCTGGGAGGCGGAGTCCAGCGGAGGAGAGGGGCGTCGGCAGCCCTTATCTTGGGGGACCAGGGGTTATGCCATGGGGGACTCACCAGACTGAAATCATTCTCCGCTGTAGCTCCGAATCCCGCCAGAGACAACAGGAGGAGGATGGTCGTGGCAAATACCCTACAGAGGCCCCAAAACCCCAGAAGATGCGGTGCCCCGGGTCTGCTCGGGGGCACTGTGGCGGTTCGGCCCGCTGTCATTGCTCCCTTGCTGTGGCCGCGACCACGACCCCCCTGGCTTGGACCAGGTTTGGAGTCGGTCAGCTGACCCTAGCCCTTTAAGCGATCTGGTGTCAAGTTCCAGGCCCGCCCCACGCCCCGAAGCACTGCCGCGCTTCCACGATTCTAATTGGCTCTCGGGAGCAAGGCTTTTACGCAATCCCGATACGTCCTTCCTATTGGTTCGTGTAGAACCTGGGAGCGCGTGACCTCCGGAGGGAAAGCCTATTGGCTAAGGGAAAGGCCGACGATTACGCCCGGGAGCCTTGGGTTGGGCGCACTCGGGGGCGGGGCTTATTTTAAAGACTCAGGCGGCGGGGAAAAGGGAAATTTGCCGAGGGTGGGAGTAAGTGGATCCAGGCTTTTTGAGAAAAAAAAGTATTCTTTAATAAAATCATTTTACTACAAAATCGGGATCTGGGAGACGGAATGAGGTTGGGAAGCTGTACAGGGCCGGGAGTCAGGTCTGAGTTTCTTATTTCTTTCTCTTCTTGTTCCCCGAGGGCACCTGGTTCTTTTTGCCCAGAATCTGCAGGAGGTTCTTGGACATGTAATAGGGTCGGGCTGGGGATCCGTCGTTCCGCTCCAGGTCTTCCACTGCGCCGCAAGATAGAGAAGTTAGAGGGGAAACCCCTACTCCCACCCCCAGCTCCCTGGTGAATCCTCTACTTGGATCCAAAGATGCCTCGTTTCAAGCCAGCCTGTGCCACCAATTGCTGGACACGAGAGCCAGTTTTGTAATCTAGAGTCAGTTTTGTAACCTACTGAGCGAGTTATGTCATCTCAGATTTCTCATATGTGAAATGCTGTCGATACTATATTTCCTATCGTGATCAGAATGGAGGTGGGGGGAATGGATGTCGATAGCTTAAGCAGTGTCTGGTATAAGCCAGATGTATGCAAGCAGCGACATTGCTATGCCCACCTGTCAGGAGCTTTTATTTCTAACTTCTACCCTAGATTTTCTGGCAGCAGAGGCCTTTCCCCTGGAAGACTTGCAAGAGCCCGCCAGCCTGGGAGCTCACTTCTTTCTTTCTTCCCCAAACTTGCCTGGAGTTCTCAGAAGACAACTTCGTTATTTCTAGATGCGCTAAGTCTTACTTATAAAGGCCTGCTGAGGGGCCAGAGAGACAGTGTAGCGGGTGAGGCCTTACACATAGGACTGTGGTTCTGTCTCCAGCACTGCCAGGAGTGATCCCTGAGCATCGGAGGGTGAGTAAGGCCTGACCTCAAAACCCAAAACAACATTCAAGTCCTGATAAGTCTGGAAACTTGCAGTTGGGGAGAAGTAGCGGAGGGTGACACTCACAGAAACAAAGGAAAAGCGTGTCCACACACATGCCAAAAACACTGAAGAAGCCGCTGGCGATAACATAGGCCCCCACGATGCACGTCTGGAAGGCACAAGGCTGGTTAGTGCCCTTGGGCGGGAGTTGGGGGGAGGAGGTCGAGGTGGGGAGAAACTCACCATGATGGGCAGCCAGTAATAATTGAGTGAGGGGTTCTCAAAGTCTTTACCCAGCCCCCGAATGCGACCAGAGAAAAAAAAGAAGGACAGGACGCCTGTGGGAGAAGTCAGAGTCACTCCTTGGCAACCAGCAGCTGGTACCCTGCCCTCTGTCCCACAACTCTGGGTCCTGGTCCTTACCAACACCTCCAACCACCAGTAGCTTCCCGAAGAACAGCAGCAGGTCTGTGACTTTGTCTAGGACCACCACCCTGTAGGGGGAGTTGGGATAGGTTGGAGCCGAGAGGCTGGCCTGGCTGGGAACTGCTGCATCGTGCACTGGGCCAGATGCAGAGGAAAGAGTTGACTTTTCAGGATGGGAGCAGTGTGTGTTAACCAGGCACGAGGTCTGTCTGAGCCCAGACGCCCTTGAAGCTGCTCTTACACGGGGAACCTGAGTGGGGAGGCCCATGCAGATGGGGGTGGGGGCGGGGGCGCTGTCTGACCTGAGAACATTCCGCATGAGCAGCATGAAGGCGTTTTTGGCGGAGACGCAGAAATTTTTTCCATAGATGGCGATCTGGGTGGGTGGAAAGGACACTTACTTGGGCTGGAGGGATAGCACAGCGAGGAAGGTGTTTTTTGCCTTGCATGCGGCCAACCCAGGTTTGATTCCCAGCATCCTATATGATCCCCAGGAATAATTCCTGAGTGCAGAGCCAGGAGCAACCCTCCCCTGTGCATTGCCGGGTGTGACCCAAAAAAGCAAAAAAAAAAAAAGAATAGGTACCTGACTGAGCACACTGCCAGTTGGGTATGGACCCTGGACCCTGGATCCAGGAGCCCGGGTCCAAGCAAACTCACCATAATATACGCGTTCCGGTTGAGGAACTTGATAAACTTCTCCAGACACCAGAGGCAGCACTTGAAGCAGCACATGATGCAGCGGGCCAGGGCATTCTGGGCTCCTGGGGACGAGAGGCGCACGTTTACTCACCTGCTGTTCATCCTGGCCTTCCTCATCCCCCCGGCCTAGGCCCACCTCTCAGTTTGTGGTCAATGTACTCCAAGACAATCCGGGCGATCTGCACCAGGGATAGGATGAGGGCTCCAAAGGCGAGGGACCCAGTGTGGTAACTAGGGAGGGGCTTCGTTATTCAGAGGCAGTCCCGGCACCCCCAGGACCCCCAGGATCACGGTTCCCAGCCTGTCTGGGCTTACCGGAGAGTTCGGATGAAAGCAGAGCCCAGGGGGAAGGTAGGGATGTCCTGGGGCTTCCGGAAAGCCCAGTAGAAGGAGGCAAAGGCCCCGGCCATGACACACTGGCCCAGGGCCAGGACCCAGTTGAGGGTCCAGAATAGCCCCAGGAATCCGTAGATTTGTAGGTTGAAGATAGAACGTTGTACCAGGCCCGTGGATGTGTAGCCCTGGAAAACGCACATCTGTCCTGGGCAGCTGGTAGACTGGTTCTGGAAGGGAAATAGAGAGGCTCGCTTGCAGGCAGCTTGCCACCCCAGAGTGAAGGGAGCAAATGGGACCTTTCCTTCCAGAATCTCATCAAAATGTCTCCTGCATGAGCCTCACTGACGGCCTTCAGCCTCCCCATGGACAAAAAGTCCTAGGTCATACATTAAAAAAAAGATATTCTTTTTTGGGTAATTTTTGGGCCATACCCAGTGGTACCCAAGGCTTACTCCTGACTCTGCTCTCAGGGATCATTCCTAGCTAGGCTCAGGGGGTCACAGAGGGTGCCAGGGATTGAACCCAGATCAGATGTGTATAAAACAAGTGCTTTAACCGCTGTGCTCTCTCTCCACCCCTGAGTGGTTATGCTTTTAAAAAGTCCTGAGTGTGGGGGTGTCGGAGAAATAACATAATGGATAGGGCCCTTGCCTTGCGCATAGCTGACCTGGGTTCAATCCCTGGCATAACACATGGTTCCCCGAGCATCACCAGTAGTGATCCCTGAGCACAGAGTCAGGAATAGGTAAACCCTGAGCACAGCTGGGTATGGTCACAAAAGGAAAACAAGGGGCTGGAGCGATAGCACAGCGGGTAGGGCGTTTGCCTTGCACGCGGCCGACCCGGGTTCGATTCCCAGCATCCCATATGGTCCCCTGAGCAGCACCAGGAGTAATTCCTGAGTGCAGAGCCAGGAGTAACCCCTGTGCATTGCCGGGTGTGACCTGAAAGGCAAAAAAAAAAAAAGGAAAACAAAAGTCCTTGAGTGGGCCACTGAGACAGCTCCAAGCCCCGAGCACGTGCTTTACATACCAGAAACTCAGTCCCATCGGGCTCTGCCCGGTCTCCGACGCTGCTGGGAGTGATCCCACTATATTATCACTCTGGCCCAGAAATGTTAGTAATTTCTAAAACGCGGCTGGAGAGATGGTCTACCCAGAGCACCCCCAGGGATGATTTCTGAGCTCAAAGCCAGGAATAAGCCCTGGGTGTGGTCCCAAAACAAAAGCACAGCTGGGTATGGTCCCAAAACAATGCAAACCCATTCCTGGAACTGAGTTCATGTTTCAGATTTAATAATAACAATATTATTAAAAAAAAAACTTTCTACTTCGATATTATTGTGGATTTGTGCTATCTCCACTGCATAGTACTTGGGGCTTTGATGCACAGTGCCTGGAACATATGGTTGGGGTCTCTGGAAATGTCAATGAGCCTCTTGTTACTTTTTTTTTTTTCTCAGTGGTGGGCATCAAACCCAGGGCCTCATGTGTGCTATGCCAGCACATGCTACCACCGAGCCCATTCCAGCCCTTCCCCCCTTTACTAAGAATAAGGCTGATGCCTGCTGGCACATCCTGGCTCAGCTTGGGAGAGGAGGGGACTGGAGAGCTCTGCTCCCTGGAAACCTCACAGGGAGAGTTTGGGGACTCTGCTTCTCCCCCAGGTCAGGGAGTCCCACCTGCCTGTCTCCTAGCGCTACTCTGGGGGAAGAGAACTTTAAGAGACTAGAGGGGTTGGGGGAGAGGGGGCTGGAGTGATAGCACAGCAGGTAGGGCATTTGCCTTGCACACGGCCAACCTGGGTTCGATTCCCAGCATCCCTTATGGTCCCCTGAGCACCGCCAGGGGTAATTCCTGAGTGCAGAGCCAGGATTAACCCCTGTACATTGCCGGGTGTGACCCAAAAAGAAAAAAAAAATAGAGACTAGAGAGGCTGGAGCATTAGTACAGCGGGTAGAGAGCTTGTCCTTATGCAAGGCTGATCCAGGTTCCATCCTGGGCACCCTGTATGGTCCCCTGAGCCCACCTGGAGCGATCCCTGAGCACTGTGGAGTGTGGCCCTCAAAACAGCAAAAAAAGAAAGACTAGAAACTAGGGCCCAGAGAGATAATACAGTGGGTAAGGTGCTTGCCTTGCATGAGACTGACAGGGGTTTGATCCCTGGAACCTCTGAGCACAGAGCCAATGTAAGCCCTGGGCACTGCCAGGTGTGGCCCCTAAAAAAGAAACATCGCACCTCCTCCCGCAGCTTTAGTTTCCTTCCTGGTATCACAAACTAAAAAAAGAAACTAGGGCTAGAGGGAAAGTACAGCGGGTAGGATTCTTGCCTTGCGTGTGACCGACTGGGGTTCAATCTTTGGCACCCTCTATGGCATCCCCAAGTCCTGCTACAAGTGATTCCTGAGCTCAGAGCCAGGAGTAAGCTCTGAGCAATGCCAGGTGTGGCCCCCAAACAAAAAGAAACTAAGAGGCGGGGAAATAACTAGGAAGTTAAGACTCTTGCCTTGTATGACCCTAGTTTCATTCCCAGCACCACATGGTCCCTGGGGCATTGCTAAGTAGTCCTGGAGACTCGAGGCCCCTGAGCACTGCTTGTGAGCTTCCCTGCACTCAACACAAAGAAAAGAAACTTTAAAAAAAAAAGTATCTGGGGCCCGAGCTATGGAACAGCGGGGAGGGCGTTTGCCTTGCATGCAGTCGACCTAGGTTCAATCCCCGGCATCTCATATGGTCCCTTGAGCACTGACAGGAGTAATTCTTGAATAAAGAGCCAGGAGTGACCCCTGAGTATAGCTGGGTGTGACCCAAAGAGAAAGAAAAAAAAAAACAAACACCAAACCTATCTGCTGTTATCAGCTCTTATCAGGTGCTGAGCGTGGTACCGAGTGTTTTATGTACTCAATGTCATTTAATCTCAGGCACCCTGAAGAACAGGTATTGTAATTCTCTCCATTTTCTAGACAAAGGACTGAGGCTCCCAGGATACAGGGGCAGAGGAATGTCCAGGGAGAGACAGAGAAGCTGGTGTGTGCTTTGCGGTCCAGCCCCGTCCTCAGACACAACATGCCTCCTCCCTCAGCCTCAGTTTCCTCTCTGGCATCATGAGCACCTCAGAGGAAGGCTCAGACTTGGAGTCTGACTCGCCGTGTGACCCTGAGTCAGCCCCTTGGCCTCACTGGTTCTCAGTTTCCTCAGCACAATGGGGGATTTGGACCTGGTGGCCTTTGTGGTCCCCTTAGCCATATGGGTGCCCCCTCCATGCTCATCCCAATCCCCTCACCTGCAGAGGGTTGCAGGATGCATTCAACATCACACCCTCACAGCCAGGCTGGCTGATGTTCGGTGCCCATACGACATACTGGGGTTGTCCCGATGTGGCCAGGTACCCGGAGGGCAGTCAAGGAAAGCATGGTGACATGGCGATGTAGAGGGAAGGCAAGGAGCAGAAGCAGCAAATCCGAGTGACCCATTCTAGGAGCTGGGCAGAGATGAACAGGTCATTGAATTATGGCCAGAGCAGAGCAGGAGAGACAGACCCGACTGGTTGCTGGAGCAGGAACGAGACAGGAACCTAAAACAGAACGTCTAATATGGAATCTAAAACAGGATGTTCTAATCACTTGTCACATCAATCATTATGTATGTTAGCAACATTGTATATGTCAGATGAGAAAATTGTTCCCATGTCATTGGTGCAGACTGCAGGTAACCTATATAAGCTCTGCCTTCCTGGCTGGACCCATGTTGGCGTGAGGCAGCTGCTGGTTCTCCCTCTCCTGAGTCTCTCAGGCGTCTGTGCCTGTTTCATGGTCACATGTTTATGTACAGGGGATAGCCACAGGTGACCCTATACCGGGTGCTTGGCCATGACAGCACGGAGGGTGGTGGAACCCCACCTGTGCTCACTCTGAACTCTGTTCTGCAGGTCAGAAGGGGGTTTTTCCAGAAGGAAGCACCCAAGTGCACTGTGGGTAAGGAGTGCCTCCTACTCCCGGACTCCAGGGGGCCTGGACACATGCGCAAAGGATACAGGGCGGTCATGGCCCAATACACAATGCAGATGAGCAGGAGGACAAAGGTGACAAGCGGGTAGAATATGGTCGACATCATCTGGGCCACAGCCCTGCAGGAGACAAGAGCTGTGAACCCCCAGCGTCTGACCCCCATCCCATGGTTCTCTCAGGGGCCTGGCTCTGGTCCAGATCCACACCCACCCTTCCCAGGGCTTGCTCCTGTCTCCCCTCCCCCGGGTTGGCCCCCTGGATGGGTGGAACTCGGGGCCCTTGGAGGCACTTGGGGGAGATGATGGGAATCCTTCAGGGTGTCTTTGGCCCCATTTGCAGGTCCTGCTCCCCCCTGCCAGGATTCCTGTCATCCCGCCCAACTTCCTCCAAAACCATCCTCACAGGGCACCTGCTCCATTCCAGGCACCCGATGAGAGGCGTCATTTCACCCTCACGACAACCCTCCAAGGTTGGATCTCTTATTCTCCCCATTTTACAGCAGGCTAAATGGAGGCCGAGGACGGCTAGGTCACCAGCAGAGTCAGCCATTGAGCTAGTCTGTCCTTTCTCCTCCCTGGCTCTCTGCGACCTTCCTGCGCCCCGTTCTAGGCCCACCCCACCACCCTCTGGCCCTTGTCCTGCCCGAGCAGGCCCTGACTTGCTGGCCTCCGTCAGGAGGGCGATGGCGATGCGAATCCGCTGGCGCAGGAAGATGAGCAGCAGGAGCAGGACGCCCTCCAGCACGGACACCACGATGACTGCAGGGGACAGGGAGCAGAGGGCCTGGTCATGGCGGCCACCCCGGGCGGCCTGGGGCAGCTGAGGCGGGGAGCCCAGGGCGACTCACGGGCGGCCAGCCAGGTCTCCTTGACGCTGCTGTAGGCGCTGAGGTTCGTGGTGAAGCCCAGCTCGGCGATGGAGAGGCCCTTGTCCCGCAGGGTCCGGTACTCATTCCAGCAGTGGTAGATGCCGTAGGCCAGCACGCCCAGCACCCCCAGGATCAACACCAGCACCAGGGGCCCGGCCACCAGGCGCAGGAGCAGGATAAACACCAAGCTCAGGACCAGGGCCACTCCCAGGGCGCTGCGGGAGGGGGAGCCGTGAGACCCCCCCACCCAGGACTTCCGCTTCCGGGCTCCCCAGATGCTCACAGCCCTCTGTGTCCCCAGATTGGACCCTCTTTTTCTTTCTTGGAGTTTTTTTGGCTGCACCGAGGTGCTCAGGGGCTACTCCCAGCTCTGTGCTGAAGCATCGCTCCTAAGTGATGCCAGGACCGTGCAAAGCTGGGGATCGGAACCAGGCGTGAAGAGCATGGCTCAGACCTTCGAGCAGCTCCCTGGCCCCAAGACCCCCTTTTTGGGCCACACCCAGCGATGCTCAGGCCTTACACCTGGCTCTGTGCTCACGGACCACTTCTTGTGGACGAGGCGGGCATTAGCGACCAAGCACACTGGGGTCAGCTGTTCTGTGCTCTCTGGCCCAGACCCACTTTGTCTTCTGAGTTCTCTGGGGCTTATGAACTCTGATTCTCCCTCCTCTGTCTAAAGTCTCCCCTTTAGATCTTGGACTTGGGTAGAATCAGACGGGGTGAAGGGACGAACAGTGGGGGCAGGGAGGGGAATCTGTGGACTCACATGAGAATCCAGTACCAGGACTTGGCGAAATCTTCAAAGATCTTCACGCTGATATCGCGGGCATTGAGGCTGTCTAGAAGGCCGCTGTGGGGCAGAAGCAGACCAGGTGGGCCATGTGTGGGCGGGAAGGAGCGCAGGCTAGAGATGGGGGTCGGGGGTACCTACTTGATGCTTTGGGTGGTGTTGCCGCTGATCCCCGGGAGTTCAGGAGGAGTACTATTCACCCACGGAAAACACCGGCCCAGAGCTGCACGGAGAGAACCAGGCTACTGGGAGGGAGGGTCAGAGCTTTGCCTGCAAGTCTCTGGCCACCCCTGGAGGGAAAGACGGGCTCCGCCTCCTGGGGTGCTCCCGCTCCACACCCTAATGGAGAGTGCTCCTGGCCCGAGGGTCTAAGCCAGCTTCCTCTACTCTCTCTCCAGTCACCCCTTCCTCTACTTTCTGCACCCTCTGGGCTCAGAGCTTTGGCCTCTGTGGCCTCGACTCAGAGCACAGCTGCTCACAGCATAGGCTCTGCCCAGAGGGGGCCATGCTGCCTGCCCCTCTCTGAGCTGTCCCCCCAGAAATCCCTTTCGTCACTTCCCGTTCCACGCCAGACCCCTCTCTCTGCTCCAGGAAACCTTCTCAACCACCTGTTAAGTGCATCTCGAGCCATTTGACTTTAGAACACATATGAGATCTTCCTGGAGATGGTAGGAAGTTTCTCATGCTACAGTTAAAAAAAAAAAAACAAACAAACCCACAGGGACCACACCTGGAACTGTGGGAATAGAAAATATGCTAGACATATGCTCAGCCACTGGTGCTATCTTCCTTTCCTGAAGTTTTTGTTTTTTTTTTCTTTTTTAGTCCACACCCAGTGGTACTCCAGGGTTACTCCTGATTCTACGCTCAGGAATTACTTCTGGCAGTGCTCATAACACTGGTGGAGGGAAGTTGACACTTGTAAAGGGATTGGTGTTGAATTATTGTATGCCTAAAACCCAACTGTCAGTAACTTTGTAAATCATGGCTTTTTAATAATAATAATAAAATAAATAATAATAGGGGCTGGAGCGATAGCACAGTGGTAGGGCGTTTGCCTTGCACGCGGCCGACCCGGGTTCAATTTCCAGCATCCTATATGGTCCCCTGAGCACCTCCAGGAGTGATTCCTGAGTGCAGAGCCAGGAGTAGCCCCTGAGCATCGCTGGGTGTGACCCAAAAAGCAAAAATAATAATAATAATAATAATAATAATAATGTGTTCATGTGCATTCTGGCCACCCATGGCTTCTCGTCTTCGGTGAGGGATGCCTCTCAACTGGTGTGCAGGGGGTCCCGGGGCCCACTCCTGGTACTTCTCAGGAATCTTTTTTTTTCTTTTTTTTCTTTTTGGGCCACACCCGGCAATGCACAGAACTTACTCCTGGCTCTGCACACAGGAATTACTCCTGGCGATGCTCAGGGGACCATATGGGATGCTGGGAATCGAACCTGGGTCGGCTGCGTGCAAGGCAAATGCCCAATGCCCTACCCCCTGTGCTATTGCTCCAGCCCCGCTTCTCAGGAATCTGGGCTGGTAATTCAATGTGAGATCCTGAGGGTGTAGTGCTGTACCGGGGCCACCAATGCATCCTAACGGTGGTCTGGGACCACCAGATTCACAGCCAACAGTGCTCAGAAGCCACCACGCTGTGGAGAGAATCGGAGTCTTGCGTGTCCCTGTGCTTCCTGCCTGGCCCCTTGGCCTCCTGTGTTCTCAGGAGACTCTCAGCCTCTGTGTGATGACCTCTCACCTCTTCACCCAGAACACAGCTGAAATGGGGCGCACCCTTGTTTCCTACAGAGTCTGTCCCCCGTGCCCGCCACACAGCAGTGATGGTCTGACCACCACACAGAGCACAACGCAGAGCGGGGACTCGCTTCACTTCCGCCAGAGACCAGCTGTGTGACTTTACTCTCTCGGGATGTTTCCTCATTGGGGCAATAAAAATATTGGAGTAGATGGAGCCTGGGGATGGAATGCAGCTTCTCACCTGGACTGGAAGGGAGGAGAAAACTGGGGCAGAGTTCCTGTTGTAGGCTCCGGAGCACTGTCTGGAAGGGGAGAGAGAAGGGCGTGCGGCTGGATGAAGTGAGGCCCCTCCTGCCACCTCCACAACTGTCTAATTCCCCTTCTGCCCCGTGCGTGGGTGCCCTCTTTGCCAACAGTGATGATACTGGGCGCAGGCTCACCATATCCTGGGGTACCCCCGGCTGACAGTAATTCCTTTTTGCAGCGAAGACCTCCCCCACTGTCTGCATGTACTGTTCCGGTTCCACAGTCCACGACTCATGTGGGCAGGAGGACACACACACCTGGGGGCGGAGAGCGTGCTGAGGGGCTGATACCCGCACCCTGGGGAGAGCTGGGGGGGGGGCAGAGGCAGGCCTTGGGGCTGACCTGGGGTGTGGGACACTGGAGGCCTTTCTCTGCTATTGTGATGATGTTAGTGGCCAGGATGCAGCTGAAGACGTTGAAGTAGAGGAGATAGGGTTTATCTCTGCAGGAGGGGAGGAAACGCAGGCATCAGGGCGTGGCCCGAAATGGTGGGAAGGAGGGCCTGGACCACCTTGGCCAGTCTCAAGCTTGAGGCGCAGGGTCTCCCAGACGTACAAACCCCTAGCTCCTGGCCTCACGAAGCTCAGTCCGGCTGGGGGACATTGGGAGACAGCGGAGAGTCCCCCCAAATCATCCAGCATCATAACTGAGCAAATGGTTAACAGCCTGCAGGCGGGAGTCAAGTCACCACCATTATGGCTTGGGCAAGTCAGGTCACTGCTCATAGCCTCGGCTCCGTCATGTGTGAAGGAATGGCGTCTACCTCACCTGGCATAAAGTGGGTTTGTGTGTAAAGTTCACCTGCTGCCTAGAAAATCAACGCCCTGAAAATGTTCCCGATTGACCATTTCCTGCCAGCCACTTGCTGGGATTGTAAACTGAGTATCAGGTGGAGAGATCAAAGCTCAGAGGCTGGGCCCTCTGCCTCAGACCTCACCACCAGAACTCAACCAGCTGGGGAGTTCAGAACAGGGTCTGAACTCAGATCCAGAAGTGTCAGGGAGAAGCAGAAATCCAGCCCCAACCTCCCCCACAGCCCCCAGCTAGTCTTTTAGGTGCAAGGATGATTGATTTCATAGGATGGGCTGTGAAAGCGGGCTGCAGGGTGCCCAGCTGCTAAGAGACACCAGTTCCTAGGTTGTAGGGAAGCCACCCCTTGCAAAGGCTTCTGGGAGACTAAACCGTTTGCACTGGAGCCCACAGAGAAGGCAGCAACTTAAATTTGCATAAGAGTCCTGCCCTTGTTCCTGGGCTTTTCTGGGTGAGTTCCTCTAGTTGACTTCCCCTCCCCCACATGCATCTTTTGTCTCTAGCTGCTGTTATTTAAGGGAACTTAAACAAAGAGTCATTTTGGTGGGTAGTTTTTACTGGGCTCTCTTGCCCATACCAGAGAAACCTATATTAAGCTTTGTTTCTTTTTCTTTTTTTGAGGGGGGATTGCAGGGTAGGGAGGGGTGTACCCGGCCATGCTCAGGGATCACTCTTGGTGGGCTCCGTGGACTTCAGGGGGTGCCCAGGTCAGACACGTGTAAGACAAGCGCCTTACCCGCCGGACTATGGCACTTTACCCCCTGAACTATGGCTCTGGTTCCTTGTTCTGTTGTTTCCCTCTTGTCACTGTCTGATGTTGAAAACCCAAGCAGGAATGGGGGTGAGGGGGCTCCCTGCCCCTCGCTCCCCTATCACACTGCTTCCCAGTGATGGGGGCCTTCTCCAGGGGGGATGTGGAAGAGACCAGTCTGGAAGGTCACCACCCCCTGCCCATCCCTGGTTTCCTTCTGTCTGTTGCAGGCAGAGAGATGGGGGGTTGGGGGAACTGGTCCGCATCCCAGGAAAAAATAAATCTGAAACCTAAACTAGCCCAAGGGCAGGACCAGAGGACTGGGAAAGCCTTGGTGATGCAGAATTCCTGGCCCGGAGCACTGCTGGATCCCAGGAGGGAGGCGAGCCCTAGCCGGCTCTGAGCAGCAGACCAAGACTACCACAGGACCAACAGAGATGGGGCGGGAGAGACAGCAGAGCCCGGCCAGGACTAGCCTTCCACACGACTGACCTGAGTTGCTTCCTCAGAACCCCTTTTGGTCCCCCGAGCAAAGCCCACGAGGAGTGATCCCTGAGTGCACAGGAGGAGTAAGCCCTGGGCACAGCTAGGTGTGGGCCAAAAATTTAAAAAGAAAGAATTGGACCACCAGACATGCAGTGAAAAACTCAAATCAGGGGCTGGGCAAGGAGCTTGCCAACAATCCTGGCTAGCTAACAACACCTTGTCTGAATACAGCTGGGCGTGGTCCTCTCACCCCCCCACCAACGAACCAACCAACCAACTAACCAAACAATAAACACAATTAACGTCTACTTATGTAAAGAATTACAGAATTGTGGAAACTATTCACACTCATACCCAAAGCAATTGTGTGCTTTCTCTCCCTTCATTTCCCAACTCCTTTCCTTTCTTCTTTGTTTTTGGACCACACTCAGCGGGTGCTCAGCGGTTACTCCTGGCTCTGCACTCAGGATCACTCCTGTGGGCTCAGGGGATCATATGGAATGCTGGGAATCGAACCCTACTTGACCAGAAGCAAGACAAATGCCTTACCCCCTGAACTATCTCTCAGGCGCCTTCCTGCCTAATTTCCTCCGAAGTAAACTTACTTCACTATCTGTCTCCTTCCTGCAAATCTATTCTGTGAGGGAAAGCATCATTCCTAGAAAACCCGGGTAGGATTTAAGACAGACCTTTTTTTTTTCCCCCTTCCGGTAAAAAGCAACTCCTCGCTCCAGCCTGAGTTCCATGGTTTCCAAGAAATCAAGTGCGAGGGGATCGTTCCCCATGCTGGGTTGGTGAGCTGGTGAGCTGTGAGGTCTGAACCCTGAGATCTATATGGGAGCCTCAGAGAAGTTTCCACCGAGGCACTGCGGGTGACTGAGCCGGTAGGGAGGGGAGCCAGTAAGGAGGGAAGCCATAGACTCTTCCCTTTTTTTCCTTTCTGAAATTTGGGCCACACCTGTTTGTGCTCAGGGATCACTCCTGTCAGGCTCAGGCAGTACCAGGGATCAAAGCCAGGTCAGTTGCAGGCAAGCCAAGTGCCTTGCCGGCTGTGCTATCGCTCAGTCCCCCGGAAGCGGCAGAGTCTGAGGCTGAACAGACTCTCCTTCTTCCCACCAACACTCCTGTCCCCTCTTTGTCTGCAGGACACACACAATGTCACTTGGGTTCCTCCTGGCCCACTGAGAGATGGAACTGGGACTCCTATATGCAAAGTGCGCACTCCGGCCCACAGAACCCCCGCTCTGTGCTTGGTACTCACTTATTTTCCCCTATTCCGCAGTAGTATCCAGTAGAGTTCCTGGGGTACAGGACCTGTTGAGGGTCTCCATACAGCCAGGCTGAAGAGAGACAGGGGCAACATGAGAGAGGGAGCAGGACGGGGCACGGTTCCCAGACGGGGGTCCTGGGTGCCGAGCTCATCGCCCTCGGCCTAGGAAGCCAGAAACTCACCCACGAGCCCCACTGCGATGTAACCCAGAATGAAGACCAGGAAGAGGACACAGCAGATGACATCTGTGCAGCTCCTGCGGGAGACACGGGGAATTCGAAGGGGGTGTGACCTGCCCGAGTCAAGGTTCGAGATTTGGAGGGGGTGGGGGGACAGAGGGTACCTATATTATAGTAGTCGAGGGGGTCAGATATCTGTTAGCAAACCTTTTTTCTGGATAGGTAAATGTTTCTGTTTGGGGGCCACCCCTAGCAGAGACCATGCTATGCTGGGGACAGAACCCCGCTTTCTGTACCTCAGCCATTGATTCTAATACAGAAAAATGCACAGTTTTTAGGGCTGGAGCCATAGCACAGCGGGTAGGGGTTTGCCTTGCACGTGGCCGACCCGGGTTCGATTCCCAGCATCCCATATGGCCCCCTAAGCACCGCCAGGAGTAATTCCTGAGTGCAGAGCCAGGAGTAACCCCTGAGTATTGCCAGATGTGACCCAAAAAGCAAAAAAAATAAAAAATTAAAAAATGCACAGCTTTTAATGGCTTAGCTGGATGACCTGACCGACAAAAGTGGCCAGAGGAACTGGAGAGAGCACAGTGGGTAAGGCGCTTGCCTGGCGCGAGTGGCTAACCCAGGTTTGATTGCCGACACCCTATGTGGTCCCTGGAGCCCACCAGGAGTAATCCCTGAGTGCAGAGGCAGGAAGAAGCCCTGAACAGAGTTGGGTGAGTTCCCCAAACAAACAAACAAATAAACAGGTAGAAAGTGGCCCGAGCAGAAGAAACATCCCCCATCACCCCAAAACCCCCTTTGCACGCCCTGCCCAGCATCACTTTCCTGGGGCGCTTTCATTTTCCCCAACAAGCTTCTAACCATATGGCAGCAAAAGCACAAAGCAAAAGCACTGCGGCCCCCTTGGCTCCTACCCTCCTCCGCACCCGAGCAGAGCAGGGTCCAGAACTCACCTGTTCTTGATGGGGCCTCGGAAGGAGGGGTCATAGCTGACCGGTTGCCCTGGGGGGTGCAGGGGGGAGTGTGAAGTGAGGGGTCTCTGTCCTCACTTCCGGCTCTCCCAAATCCCCTTGCCCCAGGATCCTCCCAGCCCCCTGGAGTGAGGGGAAGACAGACAGGAGCCGGGCGGGCAGGTGGGAATGTTGGACACCAGGAAAGGTAGCACCAAAGCTGGCCGCCAGCGCAGTGCTCCGCAGGGCCAGACCAGGAGGGGGGGGCAGGCCTTTCAGGGTCTTTTCCATCTCTGGCTCGCACCTCAAGGAGCTGGAGACCCCCTGCCCCTCTGTCCCCCGCCCCTGGCCCATTTCTCCTGTGATTCTCCTCAAACTGGGGTGTGGGCTTCAATCCTCTCAAGTGCTCTTCCCTCCCTGAACCCTACCCGGGTGGATCCTTGGGGACCACGGGGGGAGGGGGGGGCGGGAAAGGAACAGAGTTAAAGGCTCAACTCCCACAGAGTCTGGGGAGGGAGGTCCCCAGCGGAAGGGACCCCTGGCCACTGCCAGACTCCCGGCAAGCATTCACGGTGACACTTGAGCCTGGCCATTGAGGCTGTGTCCTGTTCCTGGTCCTCCCTGAGTACACACAGCGAGGAGGTGGGGCCAGACTAGGGTCCAGCGGGCACCCAAGAGGGAGGGAGAGTGTTGGGCAAGAGTGTGGGAGGGGGTGGGGTCCACTCTCCAAAGGGGCTCTGGACTCTGTCCCTCTAAGAGTCTCCGTCCTCTGGAGGTCAATGATTGACCGAAAGCTCCTCCAGGAAGTCTGCAGGAAGCTTATTGTTCCTTCCCTTGGTCCTCTGTTTTTGGCCGCCTCCTGGGGGCAGACACTTGACTGAGGGCAGGGGGAGATGCCCGAACTGCAGGCGGCCTCCCCGCGCCCTCCCCTGGCAGCAGTTCAGAGCAGGAAGTGGCTCCCCTATTCCCTCTTCCCTTCCTGTTCCCTCTTCCCTTCCGCACAAGCTGCCCTCCATCCCCAGGCCCCTGGGACAGGCTCCCAGCGCGAGTGTCTCAGAGATTCTGGAGACAGACACCCCGCCCCTCCTTTCCTCCCTTTCCCAGGAACCCCAGAAGGCTTCTCCTATTCTTCAAGTTACCTGGAGACAGGCTCCCTCCCCAACGGTCCCGCGAGGCGGACCCCAGTCCCGTCTCACCACAGTCCTAACGGTGTATCCTCAAAGGGTCCCCAATAGGGTGTTTTTTGGGGGGACGGAAGGATGGTTGAGCCACAAGTGACGATACTCAGGGGCTACTCCTGGCTTTGTACTCGGGGTTCACCCCAGCAGAGCCCGTTCCCCTGCCGTGCTTCAGAGACCCCCCACCAGGTGGGCCACCTACACTTTCCCCACAGCCTGAGTCCCGCTGATCCCAGCCGCCCCGCAAGGCTCCTTCACACCAAACGCCCCCAGCAGAACCGTCGTTGGTCAGGACGGTGGGTTCAAGCCCTGCCTCTGTGCTTCAAGCCCCCACCCCGGCAGCCACCACCTCTGAGACTCAGTCTTTCCCCCAGCGCCCCCAGCAACGGCCCCTTGCCCCGGACCCGCGCCCCCTCTCAGGATGCCGGCTCTGCCTTCTTCTGCTTTCCCAGGCCCTCCCCTCAGGAACCAGGATCCCCGGGTCCTCCCCGCTGGGCTCAGCCCCTCCACAGCTCCAGAGCAGCCCAGGGGGGCCCCCTCTCCCCCCCACCTCTGCACTCCGGCAGGATCAGGGCGGGGCGGGCAGCTTACCCGACGCTTCGTCCCCGTCCAGCTTCTGCTTCCCCCCCATGGCTCAGTCTCCGGAGTGATTGGAGCCGGGAGACCTGGCGACTCACCTGCTGCCAACTCCGCCCTCCCACACTGCCACACGTCACAGCCCCACCTCCGCCTGTGGTCCCCGATTCTCCAGTTCCTCCTTCCCAGCTCCTGCTCCACAGTTGCCCCAGGGAGGGCAGGCCTGCTCAGGGCTGCTTCCCGGGGCCCCTGGACTATGGCCTCCAGGAAGGGCTCCGCAGCTCTGGGCAACCCCGGTTCACCCACTGCCCCAACATCCTCACCCTCTGCCACGCCCCCTGAGAGGTTTACCTTTGTTTTTGGTCCACAAGCAGCTCTGCCCTCATGGATGCATGAACCCCCCAGGGGCGCTCAGGGAACTCTATGGGGTGCCAGGGATGGAACCCAGGTGAGCCGCGTGCAAGGCTTTTAAACACCCTACCTGCCCTCTCTGGCCCGAGGGTTGGCTTTCAGAGCTTGACTGTAACAGGGGCTTTTGACTGTTTTCACATGTGACCCTTTCTGAGCCATACCCGGCGGTGCTCAGGGAATTATATGGGATGCCAGGGATCGAACCCAGGTCAGCCACGTGCAAGGCAAGCACCCTCCCCGCTGTCCTATTGTTCCGGCCAGTGACGCTATTTCTGAGAAATGCAACTCAGCAGAGCGTGGCAGACACACTCGCTTCACTACATGGTGAATTTGGAACCAACATTCAGAAGCTGACGGTTGTCCACTGTTACAGGGAGGACGTTATGATGCCCAGGGATCGCCCAGCCCTCCCCCGTCACCACGGGCACCTGTCCGCCAGTCCCATCCTGCTCTCAGCTCCATCCTGAACCCAACATTCCCTCAGGCTGTGTGCTTCCCCTCCAACCCCACAAATAATCGTCAGTCAGTTTGTTACCAAACCCAACATTTATTGAGAATAAAGGAAACCAGTTGGCATAGAGGCCCGATTCCAACAAACTTGAGCTGAGGATGGCAAGAGAAGGGGGTGGGGAGGGGCGGCCAGCCCGAAAGTCACCCTCCCAGGGAGGAACCAGCTCTGGGAGGGAGGGGGCTGTCAGACCTCCAGGGCCTGGCTGGGGTCTCTGCCCAGGAATGTGTGAAGGAGGGAGGGGAGGGAGTCGGCAGCACCCCGAGGTGCGGTGGGCTGTGAGCAGCAGGTGGCGGAGGTGGCTGCCGAGGAGGTGGCCGTTGGGGTGTGGGTGGGGGAGCGCGTGGTCCATTCTCAGGGGTTGACAGGGGGCAGGGAGCCGAGCTCAGGCAGCAGCTCAGGGTGGGGGTCCAGGCGGGCCAGGCGGCTCTGCTCCAGGGCGATGGCCTCCGCCGAGTGCTTGCACTTCTCAGAGCCACACTGGCAGGTGAAGTACTTGCTCTTGATGTCCCAGAAGCGGTCACCATAGTCGAACCTGTCGGAAGTGCAGGATGTTTGTGGGACCCCGACTCAGCCCACATCCCCTCCGCCCTCCATCTCACCCATTCCGGGCACCCACCTTGCCTGTCCCAAACACTCCAGGCCCTTGGAGGCATCAGTTTTGCCTCAGGCCTCACCCCACCTGCCCTGAGCAAGTTCAGGGCTGTTTAAAGGGAGGCCTGGGGCTGGACCATAGCACAGCAGGTAGAGCGTTTCCCTTGCACGCGGCTGACCCAGGTCCAAATCCCAGCATCCCATATGGTCCCCTGAGCACCGCCAGGAGTAATTCCTGAGTGCAAAGCCAGGAGTAACCCCTGTGCATCGCTGGGTGTGAAGCAAGAAGCAAAAAAAAAAAAAAAAAAAAAAAACCAAAAAAACCCAAAACACACACACACATACACACACACACACACACACACACACACACACACACACAAAACAAAAACAACCAACCAAAAAACACTCCCAACTAACCAACCAACCAAAAAACCAAAAACCAGAGGCCCAATAAATGCTGCTCGAACCCAGGTCTGGACCCAGTACTTGGTAGGCCCCAGTGGTACCAGCACCTCTCACCGCCCCCAAGTGAGGCCCAAGGCTCCTCACCCCAGCTCTTCCCCAGTCCGGATGTCCCGGGAACTGAAGAAGGCAATCCGTGGGAACCGCAGGTCTTGGTGCAGCATGAAGACCCGAACAGGGATGATGTTGGGGTCACACAGGTGGTTGATGAAGCGGCTGATGTTGCCATAGTAACGGGCATCGATGCAATACACCTCTCCGTCCTGAAGGGGGCAACAGCTCTTCACAATAGCCTCGGTGGATCCAGCCGGCAGTGCCCTCTCCCCAGGTTTCCACCTGCAAGCAGGGGGGCTGACTTCCCTCACCCACCTTGTTGTCTAAGTCGAAGAGGTAAGAATCATCCTCTCTCACATCCGCCTCGGCATCGGAGATCAGCTCCCCAACATACCTGTTGGGCAGGAAGTGGAGGTTCTGGAGGGCAGCTTGGGAGCCTGATCTCTCCTAGCCACCCTGTGGAACCCTCTTCACTCCCATCAGCTGGCCACGGATCCTCAAGTCGACTCGGTGGTGGGCAAGCCCAGACCCAGAGGGCCCGGAGGGTCGTGGACACTGGCCAGGAGACAGGGGGCTCAGGAGGAAATGCAATAGGAAGGGAATACGAAGAGACAATGCAGGACACATTCTCACCACTGGGGGTCCCCACTGGACCAGCAAGGGTTTTGAGGCGCGGTTGTGCGCGAAGTTATAGAAAGTTCAAGAGAAGGCTAGAATCCTGCCAAAGTCTCAGGCCCGGGACGTCACGCTTCATGATCTGTGTGTCACTGGTGTGGGTGGGGAAATCTGCTCAGGTCTAGACACTGGGAGGTTTGTGGCCTAGAATGACCCAGTAGGAGGCGGCAGAGCCAGGCTGAAGCCCAGGGCAGAGGGGTCAGGGCTACAGGGAGGGACCGAGGGCACCC
This sequence comes from Sorex araneus, assembly GCF_027595985.1. Taxonomy (NCBI): domain Eukaryota; kingdom Metazoa; phylum Chordata; class Mammalia; order Eulipotyphla; family Soricidae; genus Sorex; species Sorex araneus. Next base: position 31,208,825 of record NC_073303.1, on the reverse strand, counting down.
ACACAGGGAAGAGGGAGAAGAGCTGGTGAAGGCAGCGTCCCCGGGCCAGGAAGGAAGAGACAAGGCCGAGATGTGGAACGGAGTGCAGGAGGGCAGGGGTCTCCAGACGTGTCAGGGGAGCGGTAAAGGCAAAAGCAAATTATTATTATTATTTTTTAGCCACACAACATTGCTCAGAGCTTACTCTGGCTCTGTGCTCAGGGATCACTCCTAGAAGGGCTCAGGGTGCCAAGATTGAACCGGGGTCGGCTGCATGCAAGGCAAGTGCCCTACCTGCTGGGTATTTCAGCAAGGAGGATAAGTGAGAGGGTGGTGGGGAAACTGAGGCCCAGAAGGGAAGAGGCTGCCTCTCTGAGCAAGAAGATGACATGATGGAGAGAAAACAGAAGTTTCCCTAAACAGGCAAACGGGGCGCTTCCGGTTGTTTTTGCTTCTGCTTTGAGCCTACAGGAGTCCTAGTACATGTGAGTAGGAACCTGGGCCCGGGGGAGGGGATGGGGTACGGAGGTGGGGCAGGAGGCCCAGTGAGCCCCAACTCCGCAGGATAACAAAAGCTCCGAGAGGAAAGAAACCCGAGCAAAGTCTTCGGCAAAGCAGGTCTCCGACCCAGCTGTCCCCACACCACTGTCCCCGTTCGCTCGGGCAGGCAGGGGAGAGCGGGCAGTCAGGATCCACCCTCCTCCCAACTCACTCGCAGATGAAGGTCCCCTGGGGGATGGTCTGCAGGGCGCGGACCCCCCAGCCCATCTTGGCTGTTCGGTAGAGCTGCAGTCGCACCCTGGGGTGGGAGAGAGGAGGAAGTGGGGTGGGGGAACCTGAGAGAGCCCCGTGGGAGGAAGGGGCGGAGGCGGGTGAGGGTGGCTGCAGTGGTGGTGGGTCCTCACTTGATGCCACTCTGCACTACCCGGTTCTTGCAGTTCCTCCAGCAGGAGCAGGCCTGGTTACACTCGAAAATCAGGGGGGGCTCAATCTTGTTAAATTCCTGCAGCAAACGCCCGTCCTGGGGGGAGGGAGGCAGCGGGGCGGATTGTGTGGCCCTCTCCCTCCTCAGCGCCCGGCAAAACCCGGCGCTGGGCCAGGGAGATGGCGCAGGGGGGCTCCCCTGAGCACTGCGCCTGGAACGTCTACTGCCCCCCTCCCGGCCCGGCTCGAACCCATTGCTGACCCCAACTGTGAGTCAGGAGAGAGGAGTGGAGGGGGGTACACACAGATCCCGGAGCAGGAAGCGTGGTCACCGACTTCCGCTTGTTCCCCGACGTACCTTGTCGTACCAGCAGCGGATGCTGAGCTGGCCACACAGGCAGTTGGAGCTGGAGCAGTCGTCCACGCACGTGCAGTGCTGCGCCGGGAAGCAGTGGTCAGCTCGCCCCCACTCAGCCCTGCCACTCCCCTCCCCCCTTCCTCCCAGACCCGCCCCCACCACGGCCAGCTGCCTCTGCTGGCCCTCAGCTTACCCAACCATACTTACCGGTACCCCTCGGGGGCCCAGGGCCCCCACTCACCTGCAGATGGGTGATGTTGCGGTCAATGTTCATGGTGGACGTCTCGCAGTTCTCGGAGATGTACTTGTAATCCTCGGGGCAGGGCTCACCGTCCACGCCATTGACACAGGGAATGGGCACATTCTCATAGCCCCGAGCCACGTCCCTGCAGGAGGAAGACGTGCCGAGGGGGCTGAGGGGGCTGGGGAAAGGGTGCGGGGAGCTTCCTGGGCACAGGGAGACCTTAGGGGAGGGGAAGAGGGTTCTGCGGCTCATGAGACCTGTAAGGCTTCCAGAGAAGGTGCAGGACACGCGGGGAATTGGAATATCAGACACAGAAGTGACTTGGGACTGGGGAGACAGTGACCACTGGGCGGCCTCTAAGCATGTACCTGCCAGGCCTACAGTATTGGGTCGGGATCAATGGGGTGTGGGAGTGGACCCCAGGATCCCGGGCAGCCCCAGCCTCTCACCCCCAACGGAAGAAGTAACCATTTAGTGTAGTGTACCCCCAGTAGCACATGGGTCGGTGTTTACGCTGCGACGGGGAGCACCAGGGCTCCCAAGCAATGCTCAGGGCCCCTGGATATTCTCGTCGGCCGGGCCCTGTGACCCCACTGCTCTGCAGCTGGATGCTCAGGTCCAGCACAGCGCTGGGGGTGCCTCAGGCCACACCCTGCAGTGCTGGGGTGCGGGTGGGGGCAGGGAATACACGGTGTAGGGTTGGGGACAACCTGGGGCCTGCAAGGCACGCGCTCCAGTCCTCTGAGCTATTTCTTATCTTTTGTTTTCAGAGGGCGCACCTAGGGCTCTTTGCTCAGGCAGGGCCATGCTGGAGGTGCTCAGGGGACCCCATGTGTTACCAGAACTCAAAACCATGTTGCAGCTCCATGCAAGAACCCCAACTTTTAAAAATTTTTACTATTTCTCTGGCCTCCCCCTCTATATTCTCCCCACCCCCCCTTTGTGTTTTGGGTCACACTCCAAGTAGCGTCTACTGCTCAAGGTCGAGGAGTTATCACGTTCTGAAAAAAAGTGCTTTACCTGGGGCTGGCGTGCACATTATCATACACAGGAAATATGCACCAGGAGTAATCCCCAAACCAAGAATTATTACCATTCTACTCAGGACACCCAGGAGTGATGGCCTAAGAAGAGCCTAAACTGTTAGTCCTAATGTTGTCTTTTTTTGCTTTTTGGGTCACACCCGGTGAAGCTCAGGGCTTCCTCCTGGCAGTGCTGGGGGGACCATATAGGATGCTGGGGACTGAACCCGGGTCAGACTTACCTGCTATGCTATCTCTCCAGCCCCTGAGCTGTTTTCCTATGCACAGGTTACCGTTTAGTTTTTCACTGTGGGGAGGGCTGAGATGGGGAAGGGTCACACCTGACACAGTTCAGTATGTGACAGAGCATGTGGTATCAGGATCATACCTGGCCTCCTGCCTGCAAAGCAGGTACTCAGCCCGCTGAGCTCTCTCCCCAGCCTGTTTACTAGTCGTTGCTATGTTTAAGAAGTGCACGTGACTGGGGTGAAGAGCTAGTTCAGTGGGTAGCGTGCTGGCCTTTATGCGGCTGACCCAGCATCAAACCCCAGCATCCTCCGTGGTCCCGAGCCCCCCAGGAGTGAGCCCTGAATGCAGAGCCAGGAGGAAGCCCTTAGTACCACTGGGTGTGGCCCCAAGCCAGACCAGACTGAACATGCCCATAATCAACTGAGATGTTCTGTCTGTCAGAGCCAGTGACCCTGGGATGTCGGGGGGCAGCGGCGCAGGGTCCTGGACTCACCGGCAGATGATCTTCTCGGTGCGGATGGCCCGATTGCCCACCCCGAGCCGCAGCTTGCGGTTGAGCTGGAGTGCAAACCACACGTCAGAGCGCTCCGGCGTCAGGTCCCACGCGGTGTCCCCCTCCTTGTTGCGAAGCTCGGGGTTTGCTCCGCGGGACAGGAACAGCCTGGGAGGGGACAGGCAGGGGGTGGGGTCCGGAACTGGGGGCCGTAGCCGGGTGTGTGTGTGGGGGGGCAGCGGGCTGTCAGGGTGTGTGTGTGTGTGGGTCCTCACAGCACACAGTCGTGGTAGCTCTCGCGGGCGGCGATGTGCAGGGGCGTGTCCCCGTGGTAGTTGACAGCATGGAGGTCACAGCGGGCATTCAGGAGGACCTCGGCAATGGCGGCGCTGCCGGTGAAGGACGCCCAGTGCAGGCAGATGTTCTCCTCCTGCGGGGTCGGGAGGGCACGCCACGGGCCCTGAGTGAGAGCTCCTCGGCGCCCCCCATTCAAGGCTATGCCCGCCCAGGGGGAGCCCTCCACCTGCTCAGGGCCTGGGGGCCACCGCGCCTGTCCTACCCACCACCCCCTCACTCACGTTGTCCGTGAGGGTGACGTCGGCGCCCCGTGTCAGCAGCATGCGGATCACCTCTATGTGCTTATGCTCCGCGGCCCAGATGATGGGCGTCCAGCCCCCGCTGTCCTGTGGGGGGGGTCAAGGAAGGGAGCTCAGCCGCGCACAGGCCCATCCACTGCTTGCCAGGGTGGGGGGGGGGACAAGGATCCAGCTACACCGATCACACCCCCTGGGAGTTGGGCAAATCACTTCATGTTTCTGGGCCTCAGTTTCCTCACTGTGTAAAAGGGATGAGAAGCGTCTACTGCTCAGGGTTGAGAAGTTATCACACTCTTTTTTTTTTTTTTTTTTTTGCTTTTTGGGTCACACCTGGCGATGCACAGGGGTTACTCCTGGCTCTGCACTCAGGAATTACCCCTGGCCGTGCTCAGGGGACCATATGGGATGCTGGGATTTGAACCTGGGTCGGCCGCGTGCAAGGCAAACGCCCTACCCGCTGTGCTATCTCTCCAGCCCCCTATCACACTCTTAAAGAAGGTGCTTTTCCTGGGGCTGGTGTGCATGCATCAAATGCAGGAAATATGGACCAGGAGCAACCCCCAAACCAAGAATTTTTATTATTCTACCCAGGACACGTAGGAGCGATGACCTAAGAAGAACCTAAGTTGTTCATCCTAAAGTTGTCTTTTTTTTTTTTTTTTTTAATTTTCGCTTTTTGGGCCACACTCAAGGGTGCTCAGGAGGTTACTCCTGACTCAGGAATCACTCCTGGCAGAGCTCAGGGGACCATATGGGATGTCAGCTGCATGCAAGGCAAACGCCCTCCTCCCCTCTGTACTATTGCTCCGGCCCCTGAAGTTGTCTTCTATAAAACACATTTCACAGTGAAAACAGCAGCATTTCCCAGAGAACTACACACTGTGTCTGGGCAGGAAATGCACTGAAAACTAAGGTGGCTTTCAGAGCTACTTCAGAGGCTTCTGCTGGCCAAAGGACAGATCAGTTCAAAGATCAAAATGATGACACCGGAGCCAGAGAAACAGCACAATAGGTAGGTGCTGGCCTTGCACCTGGTCGACCTGCGTTCCATCCCCGGTATCCCATATGGTCCCCTGAGCCTACCAGGAGTGATCCCTGAGAGCAGAGCCAGACACCCCTAAACCACCAGGTGTGGCTCAAAAACAAAACAAAGACTATAAATACATTCAGTTACAAAACCCTAGGAGTTCTGGATATTTCAAGTCATCATATTGGATATTTCAAGGCATTTTTCATGACCTCCCCTCCCCGCCAAGCCAGAAGCACTGACAGGAGTTGTGTCAAAAAAAAAAAAAAAAAAGGGGAAGGAGATAGCTCAGTGGGACAGATTAGACCCCCTATGCCTCCTCCAGGAGTAACTCGCCACTGCCCCTCCCCAAAATATGAGAGAAAAAAGGGGTTCAAAGGGCAGGAGAGTGTGCTTTGCTTGTAGAGGTCTGCGGCGAGTCCCCAGCAACCCACGGTAATCTGAGAACTGCTGGGAAGCAGCCCAGGAGTACCCCAACAGATGGAGAGATATGGGGCAGCCCGAGATGCGGAGGAGGTCAGAGGTCAGGCAGGCAGGCAGGAGACTTGGGCGGGCAGGAGCGCCACTGACCTGGGCGTTGACGTCCACCTGTCCCGTGCTGAGCAGCAGGCTGACCATCTCCAAGTTCCCGATTTTAGCCGCGTGGTGGAGGCAGGTGGAGCCATCCTCCTCCTGAGGGCGAGGTGGGCAGGTGAGGGCCAGGCTGGACTGGGCCCCCTCTGGCCCCCTCTGGACCCGCCTGGCCCCCAGCCCCAGCCCCCGCCTGCCGTGCCTTGCTGTACACGCAGCCTCCGCGCTGCACCATGTAGCGTGCCACCTCCAGGTGGTTGTTCACCACGGCCTCCATCAGCGGCGTCCGCTGCTGCTTGTCCACGGCATTGATATTAGCTCCAGCCTGAAAGGAGGGGTCACACGGGCTGGCACCGGCAGGGGCTGGGCAGGGTGGGCCACCGGGGAGGGCTGGGCCTCACTGACCTGCAGCAGCACGTGGCAGATCTCCACGGAGCCCTTCTGGGCAGCAGCGTGCAGGGGCGTGCGCTTGCTCTGCTGGTCGCTCTGGAAGTTGGGGTCCAGGTTGTCCACTGTGGAGAAAGTCCCCGCCGTTGGGAGGGAGAGGGGCAAGAGGTGAGCTGGCCAAGGCTAGGTGGCACCTACCCTGGGACGGCTACATAGGGTGCCCTCCTGGGCTTCTGTGTTTATGGCCTTGTGGCACTTAGGAGGGGAAGGGGCGAAGTGCACTGGCCTGCCCCTTTCTGACCACTGTGTGGGGTGCGCTGCCCCAGAAGGTTGACGCTGACAAACAAGTGCTTAGCACTGGACCCAGCACCCACATCACTGCATTCCCACTACCGCCCCCAGGTCCTGGGGTATGAGCCCCCCCCAGCCCCCTGAGCACCCTAAGCCCCTCTGGGCAGGGATGGCACTCCCATGGCTGCAGCCTGCCACGGCCAGGCACCCGGACACTCACGCAGCATCAGGACCACCTTCTGCAGCTCCCCCTGCTTCACCGACAGGTATAGCTGCCGCGGGTGGAAACGGAGTTTCTTCCGCCTGCCACAGGGAGGGGGTGAAAGGGCCGCGCAGGTCTTGAGCATCAGCCTCAACCGCTGCAGATCTGTCCTCGGGCCCCGTCCCAGGCAGCCCCACTCACCTCTCCGACTCCTGGATGACCAGGGCCTTTTCCAGGGCCTCCCGGCCCGGCCCCACAGGCAGCCCCACAGCAGAGAGGCAGCCCCCATTGGGCAGGGTGAGCGAGGGCCCCGAGCTGTCGATAGTGTCGGCCAGGGGATCACAGGGTGCACGTCGGGGCTCCCCGTGCCCTCGCATCCGGGCGCTGCGGAAGAAGGTACTGATGTCCGGCGGCATGGGCAGGGGGCAGGAGGCGGACAGCAGACAATGGGGGGGAGGGGCTGGTACCTGGGCTGGGAAGTGTCCGCTCTCCCGGGTGCATCCTGGGCCAGGGGTGGAGGGGCAGGGGCTGCAGTGCCGGCCGGCGGGGCCCCCCCGTCCCCCCGGGGAATGGTCACCTCCTGGGCCTCGGACGCGTCCTCCCCGCAGTGAGGACAGAAGACCATCCCGTTCAGCTGCGACACACAGGCTCTGTGGAAGCGGTGGGCCACCCGGAAGTCGGGGTGGCACTCGAGGAAGGTCCCCTGGGGCAGGACGACGCATGTTCAGGCTCTGGGAGGCCCGTCTACCGCAGGCCCCCCTGACCCCCACGAGCCTCCCCGCTCCCCCCGACTCACCGCGGTACAGAAGTAGCCGCAGCCGGGACAGCAGTGATGCTTCACCATGCGGGCTCGGTGCGTCTCGCAGAGCACCATGAGCGCCACGCGGCTGGACGGCCGCATGGTCTCCCGCTTGAGGATGGCGGCGTTACAGCCCGACAGCTGTGGGCGGGCGGGCAGGGAGGGGTGAGGCCGCAGCCCGGCAGCACGCCCCCGGCCCCTCCAGCCAGACCCAGGCCCACCTCTCCGTCCACGCTCTCCGTGGCCATGCACTTGTGGCCCGCCCGCTCGCTGATGCGGTCGATCTTGGGCGCCTCCATGCGGCAGCTGCAGAGGGGCAGCTCCTCGAACCCGCGCTCCGTCTCCAGCGAAGACGTGTCATTGGACACTCCTGGGATGGAGAAAAGCAGAGCTGCCGGAGGGCCTGATGCCCATGCCCGGGGCCCCTCACCCCAATTTTCCCTGTCCAGCCTCCAGAACCCCGAAAGACTAGCCCCCCCATTCCCTCGAGCCCGAGGGTGCCCCTAGTGGCTCCTGAGCCCAACAATTGGCAATTACCAGCATGGTTGGGGGAGAGGGTCCCCTCGCTGGGCAGCTCCAGGGACCCCAGCGGGACCTCCATGTACTCACTGGGCCCTGAGGAGCCCACACCGTTCACTCCTGCCAGAGACAGAGAGCGTGAGAGTGCGAGCTCACGGGTGCTGGACACCGGGCACAGGCAGGTGGACATGCACAAGCGGGTGGACATGCACACTCTGCAGCCAGGCCGGGGGGCTGGAAGAGGAGACCCCCCCCGCCCACCAAAGCCGCGGCGCCTCCTTACCTCTCGGCTCCTTGGCTCGCGGCGGCTCCCGCTTGCGGCGTTTCCGAGACGGCTTCACCCACGGGCTGTCCTTCCGCCATTTCTTCTTGGCTTTGCGGCGCCCGCTGGAACCGCTCTGGGGTGGGGGAGGGAGTCGGAGAGTCCGGCCCGGCCCGGCCGCTTCCCCTGGCCCAGGCCGACGTGCCCGCTGGCTCTTACCCTGTCTGACTGATTGCCCGACTCTTCGTCTTCCTCCTCTTCCTCCTCCTCCTCTTCCTCCTCTTCTTCCTCTTCCTCCTCCTCCTCCTCCTCTTCCTCACTCAGCTGCTCAGCTAGAGCTTCAACCTCAGACTGCGAGAAAGGCAAAGCGGGGTGAGAAGAGCGCAACCTCAGGCTCCAGCTCTCTGCCGGGAGAGAGGAAACCACTGCGCGGGGCAGTGGGCTCCTGGGACGTGAGTGTGGGCAGGGAGGGCGGGGAGGGGCTGGCTAGAGAGCGGGGTGGGTGTGGACGGGGTGCCAGAGTTACGACAATGTGTGTGAGTCCTGGCCACGGAAGATTAAGGGAAATACAACTTTGGAATCATCGTAATGTTCCTACGGAAGCAAGGCTGCCAAGGGCCGCGAAGACCACCAGATGGAGCACAGATGAGAACCTTGCCATGAAGCGATGGGCTGACACGGAACCTGGATCCACGCACCAAACTTAACGTCACTAACGAGAGGCCACACGAGCCACGCCTCCTGATAGGGAGCAACAGAAAACCCTCTGGCCAGCTCTCAGGTCTATCTTGGCAAGAAACAAATGACGACAAAAAACCAAAATACTGCGCCCCCCCCAAAAAAAAAAGAAAAGGAAAAAAAGAAAGAAAGAAAAAGGAAAAAGGAAACACTGCTGAAATTGACCATGCTTCTCGATCCCGAGTGTACAACGAACAGCGGGTGGGAGGAGCTCTTGGCCCCACGCACCGACGCCGAACGTGAGGAATTCTATACAATGACCCGTCTTCATCAAAAAAAAAAAAAAAAACCGGCAAGAGATGTTTTGTAGAAGACTCAGAAACCTCTATTTCCAAAGCCACCTACAACCAACGCCAACCAAACCGACGTGTGGACCTCATTCAAATCCTGACAAACGACACCTGGGGATGAAACAACCAAGGAAATGGGAAGGCCGGGAGCAAGGCAATGACACCAGGAATTGTGAGAAACCACTAGCATGAGGTTAGAGAAAACAGACGCCTCGTTTGCGGAAAGAAAAAGGGAAAACATGTCTAGTTTAAAATGATACAATGACCGGGAGTTGCTCTGAACCAATCCAGCAGATTGCACGTGTCCGGATAAGGGTAACAGGAGTTCACTGTGGGCTGTGTATTGATAAGCGCTGACACTGGGGCAGGAGAACGGGGCTGGGCTGGGGGGTGGGCCGGGCCTTGCTGAGTATTCTTCGGTGGGTATTTGAAAAGCTCCCCCCATAGGCATGAACTAAAACCAGCAAAGCAGGTTAAGACTAAACAACATATGGCAGGGGCAAATGTAAACGAGATGCAATCAAACAAAGGAATAAACAAGCAAACCAACAATAAGATGGGATGCTGAACCCAAAGGCCGCTGCGGAGAAGGGCAGGGGAGTGGGATGGGGGGGGGGGAGCACGCACTTGGTAGTCAGGTACAAATAAAATGGAGCAGTGAACAGGCGGTGTTCCAAAGAGTCAAAAAAAAAAAAAAAAAAGAGAGAGAGAGAGAGAGGAGAGAGCAAGGGGGAGGGAAGATGGAGAGCGAGCCCTGGATGAGGGGGAGTGCTGGCCGGGGAGGGCGAGTCAGCTCCCTCTCACCTTGCTGTCAGAGTCCACCCGCTCATCCACAGAGTAGGAATCATAGTAGAGGCTGAAGTCGTCCCCCACCACCGTCTCCCACTCCTCCAGGGACCCGGGGTCCCCCTTCTCCAGGGTCACTTCTCCCGAACCCCGGGCAGAACCCAACTCCTCCGACTAGAAAAAGATCAAAAAAATCGAAAGCTGCTGGCACCTTCCCCACCGACCCGCGTCTCCCGGGAGGACAGGAAGCAGCAGCCCCAGCCCCAGGCTCCCTCGGAGCAGCCCCCCGAGGCGGAGAGGACCGGGGCCCAGCCTCTCCAGGCTCACCAGGCCACCTCCTGAGTTCAGCTTCCTCCTTTTGGCCATATCTGGAAGGAGAAAGGAGTGAGGCCTGTACTCTTAAGACCCCCAGGGGGACAGTCCACAGCAAGCCAGGTGGGGAGGGGGCGGGACTGACCTGAGGTCACCTTCCCCAGCGAGTGCACGTCACCACTCATTCGGAAATGCTGCACTTCAGGGGGCCGCTTCTCAGGGACTGGGGGCTGGGGGGCCGAGAGGGAGCACACTTAGGGTCAGGGAGCATCTGACAGATTAGCCTGGAGCCCCAGGTGGGGGTAGGCTGGCGAGCCACACCCTCCAAAATGCCATCTCAAGCTCCAGGAATCAGAAGGCGGCATCGAGTCAAGTCACCGAGAACTGCTGTTTCCCCAGAGGAAGCGTGTCAAGCCTGCCCTGCACCTCACACTTTTCAAAAGCAGCAGGAGCGGGCCTGCACCCATTATACAGAGGAGGAAAACAAGGTTCGGGGCGTGACGGAAGCTAATCTAAACCACACCCACAACAAAATGATAGTGAGAGCCCTAACGTCCATGGTTATCAGAATTTCAGAGATTTGGGGCCTTTATCAGTTCCCTTCTGAGTCATGCTGGGGTAGACAGGAATTGGTAGAAAACCCTTTAAAAAGAAAAAGTTGCCCTGGGGGGCTTGCCCTGAGGCAGAAGGGAAGAGTGGTTGGAAGTTTCTTTGCATAGTTCATTACCATAAGAATAATTAACAAGGTCATTAACTCTTTGGGTAGATTCTTCTACTAGCCTCTCCCCCAAGAATGTAATCTCTAGGAAGCCAGGAACCTGCCCGTCCAGAATAAGGCCCCTAGCCGCGTCTGACACACAGCAGCAGCATAGTACCTGGGATTAGGAAAGTGAAATCGTCAGAGCCCAAGAGGGCTGCTGACCCCTCCAACCCCCACCGCATCCTCACCTGTCCATTTCCGGGCTTGGACATGGTTTTCCGGGCGCGGTGGACCTTTGGCTGTCCCTCCGGGCTGGTTGTGGCCAGAGGAGGTTCAGGCCCCGCGGCAGCTGCCGCTGTCCCCTGGGCCCCTGGCATACTCAGCAGCCTCATAGCCAAACTCTGAACGGACGGGGGTGATTTCCCTGCTCCTGTCATCGACATCTTGGCTCGGCTGGGACACGCGCCCCCCTTGCCGGGGGAGGAGGGGAATGACTTTGTGGCATGGCCTAGAAGAGAGAGAGGCAGAAAGGCAGGTTAGAGGGCAGTAGTGAGAGGACCCCCCCACTCCACCCGAAATGCACCCCCCCTCACCCAGCAAGACGCGGCCTCCCTGGTCTCCGTCCCCCTCCAGGGTGTCCGGCTCATCCCCAATGACCGGCATGGCCCCAACTGGGGTGTCAGCCCCCTCATCGCCAACGGTGACAGTGACAGAGGCCGGGGATGAGGGAGCTGCCGGCTCCAGAGCCTCGGGCTTGGCCTTGGGCAGGCTCTCCTCACCGCGAGGGGCATCGCCCAGAGAGCCATGACCTGCCAGCGGAGAGGAAAAGTTCAGGGTTAAGGGCTCAGGAAATGCCGTGCTGGGGGAGGTGAAGGGCCACGCGGGCCCGGTTCTGCTTGCACTCACCTCTCTCGGGGGCTCCTCTGGGTTCCTTCTCCAACATCAGCGCCCCCATCTCGGCGGGGGCCTCGCCCTGGGAGGCGACACAAGGGATGGGAGGGCTGGTCAGCCCGGTAGGAAGTTGGGGGGCCCAGGACGCCTGGGCTCTGGGAAGAGACAGTAGGCTCCGGGGCCTACCTCTTCCCCGGTGGGCCCCCCCTCTTCCGCGTCCTCGGCTGCCCGGAGGGGCCGCACGACCCCTCCCCCGGGCCCGCATCAGCCCCCTCCCTCTCGGCAGACCCCGCATCTCCGGGGCCGAGAGTAGAGGAGGGGGAGGGGGCGGGGCCTCTGCGCCCCGGCCCCGCCCCCTCCTCCCGGCTGCACGCGCCGCTCCCCCTTTGTCCCCCAGGCCGCGGGGACCCCGGGCACCAACCCCTGCAGCGCCCGCTGCCCCCCAGCCGGGTGGACGGCCCCTCGTGCCCCTCGCGCGTGCTCCCGGGGCCGCGGCGCCCGCTACCCACTCGGGGGCAGCCGGCGGCTGCACGCGCGCCTCCGTGCCCACTCCCCCCACCTCCCACCCCCTGGTCCCCTCATCCGCCCCCGGTGGTGGCCCTCCAGTTTGCTGCAAGTCCCGCCCGGGCCCCCCGGCCCCGTTGCACCCCCGGAGCATTGCACGGGCGCGCGCTTCCCCCGGGCGCGCGCGCGGGCATGCACCCGCCTCTCCCCCTCCCCTTCCGCACCTCGGCGGCCGCCGCCGCTGCAGCTCCCGCCGCCGCCGCCATCGCCGCTTGCGCTGGGGGCTGAGCCGGCGCGCGGCCGCCCCGGGTCACGTGGGCGGGGGGGAGGGCGAGGAGGCGCCTTAAAGGGGCCACCGCGCGCTTTCTGGCCATTTTCCCTGGAGAACGGCCTCGGGCTGGCTGCGTCTGCCCTAAGCTGGGGCTGCAAGCGGAGCCCTCCTGCCTCCAGCGGGGAAACCGAGGACGGGGCCCCCTCGCCGCCCTCCACCCGGGTCTCGGTGACACGCAGCCCCGCCGCGGCCGTAGTCCAGGCTCAGCCGCGTGTGCGTCCGGGCGTCCCCCAGGTCGCCTCTGAGTTTCTAGGTAATGGACAGACGGCCTCGCCTCGGCTCTGGCTTTCTCTAGCGACCAGGAAGGGGGTGTTGGGGACGGCTCTTTTGCTCTTAGCAGGTTCTAGAATGATGGTTCTTTCCCATGGGGCACTGCATTCCTTTTTGACAACCTGGATGCAAGCTCTAAACGTCTACGCATTACAGCCCATAAAATATCTAGGCACTCCTACTAGACATTACACCAACGTACGCCCCAGGGGATCCAGGTAAGCCCCAGAGACCCCCGAACCAACAATCATCTGGTGACCTTGACCAACAGTCGCACGGAAGCTGCGTTAGGGAAGGCTCCCTTTAGAGGCTGCATCCTGCCCAGTGTTTGGGAAGATGTTTTGACTTCAGTTATTATTTGACACAGCAGGTGGTTGGAATACAGGGCACCTGAGGCCAATACAAGACCTCTGGGAACTGTAGTTCTTTTTGGTGCTGAACCATTCCAGAGCTTTCTGGGAATTGTAGTCTTCCCAGCCCTTTGCTCCAAATTTGGTGGATTTTCGTTTATCAGGACCTGAAGCCTTCCCCCCCCCCCACTCCAAATGGTTCAACAACGAACTCTGCCCGTCCCAGGCCCCGCCCCGCCGCGTCCCTGAGAAGCGCAGGTCAGAGGGTGCTGGTACTGCCAGACAATCATGATTGTGAGCTGTGTGCCAGGTGTAGAGTTGGCAGAACTGCGAGGGCTCCTGGCCAGAGCAGCCCCCTAGTCACTCTTCTTCCATCGCCTAGGCTCCTTCAGCACTGGTCTACACTGGCCGTGACCTCTAGGTATTAGGTACATGAAGGGAGATGGTGTCTGGGTGGGAGACTCATATATACGCAGTTGCCAGACGGTGTAAAGAAAAAAAAAACAACTTTTTTTTTTATTTTGTGGAAAACAAAAGCAGAAAAACTAAAACCCCCAAACTCCAGGAAAAAATCCTAAAAAATACGTTTTGTTTCCTTAAAAAATACTGTATAAGTCTCTACTCCTTTCCCCCCTCCACCCAAAGCCCTTCAAGTGTCCTCTCGGCTAAGTGCCCATCCCCCCACCCCGCCACTACTCATAGTTCTTGCTACTTACCCCGTTTCCCCTTACCTACCCAGGATCTCACCCCCAGGCTCTCTTACCTGGCGCCTTTGTGCTCCCTAGATTTTCTGCCAGCCCTGTACACAGTCCCACTCCCCCCAGCATGCAAGAACTTCCTCCCTTCCTTTTTCTGGGGTTCCTTCCCCCAACTACCACACCCTCTTCCGAGGATCTACTCTAAGCAGGAACCTGTAAGTCCCCTCCAGCCAAAGCCCCTCCCAACTCCCACCCCCCCCACCCCCACCTCAAGAAAGCTCTCCCGGGCCGGGAAGGCAGCATTTTATCCCAGTGTCACCCCCTCATTCTACAGGACCCCCTTTCCCTCCCTCCACACGGCCATGCACTTCTAAGAGGGGATCTTCTTCCTCCGGACCCCAAATTCCCTTGACCTTCACACCCACACCCACACACCCACAACCCCCAAAAACTTCTCTTCCTCCCTACCCCCCTCTTTTTTTTTTTTTTAGACGAGGCAAGATCTTCTCTCCAAGGAATTCTTCACTCCGGATATACCTGCTCAGGTTCTCCAAACCGTACCTGCCCGTCCCCGCCCAAACGCCCCTCACCGCCCTCCCCCGAGTCTCCTGGGCCAGGGGACCCCCACGCCCCGCTCCCCACGCCGTGCTAGCGGATGAGGACGTTGATCTCGGCCACGCTGGCCTCCAGCACGTTCTCGGCCGTGGTCTTGCCGTGCTGCTCCTTGAGGTGGCGCCGGATGGCGGGCTTGTGGGCGAAGCGCACGTCGCAGTAGGAGCAGCGGTAGGGCCGCGCCCCCGAGTGGAGGTTGAGGTGGTCGTGCAGCGTGGACTTCTGCGTGAAGCACTTGCCGCAGATGCCGCACGAGTGCGACTTCACGCCGCGGTGCACGTTCATGTGGCGGTTGAGGTTGCTGCTGTGGTTGAACTGCTTGCCGCAGCGCGGGCACATGAAGATGAAGTGCTGCGCCCGCATGTGGAAGACCAGCTTCTCCACGCCTTGGAACACTTCCGGGCACTTGGTGCACTTGATGTTCTTGAGGGGGTTTCCGCTGGAGAAACCCCCGGGCAGGGGGCCCCGGGCGCCCCCTGTCCCCAGGCTGCCCCCCGCCCCCCGGGCAGCCATGGCCGCCGCGGCCGCCTCCACCAGGCCCGAGGTGGCCCCCACGCTGGCGCGGCCCCCGGGGATCAACAGCAGGCCCTCCCCTTCGGCGTCCTCGGACAGGCTGTAGCAGGCCTTCACGACCCCCTGCGGCGGGGCAACGGCGCTGGGGGGCACAGTGCTCTGGGCCAGCTCCCCGAGGTGGCCGCCCACCGCACCGCCAATGCTCAGCCCGCCGCCCAGGCCTCCGGGGGGCTTGAGCCGGTGGGCCACCTCCAGGGCCGACTCCACCTTGACGATGCAGATGTCGGACACGTCCTCGTCCTCGTCCTCGTCCTCTTCCTCGGCCTTCAGCTCCAGGTCCTCATCCAGCGGGAACTCCAGTTTCACGGGCCGCAGGAGCGGAGGGGGCAGAGGGGGCGGGGGCGGGGGCTTGGGGGCTGGCTTTGGGGTCCTGGCCGGCGGCAGCAGGGACTTTGTGGCGCCCACGCTGCTCACGAGGCTGGCGTCGCTGACCCCGTCCTCTTTGAGGCCGATTTTGGGCTCAATGAACTGGCTGAGGGCGTTCCGGCACTTCTCCACCACGTGCTCCATCTGGAGGTAGGAGGCGGCCGTCAGGTAGTTGACGATGTCCCTGACAGCAAATTCCAGGGCGCCCGTGTAGCAGGAGAGGAGCAGGTCGGCCACGATGCGGGCGCTGTGCATCAGGGAGACCTGCAGCTCGGAGCTGGGATTCAGCAGGAACTGGTCCCGCAGGAACGGTGAGCAGGCGGCCAGGATGACCTTGTGGCCGCGGAACTTGAGGCTGTCGGCCACAATGGTCACGTCGCAGAACCGCTCCTCTGCACGGAGCTGGTTCATGTTCCGCAGCGTCGCAGCCTCGTGGCCAGGCAGCTGGAAACGCAGCACTTCCACCCCAGAGGCCATTGTGGCGGGGGTGGGCTACCCTAGTTGGGAAGGAAGCCGTTCAGAGACAAAGGTCTCCGGTTCTCTGAAGCCGAGGTTCACGCCCCCACTCCCTCATTCTTGCCCGACCTCCCCCTCTTCCCCCAGAATAAACCCCCCCCAGCCTTAAGACCCCCGTCCTCAGTTTCCCCAAGGTCCTCGGGAGGCTTGGGCCCTCGGAGAGGGAGGCGTGGCTCCCGGGGGCGGGGCAGCGGCGTCCACACCCCCCAGCCCGACCGCCCGCGAGGATGGGGGAGCCCGCGCGCCCGCGGGAAAAGGTCGGAGGAAGGGGCCAGCCAAGGCCCGAGGCTCCGGGTTTGGGGTGGCCCGGGTTCCACAGCCTCTTCTCACCCCGCCCCCTTTCCCCGCTCCTCATTCCTCCGCCCCCCCCTTGCACGTTTGCACGCGCCTTTCACGTTCTCTCCCCCCCTCCTCCCCGCCGCCAGCACGCACCGTGCACGCCCCCCTCCCAGCCCCAAACTCCGTGGCACGCCCCCCCAGGCCCACGACCCAGAGTGCACGCGCCTCTCACCTGGCCCGGTTCCGCGCGCTGTTTTTTTTCCCCCCCCTCGTCCCCCACCCCCCCAGGGCCGGCGGCGCCCCCACGCACGGGCAGGGCCTGGGCAGCGCGCAGGCGCGGGGGTGCACGGGGCGCGCGCGCGGAGCCGGCTCCGCGTGGGCGGCGGGGGGAGGGGCGGGGGCGGCTCGTGCCGAGTGTCGCAGGCCCCGCGCGCGGCGGCGCCCAGGCCTCGGGCGGAGGAAGAGGGGAAGGACTTAAAGGAGCAGGAGTCCCCCGGCCCGACCCCCCTTTCTTCCTCGGCCTCCCCCCACGCGGTTAAAGGGCCGGACGGGCCGGCCTCCCCTTTGGCCGGTATTATTTGTCCGCCAGAGCGGAAATACGTTCCACACAACCCCCCCTTTCTCGCTCCCCCTCCTCTGAGCCTTGGGGCCCCGCGGCCCGTCTGCGCGTGCGTGCCCGGGGCCGCGCGGAGGCCCGCTCGCTGCGACCCGCCCCCCGCTCCTGGAGGCCGGACGCGCCGCCGGCCCCGCGCCGGCCTCCTCGTGCGCGCCCCCGCCGGCCCGCGCCCGCCGCCGGCCTGGCTGCCCGCGCGGGCGCTGCCACCTGCTCCCGGGGGTGGTGCCATAGAGGCCCAGCTGTGCGGAACCCGCTGGGCTGTGGCCGCGGCCCCTCCCAGGGACCCGGGCCACCCCGCGCCTGCGTGCCTGCTCGGTGGGGTGTCTGCACGCTTCCTCCAGCCTCACCTGCGCACTTTTCTAACTCTTCGGAAGCTAGTAAACTACCCCACCTCGCTGGCTTGTGAAATGTGCTTTGTACCCACTCGGGCTTTCCTGTGCCCTCCTGTCCTGAACACAGTTCTTTCGGCGCTCTAAAAGTCACACCCACTCCTCTCCCCTCCTTTCTCATAAATCCCAACTTCTTGCCAAGGAAAATCTCCACTGCACTGTCATGGGGCTTGTCCATTTCACCCCTATTAGACAATTAGCCTTAGTATTAAGTCTTCAAGTGATGTGGTATCTCCTTTAGATCTCTCCCTAAGCCTCTGTCCTTCCATCCTGTCTGTCCACTAGATTAACAAGGTCAGCACTCCATCACCCCAAACAAAACCGCCCTTGAGCTCTACACCTGTGCCTTCTCCCCAGCTAAGTGCATGACTTAGTGCCACACCCCGGAGCTGGAGACTGGCTTTCTTCCCACCCTCTTCCTAGAACAGCTTATACTCCAAATGCACTTCCGCAGCCCAGCTGAGGAAGCTTCACTTCCCAGAGGATTGTTACATCGTCCAGGAGACTAGAGCTTGTCCGTTTGGATGAAACTGCTTATTAGGGGCGAGGTAGTACAGCGGGGCGGAGTGCTCTCGATGCATGTGGCCGACATGGGTTGGCTCCTTGGCACCCCAGATGGTCTCCCATGCTCATCGGGAGTGATCCCAGGCCACATTGCAAGAAATAAGCCCTACATACCACCAGGTGCGGCTCAAAAAAAAAAAAAAGACTAAACAAAACAAAAGAAAACAAAATCCCCCAAAACCCCACAACCCTTCCAGTCCTACACCCTCATCAGCATCAGCTTCCCCCCCACTATTGTCCCAGTGTCATCCCTCCTCTCCCATCATCATCATCATCATCATCATCATTATCATCATCATCATCATCAGCCCTTTGATCGTCAAATTTCTCGAGCGGTCTCAGTAACATCTCCATTCGTCCAAGCCCTGAGATTTTAGAAGCCTCTCTCTACTCATCCTTCGAACGATGCCGTACTGGAGGCTCTTTCAGGGTCAGAGGAATGAGACCCAGCTTGTTACTGGTTTTGGCATATTAATACATCATGGGGACCTTGCCAGGCTCTCCCATGTGGGTAGGAAACTCCCAGTAGTTTGCCAGGTTCTCCCAGAGGGAGAAGTAGGCTGTAAGATACCAGGAGCTGGCTTTTAAGTCTCTGGATGCTGGCCGTTCACAGGATTACACGGGCGCTGGGGGCAGTCCCTGGGTGTGACCGCCTAGCTACTGGGAGATGGGAAATCTGGGCGGAGGAGGCCCAGTCCCGATCCAAGCAGGCTTGGAGGTCTAAGCCCCGGGTCCCACACACCTGGGTTCCTCTGCCGGTTCCTTCATGCATGAGGCTCGTCTGAACGAGCCTTGAGCACGGCTGTGGCTAGGCTCCAAAGGTCTCCTCTCCCATACCCACTATATAACCTTTTTGTTTATTGTTTTGGGGTCACCCCAGTGATGCTCAGAGCTTACTTCTGGCTCTGCATTCAGGGATCACTTTTGCTAGGGCTTGGGGGGCCATGTTGGGTGCTGGGGATCAAGTCTGGGTCATCCACAAGCAAGGCGATCGTCTTACTCACTGTGCTATCTCTCCTGCCTCCAGAAATTATTTTCTTAAAAAATTTTGTTCCTGAAAAAAAAAATTTGTTCCTGGGCCAAAGCAATAGTACAGCGGGTAGGGTGTTTGCCTTGCACACAGTCGACCCAGGATCAATCCCTGGCATCCCATATAGTCCCCTAAACACTGCCAGGAGTAATTCCTGAGTGTAGAACCAGGATTAACTCCTGAACATCGCTGGGTGTGACCCCCCCCAAAAAAAAAGCAAAAAATAATTTTTTGTTCCTGGACCAACACAATAGTATAGAGGGTAGGGTATTTGCCTTGCATGAGGCTGACTAGGGTTCGATTCCTGGCATCCCATATGGTCTTCAGAGCACTGCCAGAAGTAATTCCTGAGCACAGAGCCAAGAGTAACTCCTGAGCATTGCTGGGTGTGACCCCAAAATTAAAAAAAAAAAGTTTGTTCCTGCAGCCAGTGAAATAGTATAGTGGGTAAGGCACTTGCCTTCCACGCAGTTGACGAGGATTCAATCTCTGGCACCCCATATGGTCCCGAACACCACCCGGAGTGATTATTGATTATCCAGGAGTGAGCTCTGAGCCTGGCCAGCAATCCCCACCCTCCACCCCCCAAAAAAACCCCAAACAAAAACAAATTTAAAAGTTTGTTTCCTAAAAAATGGATCCTGAACTCAAGGATGTACTTTGATGGCTGGGTGGGGACAGTGTTCAGTGTTCGGGTTATGACTTTTTTTTTTTTTTTGCTTTTTGGGTCATACCTGGTGATGCACAGGGGTCACTCCTGGCTCATGCACTCAGCAATTACTCCTGGTGGTGCTCGGGGGACCATATGGGATGCTGGGAATTGGGAATTGAACCCGGGTCAGCCGCGTGCAAGGCAAACGCTCTTACCCACTGTGCTATCGCTCCGCCCCCCCCACTTCTTTTTTTCAGGTTATGACTTAATATCTTTGAATTTTATATCTCATTCCAGTTCTCTCTATTCCAAAAATGCCCTCTTTGGACCTTTGTATCCAGGAGGGTCACAAATTCCAGGAAGAAGGTTGTTGTTGTTGTTTTGGTCATATCCTGTGAGTCTCAGGGGTTACGCCTGGCTCTGCACTTAGGAATTACTTCTGGCGGTGATCGGTGATTGGGGGACCATATGGGATGCTGGGGATTAAACCCAGGTCAGCTGCGTGCAAAGCAAACACCCTACCTGCTGTTGCTCCAGCCCCAGAAGATTGTTTTGTGTGTCAGATACACCTTGGCTAAAATTCATATCCCCCTGTAAGAAAAGAAGGCCCAGAAGGCAATAACTCATATGTCTGACAGATGCACGGGTGACATGAGCCTGGCTTACCGTGGGTGCTGAATTGATGAGAGAGACTCTCTTTTCCTATTGTGTAACTGGGAGGCAGGCTGAAAACTGTCTTTACAGCTTTAGGGAACCTTGTCAAACTGATAAAGGGCATCTCAGAATCTCAGATTGAAGGGTGAGAGACTAAATTATTTCCCCAAACATCAAGAATAAGTACTGGAAACTCACTAACATCCTTTATATTCAGTACTGAGTTCTGCCCATTGCCAGGTCATTAAAACAAAAGACAGATCAGGAAGGAGGGGTGGAGTGATAGTACCACCTTGCATGCAGCTGACCCAGCTTCAATCCCTGGCATCCCATATGGTCCCCTGAGCCCCACCAGGAGTAATTCCTGAGTGCAGAGCCAGGAGTTACCCTTAAGCACCACTAGGTGTGGCTTCCAAATTAAATCAAATTAAAAACAAAAAAAGATCAAAAGAGAAGAGGCCACACTGTCCTCATTATAGTTCATGTACCTGTTTCTACTAAAAAGCCTGGAGATTATTTGGAGCTATCCAGATCCAATAGGGAAGAGCCAGTAAGGAGCAGTGAGATGGGAGAGGCAGGGGCGGGTGAGGAATGGAGAGCAGGTGTGACTCTTTCATGGCCTCTCCAGGTGCACCAACCTGGAACTCACAGACTGCAACTATTTTTTTTTCCCTTTATGTTTTTCTTATTTTGTTTTTGGGTCACATCTGGTGGGGCTCATGGCTTACTCCTTGTCTGAATCAGGGATCCCTCCTGGCAGGGCTCAGGGTTCTGGGGATTCAATCCAGGTCAGCCGCATGCAAGGCAAGCATTTTACCCACTGTACTGTCTCTCCATCCCCCAGACCATGATATTTTCAAAAGAACTCACAACTTCCAGTTTGTTTATCTCATCATCCCCCCCTCACTGCCAGATTCCTCAAAATAATCTTTACAGGGGTTGGAGCGATAGTGTATCGGGTAGGGCCCGTGGCCGACCAGGTTCGATTCCCAGCATCCCATATGGTCCCCCTGAGCACTGCCAGCAGTAATTCCTGAGTGCATGAGCCAGGAGTAACCCCGGTGCATCACTGGGTGTGACACAAAAAGAAAAAAAAATCTTTACAGGGCTGGGCGATAGCTCATTGGGCTGGTGAGTATGCCTTGCATGTAGGAGTCCCAGGTTTGATCCTGTGATATCCCTAGTGGCTCCCAAGCACTAAGCTGGGAATAGCCCTCAGCACTGACAGGTGTGACCCCAAACAAACCAAATGGAGGGGAAGGGGAAACAACTACATTCCAGAGCTAGGTTAACGGTACAGCAGGTGGGGTGCTTGTCTTGCATGAGGCAGACATAGGTTTGATCCCTGGCATTCCATGTGATGCCCCAAGCACGCCATGAGTGATTCCTGAGTACAGAGCCTGGAGTAACCACTGAACACCGTCAGGTGTGGTCCACAAACAAACAAACAAACAAACAAAACCCAAACAAACCACAAGACAAAAAGCCTACATACCTGTGAGAGCAGAGACACAAAAACTGTCAAGGTAAGAATGTAAGTCTGGGGGCTGGACACTTACCTTGCACACGGCTAACCTAGGTTCAATCCCCAGCATCCCATATGGTCCCCTGAGCACTGCCAGGAGTAATTCCTGAGTGCAGAGCCAGGAATGACCCCTAAGCATCACAGGGTGTGGCCCCCAAAACAAATAATAACAACAAAGTAAATCTGTGACATTTTGTATTCTGTTCCCTTCTTGCTACTTCTCCCTGAGAAGTGGTCCCAGTCTCATTTTAGAATTTAATTGGTCCTCAGTGGTAGGTAGAATTGAGTGTTAATGACTCAAGTGCTACCACACCATTGTCATTTTGTAGGAAATGACTCTTTTGTCCTGCCTGAGGGAAGATATAGGTTGTTCCCCTATAGGCCCTATCTGGGGCTCTAGGGTACCTAATCCTTATCCAGGGACCTGGGGATGTAACTTGGTGGGTGTGTGAGATGTGTGAGACCCTGAGTTCAATCTGTAGTTCCACCACCAAAAGAAAAGATATGGGAGTGGAACTATAGTACAGCGGGTAGGGCATTTGCTTGCACGCGGCTGACCCAGGTTCGATTCCCAGCATCCCATATGGTCTTCCGAGCACTGCCAGGAGTGATTCCTGAGTGTAGAGCCAGGAGTCAGCCCTGAGCATTGCCGGGTGTGACCCAAAAAGCAAAAATAAATAAATAAATAAATTTTTAAAAAAGAACAGAAAAATTTCCTTGTCTCTGAATTTCTTTTTCTTTCCTTCTTTTTGCTTTTTGGATAACACCTGGAGATACTCAGGGGTTACTCCTGGCTCTGCACTCAGGAGTCACTCCTGGCAGTGCTCTGGGGACTATATGGGATGCTGGGAATCGAACCCGGGTCGGCCGCATGCAAGGCAAACTCCCTACCCGCTGTGATATTGCTCCAGTCCCTCCTTTTTTTTTTTTTTTGGAGGGGGAGGAATGAGGTCATACCTGACAATGCTCAGGACTTAATCCTGGCTCTGCACTCCAGAATTATTTCTGGCAATGCTCAGAGGACTGTATGGCATGCCAGGGATTGAACCCGGGTTGACTGTGTACAAGGCAAATGCCCTCCTCTCTGTACTGTTGCTCTGGCCCCTTGTTTCTCAATTTCTGTCAACACTAGAGCAAAGTCCTTCCTGCCCTTAGCTGGCAGTGCCAATGCCTTGGCATGGTGTCAAGAACAAGTAGATTGGGGTTGGAATGACAGCACAGCAGGGAGGGCATTTGTCTTGCAGTGACCAACCTGGGTTTGACCCCCGATATCCCATATGGTCTCCTGAGCACTGCCAGGAGTAATTTCTGAGTGCAGAGCCAGAAGTAACCCCTGAGCATCGCTGGGTGTAACCACTCCCCCACCTCCCCCCAAAAGAAGTAAATTCAGGAATTTTTGTCTTTATTTTTGGGCGACAGCCAACCATGCTGGGGGCAGGGGCACTCCTCTCAGCAGTACTTGTGGGCAGTGCAGCGCTGGGGTGGAACCCCGGACTTCTGCACGAAATGCACATGTTTAGCCACCAAGTTATCGCTCTGTCCCCCAAATTCCAGATTCTTATTGGCTTTAGAAGTAGAATCTGATCTGGGAATGCAAGGAGGAGGCAGAAGGTCTAGGTTCTAGTACAGGTTTGACACCGTGAAGGTCCCAGTGGTTTCGGTATACTTGTCAATGAAATAATGAAATCCCAATCTGCAAAGGAGAGAGAGAGAGAGAGAGAGAGAGAGAGAGAGAGAGAGAGAGAGAGAGAGAGAGAGAGAGAGAGAGAGAGAGAGAGAGAGAGAGAGAGAGAGAGTCTGCGTGCGTGGTGTGTGTGTTTGGGTGGTTGTGTGTGTGTCTGTGTTTGTGTCTGTCTGTGTCTGGGAGGAGTAGTTGAGAACTAGGTAACTTGTGACTGAGTGCTCCATTCCTAGGTAGGAAAGGGGGTAGGCTAGATGGACTAGATCAGCATTTCCCCACTTGCGGGGGGCAGGGGGCGGCTATGCCCTACCTCCAGGGTCTGCTGCCCCTCCAGGGATGCCCCTGGCATCTAGGCAAAACTCACATAAGTGAGAGGGCTAGAGGCCTGAAACTAGGGGGTCAACCAGGAGGATGGGGGGGCAGTGCAGAAGGGAAAAAAGGTCAGAGGGGTCATGGAGGAAGGTTGAGAAATGCTGGTCTGGATAAGCCCAAACAGCTGGAAAAGCTAAACATCTTCTGGGGATTTTCAGTGCTTTGGCTGTGAGTTTACTTTTGTAAGTGTGGTTGGCCAAGATTGATAACTATATAGTCTTTTTTTTTTTTTTGCTTTTTTGGTCACACCCAGTAATGCACAGGGGTTCCTCCTGTGCTTATGCACTAAGGAATTACTTACTCCTGGCAGTGCTCAGGGGACCATATGGGATGCTGGGGATCTAACCCAGGTCGGCTGCGTGCAAGACAAACGCCCTACCCGCTGTGCTATCGCTCCAGCCCTGATAACTATATAGTCCTTGAACAATTAATAGGAAAGGAGGAGGAATGTCAGTCTGGATTTCCTTTTCTTTGTGGGGGAGGGGGTTTAGACGACACTCATTAGTGCTCAGGGGTCACTCCTGGCAGTGCTTAGGGGACCGTGCAGTACTGGGAGTCGAATGCTGTCAGCTGATGCAAGGCAAGCACTTCAAGCCCTGTTTGTCTTTAGCCTGGGCTTTGGAACCTAGAGATACATAGAATTTTGACTGTTTTTTTGGGGGGATCGGGGCTTGGCACCCCGGTGGTACTTAGGGATTACTCCTGTTTCTGTGCTCAGGGATTACTCCTAGTATACTTGGGGGTGACCATATGGGGTTCTGGGTATCGAACCCACGTTGGATGTGTGCAAGGCAAGTACCCTATCCGCTATACTATCTCTCCAGCCCCAGAGATTCCTGTGTTGCCATGAAGACTCCCACTTCTCCCCCGGCTTCCTGGCTTCCTTTTCTTTCCGGTGTGACCAATTCAGAACCTCAAACCTGTGAGCTCCACCACTGGGCTACTCCCTGTGCCTTTTTTCTGTTGATCCCCGCCCCCAGCTCTGCCTTACTGGGGCATGATGAAAACTGCAGCCTGTTCAGGCTGCCTCTGACAGGGCCCGCAGCTTGAGGAAACAAACTGCTTGAAAAGGGCCCACACCACTCCACTCTCACCCGTTTGCAAAGCCGCCTCTCCTAAACTTCCACCCTTCTGCCGAATACCAGCTCCTCTCACCTTTTATCCCAGCTGGCTCCTCCTCCTTCCACCAAACTTTGTCCCTGGAGACTCTCCCGGGAGCCCTCTCCCGGGCGCCTAATGTATTCCTTTCCTCTCCTCCTACCTTCTAGGGAGTGTGGTTCTCTCTCCCCCCTCTTCCCTTTGTCCACACTCTCCCCTGGCACTGGGCTGGGCCAAGGAAGGCAGCTTCTCCCGGTTCTGGCAGTCCTAGGCACCTGCTCCTTCACTCTATGGCAACACCCTTTCCCCCCAGCCTCTCCTTGTCTCCATGAGCCACTGACTGCTGGAGCCAAGAGACTTGGCTCAGGCTGTTCTCCCCGGGCCTCCAGTGTCAGTGCAAAAGTCCTGATCCACGATCCCAATTGTTTAGCATAAGTAAATGTGTTTTTAAATAATACATGTTTAGGGGGCTGGAGCGATAGCACAGTGGGTAGGGTGTTTGCCTTGCACGCGGCCGACCCAGGTTCTAATCTCAGCATCCCATATGGTCCCCTGAGCATCGCCAGGGGTAATTCCTGAGTGAAGAGCCAGGAGTAACCCCTGTGCATCGCCGAGTGTGACCCAAAAACCAAAAAAATATATATATATACATGTTTAAATATGGGACCAGGGAGATAGTACAGGAAGTCAGGCATTTAAGCAGCTGCTGGACTGTGATCTCGGTTCTATCCCCAACATCATATGTGGTCTCCTGAGCACCACCACAAGTGATCCTGGAGCACAGAACTAGGAGTAAGTTCTGAGTAATGCAGGGTGTGGCCTCCCACCAAACAAATATATATATATATACACACATATATAAAATATATATGTAGAGAGAATGTGAGCAAGCACTATATATATGTGTGTGTATGTGTGTATGTGGATGTGGATTTATTTTTTCTTTTTGGGTCACACCTGGCGATGCATAGGGGTTACTCCTGGCTCTGCACTAAGGAACCACTTCTGGCAGTGCTCAGGGGACCATATGGGATGCTGGGAATTGAACCCGGCTTGGCCACATGCAAGGCAAACACCCTACCTGCTGTGCTATCGCTCCAGCTCATATATATATAAGGATTGGGATGTAGTTGAGTGATTGATCCTATGCAGTGCTCTCAGACTTTCTCCCAGCTTGGTGCTCAAGAGTGACTCTGGGCAGTGCTGGGGATCAAACTCAAACCCCCCTGAGCTGCATGCTAGCATGTGCTTTAACTCTTGTGCTATTTCTTTTTTTGTTTATTTTTTTATTTCTTGTTCTTGTGCTATTTCTAACCTGAGATCTCATCTTGATCCCTAGCTTGCCCAACCCTTTCCCCAAAATGGTTCAATTTGTTTCTTTAAATTCTCCCCCTTTTGGGGCTGGAGAGATAGCACAGCAGGTAGGGCGTTTGCCTTGCACGCGGCCGACCCAGGTTCAAATCCCAGCATCCCATATGGTCCCCTGAGCATGGCCAGGGGTAATTCCTGAGTGCAAAGCCAGGAGTAACCCCTGTGCATCGCCGGGTGTGACCCAAAAAGCAAAAAAAAATAAAATAAAAAATAAATTCCCTTCCTTTTTTTTTGGTGGTGGGGGCCAACCTGGTGATGTTCAAGGACTGCTCCAGGCTCTGTTCTCCAGGGTTGCTCCTGGCAGTGCTTGTGTACCATGCAGTGCTGGGCATTGCCTCAGGCTTCCTGCATGCAAAACATATGCTCTGGCCCTTTGACCTGTCTCTCTAGCCTATGGTTCAAAATTTTTAAAATACATAATAAAAAGCCTCACTCCTACCCCTGCCCAGTTCCTCTTCCTCAGAAACTTCTTTCTTTCTTTTTTTTTTTTTTTTACTTTTTGGGTCACACCCAGTGATGCACATGGGTCACTCCTGGCTCATGCACTCAGGAATTACCCCTGGCAGTGTTTAGGAGACCATATGGGATGCTGGGACTCGAACCCGGGTTGGCCGCGTGCAAGGCAAACTCCCTACCCGCTGTGCTATCACTCCAGCCCTAGAAACTAATTTCTTTAAATTTAAATTTCTTGACTTCCTACGTGTTAGAGTGTAGCTCTAAATATTTTAGGATAACATTGATTCGTCCTTCCTCCCTTGCCACAGGGAGCTTAGGTTTAGACACTCCTGGAGACACTCCCATTCCTTTGTTTATCTGTAAACTCTTCTCTGCACCCTCCTTCCCAACCAGTCAATCACCTTTTCCCTAATCAGATTCTGTTATCTTGTAAGATCAGATTCCTCTAAGGACTCTGAATTTGTATTGCATAGTTTACTTTAGAGCAATGTCTTTTCTGTATGGACACAGGAAGACAGTATTATGCTTTGTAACTTGAGAGTTTATTGACTCCAATAATATTTACTCCTGGGCATCTGCTTTCTCGACTCAGTTGCCCTTAGTTCCTAGCACCCCAAAAGCAGGGTCCCGATGAGGAACAGAATGGACCCAGGGCAAGCTGTGAGCTACCCTGGCATCGAAGTGGGCCAGGCCAAAGTGCCACAATATTCAACTATAAGTTGAGGGCATGATCGTGGACAATGCTGTCATGATCCAAAGGTAACCATGAGACTTGGACCCTGCTGGGGTTAGGAAGACTAACCTGGCCTGAGGACTGTGGTCTGGAATATATAGTGAATGTCCTCAGGAAGAACCAAACTTTAAGTCAGATATATCTCTTACTGTGCTCATACAGAATGACATTGCTAGAAATAGATTTACTATAACTATTTAAGCAGATTACTAGCTCACACCCTGATGCACCCTTGTTTGGCCCCCCACCTTTGAGCGGATCTCCTTGGATGAGATTTCCTGAGATTTTGTTTATCTCCTCGAGAAATGGTTTTACCCTTCTTTGTTGATTTGTTAATGTTCAACTCACCTTTGTGTCACCACCCTATGTAATTTGTTATATAAACTAAGACTGGGGCACTGATGGGGAGAGAGGAAGAAGACAGAGGAGACAGAGGAAGAAGACAGAAGAGACAGAGAAGGCGACACACGAGAAAGACATGAGAGAAGAACTGAGAAGCACGGGGGAGACTCCGAAGCAGAGCACAAGGCGAAAGAAGTGAGAGTGAGGGCGAGAGAAAGAGAGAAACAGAAGGGGAACGGAGATTGGAATAAACTGCAACTGATACCGACCAGCCTGGCACTCGTTCCTTCCTTTTCCTGCCCATCTCCATCAGCCTCCCCTGGGTGGGGGGAAACGGCGTGAGACTACTGGCCCCTCCTCTTTTGTGTGTTCACACACTACCTATGACTGTTTTTTTTTTTTTTTGCATTTTGGGTCACACCCAGTAGTGCACAGGGGTTATTCAGGAATCATTCCTGGCAGTGCTCAGGGGACCATATGGGATGCTGGGAATTGAATCGAAACCGGGTCAGTCAGGTGCAAGGTAAATGACCTACCGGCTGTATTATTGGTCCAGCCCTCACTTTTTTAATTTTTAAAATTTTTTGGGGGGGTCACACCCAGCAATGCACAGAGGTTACTCCTGGCTTATGCACTCAGGAATTACTCCTAGCAATGCTCGGGGGACCAACATGGGATGCTGAGAATCAAACCCGGGTGGGCCGAGTGCAAGGAAACAGCCTACCCGCTGTGCTATTGCTCCAGCCTCAGCCCTGAATTTTTTTTTTTTCTTTTTGGGTCACACCCAGCAGTGCACAGGGGTTACTCCTGGCTCTGAACTTAGGAATTACTCCTGGCAGTGCTGGGGGACCATATGGGATGCTGGGAATTGAACCTGTGTCGGCGGCGTGCAAGGCAAACGCCCTACCCGCTGTGCTATCGCTCCAGCCCCTCAGCCCTGACTTTTTTTTTTTTTCTTTTTGGGTCACACCCAGCGATGCTCAGGGGTTACTCCTGGCTCTGCACTCAGGAATTACTCCTGGCGGTGCTTGGGGGACCATATGGGATGCCGGGGATCGAACCTGGGTCGGCCGCGTGCAAGGCAAACGCCCTACCCGCTGTGCTATCGCTCCGGCCCCACCAGCCCTGACTTTTAACTAGAGTTCATTTCATCCAGTTTCTTCCCAGTATCAAACTCTGGTGGTTATAAGCATGTAGAACTTTATCCTCTCTGAAATTTAAAATGCCAGCACATCCTTGTTTTAGCAGTCTTGGGATCATAACACTCTCTCTCTCTCTCTCTCTCTCTCTCTCTCTCTCTCCTGGAGACCTCAAGCTAATCTTCCCTTTTCCCTTTTCTGTCCAGCCCCCTTCCTCCCTCCTTCCTCCCTTTTGCTGTGCTTTCTGTACTTCCTGTAGCTGAAAAATTTCCTCTCCGCACAGGGTTTCCTTTCAATCTATCCACTCTCCCACCACCACCACTGCAATACACCCTCTCCCCCACCCACCCCCTGCCACCATTGCCCTGGACTCTTCAAAAGATGCCTCTGTCTCATAGTTTGTTTGTTCAGGGGTTTCATCTGCTTGTGCTCAGGCCTTAATCCTGACATCCTGACTCTGTGCTCAGGGATTACTCTGGGCAGTGCTTGGGGGACCTGATGTGGTGCTGGGGCTCAAACTAGGCTTGGCCTCATGCAAGACAAATGCCTTATACTATAGTACGTGTTATACTATCTCTCTGGCCCCCACCAGTTCTTCCTTCCTATACCGACTCCAAACCTACTCCATTTGTTGTCCTGTTGAGTTTTGTTCTTATCCCTTATCCTCTCTATTGTAAACCCATCCAAATATTTGCTACGCTTAAAACAAACACTATCTCACAGTGATTCAATTAAAAAAGTTAAAACAAAAAACAAAACAAACAAACAAACAAACAAACAAAATCCCAGGGCTGGAAGAGGTAGTGCATCGGGTAGGGAGCTTACCTCATCTGTGGCTGACTCAGTTTTGATCCCTAGCACCCCATATGGTCCCTGCCAAGAATGATCCCTGAACACAGAACCAGAAGTAAGCTCTGAGCATCTCTGGATGTAGGGGAAAGAAATTCAGACCAGAGATAGTACAGGGTTAAGACACTCTCTTGAGGGGCTGGAGCTATAGCACAGTGGGTAGGGCGTTTGCCTTGCATGTGGCCAACCCGGGTTCGAATCCCAGCATCCCTGAGCACCGCCAAGGGTAATTCCTGAGTGCAGAGCCAGGAGTAACCCCTGTGCATTGCTGGGTGTGAACCAAAAAAGCAAAAAAAAAAAAAAAGAAAAAAGAAAAAAAACTCTCTTGCATTCAACAACCCCAGTTCTGTCCCTCGGCATTCCATATGGTTCACAGCTAGAAGGGATCCTTGAGCACAGAGCAAGGAATTACCCCTGAGCATGACTGAGTATGGTTTACTCCTCGCCCGTCCCTGGAGGGGAAAAAAAAAAAACCAAACATCCAGTCTGGATGTAGCTCAGTGGCTTTGCCTTTGTGATGTCCTGGGTTCAAGCACTTAGAGAAAAAAAAAAGTCTGTGCCTCCTGGTTCCTGTCTGGCTCCTTCTCTTCTCAGCAGAGGGGCATTGGGTTTCTTATTCACCTGTACTCTGGCTCCTCTCCTAAAAACATTCATTACAAAAATAGCACACATGGAAGAATTCTAAAATGAGCACTGTGTTCAATCTGAACAAAACAAACACCTGGGCCCCTGACCCAGGTACCTGACCGCAGTTTATGAAATGGATTCCTCAGACCAGAGCTGTCCCGTGCCCCAAGCCGACTGCATTCCTCTCTCCATGGGGTGAGCGCCACTCGGGGCTTGTTCTGTGTCCTTCCTTTGCCCTCATTGGCTTCACGGTCTGTGCAGCGCGTAGGTTGTCCTAAGCAGCGTATTGTTTAGTTTGGCCCATTCAGTCTTCACATAGATGGAACCACAGGACTCACCTGTGTGTTCCTCCGGGGCTGACATGATGCTGACATGATGGTTTGCTGCAGGGGTGTGAGTCCCACGCCTCATGTATGTGTGTGAGGCATGCATTCTACCTGTGAGCCTCTACATATAGAATATGCCACAGGTAGCTTGCCAGGCTCTGCTATGCGGGCGAGTTACGCTTGGTAGCTTGCCAGGCTCTCTGAGAGGGACGGAGGAATTGAACTTGGGTCGGCTGCGTGCAAGGCAAATGCCCTATCCACTGTGCTATCGCTCCAGCCCTATAAATAAATAAATAAGCCTATTGCTGGTGCCCAAGACAGGGCTCAGGAGTCCATGTGCATGCCTTGCCTGTGAGACCCTGGACCTGACAACCCCAGCACTGCTGGGTGCCATCCTGGTACGGTAGTCACTGTACAACTCTCAGCACTGCAACAACTCCAACAACATCTACAGAGACTTATTTTGTGGCCTGAGATGTAGGGCATCCTTGAAAATACCTAACATGCACAAGAGAAGAATTCTGTTATCATGAGGCATATATGATTTTTTAATTTCTTGTGTTACGTTCTCTACTTCCTCACTTAGCTTTTGTCTCATTGTTGTTGCCATTGTTAAGCACAGGATATTAGGGGTCAGAGAGATAGTGCAGGAGGTAAGGTCTTTGCCTTGGATGTGGATGAACCAGGCTCAATCCTCAGCCCCACGTATGGTTCCCTGAGCCCAGGTAGGAGTGACCTCTGAGCACAGAACCAGAAATAAGCCCTGGGCAACACTGAGTATGGCCCACAAGCAAGCAAATAAAAAGACCAAACAAACCAGGACCTACCCCCTCAAACCCAAGTAATTGGATAATAAAGTCACCAATCATCACTGTAGAGTGTATTTCTCTGGTCAGTCTGTCTGTTGGGCCTTATATTATGCTTGTCTGTCACTTGCTGCATAAATATTTACATTTATTGTGTGCTCTCCCTTTGCTGAACCTATGTTAGTATAGGATGTCTTTTTTAGGGTGGGAGTGATAGTACAGGGGAGGGAGTTTGTCTTGCACGTCGCCGACCTGGGTTCCGTCCTCAGCATCCCCTGAGCACCGCCAGGAGTAATACCTGAGTCTGAGTGCAGAGCCAGGAGTAACCCCTGAGCATTGCCTGGTGTGACCCGAAAAAACAAAGTCAAACAAACAAACAAAAAGAATGTCTTTTCAACAACTTTTTTTTTTTTTTGCTTTTTGGGTCACACCCGGCGATGCACAGGGGTTACTCCTGGCTCATGCACTCAGGAATTACTCCTGGCGGTGCTCAGGGGACCATATGGGATGCTGGGAATCGAACCCGGGTCGACCGCATGCAAGGCAAACGCCCTACCTGCTGTGCTATCGCTCCAGCCCCCTTCAACAACTTTTTTTAAACACCATCTTTTACTAAGTTGTTTATCATACCATTGTTACTGGCACTCAGTATTCTAACACCTGTCCCACCTAGAGTGACCACCATGTCCTCATTTTCTCAACCAATATCCATGAAGGCCCCTTTGTCAGGCACAAAATATTTTATATTGCTTATTACAAGCAGATAGCTAATGGAATTATCAAAAAATACTACAGTAGAGGCTGGAGCAATAGCACAGCGGGTAGGGCGTTTGCCTTGCATGCGGCTGACCCAGGTTCGATTCCCAGCATCCCATATGGTCCCCTGAGCACTGCCAGGAGTGATTCCTGAGTGCAGAGCCAGGAGTAACCCCTGTGCATCATCGGATGTGACCCAAAAAGGAAAAAAAAATACTACGGTAAAAGAAAATTTGTGAAAATTGTTCTATCTCACCATGGGGTCATAAAGATCTTGTCTGAGGGTTTACTAAGCTTCTCCTTGCTAGTTAGGTTCATTGTTTTTGTTTATGGGGCTTAGTTAGCTTCTGTGTTACTTTCCCATCAGATTTGGTGGACTCCCACTGGCTGTCCAAATTGTGGAATGTGAAGGAGTCATATGGCTGCAGGCTCCAGAAACGTCAGGATCTGTAGACCTGGGCTGATGAATTTATCTCTGGGACACTGCAACCAAGTGTGCTACCTTAGCTGGTGACACGACCTAAGTGTGTGTGAACACAGTGAACTCGTGCTGTCTTCACAAGCACGTGTGTGCACGGTTTCTGTTGTAACATCACAGAAACATCAGCAGCAAATGCAGAGAAGCGGGGAAATCCGTTTGAGATCTCTCTCGCCTAGAGACAGGGATGAGGCCCGGTGGGAGGGGGCGCTCTTTGCAGGTGTGCCGGCAGCAGGGTGGAGCCCTGGTTTCCTCCCCTATCTATTTTGTCTGATATTAACATAGCCAGGCCGACTGTGTTGCAGTTATCATTTTGATGGGATGTCTTTTTCTGTCCTTTCATTCCAACTTGTTTGGGGGTCTGGATTGTAAGTGAGTCTCTTCTACACAGTATATCATGTATTTTAATTCATTTTTTACCAATCATTGTCTTTTGATTGGAGGGGACAAAACCAGGTCAGGAGTATGTAGGAGGAGCACCTTCTCTACTATAATATTTTTCTAGCCCCGTTTACTTATTTTGGGGTGGGGGTCGTGGGGCAGGGCACCCGGTAGTGCTGAGGAGCTTCTCCTGGCTCGGTGGTCAGGAATGACCCCAGTGGTGCTCATGGGACTATGTGATGCCGGTAAGCCTGTATCCTCTCCATCCCCAAGTTCATTTGCTTTTAAAGTAATTAAAAAGGAAAGACATAAGGAAAGACATGTCCCTTACTGTGTGATTAATTTTTTTTCTTTCCCCTTTGTGGTTTTGTGATGACCTGGGATCACATGCGCGCGCTGTGGCTTGTGGGTCTGGTTGTGGTGCTCTCACACTCAGCACCTGCTCCCGGGGGTCGCTCACTCCAGTTATTCTCTGGGAGTCTCACTCCTTCGGTCGTGCTCAGGCACATGGTGTGTGGGTGCAGCCCTTGCTGAGGGGTGCTGTGCTTCTCCCACACCGGCGCTGGCCTCACTCCCTCTCCTCTTGCTCGCAGTCTTTCTAGTTGGAGTTCTTGTCACAGCTGCACACTTCCGGTGTGGTGCTTGCACACACCTGGCTGCCATGCTCTGGAACTTGTATGCTTCGTTGTCTTTTTTTTTTTTTTCTTGTCTCATTTGGGAGACAACAGCAGCAAGGCTGGGTTTATTCCTAGATCTGTGCTCAGGGGTCACTCCTGCCAGGGCTTGGGGGTCATATGGGGGCGCCAGGGATTGAACCTGGGCCAATCATATGCAAGGCCAAGGTCCTACCTGCTCTACTATTACTCTGATCCATTGTCTGTTTGTTGTTGTTTGTTTGCTTGTTTGTTTTGAGCCACACCTGGCTACGATCAGGGTTTACTCCTGGCTCTGCACTCAGGGATCACTCCTGGTTGGCTCAAGGGACCATATGGGATGCCTGGGATAGAACTTAGGTCACTGCATGCAAGGCAAACACCCTCCCCACTGTTCTATTGCTCTAACACCAGTGTTGGAATTTATTTTAGTTTATTTTTCAATGTTATCATTTTAAATTTATTATTTTTTTTATTATTATTTTGCTCTTTAGGTCACAACCGGTGATGCGCAGGGGTTATTCCTGGCTTTACACTCAGGAATTACTCCTGGTGGTGCTCGGGGGACCATATGGGGTGCTGGGAATCGAACCCAGGTCAGCCGAGTGCAAGACAAATGCCCTACCTGCTGTACTATTGCTCCAGCCCCCATTTTTAATTTCTGAACTGACCTGTCTTTTGCCCCGCTAGAGGCCCTTGAAGTGGGTCTGAAAGCCTCCTTAGCTTTCAGTGCACTTCCTGCCCAGACCCATTTTCTTTTGCTTTTTTTCTTTTTTTTTGCTTTTTGGGTCACAACCAGTGATGCACAGGGGCTATTCCTGGCTCTGCACTCAGGAATCACTCCTAGCGGTGCTCAGGGGACCATATAGGATGCTAGAAACCGAACCCGGGTCGGCCGCGTGCAAGGAAAATGCCCTACCCGCTGTGCTATCACTCCAGGCCCCTGTTTCTTCTATTTCTTGGATGGTTCCCACTTCCCCTTCATGCCATGCTAAATCCTTGGGTCGGTGGGCATCATCTGTGCATCCCTCCCTCCCTCCCTTCCTCCCTACCCCCTTTCTCCATCCTTCCCTTCCTTCCTTCCTCCTTTCCTCCCTCCCTCCCTCCCTCCCTCCCTCCCTCCCTCCCTCCCTCCCTCCCTCCTTCCTTCCTTCCTTCCTTCCTTCCTTCCTTCCTCCCTCCCTCCCTCCCTCCCTCCCTCCCTCCCTCCCTCCTTCCTTCCTTCCTTCCTTCCTTCCTTCCTTCCTTCCTTCCTTCCTTCCTTCCTTCCTTCCTTCCTTCCTTCCTTCCTCATTCTTTCTTTAATTACGGCTCAGGACTCTTCCTCCTGGTTCTAAATTCAGGGTCTGAACTCCTGACAGTGGTTGGGGGAACATATGGGATGTTGGATCTTGAACCTGGGTCACACGCAAGGCAAGTGCCTTAGCTGCTATACTATTGCTTCTATTGCTTCGCCCACTGGGAACTTTCTTTCGTCTGGTCGGGAGATATCTGGGAAGATCTTCAAGATCACAGAGGTTCAGTAAAGCCAGCCAGTGTGTCAGTGCTCGGTGGGGTGGGGTGCATGCACCTCATCCTCTAGGGTGCCTGCGTTAGAGGAAGTAGGTGGGCTCTGCGCCAAAGCAAATATATGAATTAAAAGTGAATGGGAGGGGCCGGAGTGATAGCACAGCGGGTAGGGCGTTCTCCTTGCACGCGGCTGACCCGGGTTCGATCCCCAGCATCCCATACTGCCGCGGCCTACGCAGCCAACTTGAACCTTGGCCGGAGAGAGGGAATGAGAGTTGAGTGGGCTAGGGAGGACTGCATGCAATATATGGCATACAGCAAGTTTATTGAAATCCAAAATAGAAAACAAACAAAAAAAAACTGAAAAAAAAAGTTTATTGAAATCCAAAGCAGGTTTATATAGTCTTAGTTTAGCAATGATCAGCAGGTTACATAAGTGGCATAAACATTATTAATCAAGTGGTGCAGCCAACTTTATTTTTGCCAATCTTACTTGTTTTTCAGTTCCTTCTCTCAGCCTTGAGAAACATGGGAAAGCAGATGTGGCCTTGAGCGTGGCCATGGCAGGCGCGAGCCAATCCTCCCTTCAGCCTCCTCTCGAGTCCAGCTGCCAGAGCA
This sequence comes from Sorex araneus, assembly GCF_027595985.1. Lineage (NCBI taxonomy): Eukaryota > Metazoa > Chordata > Mammalia > Eulipotyphla > Soricidae > Sorex > Sorex araneus. The sequence goes on along the minus strand of NC_073303.1, from coordinate 31,173,062 downwards.
TGGTGGCCCTTCAACTTTTCTCACGAGGCAGGTTGCCAGAGCATGGTGGCCCTTCGACCCCCTTTCCAGGCTGGCCGCCAGAGCATGGTGGCCCATCGGCTGCCTGTCAAGGTCAGCTGTCAGGGGATGACTCGCCCTCATGCCAAGTTTCTCCATACTCATTCCCGTTTACAGGAACTAAGGTAGGGAGTGCCTAGGCCCCCTCGTCACCCAGTCCCTGTTTACAGGGACAGAGGCAGGGGGTGCCTAGGCCCGTCCCCAACACCATATGGTCCCCCAAGCACCGCCAGGAGTAATTCCTCAGTGCAAAGCCAGGAGTAACCCCTGAGCATCGCTGGGTGTGACCCAAAAAGCAAAAAAAAAAAAGTGAATGGGAGGACTAGAAACTGAAGCCACTTTTGTTCATTAGGCTGCTGGTCACTGCTAGAGTGAAGGCAGACATTGGGGACAGGATAGGGGGGTGGGGGATGAGGTTGGCCTTAACATTACTGTGGATTTCATAAATTCAGTCAAGACACCTGGCCTTCCTCTGGGCTGCTGAGCTAAGCTCACAGTTTCTGGAGGAATCTGGAGGGCTGAATGCTTCTTGGAGAGGGCAGGGTATGGGGGTTGGGAAGCGTGGAAAAGTGCACACGAGCGCAGAGAGCAAAAAGCCCACGTCCAGAGTGAGAGCTCAGAGACACAGTGTGGAAGGGAAGCCCAGGGGTGCAGAGGAGCCACTCAGAGATGCTGGGAAGAGACACGAAAACTCCTAAGCTTTCATGTGAGTCCAGAGCCACGCTGCCTGGGTTTGAGTCCCAGCTCTGCTGCTTCATGCATGGGGCAGATCATTTCATACTTCTGGCCCTCAATTTTCCCATATATCAAAGGGGAGTACTGATAGAACCTGTTACAGGCCTGTTGAGGATAGATGTGTGTGGAGCATGGGAGGTCTGGTTAATAACGAAGCTCTTTCACCCCAGAAGCAGCACCTCTTTTAGAGTGCTTGCTTTTAGAGTGCTTGGCATGAGTTTGCATGAGTTTGCAAACTGGTTTTGATCCCCAACACTGCTTACAGTCCCCTGAGTACTACTGCAGGGCTGATTGCTGAGCACAGAGCAATGAGTAAACTGAGCCCACCGGGTGAGACTCCTCCAAAAACAAAGAGCAGCAGCCCTAGACAAAGATGCTATTGCACACAGTGCATTTTGGAGGTTCTGCCGGAAGCTGATGAAAGGAAGAAGCAGGAAGGTGACGAAGGAAATAAGGATGTCACTAAAGGGGCTATAGCCATCCTGGTGAGTGGAGATTGTCCACTGCGGAGGCCTGAGTACAGCCTGTGACTGTGCAGACGGGAGTGTAGTAACCTGAGTCCCTCCCTCTACCCAGGTGGTAGCTAACGGGACATTGCCCCACTCCACCCCAGGGCCCTCTTTTCTTCTGTGCATAGGTGGAACAGAACACACACATAAACACCCTCTGGCAGAGATGGAGATGCTGCCATTGGAGTCAGTGGCAGAGTCAGTGAGAAGGCAGAAGCGTTATGAGCAGGACACGTACGGACCTGCTTCAAAATCTTTCTGAGAACCATCCACGGTTACAATCACAGAGTGGTTTTTAAGCTAGGCCAGGGCACATGGGTGTCTAAAATTAAAGGCAAGGGACTGGAGTGATAGTACAGCAGGTAGCGGGCACTCGCCTTGCATGCAGCTCACCTGAGTTTGATCCCCGGCATCCCATATGGCCCCCTGAGTCCTACTAGGAGTGATCCCTGTGTGCAGAGTCAGGAATAAGTCCTGAGCACCACGGGGTGTGCCCCCTGCAAAGCAACGCGAAGCAAAACAAAATCGAAGGGATTTTGTAAATCTGTAAATGGGAACTGGCATTGCCGTTGCCATGGAGTAGATAGAAGGTGGCAGGTTCTAGGTCATTAGTTAAACCATGTCTAGGGACCGGGGACAGCCTAGTTCTAGAGCATTGCCTTGCATGGATGAGGACCTGGGTTCCATTCTCTGCACCTCAAAATAAAAAAAAGTAAAAGACCACGTTTCCTTATCCAGACAGGATAAGGAGCAGGGTTGCCAACCGGAGCTATACCACAGCACCTTGCCTGTATGAACTGCCAGTCACGTTCTCCACACAGAGCTGAGTTGCCCGCTGCTGAGCCTTCTAGGGGAGTAGTAAAGCATCTGGCATCAGTGTTAAAAAAATTTTTTTTTAACCTGTGGGAAAAAATTTAAACCTAAAGAATATGGAATGCTGGGGCTGGAGTGATAGCACAGCAGGTAGGGCATTTGCCTTGCACACGGCCGACCTGGGTTCGATCCCCGGCATCTCATATGGTCCCTTGAGCACCACCAGGGGTAATTCCTGAATGCAGAGCAAGGAGTAACCCCTGAGCATCACCGGGTGTGACCCAAAAAAGAAAAAAAAAGAATGCTAACTTCATCTTCTTGATATTGGTTTCCTGGTAGTATATATAGAAGCCTTGAATTGGTAGGAAGAAACCCGGACAAGAGGAGAAAGATGGGCAGGGAGCAGAGGATCTATTATTTCAGGCATGAAAGATCACTTCTTTTTATTTGCAGTGAAATTACAAATTGCATTTGCTTCTTACTGATGAAAACACCAAGCCAAATCAGACCTTCTTCAAATGGAAATCTACTTGGGAGCCTCGAGAGGGCGATGAAGACCTGGTGTCTCCACCCCAGACTATCTTAGCCCACGGCCCTTGCTTGCTGCGCTGGGGCTTACAAAAGCTGGAACAAGTCCCTGGCGACCGTGTACTTTTCATTGATCCTGAACGGCTGCTTCTCAGTGTGGCATTTGCTGAGCAGTTTCCCAGCAAAGCTGATCTTCTTTTGCACATTGGTTCTCCATGGATTTGTCCTTTTACATAATATTAGAGTTCTCCTGTGCACAAGGTAGACATTTCCCAACCCTCTGTGTGACTTAGATTTTTTTTACCTTTTGGACCACGTCTGGCCATACTCAGGCGTCACTCCTGACTGCGCTTAGGAATCACTCCTGGTGGGCTCGGGAGACCATATGGGATTCCAAGGATTGAACTCGGGTTGACTGCGTGCAAGGTAAGCGCCCTACCTGCTGTACTATCTCTCTAGTCCCACATGTGACCAAGATTTTTTTTTTTTAAGAATTTTATTTTATTGGGGCTGGAGCAATAGCACAGGGCGTTTGCCTTGCACGTGGTCGACCCGGGTTCGATTCCCAGCATCCCATATAGTCCCCTGAGCACCGCCAGGAGTAATTCCTGAGTGCTGAGCCAGGAGTAAACCCTGTGCATCGCCAGGTGTGACCCAAAAAGAAAAAAAAAGAATTTTATTTTATTGAATCACCATGTGGAAAATTACAATGCTTTCAGGCTTAAGTCTCAGTTATACAATGCTGAAGCAACCATCCCTTCACCAGTGCCCATATCCCACCACACAAAAAAAAACACAGTACACCTCCCATCCCGCCCCCCCCCCGCACCCCCTCTCCTGTCTTGTAACTGATAAATTTCACTTTACTTTCTATTTACTTTGGTTACATTCAATATTTCAACACAAACCTCACTATTATTGTTAGGAGTACCCCACTAGAGTCAGACCTGTTGTGAAGAGATATGAGGTCATGCGGTTTTGGATTTCTGTACTTTAGCAACTAAGTCCAGGGAGATTTCTTCTAGATATTGGATCATTACAAGCTTGTAAACCCCATTTGTGGTCGTCATAATATGGCGGTCACCACGCCCTTCACCCCCGGCAAGGAAGAAGTGAGAGAGAGAAATACCTTTCCCCTCCTGGGCGGGCATGGGGCCACGGCTTAGTTCTCAGTCTGGAGACATTCTGCAAGGAGCTGCCCATGCCGAAAAATTTAGCTGGCGTCTGGAGTCACACTCGTGCAGCTGCGGAGAGGCCGCACACACATGCGGCCCCCGGGATCACATCTTGGCGACAGCATGACCAAGATTTTGCCGCTAGGAAATGAGTGGAAGAGTTGGGTAAATGTCATGCTCTCATTTAGCTGCTTCTCACTCTTCCATCCCTAGGAAGGGAATGCAAGCCTAAAACCCTGTTCTTCATGCAGGCGAGAACATCCCTCAGTGACAAGGCACCTGGATGGGAGAGAACCAGAGTGAGCAACTCTGCCCCAGCGAGCGCCTCCATGTCATATCAACCCTCCTTGCTTAGTTTATTTGTTTTTGGGCCATGCCTGGTAGTGCTCGAGATTTGAAGCAGCATCACATGCTAGGCAAGTGTCTTAACCTTTGTAGTCTCTCTCTCTCTCTTTGGCCCAAGAGTTAAGTTCCATTTAAGAGAGAAGTAAACATCTGTCTTTTGGAAATCACTGTATTTGGGATTTTCCGGATTATAGCAGTTTAGTTTATATTCTGGCCAACATACAACCCTGGGGTTTGTCTCTGGCTTTCATTTTGTTGTTGTTGTGTTTTTGGATCACACCCAGCAATGCTCAGGGATTACTCCTGACTCTGTGCTCAGGAATTACTCCTGGCGGTGCTCAGGGGACCATATGGAATGCCTAGGGTCAAACCTGGGTCAGCTACATACAAAGCAAACACCCTACCCACTGTACTATCGCTCCAGCCCCTGGGGTGTGTGTGTGTGTGTGTGTGTGTGTGTGTGTGTGTGTGTGTGTGTGTGTGTGTGTGTGTGTGAAGCAAGATCCTTTTTATTGAATGAAATTTGCTTAGAAAGATGTAAGGGGAGAGAAAGAGAAGAAAACATGTTCAAGAGAGAGAACACAGGCTTCTCCATAGTGGGAAACAAAGCAAAGAAATGACAAGCAAGTGAGGTACATGCTCAATGGAGAAGCTGGCTTGAAGAGTGAGCCTGCATTGGTTTCTCATTCTATATGTTTGTTCACACTATCCTGACTGCTAAATGAAGACTGGAGTGTCAGCAGGGTCAGGGCCGAGAGGCAGGGGTCCGGGGCAGTCCTCAGAGTCCCACAGGAGTGGGCACCTGGGCTTCTTTAGTACGATTGCTCTGTCATTGTCAACTCTCAGTGCACCTCCTGGTCTAGTTTGGCTGTTCCAGCCTCCCCAGGCTGTCTGCATTCCAATGGGAAAGGGAAAATAAAGGAGGAAGAAGAGTTGAGGAGCACATTCCCTTCCCATATTTATGAGTCCAACAAGACACTTTATTCCTTAGAATTTTATTCCTAAAGGAAGAAGGGAGGGGGCTGGAGAGATGATCTGGGGTTAAGGTGCTGGCTTACATGTGAATGACCCCAGTTCAATTCCTGACACTACATATGGTCCCCTGAGTACCACCAGGAGTGATGCTTTGAGCACAGAGCCAGGCATAAATCCTTCTCCCTGCAAAAGGAAGAAGACTGGACCCTAAAGTCTGCCAAATTTCCTTAATGCAACAGGTATTGGGAGAAATTCATGAGAGAGAAAGATTATTTCTTTGATTTTTTTTTTTTTGCCTTTTGGGTCCACTTGGTGATGCTCAGGGGTTACTCCTGGCTCTGCACTCAGGAATTACTTCTGACAGTGCTTGGGGGACCGTATGGGATGCTAGGATTGTACCCTGGTTGGCCTCAAGCAAGGCAAACACTCTACCCACTGTACTATCGCTCCAGTCCAGGATTTTTCTTTGAAAGGTCATTATTAGATGTGAGTTTGGTTATCTATCATCTGTGTAGGCTGCTATACTGCCCGCAGCTGGTGGGTGAGTGGGAGCCCTAAATAACAGGATCTGATTTTCTCACAGTTCTGGAAATTGGGGATCCCAGCTCAGGTACCACCGTGGTGAGACTCTTCCTGACTTGCAGATGCCTGTCCTTACCTGGTGTTTTTTTTCTCTCTAAAAAGGTGAGAAGGTGGGGCTGGAGCAATAGCACAGCGGGTAGGGCATTTGCCTTGCACGCAGTCGACCCAGGTTCGATTCCCAGCATCCCATATGGTCCCCTGAACACCGGCAGGAGTAATTCCTGAGTGCAGAGTCAGGAGTAACCCCTGTGTATCACCGGGTGTGACCCAAAAAGCAAAAAAATAAATAAATAAAAATAAATAAATAAATAAATGAATACATAAAAAGGTGAGAAGGAGCTGGAGAGAGAAGGACACACCTGGTGTCCCTTCTCTTCAGGACACTAATCCTTAGGATTAGTGAGGATTAAACCACAACTAAAGAGACATCAGTATACTACCTAGGATCTCATTTAACCTAATTACTTGTTTTCGGTGGGGAGGTAATGTTTGATTTTTTTTTTTTTTTGCTTTTTGGGTCACACCCAGCAATGCACAAGGGTTACTCCTGGCTCTGCACTCAGGAACCACTCCTGGCAGTGCTCAGGGGACCATGTGGGATGCTGGGAATTGAACCCGGGTTGGCCATGTGCAAGGCAAACGCCCTACCCACTGTGCTATCGCTCTAGCCCCAGGAGGGGAGGTCATGTTTGGCCACACCTGGTGGTTCTTGGGGGCTTATGTGAAATGGAGGCTTGAACTCAGGCATGCAAAGCCTGAGCCCCAGTCCTTCTGAGCCCCAGTCCTTCTGAGCTATCCCTTTACCTGCCTCCAACCCCCCACCCAATGTTATCTATTTCTAGACTCTTTCATCTCCAAATATAGTGACGCTGCATCTAGGGCTTCACATATAAGTTTAGGGAAGGGTGCACTTCAGTCACTGCAGTAGCTCAAGGTTCAGTCAGGTGGCCTGATTCATTGTGGCCTGATAACAAATCCCAGATTTTTGTTGCTTTAGGATTTGCAAACCATGGTCGTAAGTGTCCCCTATTCTGGGATGCATGCCTCTTTGCAATACGACTTTGCTACTTTTCTCATCCAGCGGTAAGGTTTGGGGCTAGGGGTGTGGCTGACATGGCAGAGCTGTGCCTTGCATGTGGCAAGCCTTGGGCTTAATCTCCAGCACTGCGTGACCCCTTCTTACAGCACCACCAGGAGTGACTCCCCACAACTCAGCTGGCTGGAGCACATTTTTCCTGGGTTCAGTTCCCAGCAGGGCATGATCCCTAGAGCACAGATCTGGGAGCTAGGAGTAGCCGCTAAGTTTTATCAGTGACCAAAAGCCCCCCTGCAAGATAGTAATATCCACACAAACAACAAAACAAAACAAATAAAGAGGTGGAAGTTGAGGGATGGCTTAGAGGGAAAGGACCTGCCTTGCAAACATCAGGCTTGTAGGTTCGATCCCTGGTGCTGTCTATAGGTATATGAGCAAGGTCCCAGAGGGCTCTGCTGTTGTCTAGGACTCTTGGCAATGAACTGAGTGTACAGCTTCCAAAACACCGCAGCTAGGTGTGTGTGTGAACATCACAGCTTAAAAGAAGTGTGTGTCCTGTTAAACACCACAGCTGAAAGAGGCATCAGTACCTTGTTAAGGAGTGTGAATCCCAGGCAGAGTGCGAGACTGTTAAGAGAAATCTGACCAAGAGACAGATGGGCAATTGGAGAACAAGAGTGAGTCCCCGGTTTAGTTATACATGCAGACTCGACCTGGCTATTGCCAAAAAGGGAACAACCCTGAATACTGTTCACAGGGGCTCTTATAGCTAGCTCACGGGCATAGTGTTTCTAAGGGGAACAGTTTTCATTTAATATATACAGTGGTTTCTCTTTTTCAAAAGTTTTTGATTTTATAAGGTAGTCCACAATATTTGACTACATTTAATATTTAGACACCAGTCCCACCACTGTTACACCTTCCCACCACCACATTTGGGATGTTTCCATCCTAAGCCCCAATTCCTGTCCCAAAGCACAACCGAAATAATATATTTTGTATTGTTTGTTATGAAACACCACTTAATATGATACAAAAAAGGTATCCATAGAGGAAACAGTGTGAAGATTGTTCTATTTTGGCAGGGACCATTAAGACATTCTTTAGGATATCACTAACATGTTGTTAAAGGTTGAATGATGTGAACTTTTGAATATATATCTGGAAATATGTGTATATGCATATATATATATATATATATATTTCCCTCTATGATTGGTTGCCTACTATTTGAACCCCATCAAATGTGGTGTGGTACTCTTGGAGAATGGGTAGGGAGTGTCTTATGTGTCGTGCAGCCACAAATGCGGCCACATGGTCCAGGAATATGTACAAGTTTTGTGGGACTTCATTCGTGCATGAGGCTTGGCCTGAGTGTGTGGGGAGCGGCCTTAAGCACAGTGGCAGTTGGGTTGTGGTGGCTGTCAGCTACCGGGGCTGGGTCCTTGGGTGGGGAGGGCTCTCACCTGCCCCCTCTGTGGCGCCCCAAGTGAAACAGCCTGGTGTGGGGTTCGGTGGCATGGCTATGGCAGGCGTCATGTTGCTCCCTTCTGGGAAAAAAAGTTGTGCAATCTTACAGTGGTTTCTAATGTATATGAGTCAGTTTGTTTCAACTGCCACACAGGCATTTCTTATTGTTCCTGAGGTCCATTTCCTGTTGACAAAACCTGATCAACTTGTTCTCTCCTTCTATTCTTGGTTTTTGTTTTGTTTTGGCCACACCTGGTGATGCTCAGGGCTTACTCCCTGGCTCTGCTCTCAGAAATTTTCCTGGCAGTGCTCAGGGAAGCCTATGGATACTGCTGCTTGAACCCGGGTGGGCCTCATACAAGGCAAGCCCTCTCCCAGCTGAATTGCCTCTGCAGCCCCTGTTCTATTTTAACTTGTGGTTTATAACTGATCCATATTTGCTCAGTAACTAGAACGGGTCACTCAGGGAACGCGTGTGTGAGAACCATAGCCCCCCGCGAGAGACCCACAGCCAGACCGTGCTCGATCACCGCAATTAGAGGAGTATAACAGCTACGGGCACACGCGCGAGCACCCCTACAAAGGTGTGAGTGGCAACAGCAGAGGGGGCACTCGCCTCACTCTTCACCCTGGCAGGCCTTGTGACGGGCTGTGCTCCTCGAAAGTGAAGTTACATCCCGCCTGAGGCTGGCCCTTAAAGAACTTGCTATGGGTTTCCTGGGCTGCGGTCCTGGGACTGCCATTCTCAGAGGAGCTGGGATGAAAGGCCAGGGCAAGTGTGGGTTCACAGAGTGCATTTGATCCTCCCCAGGCCTTCCCAGCAGAGAGACAGAGACAGAGAGACATGGGAACCACAGCCTGATGGTGAAAATGGTCCATTTAATTCAGAACTGCTAGCATGCTTTTAGAACATCTGAGAGGGTTTGAGGTAAGGACATAGGCATGATTGATCATTTACATAGATAAAACATTTGAACTCAAGGAGACACTCTATCTCCCAGTCCCAGGGACATCTATATTGCATTTTTTTTTTTTTTGCTTTTGGGTCACACCCAGCGATGCACAGGGGTTATTCCTGGCTCTGCACTCAGGAATTACTCCTGATGGTGCTTAGGGGACCATATGGGATGCTGGAAATCGAACCCGGGTCAGTCGTGTGCAAGGCAGATGCTCTACTGCTCAGGGGAACCATATGGGATGCTGGAAATCGAATCCGGGTCAGTCGGGTGCAAGGCAGATGCTCTACTGCTCAGGGGACCATATGGGATGCTGGGAATCGAAACCGGGTAGGCCGTGTGCAAGGCAAACATCCTACCCACTGAGCTGGCTGTTGCTCCAGCCCCCATCTACATTGCTTTTATCTTTCCTTCTATTTGCATATGTTATCAATACTTGCAGATGTTTGGATAAACACAGTTTTCTCTGGGCTCTGAGAGCAAGCAAGGCTTTTACTATACATCTCAGACTAAGTCTCCTTAGGCCAATTCAGCTTGTCCTTACCCATGGGGTAAGGTTAAGTCATAACAGCTTGCATCAAGACCATGTATTTTTGCTTTCTAGACTGTCCCATTTTGATGCCGGGGTAGCTTTGCCACTCGCCCCAGGTCCATCCCAGTCCCATGGTAGGATCTCCCTTTTGGGGTGTTAGAAACTACTTGCCTAAGTCAAGTAATGATGACCAATGCCCAGGAGTAGATAAATTTCAGAGTCAATCAACTCCCAAATATTAGGAGCATAGCATTAATGGTCTTTCTGTGTCTAACCAAAGGACATTGCTCAATAGTAAAATATTAAAAGGCTATAGGGAAATAGAAAAGCCAGTACAGAACACCACAGAGCACTTCAAATAACAAAACACTACAAATACAAAGTCCAGAATTACCAGAAAGTTTGGCTTATAAGTAATTAAGACTGACTTGGATAACTGAAAATAAGAGGTAAAATAAAAAGGAAAGATTAAAGACAAACTTTAACTAAATTAGGGATGCTAGCAAGAGCACAATAAGCTGCTCTGAAAAGAGGAAAAGGGGCAATTCACTGATAAAACCTGAAACACTTTGGGTTAATATCCAACAGACAAGAGGCCTCCTTTCCTACTGTTCCCACAGGCTGAGCACTCAGTTGGATAGTTCAGGAAAGAGCAGCAGAGGCATCAGTTGGTCAAACCACAGAACCATAAAAAAGAGTAATTTGGGGGGGGAGTGGGGGGAGACAGGGAGTGGGGAGCTATAACCAGCAGTGCTTGGGTTACTACTGGTTCTGTGCTCAGGGATAACTCCTGGCAAGGCCTGGGAGACCACGTGTGGTGCCAAGGATCAAACCCATAGTCACATGCACCTTACCCACTGTCCTATCACTCCAGAATATTTTTTTCTTTTTGGGTCACACCTGGTGATGCACAGGGGTTACTCCTGGCTCTGCACTCAGGAATTACCCCTGGCGGAGCACAGGGGACCATATGGGATGCTGGGAATTGAACCCGGGTCGGCTGTGTGCAAGGCAAACGCCCTACCCGCTGTGCTATTGCTCCAGCCCCAGATTTTTTTTTTTGTGATGATCAAATCCGGATTCTCACATATGCAAGGCCAGTGCTCTAACACTGAACTACATATCCAGCCCCTAAATAATTTTTTATGCTCTTCTATTCTGAGTGGGGTTTGTTTACCTGCAGTGGTGGAAATGGAAAGAATTAAAAGAGCTTAGGGGTGTTTCTGGTTGTGTTTGGATGGGGATCACTCCCTAATAATGCTCCTGGGACCATGTAGTGCCAGGGATTAAACCCAGGCCTCCTACATTCGAAGCATGTGCTCTAGAACTCTGAGCTGTCTCTACAGCCAGAAATAATTTATCTTTTTTATGTGTTTTGTCTGGGAGATACAGCTAATGGTGCCCAGAGCTTACTCCCGACTCTGTATTCAGGGATCACTCCTGCTAGGGCGCAGGAGACCATATGTGGTGCTGAGGATTGGACGGGAGCCAGATGCATGTAAAGCAAGCACCGAAACCTCTGTCTTTTCTTCCTTTGGCCTGAAATAAATTATATTGAAGTGGTGGGTAGTAGGGCTCTCTAGTAATATTCTCATTTTGTTTCCTTTTCTTCACACAGTAGAACTGAACTTCACTATCCACTTGGCCAATGAAGTATGGGTCTAAATAGCATCATTTATAGGTGTCAGAAGCTTTCCGTGCCAACAGAATATACATCACACTCTCTCGCCCACCATGTGGCAGCTTTTAAGAGGTGGCTGCTCCATCAGCCTAGATCCTTGGGTGACACCAAAAGCAGAAACCTGCTGACCCTCAACAGTTATGAATGTGACCAAAAATCAACCTTTGCTTTTTCAATTCTTTGCATTACCACCAGTGCAGGAATACAAAACCCACTCAAAACAGAGGAGCATAAAAAATTACTTAGGGGCCAGAACGATAGTACAACACATAGGGTATTTGCTTTGCATGTGGCTGACCCAGGTTCGATCCCCAGCATCCCATATCATTCCCCAAGCACCACGAGGAGTAATTCCTGAGTGCAGATCCAGGATTAAGCCCTGAGCATAGCCAGGTGTGACTCCAAACCCCCAAAAAACAAAACGAACAAAAAAATTATTTAGGGGCTGGAGTGATAGCACAGCAGGTAGGATGTTTGCCTTGCACGCGGCCGACCTGGGTTCAAATCCCAGCATCCCATATGGTCCCCTGAGCACCGCCAGGGGTGATTCCTGAGTGCATGAGCCAGGAGTGACCCTTGTGCATCGCCGGGTGTGACCCAAAAAGCAAAAAAAAAGAAATTATTTAAGGGCTGGAAGTGTAGTTCAGTAGTAGAGTCAGTATTGTACCTTGCAAGCGTGAGAATCTGGGTTTGAAACACACACACACACACACACACACACACACACACACACACAATCTGGAGCGATAGTACAGTGGCTAAGGTACATGTGGATCCCTGGCACCAAACATGGTCTCCCAAGTCTTTCCAGGAGTGATCCCTGAGCACAGAACCCAAGCATTGCTGGTAATAACTCCCCCGACCCCAAATTACTCTTTTTCATGGTTCTGTGGATTGACCAGGTGGTGCCTCTGCTGCTCTCTCCTGGTAGAGAGCAGTAGAATAGGGATCAGGGTTGGGAGGCACAGGAAATTTGTCACAGAAGTAGTGTTGGGGATCCCCAACATCAGGGGTTTCATAACCTTAATCTAGTCAATCCCAGGTGAGCCCCATGTTGTGTATGTATGTTTCTGAGAAGTTACTTGTAAAAGGTCATTTTTAGGGTGGAAGCAATAGTACAGTGTATAGGGTGCTGGCCCTGCATCCCTGCATGTGGTGGACATGGATTCGATCCCCGGTACCACATATGGTCCCCAGAGCCTGCCAGGGGTGATCCCTGAGTACAGAACTAGGAGTAAGCCCTCAGTACTACTGGTGTGGCCCAAAAAAGCCAGACAAATAAAAAAGACTATTTCAGGGATCTTTAATGGCCATCCTTTTTAAAAAATAAACACAATTTAATCCATTTTATTTGTAGCAACAAGGTCATTTTCAGGTTTGAAAGGGGAATTCTAAGATGGTACACTTAGGAAGGGCTAGTCTACTTAATTTTTTCCTCTTTGTTTTTATCATGGGGTGAAGGAGTCACAGTCAGCAGTATTCAGGATTTCCTCCTGGCTCTGTGCTCAGGAATCACTCCTGGTGTGACTCGGGGGACCAAACGGGATGTTGGACATCAAACTTGAGTCCACTGCATGCAAGGCAAGTGCCCTCCCCGCTGTGCTATCGCTCTAGTCTTGGACTAGTGTATCTCTCTGTAGAATCTCTTCTCTCACTGTATGGTAGTATAATCGCAGTGCAGCCTTCGGTCTGGACAATGCAGGTGCTTGAAGGGAGGATCAATGTATGATTGTGGTGGATCATGTCCATCTGCAGTCATTGCTGGAACTTCATTCACCTGGGAAGAAGGGCAGGACCTGGCTGCTGCTCAGCAGACATTCAACAGGGATGTGATGCTGGAAACCGGCAGTAACCTGGGGTTATTGGATGAGCGGACTTCCCCCAGGACCTGCCAGTTGCAAGAACTGTTATCTTCCCTGATAAATGGACAACTTGCAAACAAAGTCCCCCTGAATTACCCGCCCCCTCCCCTGCTGTGTGTGTGTGTGTGTGTGTGTGTGTGTGTGTGTGGTGTTGGGGATTTCTTTCTTTTTTTTTTTTTGAGTCACACCCAGTAATGCTCAGGGGTTACTCCTGGCTTTGCCCTCAGGAATTGCTCCTGTTGGTGCTCAGGGGACCATATGGAATACCTGGGATTGAACCCGGATTGGCCATGAGCAAGGCAAATGCCCTACCCATTTGATTGATATTATTTATTGCCACACTGCATTGTTTAATGAAGTATTAGCCACCTGTGAGAGGGGAGGTGAGCGCGCTAGCTTAGAGCTTCTTCGTTTCCCACGTTTCATAAAATTGCAGATCACAAATTAAAGACACATCTAAACCCCCCAGATATTTGTTCTTCCATGTCACCAATCCCGGGCAGATTTATTTTACAAGTTGGAAATTTTATCTGTCGGACTTTCCAGAAAAATGATCTGAACATTTTTGCTATCTCCCAAACTAATAGTTGATGTCACTTCAATTAGACGATCTCTAGCGAAGAAGAAGATTGCAATGTTTCCTAATGATCGAGAATTTCTCTTTTAAAAAAAGAATCTCTAGGGGCTGGACTGATAGCACAGCGGGTAGGGCATTTGCCTTGCACGAGGCCGACCCGGGTTCAAATCCCAGCATCCCATATGGTCCCCTGAGCATGGCCAGGGGTAATTCCTGAGTGTAAAGCCAGGAGTAACCCCTGTGCATCGCCAGGTGTGACCCAAAAAGCAGAAAAAAAAAAAGAATCTCTAAGGAAATCAGTTTCAATTCCTTAAAGGTTGGTGTTTAAGAAGATATCTGTCCCAGGCTTTTGGGAAGTACTGGGCAAAATGCAAAAGAAAATCGAAACCTAACTTAAATAAAGCTTTGCAGTCTATTGGATGGCTGAAGGGACACTCCTGTGAGAGCACGTGGCAGGGGCGGGGGGTGGGGGGGGTGGGGGGGGTGGGGGGGTGGGGAGGAGGTCGGGAGCCGGAGCAAAGTCTGTGGTGGAAATCCAGGCTCTGTCTTTAAGGAGCCAGACAATTTGGCCCCCTGGCTCAGTCTCCACCCCCTACACTTGCTCAATGAGAGAGATCCCCTTTGCCCCTCCTCTGTTTTTCTTCCTTGGCAGCAGATGAAGCAGCCTCAGAGCCAGCTTTGATTTTCGGGAAGCCAGCTGACCTTTCTCCTCAGCTCTCCGTCAGTCCCTGTCCCTAAGGTGGACATCATGAACCCGTTCATGGTTCTCCTTTGCTTGCTGCCCCTGTACCCAGGTAGGAGCGGGGGCAGGACGGGGTGGGGATGGGGTGAAGAATGCAGGGGCCCTAGGGTGTCTGCCTTGCGGAGTGAGTATCCGTATGCAAAGCAGAATGTCTTTTTTTGCTGTGTCTCCTTTCCTCGGGTCACTGCTACAGGCTCCTGTGTGGCTGCTCCCTCCTGCCCTCGGAATGTGAATATCTCTGGGGGCACCTTCACCCTCAGCCACGGCTGGGACCCCGGCAGCATCCTCACTTACTCCTGCCCCCTGGGCTACTACCCGGTCCCTGCGACGCGGCAGTGCAAGCTGAATGGGCAGTGGCAGAGCTTCCCCAGATCCAGCCGGCTGACCAAGGCAGTCTGCAAACGTGAGGCTCCCACCCCTACTCACCTCAGCAGCCACCCCAGCTCTCTCGAGGAATTGCTCGGGGGTGGGGCTGACCTGTCGGGAAGGTGTTGGGGGGGATGGCAAAGCAGATTTTCTCAAATCATGGCAGAAATGTCAATTCTCCAGATTAAGGGATGGGTGGCAGGCTTGTTTGGAGATTGTGGGACCCCACCTCCGAGGGGATTTTAGGTACCCAGGACCTTTGAACTTTGTCAAGGCTCTGACCATTCAGAGCAGGTGCTGAGTGGCCCTCGTGTGCCCGACTGTAAGTGGAAGCCCTTGGTTGCCTTGTCCTGGAGTATCTGACAAGCCCAGGAAAGGGACGGGGCTTTTTGTGTCTTTCGGGGAGCCAGAGTGGCGATGTTCCAGTCGATTGAGCTGTACTATGCAAAATTGCCAATAGTCAACAAAGTTCCAAGCGCGCGTGCTTCGACTCTAACCTGTGGGCCGCCAGTCAGGGGATGCACTGCTCAGTGGTGCCCCCGACCTTCTCCTCTCCCTCCAGCCGTTCGCTGTCCAGCCCCCGTGTCCTTTGAGAACGGCATGTACACCCCACGCCTGGGCTCTCATCCTGTGGGCGGCAACCTGAGCTTCCATTGTGAGGACGGCTTCGTGCTGCGGGGCTCGGCCGTGCGGCAGTGTCGCCCCAACGGCATGTGGGATGGGGAGACGGCCGTGTGTGACAACGGCGGTGAGCTGTCACTGAGGGGGGTGGGGTGGGGGGCCCAGGGAGCCCCCACGGGGACAGGGAGCTGGGCATGCTGCAACTTCAGTAATATTTCCAGAACTGGGGAAATGAAATGTTGTAGGTCACATATCACCGCATCGCAAGGGGCGTAGCCTAAGGCCACTGGCTCTGAACTTCAGGCCCCACATAAAGGCCCTGTACTCCGACCACCTTCTCCGAAGGCCTCAAAGCGAAACTGATACCCGGCTCCTACCGGCTACACAGGGAAGCTAAGACAGGAGAGAATAGAGGATCATGCTGAGGTGCTGGTGGGCTCTTGGCATTAAGGCTATTTTCTTTCTTTCTATTTTTTTTTTTGGAGGGGGGTCACACCCAGCGATGCACAAGGGTTACTCCTGGCTCATGCACTCAGGAATCACTCCTGGCGGTGCTCAGGGGACCATATGGGATGCTGGGAATTGAACCTACTCCCCAGTGCTATCGCTCCAGCCCCAAGGCTATTTCCTTTGTCAGTTGTGGGCAACTTGTTGTGGAGGTAGAAGCTCTGAGTGTCAGCGCTACACCTGCACTCATCCGTATACTGGGAAGAGTGAGTGCGGGACCTGCAACGTGGAGTAACAGAAGCCATCCAGGCTGGATAGTATAGTAGGGAGGGCGCTTGCCTTGCACGTAGCTGTCTGGATTTGACCCCTAGCATCTCCTATGGTCCCCCAACGCCTCCCCCCCTGCAGTGATTCCTTAGTGCAGAGCCAAGAGTGACCTCAGAGCATCACCAGGTGTGGCCCCCAAAACAATCCCCTGCAAAAAGAAAAAATTCTAGACCAGCTGGGGCCTGATAAATGTCCAGAGACTCAGTGTGGTTGCCAGTACCCCGTGAATAGTGGGGCCTCTGCTGGGAGAAGGACCTCCCGGCATTCTCGGAAGCCACGTTTTGTCTGTGGTTTGGGGAGGCTTCCTGGGTCACAGTTTTGAGCCCATAAAACCGATGACACAGTGTCCTCCCGGCCTAGCCACTAACTCCTACTTACAGATTTGACTCTCCCAAATCACCATATATATTCAAACAGCAGATATTTGAAATGTACGAATTTGTGTCCTGGAACATTTTTTTTATCCAGTAGCAGTATTATTGGACCACAGGTTGATGTGCTTTTAGTTTTCAGTAGAGACAGGCAGTCTGAGCCAGTGGCCGTCCAACAAGCTAAGTTTCAGTTGCCTTACATTCTCTCTGACTCTTGAGATCACCTAATACTAAATAGCATTAGTCTGGTGGTCTGTAATGATGATTCATGACTTATAAGGCGGGAATATTCTCAGAGGAAGCATGGGGAACCCCCCTAGGCTCTGGGGAGTGGGGGGGTTTAACCCGCAGGCTGAAGGACATGTGAAGCCTTTGAACTAGAAACATTTTGTGCTACTGAAGGGTTTCCACCTGCACCCTTGGGTGCCTGAGAGAAGGAGCACTCTGGAGGGAGCGGGTGGGTACACAGGGACCCTTCGCTCACCTCTGCTTCTTTTGTTCACCCACAGCTGGCCATTGCCCCAACCCCGGCATTTCAGTGGGTGCTGTACGGACAGGGTCCCGCTTTGGCCTTGGGGACAAGGTCAGCTACCGCTGTTCCTCTGGCCTGGTGCTCACAGGGTCTGCGGAGAGGGAGTGCCAGGGCAACGGGGTCTGGAGCGGGACAGAGCCCATCTGCCGCCGTGAGTAGCTGCTCTGATCCCCGGGTCCCCTGGGCACCCCTTTCCCCCCAATCCCAACGCTGGTTGACCCCAGCGGCTCTTCCCACAGAGCCCTACTCCTATGACTTTCCTGAAGACGTGGCCCCGGCCCTGGGCACATCCTTTTCCCATCTGCTGGGAGCCACCAACCCCACACAGCGGAAGACGGGTGAGCAGGGAGGCTGGGGCAGTGGGGCTGGGGTGGCTTCTGAAGAGCCAGGCTGGGTGCTGTGGGGCTGAGCTGACTGGAGGGGAGGCAGGAAGGCAAAAAAAAGGGTGGAGGCCTAAGTCCGTTCCTTCCACAATTTCTTCCAGAAAATGTGGGGCGAAAAATCCACATCCAGCGCTCCGGTCACCTGAATCTCTACCTGCTCCTCGATGCCTCTCAGAGTGTGACCAAAAAGGATTTTCAGACCTTCAAGGACAGCGCCATCCTTATGCTTGACAGGGTCAGGAAACAGAAGTCTGTGTGCGGTGGTGGCCTTTCTGCACCCTCTGTCTCTGGCTTTCTTTTCTTCCCACCAGAACTCTTCCCAGATTGTATGCATGCCATTCAAGAATCATGGATTCAATTCATAAGATCCTATTTGTTGATCCAAAAGCACCGATGGTGGGCGGGGTGGGGGGGTGGAATGAGGTAGTATGACAAGGTGCTTGTCGTGTATATGGCCCTCTTATGTTTAATCCCAGACACTGCATATGGTCCACCGGGAGTGCCAGGAATGATCCCTGAGCACAGAGCCTGGAGTAAGGCCTGAGCACTCCTGGCTGTGCTCCCCCACAAGAAACAAAACCAAAACCAAAAACACTCCTATATGTCTGGAACTATACTAAGTTCTGGGGAACACCTAAGATGAATGAGGCTAAGGAGCCACTTTCCAGAAATTCATCTTCTGCAGAAGTGGCCACCACAGGCGGGTATAGAAATAAGTTGCTGGGGGTGGCAGGGACAAAATTGGTCTCTTTGCTGAATTTTTTTCTTTATTTTGGCTTTGGAGCCATACCCGGCAGTGCTCAGGTGTAACTCCTGGCTCTGTCTTAGTGGACACTCCTGATGGACTCAGGGACCCATACAGAAACCTGGGGATAGAAACTGGGTCTGCTGAGTGTAAGGCAAGTGCCTTACTCATGATACTGTCTCTCTGGCCCCAAATGCTGAATATTTTTTAATTTAAATTATTGACATCGTCTAATAATTTTCTCTTAAAATTTAATGCTTTTGTATATAATATAGTTAAATAGTGAAACATTTAATGTGTAAATGCACACACACATATGCTTTAGATTCCCTGCAAGTCCTTTTCTTGGTTATTGTGCTCTTTCGATAGCTTATGTAAATGCATATGTATGTTCAGCTACATCTTATTTTTTATTTTGTTTTTGGACCACACCTGCAGTGTTCAGGGGTTACTCCTGGCTCTGCACACAGGAATTACTCCTGGCAGTTCTTGGGGGACCATATGCAACGCCAGGAGTCAAACCCAGGTCAACTACATGCAAGGCAAGCACTCTGCCCCCTGTACTATCACTCTGGGCCCTGCTCAGCAACATCTTAAAGCAGGTAGTTTTAGACGGGAGTGATAGTACAGCAGGTACGGTGCTTGCCATGCATGCTGCTGACCCAGGTTCGATTTCTGGCACCACATATAATACCTCAAGCCCATCAAGAGTGTTGCCTGAGTGCAGAGGCAGGAGTGAGCACTAGCCCTGAGCATGGTGGGGCATGACCCAAAAATGAAGAAGGGGAAAGAGGAGGAGGAGGAGGGAGAGGAGTGGGGAGGAGGAATAGAAAGGAAAGAAGAAGAAATAGAAGCAGAAGAAAAGACCACAACAGTTTTCCTGCTCCTTATAGTGGCTCTTAGACTTAATGATTCTCTAAGCTAGGAGGCTGCAAAAGGCACCAGTTACAGACGTGCCCTGAGAGTTTGACCTCCACGTTAGCAGAGGTGTGATCTGGGACAAGGACAAGCTGCAATTCCTCACCCCCACACAATGAGGACCACCATGCCCCTTCACAGAGCCGATAAAAAAGATGAAATGGGGAATAAGCCTCCCAAACATTGTAAACTGTCACAAATGCTTCCTGACTGCCAAGCTGCTGTTTCTTAGTGAAAGTCTGTCCCTGAGCCTGTCTCTGCTGCTCCTGTCCCAGGCTTTCTGCATTCTCCAGGGCCCTTTGCTTCTTCTATTAACATTCCCTCCCTTCAGAGCTCCCTTTCACTTGCCCTTCACAGATCTTCAGCTTTGAGATCAGAGTTAGTGTTGCCATTATCACCTTTGCATCAAAGCCCAAAGTCATCATGTCTGTGACGAGCGACAAATCCCAGGATGCGATGGAGGTGCTGAGTAGTCTGGAGCAGGCCAAGTATGAAGGTATGGGGCCATTAAGTGGAAGTGATGGGGTTGTGGAGGGGTGCACTCTCTGTGCCTGCAGATAGATTCCGGATGAGTTAGTGAGAGGATGAGGCACCTGGGTGGTGTTCAAGTCCCAGAGATCTGGGGTTCTGTTTGCTCAGGGGGAGTGGCAAACTAGCCAGGTGCAAGGCGAGGGAATCCCAGCTCTCACAGTTCATGGTTTTTACGATAACGTGCTGTGTGTTCAAGTGCATTGTGAGAGTATTTGGCTCTTCCCTGAGGCTAGAAGAATACAGTTTGGTCTTCAAGGCTCAATGCTATCATTTCCACGGTCATTCTAGAACTGCATGAAGGTAGACGCTGCTAGATAGAGCAACCCAAACACTTATAATCATGTGACACTAGAGTGGCCTGTAGGGATTTATTCAACGAAATTTTCAAAGGGAAAGGCCTTTTTTAGTGTTGGAACAGAAACACTGCTAAATCTCTATCTGGATAGTGAAGGTCTGAGTTTATCAAATCAGCTATTAAAAAGGCTTCCAATGGATGGAGGAAGAGAGTTACTTACCTTCCCCAGGGGATAGGTGGGAAGTTTCTCAGAAAGCCTGTCTTCATTGGATTTTGCAGATCATAGAAATGGGACTGGGACTAATACATACGAGGCCCTGAATGAAGTTTATTTGATGATGAATAACCAGAAGGAACGCCTTGGTATGAAAACAGCGGCCTGGCAGGAAATCCGACATGCCATCATTCTTCTGACTGATGGTGGGTACCGTTGCTTCTGTGAGTGAGTCTGATCCCGTGAGTGGCAGGATCACCAATATGAGGTCAACAGCCCAGCATTCTGGTTCTCTACTTTTGGGTCTCAGTTTCTTATTTATAAAGCAGAAATAGTATGGGGGATGCTGACAGTAATGACACCAGCAACAACAATGCTCATGAGCGCTATCCTCCTTTTCCTACATGAGTTTGGGGTCGGGGAGTGGGGCCGACACACCCTGTGATGCTCAGGTTCTGGTCTCAGCTCTGGAGACTTCACTTTGGAGACCCAGGTGGTGACAGCAACCAAACCTAGGCCTCCGCCTTGCCAACTGTCATTCAGTTGGTGCAGCTTTTTTTTTTTTTTTTTGAGACCAATTTAAGTAGTTTGTGTAAGTGCTTTCTCTCTCTTCGTTTGCTTGGTTTTTGTTTCAGGACCAGCGGTGCTTAGGGTTTACTCCTGGTTCTGTGCTCAAAGATCACTCTTGGAAGTGCTCAGGGGGACCATATATGGTATCAGGGATCAAACCGGGGTTGTCCGCATGAGAGGCCAGTGCTTTATCCCCTGAACTACTATCTCTCTGGCTCAGCGTGTAAAATGATTTGTAGACTCTAAATTCTGGTTGATAGTCTCAGGGAAGCTGCTCTGGTGAGTGGGTGTGGGGGGACGTGGTTCTGGAGCAGGGACGGTCATGGATGGAAGGGTTCTCTGAGTGGTGAAATTGGCCTCTGTCCTTTATCTCTTGCTTTCGTTCAGATTCCATAGACCCTTCAGAATTCCATTTTCTGTGAATACTCTAAGAATACCCACACTTTCTGGGGTTTCATAGGAATGAAATGGATAAAATACACGAAATTTTTCACCAAGGGCCTGAAATACAGAGAATTTCAGTAAGCAATGTATTTCTAGGGTTCCAGAGAGATCGTACAGTGGGTCGGGTGCTTGTCTTGCACATCACTAACCCTGGTTCTATCCCTGGCACCCATAGGGTCCCCCACATCCCATCAGGAGTGACCCCTGAGTACAGGGCCAGGAGTAAGCCCTGAGGATAGATGGGTGTATCCCCCAATACAATATAATATATTTATATAATTTATGTATTTATGTATAATTCATATCCCCAATACAGTAAAAGATATATGCATACCTCTCGGAGAGCCCGGCAAGCTACCAAGAGTATCCTGCCTACACAGCAGAGCCTGGCATGCTACCTGTGGCATATTCGATATGCCAAAAACAGTAACGATAGGTCTCATTCTCCTGACCCTGAAAGAGCCTTCAATCATTGGGAAAGACGAGTAAGGAGAGGCTACTAAAATCTCAGGGCTGAGTATAATAGAGACGTTACTAGTGCCCGCTTGAGTAAATCGACGAACAATGGGATGACAGTGATACAGTGATGCATCATTTATGTATTTATGTCTAGAAAAGTGTAAGTGCTAAGTTTCCCAGGATGAATCCCCATGATCTGTATTCATCCATAAATCAGAGTCTCTCTGCCCAGACAAGCTGTTCTTTCTCTCCCTGTTCTAGGAAAGTCCAACATGGGTGGCTCTCCCAAGCTGGCTGTTGACAATATCAAAGAGCTTCTGGACATCAAACGGAAGGGGAGTGACTACCTGGGTGAGACTACCAGCCGGGGTTCCAGCCTCCAGGCTTTCTCAGTGAGATTTCCAGGAAGACAACTGAGTGGCATGTAGCAGAGTCTGGAATTGGACCTTCCTTGGTTTGATCTTCAATGGGCCATGGCCATGGGCCATGGAGGGTGGTCAGACAGAAGACTTCACGCAGTCCAGCTGAGCCCTCACTCCTTACACACAGCATCGGCCCTCCCAAAATGGCCTCCCCAGGGCCTGCCTCTGTGGGTGACTCCGAGGCAGTTCTGATGAACCTGGGTGCTGGGATGGGAGTGGTTGTATGGGTCCAGGTTCTCCAGAGGCAGGAGACAACTTTCTCTGGAACTGGAAAGATAGTACTGCGGGTAAGGCACTTGCTTTTCAAGCAGCTGACCTGAGTTTGATCCCCAGCATCCCATGTGGTCCCCCAAGCACCCCCAGGAGTGATTCCTGAGTGCAGAGCCAGGAATAACCAACCCCTAAACATTGCTAGGTGTGGCCCTCCAACACGAAACAATCAAATACTACTGAACATCTCCTTGGTCAGCCACAATTCGGAAGGTAACCGACCAAGGTGGACACCAATGCCTGCCTGCATGGAATGACAGCTTGTTGGGGCAGGTGTATGCAGCGAGCAGTTTCCAAGGGCAGCTGCCACAAGTTCTATACATGATGCTTAAGACAATAGAAATTTGGGGCCGTAGTGATAGTACAGTGGGTAGGGTACTTGCCTTGTACACGGCCAACCTGGGTTCAGTTCCCAGCACCCCATATGGTCCCCTGAGCACCACCAGGGGTGGTTCCTGAGTACAGAGCCAGAGCAAGCCCTAAGTACTCCTAGGTGTGGCCCAAAATAGGGTATGAAAGGGGGGATGACAACAGGAATAGGGCTTGAATGACAGCTCATGTTTTGCACATGCAGAAGACCTGAGTCTGATCCCTAGTACCACATGGTCCTTTGAACACCTGTGAGCACTGAGTCCTGAGCACTGAGTCAGGAGTCGTCCCTGAGTACCATCACCACCAGTTGTCAACACCTCCAGCAACCCCCACCAAAAGATGATAGAAACCCATTCTTTCCTATATAAGAGGGTAGAAACCTATTCCCTGGTGTGAGCAGGGCCACGTCCCTTCTGTGGACTTCAGGAAGCAGTCCCCTTGCCTCCTCCATAGGTTTCTGGTAACAGGATTACCCAGTCTCTGCCTGTGTCTTCGATTGCTGCCTTCCTTTGTGTCTTTCCGTGGCAGTTCTTTCCATGTGCCTGTGTCCAAATCCTCCTCTGATAAGCAGGCCAGGGCCAACTTCACCCAGTACCTCATATATCACTGGAACTTCATGACAGCTCCACTTCTTTTTTTTTTCTCTTTTTGGGCCTCACCCAGCTATGCTCAGGGGTTACTCCTAGCACTGCACTCAGGAATCACTCCTGACAGTGCTTGGGGGACCATATGGGATGCCAGGGATTGAACCCGGGTCGGCTGCGTGCAGGGCAAACGTCCTACCTGCTGTACTATCACTCCGGCCCCCGACAGCCTCACTTCTAAACAAGGCCTATTCACAGGTGCTAGGGTAGGATTTCAGCATCTTTATTGGGGACACACAGTACTCCTCACTTAGACAACAAGAATAAACAATAGCAATAAACAAGGAAACTAAGGAAATTATAGAACGGGGGACCAGGGACCATTTGCTAAGGTAGAAAATGGAACAAGCAGGAGTGGCAAGTGTCTGGGGCATTGTTGTCATGGCAATTTTAGGCAGGGAGATCAGGGAGGGCACGGTGATGTTTGAGGCAAGCCTTAGAAAGGGAGAAACCGGGGCTGGACTGATAGCACAGCGGGTAGGGCGTTTGCTTTGCATGCGGCCGACCCGGGTTCAATTCCCAGCATCCCATATGGCCTCCCGAGCACCACCAAGAGTAATTCCTGAGTGCAGAGCCAGGAGTAACCCCTGAGCATCGCCGGGTGTGACCCAAAAAAGAAAAAAAAAAAGGAGGGACCATGATAGATGACTGGGAGAGGGAGTAACCAGCCAGGGGGGCACCTGTGCAAGGCATGAGAGTAGCTGCAGACCTCAGGGTCTTTTTTGGAGGCTCTGCAACTAGCAAGCAAAGGAAGCAAATGAGGTCAGATAGGTGGTCAGGGCTGGGGGCCCAGCTCACACAGAGGGTCAGAGACATGGCAAGCCCAAGTTATAACCTTCTACCACGGGGTAACGCCAGCCACAAGATTCTGGTTATGGCAGGGGCTTAGTGCATGTTTCTTTTGTTTTCCGGTGGGGTGAGGGCGCCACACCTGGTGGTGCTCAGGGCTCTCTTCTGATTCTGGTGGTATTCAGTGGTGTTTGGGGCCACATGTGGCACTGGGGATAGAACAGGGTCGCCTTTCTTGCGAGGCAAATGTTTTTATTATTTATTGTTTGTTTGTTTTGGGGCCACATCTGGATGGTGCTCAGTGGTTACTCCTGGTTCTTTATTCAGGAATAATTTCTGGTGAGCTTGTGGGATGCTGGGGATCGAACCTGGGTCGGCTGCGTTGCAAATGCAAGTGCTCTCTCCGCTGTGCTATCACTCCAATCCCGCAAGGCAAATGACTTTACCCTTGCACTATTTTCAGTCCAAGAACACAAACTTTGTCGGCAGGAAGTCTTGGTTCCATCCCTAGCAACTCACGGTCCCTGGATCACTGCCAAGAGCAACTCCTGAGCACTGAGTAGACCCAGAGTATCACAGATGTGGCCAAAAACATACAAGCAAGAATGATCCTGATTTTTCTCTTCTTGCCTGGCAGACATCTATGCCATTGGGGTGGGCGAGATGGACGTGGACCAGAAAGAACTGAATGACCTGGCCTCCAAGAAGGATGGAGAGAGACACGCGTTCGTTCTGAAGGACACACAGGCTGTGCGCCAGGTCTTTGAGCACATGCTGGGTGAGTGGGGTTCGGGCTAAGCTGTCAGCAGGGGGCACGGGCACCTGCTCACTGTGCCGTGCCACTCACTTGCTGCTTCTCCCCCTGATCGTCACACCCTCAGATGTCTCCAAGCTCACAGATGTCATCTGTGGGGTGGGGAACATGTCCACCAACGCCTCCGACCAGGAAAGGACTCCTTGGCATGTCACTATCAAGGTACCAGGAGGGAGGGTAGGGTCCTGGGGCCCACAGATGGGTCAGACACACAGCAGGACCTTGAAGGTCCCCTGTCCCCTTTGCAGCCCCAGGGTCAGGCCACCTGCCGGGGGACCCTCATCTCTGACCAGTGGGTCCTCACTGCTGCCCACTGCCTGCGTGATAACGAGGACCACAGCCTGTGGCGGGTCAGTGTGGGTAAGGCTGCGCCGCTCCCGGGTCCCTGACCTCCTGCTTTGCTCTGGAACGCGGACCCACTTACCTTAATTCTGCCTGTTGTTCCCAGGGGACCCCAACTCCCGTAATGGCCGAGAGTTCCAGGTTGAGAAGAAAGTGATCCCTTCGGGGTTCAATGTCCGAGCCAAGGAGGCCCAGGGGATCCGGGAGTTTTACGGTGATGATATTGCCCTGCTGAAGCTGGCGAAGAAAGTGACGATGTCCACCCATGCTAGGTGCCCGCTCTGTGACAGGAGTGCACCCTGCCCGGGGAGACTTCCGCGATGCCCCAGGGAAGAGGGTATTGAGGATGGGCTTGTGTGACCCTCCCCCTTTCTTTCCAGGCCCATCTGCCTCCCCTGCACAGTGGGGGCCAATCTCGCTCTGCGGAGACCCCTGCGCAGCACCTGCCAAGACCATGGTGCGTGCGGGATCAGGACACGGGCAGGGTGACCACTGGGCTGTACGGCAGTTCCCAAGTCTAGATTCAAGGGACCAGCGCAGCGGGAGGGCACTTGTCTTGCACGTGGCTGACCAGGGTTCGATCCCTGGCATCCCACATGGTCCCCCGAGCACTGCCAGGAGTTATTCCTGAGTGCAGAGCCAGGAGTAACCCCTGAGCATCTCTGGGTGTGGCCCACAAGTAAACCAACCAAGTCTAGACTCCAGCTGGGGACAGAGACAAGTACCAACGCCCCCTTCCTGACTGCAGAGAAAGACCTTCTGAACCAGCTGAGCGTTCCTGCTCACTTTGTGGCCCTGGACGGGAAACCACTGAACATTCGCCTCAAGACGGGGTCAGAGGTGAGGGTCTCAGGCTAGGATGCTTGAGCAGGGATGAGGGGATGCATCTCTGGGGGGAATTCCCCAAATCTCACCCGCTGCCAGCTCCGGTGTTCTCCTCCAGCTGACCCCCAATCACTCCTACCCTCCCGGCCCCCTCACCAGACCTAACTGGACAGCCCGGTGCCCCCCACCTGCTCCGTCCATCCTTCTCCCCTGCTCTCTTTGCTACAGTGGACGAGCTGTATCCAGCCGGTCTCCAAAGACAAGATCTGGTTTCCCAACTTGACAGATGTCAGTGAGGTGGTGACAGACCAGTTCCTTTGCAGTGGGAGCGAGAGAACGGAGGATCATCCGTGCAGGGGTGAGCCCCCGCACATTCTCCCCTGGGAGCGTCCTGCGACACTGAGGCCAGCTCCAACACAGGCCCTGGCACACGGTCCCTGAGTGGAGAACGGGGCAGGGTCGCGGTGACACCTCTCCACTCTCTCCTTCCCCACAGGAGAATCCGGCGGGGGCGTTTACCTCGAGAAGAAATTCCGCTTTTTTCAGGTGAGGTGAAAGGGAGTCGCTGGCAAGACACTGGCCGTGTTGGGGGACAAGGAGGCCAGTGAAGGAACCTAGGGGGTTGGACCGGGAGTCAGGGGACAGCAGCTTCCCGCCGTCCCTCACTTTTTCTCCTCTCAGGTGGGCCTGGTGAGCTGGGGTCTCTATAACCCCTGTGAAAACAGCAAGAGAAACCCCAACAAGAAGGTCCCGGCTTCCAGGATCCCGCGAGATTTCCACATCAACCTCTTCCGCCTGCAGCCCTGGCTGAGGCAGCACCTGGCGGGGGTCCTGAACTTCCTGCCCCTGTGATGGACAGGCTGGCACTGCTGCTGGCCAGCCTCTGCCTCCCTGTCCCCAGCTCTGCACTTCCACTCTCATTCTCAGCCCCGTGTCCACCCCTGCCTCCAGGATGCCGGGGGCACCCCCGTGGCTGCCAACCACCCCTCCCTACCTCCCTTGACTCTTTCCTTTCTTTCACTTTCATAGAGAATTTCCCAGTTACGAAACGAATAAAAATCACAGATTTCCACACGGGTCCCTGTGTCTCTCTGGGGAGGGGAGGCGGATTCCAGGAAGTGTGTCGGGCAGGTCAGAAACCCCGCTGGACAAACACTAGCTGGACTCTGCCCCCAGGAGCACCCGCCGCTGTCCAGGGGCCACTGGGGCCACTCCTTTTGTTGGGCCTCTGGGGGAGAAAGGGGGGGACCCCGAGGGTGTGTGAGGAGAGCGCTGAGGAGGTGTGAGCAGAGAGCCCTGGAGGGGTGGGACCTGGCGACAGTTTCTATTTCCCCAGCCGAGAGAGCCGCAGAGAGCCGTGGGGGAGGGGGGCTCTTTCTGGGACATTCCCGAAAGTGATGTGGGCTGGGCAGGCGGGGTGAGTGGAGTCGGCAGGTGCCAGAACACGGATTGCATAAAAGCCTGGGAGTTCTGGGGGACAGGGACAGGGAAGAGCAGGGACACCAGGTGTGGAGCTTGCACAGAGCCAGGCAGGACACACAGCCCCAACTCTTCTCCCGTCGTCGCCATGGGGCACAGCCTCTGCAGCCCCCTCCTCCTGCTCCCCTTCTTGTGCCTGGGCCTCTTGTCCGCAGGTAAGAGCCGGTGCGGCCTCCGCTCCCTCCCTGTGAGTCTGCGCTTCACCCCTCCACCCTCCTTCTCTAGGTGTGAAGCCACAGCCTGCTGCTAAGCCCCAATCCCCCTGTCCTCTGGAGGGAGTGGACATCAAAGGGGGCTCCTACCGACTTCTCAGGGGGGGCCGGGTGCTGGAATACGAGTGTCCCTATGGCTTCTACGCCTACCCTGTGGAGGCCCGCACCTGCAGCAGCACAGGGCTCTGGAGCGCCCTGAAGACTCACGACGAAAAGATCGTCAAGAGAGCCGAATGCAGAGGTTGGCGGGCAAGGAGCATGGCATGGGAGGGTGGCGGCCGCGGCCCAGACGAGGATGAGGGTGGCAGTGTGTTGAGACAAGGGGTCAACTTGGACCAATCAAGAGTCGTCAGGGCTGTGGCTGCTGGGGAGCTACACCCAGCACCTGTCCATGCGGCAGTCCTGACTGTTCGAGAGTGCTGAGAAACGCGCAGGGAGAAGCAGTGGGCCGGCTGCCCAGGGGTGCGGAACACGAGCTGTTCCTATGGCACGGGAACTATTTCTCAGAGACAGGCTCCCGGCAGGCCAGGAGGGCCCCCTCAGGGCAGCTCTAACCATCTTGGGTACTTACCCGTGTCCCCTTCCCTCAAAGCCATTCGCTGCCCAAGACCACAGGACTTTGAGAATGGGGAGTACTGGCCCCAGGCCTCCTACTACAACTTGAGTGACCAGCTTCATTTCCACTGCTACGACGGGTACACTCTGCGGGGCTCTGCCAATCGTACCTGCCAAGCGAATGGGCGGTGGGATGGGCAGACCACCATCTGCGACAATGGAGGTGAGAAGCATCTCCCTTCCCGGGGAGCTGGCGCCTGGCCTCTGGCTGGCTTTTCCCCTCTGGGGACCTTGACCTTTGGCACTCACCTCCACGCCTCCCGTCTGCAGCATCGTACTGCTCCAACCCGGGCATCCCGATTGGCATGAGGAAGGAGGGCAGCCAGTACCGCCTTGAAGACAGCGTCACCTACTACTGCAGCCGGGGACTCACTCTGCTCGGCTCCCAGCGGCGCACATGCCTGGAAGGCGGCTCTTGGAGCGGGACGGAGCCTTCCTGCCAAGGTGGGCCTGGACCCAGTTGCTCCCAGGCTACGGCCCCCCACCGGAGTACTGTCTGCCTCCTAACAGCCACTTCTCACTTCCAGACTCTCGGAGAGAGCTTGCTCATTTCTGAGCTCCTCGGAGTCCGGCAACCCACTCTCCCCTCTTTCTGATCAGCACCCCCCCTCTGCCCACGTGTCTGACCCAGTTTGTGACCTCTTCCAGACTCCTTCATGTACGACAGACCTGAAGAGGTGGCCGAAGCTTTCCTGTCTTCGCTGACCGAGACCATTGAAGGAGTGGAAGCTGAGGATGGGCACAGCCCAGGTTTGGAGGCAGAGGGTTCGGCAGGAAAGGGGGTTGGGGGTGATGGAGAAGGGTCAGAGACTCACATGAACCACCGTCTGAGTTGCTCTGGTAAAATCCAGGGGAGCAACAGAAAAGGAAGATTGTCCTGGACCCCTCGGGCTCTATGAACATCTACCTGGTGCTGGATGGATCAGACAGTGTCGGGGCTGATAACTTTACGCGGGCCAAGAATTGTCTCAAAGCCTTCATCGAAAAGGTGGGGTTCCCTGCCTCTGAATGGACCTCAGAGCTCTGCCAGGATTAGCTTCCTGATAACCCCTGCCAACCTGGGCCACAGGGTCTTAGAAAACCTTCCAATCTATTCTGTCCTTTCCCCCCAGTGTTGTTGTTTTTTTTTTGGTGGGGGGGTTCACAACCAGTGATTCTCAGGGATTACTACTGGTTCTGCACTTAGGAATTACTCAGGTGGTGCTCGGGGAACCATAAGAGATGCTGGGGATCGAACCCAGGTTGGCCACGTGGAAGGCAAATGCCCCCTTCCACTGCTTTCTTGATCTCTAGCTCAGGTTTCTCTGAATCCCAGGAAGATCAGCCGGTCCCTGGGCCATGGCTTTCCCTGTCCCATCAGAGACAACAGTTCCTCTCAACCCCAGTATTTGACTCAGGTTTCCTCTCACCCATAGGTGGCCAGTTATGGGGTGAAGCCCAGATACGGTCTCCTGACCTATGCTACATACTCTAATGTCTTGATCCGAGTGGCGGACGAACAAAGCAGCGATGCAGACTGGGTGACAAAAACTCTCGATAAAATCAACTATGAAGGTTAGAGATCGGGGAAGGAAAGAGTGAGGGATCCACTTCTGAGCGAGGCCAAAAAGTCGTTGAGGGTGTGGAGAGGGTAATGAGATACTGAGGTTAGCCAGCGAGTCACTGGGAAGTGGGGGCTAGTGGGAACCTGTTGGGGACTGAGATGGTCACTTTGTGGTCGTCAGTGGGGTGACAACCCCCCAAATTTAAGATGTGGTATCTCAGTTGCTAGGCCTCTGGGGTTCAAACTTTGTTTTGTTTGGAAGCCTAGGCGAGATGATCGCTTTCCTTCCCACAGATCACAAACTGAAGTCAGGGACGAATACCAAGAGGGCCCTGCAGGCTGTGTATAGCATGATGACCTGGTACACGGAACACCACCCTAACTGGAACCGCACCCGCCATGTCATCATCCTCATGACAGACGGTCAGAGCTTTCCCCTGCGCCGACCCTCTCACTGCATGCTGTGGCCCTGAATTCTGTGGCCCTCTCATGGTTAGAGCCCTAAGTGCTGCTCAGGGCCAGGCAGACTGACCTTTTCTGGGGCCCTTCACAAGGAGAAAAATTTCTCCTCAGGACTCTGTGACCTCTCCTCCCCTCTCTCCACTATCTTTTCCCCCAACTCTCTTATCCAGCTTTATGTTCCCTGCTTTTTGGGTCACACTCGGCGGTGCTCCGGGGTTACTCCTGGCAGTGCTCAGGGACATATGGGATGCTGGAAATCAAACCCGGGTCGGCCACATACAAGGCATACGCCCTACCTGCTGTGCTATCACTTCAGCGCCTGTGTCCCCTGCTTTCTCATCTATCCCATCTATCTTCCCCCCACCCAGCCCGGTCTCATTTCTTTTTGCAGGCCTACACAACATGGGTGGGGACCCAGCCCCCATTATTCAAGATATCCGGAGTCTCCTGGAAATTGGCATTAACAACAAAAAAACCAGGGAAGATTATCTGGGTGAGTACGCCTGACTTCCTCACTTCAGTTCCCAGCTGCCCTCTACCCTCACACAGACACAACTGTCACCTTTTTTCCTCCTGCAGATGTCTATGTGTTTGGAGTTGGGCCTCTGGTGAACGAAGAGAACCTTAATGCTTTAGCTTCGAAGAAGGATGGAGAAAAACATTTGTTCAGAGTTAAGGACATGGAAAATCTGGAGAATGTCTTTTACCAAATCGTTGGTATGAAGATACCAGAAGGGAATAAGCGGACGGTCTGGAAACTTAGCTTGCCCATGTCCCCCAAAGTCTCACATCTTTCTTCCCCTATGCAGCCTGGGCTTTGATCATTCTATCTTGGTGTCACTTCATTTCCTGTCACTGTCTGCTCTGTGTTCTGAGAATCAGAAAGTAGAGGTCTTTCTCAAGCCCCCATTTTACAGATGTTTAAATCAAGGCCAGAAGAGAGCAAGGGACATCAAATAAGAGTCGGGTTTGAAAACAGCCACGTCTGTACTCTTGGTCCCAAGTCCCTTCCACTATATTCCGGAGGTTCCCTGTTCAATGGAAAACATGCCCACTAGGCCTTTACTCCTTTTGCACAAGTGTTATCCACCCCAAGCCTTGAGAATGAAACACCCACAACTCTCATCACATTCCCCTTACTAGATGAATCCAGGACTCTGGGTCTCTGTGGCATGGTTTGGGAGCACAAGACGCAGCTCGAGAAGCAACCATGGCACGCCAAGATCTCAGTGACTGTAAGTAGAATCCTGGGAGAAGGGGGGAGCTTAAGGGAGGCAAAGCCACCATGAAATGGGGGCTGGGGAAGCACAGAAATTCCCCGAGATCGTGGTGTTGACAGAATTTGAGCTCTTCCTTACTACTCCCTGCTCCCAGAGTTCAAAGGGACATGAGCAATGCATGGGGGCCGTGGTGTCCGAGTACTTTGTGCTGACGGCAGCACACTGCTTCACGGGGGAGATCCAGAAACATCACGTCACAGTCAGCGTGGGTGAGTAAGCCAACTGCCACCCGTCCTCAAAGTGCATGATAGGGGTGGGGATAACTTGAGTTAGGGATATGTGGGGTCTAGGCAGGAGGCCTCCCACAGAGAAGTGGATGGTTCAGAGGAATTCACTCTCCTACCTCAGGAGGAAAGGGGGGCCTGCAGATAGAAGCAGTTCTGGTTCACCCCAACTATGACATCAATGGGAAAAAAGCACAAGGTATCCCTGAATTTTACGACTATGATGTAGCCCTGGTCAAGCTTGAGAGGCGGCTCACATATGGAGAGACTGTCAGGTGAGACATCTGGGTCCCTGAGAAAAGGCTGGGAAATGTAGGTCCGGAGTGTGGGGCCAGCTCATCGGCTACCATTTCCCCATCTCTCTCCCTGTAGGCCCATTTGTCTCCCCTGCACAGAAGCAACAAATCAAGCATTGAGGCTTCCTCTGACGACCACATGCCAGCAACAGAGTAAGTAAGGCTTAGTTAAGCAAGCAGCACATGATGTGATTCCAAGAGACAACGAGCCAGGAGGGAACCAGGAGATGAACCCCCGGCCACTCCCAAACTCTCAGGAAGAAGCTTAGGGACATTTGCTGATGACAGAATAATGGAGAGATGGGTGGGCAATGACCCCTTCTCTGCATTTTTCCAGAGAAAGAGCTGCTCCCTGTTCAGGATGTCAAAGCTCTATTTGTGTCTGAGAACAAGCAGAAGCTGGTTCGAAAGGAGGTCTACATCAAGCACGGCGAGAAAGTGAGACACGTGGGATCCAAACATCCTCTTAGGTCTCAGTTCTCTCTGCAAGCTTTGTTCATGACCTTTCTCCTCCATGCTTCCCACCTCCCCTGCAGAGAGAAGAATGCGAGAGGGGTGCTAAATTCGCCCCAGGCTATGAAAAGATCAAGGACGTCTCTGAAGTGGTCACCCCCAGGTTCCTCTGCACTGGAGGGCTGTCTCCATTCGCGGACCCCAACACTTGCAGAGGTGAGAGAAGGTTGTGCTCCAAGTTTGGGAGGCCTGAGGAACCTAAGTTTTTCTTAGGTTGTGCTCTACATTCCTGAGGCCCAAGAGTCCTTTCTAGCTTCTTTCTCCCGTGATCCCTTGCAGGTGATTCTGGTGGCCCCCTGATTATTCACAAGAGGAGTCGCTTCATTCAAGTGAGTCTCCCCTTCCCTGCCTGAGAGGAGGTGGCAAGTTGTCAGCATGTGCCACGAAGTAGGAGAGCTCAATGCGTTGTGGCGGGAAAGGGAGGGCGAGGTGTCTCCCCTTAGGGCTAGTCTCTGAACCAGCATCCTCAGGACTAGGGGTCTGGGCTGGGCACCAGAAAGGGCTGAGCTGGGTCCTCAGCCTAATTCTCTTAGGTCAGCTCACAGGTATCTGAGTAACTGCTTCCTGGACTCAGGAAAGAATTCTAGCGGACTCTCCATGGTATCTCCTTGTCTGTCCAGGTTGGTGTGATCAGCTGGGGAGTAGTGGATGTCTGCAAAGAGAAGAGGGTGCCGGGGGAGAAAGCTCAACACGCCCGAGACTTTCACCTCAACCTCTTCCATGTGCTTCCCTGGCTCAAGGAGAAACTCAAAGATGAGGATTTGGGCTTTCTCTGAGGGGTTTTCTGTTGGAACAGAAATTAAAACAGCTGCGACAATACCTGTGTTAAAGATCCTTTTGGGGTAAAGGGAATGGGGAACGTGCACTGGTCATGGTGTTACAACTGAGATAAAATCCAACAGCCGTTTTTAAAGGCTTAACCCCAATCCCAAATGCTGAAAAACCAGAGGCTGAGGGAGATGTGTGAGCTTCCTCCTCAGGGTTTTACTGAGACCAGTACGGGGCAGATGAGGCACACAAAATCCAGCTCTACTCCCTAGAAGCCGTCCTCGAGGTTTTCAATGAAGATATCATCACTGTAGACAATCTGGGTTCTCTTGTCCCGGTGGCAACCCTTAGGGCTATTCTGGACAGCTAAGGAAGGAGAAAAGGATTAGTTAAGGCCCGAAGAAGAGCTAAGGTTAGTCCTCAGGCCCTGAGTCTACTTTTCTCCTGGCCCCTGGTCTCAGGCAGTCCAATTTTCACACTGCCCTCTGGTGGCCAGGATGTCTACCTCCTTTAGCCCCCATAGGCGTGAGGCGGCTAAACTCTGTGGGGCAGCAAGTGTGAGCTGTTACTGTGGAACATGGAGA
The DNA here is from genome assembly GCF_027595985.1 of Sorex araneus. Lineage (NCBI taxonomy): Eukaryota > Metazoa > Chordata > Mammalia > Eulipotyphla > Soricidae > Sorex > Sorex araneus. The sequence continues at coordinate 31,138,810 of NC_073303.1, read as the reverse complement.
TGTTGTGATCAATGTTTCATTCTTAAAAAAAAAAAAAAAAAAAAAAAACACAAAAGAACAAATAAACAAACAAAAGAAAAAACCCAACCCCCCAAAACCCCAAATGTTATTATCAAGACATGTGAATGACACTACCTAACCCAGTGTATCAAAAATTAAAATAAAAATTTGTTTGCTGACAAGCTGATCATTTCTGAATACTTCCTTTTTTTTTTTAATGGAGGGCCCCTCTTACTCTGAACCTTTTTTTCTGTTCACCCCTTTGCCAGGGAAATCTATTCAGGTAAAAGGAGTTAGTACCGAGAAACGTTATTTGCCCCATCTGGAGAAATTTGACCCCATGCATTCTCCCCGTCAAGCTGTTCCTTCCAGTAAGTGATGTGTCCCTCTCTTCATTTCCTCTCCAAGTACCCCATCCTTGCAACCCTGGGATGAGTGACTCCGTCCTCACCAGTCCCCAGTCTCTTTTTTTTTTTTTTTTTTTTTTGCTTTTTGGGTCTCACCCGGCGATGCACAGGGGTTACTCCTGGCTTTGCACTCAGGAGTTACTCCTGGCGGTGCTCAGGGGACCATATGGGATGCTGGGGATCGAACCCGGGTCGGCCGCGTGCAAGGCAAACGCCCTACCCGCTGTGCTATCGCTCCAGCCCCCAGTCCCCAGTCTCTTGACCTTTGTATCTCAACGATGCCAACACTTCCTCCCTCAAAACTTTTACCTTCTGCTTCACTGGTACAAGCCCCAATGGTGCTGTTTCCAACCTGACGCTCCTCCTCTTGCCTCTTTAACTTTTAACTGAATATGTCAGAAGATATTACACAGCAGAACCTGACAAGCTACCGTGGTGGATTCGATACGCCGCCCGCTCGAGCAAATCAATGAGCAACGGGATGACAGTGACAGTGACATGTCAGAAGATAATGAGGAACACAGCCAGCTTCCTCACACTTTCCCTGAATACTCCCTAAGCCCAGTTCTGGATCATTTCTTCTCCAAATTCAGTCTCCGCAGATTCATTTTCCAGTTATCCAGTGATGCAGTTGACACGACTACACTTTCAATTCTGTACCTCACCTCGACTTCAAATGCTTGTTTCAAAAAGCAACTGCACCATTAGCATGTATAGGCCACAGGACGGTTGCTCATCTTCCTCAACAACCTGACTCTGGCTTTCTCGTCTTCTATTTCAGCTACAGCCTTCCAAGTCACTTTCAATCCTTTCCTTTTCTGTGTTTCCTTCAAGGGTCTGATGATTCTTCCCATTCCCACATCTTCCACATACATCCCAGTACCTCTAGGCAATCCAGGAAGAGAAAAGGCAGGGAGCTGTGGGGGATAGGAAGATACCCATTCTTACCGAGGGAGCCCCAGACAGACTTGCCAGTGGCAGCATCCAGCATGGGTTGCTTCCGGGCGATGCTGACTTTGAGCTGTACAGATTCTACCTGGATTCCGTTGAGCTGAGGCAGAAGAGGGAGGGGGCAGAGGATGGGTGGAAATATTACAGACAAAGCAAACAATTTTTCAGGAGTTGCCATTCTAAAAGCAGGGATCTGAGAACATAAGGTTTCCTGTGTGACCAGGGAGAGACTTTCCCTGTCACGAGGAAATCATTTCCAACTTGTGCCCAGTATTTTAGAGAGAAAAATACAAGGATGGCAGGATGGATGGGAAGAACAGATCTGGGAAGTCCCAACCTCAGCAACAGCCTGATCTGCTGACTCCATCTTTTCATAGGTGACGAAGGCACAGCTGGGATGAGAGAAAACAGGGTTAGTAGAGTGTGAACTCTGCTGGAACCAACCAAACCCAGTGCTAACAGACCAATAGAGACAGGCTGGCCTGGCCCCGTGCCCTGTCCCTGCACTATCTTCTAACCCAATCCTTGTAGATTTTGTCTTGCCCCATTGTCATCCTTACTTTCGGGGTGGGTCCATGGAGAGGTCAATGATGTTTCCAAATGGAGAGAAGGCTCCACGGAGGAGGGTGGGGGTCATATCTTCTCCATACACATAGAGGGTGTTCCCCTTCCGAGGGGCCCGACGTTCAGGGAACGAATCTGATCCTATGGGATGAGGAATCAGCCATAAGAGAGCCCCTACTTTGGGCCGCTGAGGAGACAGTCTGGAGAACAAGCTTAGCACATGCAGAACTGAGTTCAAGTCTCAGCACCACACCGGCCTCACTGGCACTCACTGCGGAAAGGGCCTTCTCGGTCTCTGTCTCGATCCCGGTCTCGATCCCGGTCTCGGTCCCGCTCCCGGTCTCGGTCCCTGTCCCTGTCTCGATCCCGCTCCCGGTCCCGATCTCTGTCCCGGTCCCGGTCCCGATCTCTGTCTCGGTCCCTGTTCCTCTCCCGACTCCGATCCCGACTATGGCTTCTCGGAGGAGAGGTTGAAGAACGGGCACCACCCCGCTCTTCATAGCCCCAGTCAAAGCTTCGAGGGGCACCGTCGCCAGCTCCGGGGCCCTCTGCTTCCTCCCCATCGGGCCCCAGTTCCCGGAGCCGATCACTGGAAGAAACAAAGCTGGGGAGAGAAAGACAGTGAAGAGAAAAGGGAGACGTCACCTCCTCTTCCCCCAACCTGAGGGGACACACGCTCGCTGCAGTCCCAGCTTCCACTCCAGCTCCAAACCTCCCACCAACCCAGAAAACCAACCTCCTCCACTCATCTACAAGAATCCCATTCTCTAACGCTCTAACCTCTCATACAGAGATTTCCTTTGGGGACGTCTGGATGACTGAAAAAAACAAGAGACCAGAGACAGATGAGAAGAATCTGATTTGTGGCCCAAAATACATGGGTCTCATGTTATTTAGAGAATTGGGAAGCATTACCTCCTGTAGGTCGTCATCAGCAGATATGCTCCTCTGGAATGGCTGGAAAGTAGGGACTGTCCCTTTCTCAGGATCCTGAGAAGGTGACAGAGACTCACCTCAGTGTGTGAGTAGAGGCTGCCACCCATGGGACAGACAGGCTCGAGCTTATCTTTTTGTCTGTTTATTTATTTATTTATTTGCTTTTTGGGTCACACCTGGGAATGAACAGGGGCTACTCCTGGCTCAGCACTCAGAAATTACCCCAGCAGTGCTCAGGGGACCATATGGGATGCTGGGAATCGAACCCAGGTTGGCCGAGTGCAAGACAAATGCCCTACCTGCTGTGCTACCAATCCAGCCCCCTATCTTTTATTTTTATTTATTTATTTATTTTGGATCAAACCTGGTGATACTCAGGGGCTACTGCTGGCGGTGCTTGGGGGACCAGACGAGATGCCCGGGATTGGACCCAGGTCGGCCTCGTATAATGCAAACACCAATATCCGCTGTACTATCTATCACCTTGGTTCTGAGTCTATCTCTTAAGAGAGGAAGGTTCCTCTTGGGGCCAGAGTGCTTACAGCAGGTAGCGTGTTTGCCCTGTACACGGCCAACCCAGGCTGGATTCCTGCCATCCCATATGGATCCCTGAGTGCTGCCAGAAGTGATTCCTGAGTGTGGAGCCAGGAGTAACCCTTGAACATCGCTGGGTGTGTGGCCCAAACACAAAATAAGCAAAAAAGAAGCGGATTTCCTTTTAAAAGACAGGATCCCTCCAAGCTTTCATTAAAAAAAAAAAAAAAAAAAAAAAAACCAAAAACCCATTCCATTAGATGTTTCTTATTTGATTATACAAGTGTTTTTCATAGGCGTTCTCTAGCATGCACTTAGATCCTGTTCAACTCCTTAGAGCCACACATTCTAAGAGTTCTAATACACAGAAAATTAGAGTCATAGAATGAGTAAAACGGAGAATTAAATTTTACAGATAATCTTCAGATGAGCAGAGCAATTTTTCTCACAATAGGCATTATTTCCACCAAACCACTCATCCAACTTGGATGAATGCCCTCTGAAGCCAAGGACCCTCTGAACAATCTTTCTGCTCACGCTCACCTTGACCTTCCCCTCTAAGGTTCGAGAACGTTTGAAGCCTGAGTTCTTGTTCTCGGCCTTGATGGCACTGATGGCTCCGGACTTCACCAGCTGCTTTGCCTGCTCGGTTGCCGTGGCTGTGTCCACCACAGGCTGCTCTGACAGGGCTTGAGTGGCAAGGGAAAGAGGCAGGATATTGGACCAGCAGTGAGAGGTTGGCCCTGTGCTGCCACTTTCACACTTCCAGTCTATCCCAATTTTCCCTGTCACTCACAGCGCTTGACACCTCCTTGACTGGCTGTGTTGTTGCTACTTTGTTTCTTTAGAGCCAGCAATGCCTTTTTCTGGGAAAAAGAGTGAGAAGAAAAGGGTCAGTAAGGGCCATCCCTTAAGACACCCCCATCCCAAGCACTGGGTGACATCACTTCAGGAACATGGTTATCAGAGAAAACAATGCAAATGTCTGCAGCAGCCCTGGGTGCTATAATGAGGCAGCCCTATCTCTCATGCATAATCTTCTAGGCCATCTACCATACCAATGATACCCAATCCAATCAAACCACGGAACCTAGAGGGGCCTAGAACCTCCCATTTCTGAAGTTTAAGACAAAGAATGCATTCATGGGTCAGATATCAGTACTCTTCTGGAAAGCTTTCTCTATCCATCCTTGGATACGACTATACCATTACATTATAATGGGGAAAAAAAGTAAGAGACATAGTCTCTCTCTTTAAGTACTTTAAAGAATTAGGCTAATTATTCTAGACCTAAATGTCAGGAATAGTTAGGAGAGGTGGTTATTGCTTGCTTCAGACAGCAAGCAAGATTCTGCGTCCATAGATCTGTTACACTGTCCCCACCCGAACAACAAAGATAGAGAAAAACAGACATTTTAAGACTACAAAGGGAAGCCAAATCAAGCCTTTCTTCTACAGACATTGTGAAACCAGTTTTAAGGTTGAGAAAAAGGGGGACATTTTTGTTTTCAAATTATTTTATAAGAGCGAACACATATGTTAAAAAATCAACAAACAAACAAAAAAAACCCAAGAAACTTGAAAGTCCAGGACAATTGTCTAGGTGAACATCAGCAAACGCCTACTCTACAGAACACACGGGGGAAAAAAAAAATCCCACAGGAGAGATGACTCAAAGGAAGAGCAAGGCTTGGCAAACGTCTGGCTATGCAAGCAGTGGGGAGGTCATCGATGAGATTGTTTTTAACTCCAAACACATGGGAAAAGGTTGTCAATCCTGTTTGCAATACCAAAAAAAGGAGGGCTGAGATAGATACGATGAGGACTTGCTTCCATTTCGGACCTGAAGACCATCAGTGGGACTGGAAGTGCCAACACCAAATCTGGGTATCGTCCGCTCTCAGGTGTCAAGTCATGGGGAAGAAGGACAACGCGATGGTAGGCGCCAAAGAAGAGCGAACCCCAAGGTTTGGGTGCGGGGGAACCACACGAGGTTACCTGTCCCCAGGTGTGAGCCAGGAGACCCCCCCCTCACCCCGCATCTTCACTCACCCTGAACCCGTGTTCTCACAGTGGCCTGCGGGAAGTCGGGGGCTGGCCCCCGCACACGTCCCCTCACCTTTTTCTTGAGCTTGTTGAATTTCTTCTGCAGGGCCTCCTCTTCTTCGCTCAGTCCGGGGGGTATCACCAACATGGTGGTTCCTGGTGCAGGGGCAAGGCCCGAGACATCTTTCCACGGTCAGCACCCGATGGTCGCTCGCTTCCCCCCCCAGCGCCGCCCCCACGCCCCCACCCCACCCCACGCCCCCCGCGGGCCTGCCTCGCCTCTCCCGCTCCCGCTCCCACCGGGCGGCCAGGGCAAGTCCCTGCAGGTCGGGTCCAGCGGGCTCCCCCGCGCTGTCCTGGACTCCCGGGCACCAGCGCCCCGCGGAACCACGTGGCCCGGGGAGGGGGCAGCAGGCCCCGCCCGGTCGCCCACCCGAAGGGGCCAGCCCCCGACCCCCGCCGGGGTGAGTATGATAACCGCGGGGGTCCGGGCGGCAGAGGCGGCGGCGGCGGCGGCGGCGCCGCATCCTCAGAGCCCCGCCACGGGGGAGAAGCGAGAAGCCGCCCGGAACAGGTGGGCGACAGACGCCCGGGAGAGGGCTTACCTGAGGGGGCGGCACCCCGGGCCCCACAGTTTCGGGCGGCGCCCGCGCGGGCAACCGAGAGCCGGCTCAGAGAGATGACGTCCGCGGGGCGGGAAACGCCGTAACCAAGGCGGCCTCAGCAGCAGACACTTCCGCCCGGCCGCCCGGCTGCGCCGCTCCAGCCGTCGGCCGCGCTCGGCCACGCCCCCGGCGAGCTGGCTGCCGGAAGTCGCTTCCAGTTCCGCCCGTTGCGGGGCGGGGATAGCGGCAGGCTCCGAGCGGCACTTCCGGTCTGCGCGGCGGCGTCGGCAGCCCTGGGCTTCGGGATGATGGAGACAGAGCGGCTCGGTGAGGGGGCGGTGATAGGCCCAGGGACTGGACGGGGAATGACCCTGGACACTGACCTGTTGACCTTTCCCCGCAGTGCTCCCGCCCCCAGATCCCCTGGACTTGCCCCTTCGGGCCGTGGAAATAGGCTGCACGGGGCACTGGGAGCTGCTGAATGTGCCCGGCGCTCCGGAGAGCACCGTGAGTGCCTTTTGGACGCGCATCTCCTGGACACCTAACCCCCGCTTCACCTTCCTCACTCTCGGGGTCTCGCGTGATGTGATGTGATGCCCGGGCGGGCGCTGGGCACACCTGGCCCGGAGAGCCGCACTCCTGATGTGCCTTTTCTCTGAGGGGTGGGGTCCCGTTCTGTCTCTGGGCGCAGGGCACTGGAGACGCTCATCTTTGAGGCCCTAGGTCTGGGATCCTTTTTCTTAAAACTGGTGATTTTCAAGTTTCAGTGTGTCTCAAGACTTGTTTTTTTTGTTTTTGTTTTTTTGTTTTTTGCTTTTTTGGGTCACACCCAGCGATGCACAGGGGTTACTCCTGCCTCTTGCACTCAGGAATTACTCCTGGTGGTGCTTGGGGGATCATATGGGATGTATGGCCGAACCCGGGTCGGCCGCATGCAAGTGCTAACGCAGTGCTGTCGCTCCAGCCCTGTGTCTCAAGACTTGTCATAGAGTTCTTTTTTTTTGGGGGGGGGGTCACACCCGGCGATGTACAGGGATCACTCCTGGCTCTGCATTCAGGAATTACCCCTGGCAGTGCTCAGGGGACCATATGGGATGCTGGGAATTGAACCCGGGTTGGCCGGGTGCAAGGCAAACACCCTACCTGCTGTGCTATCACTCCAGCCCCTGTCATGGAGTTCTTTAAAATACAAATGGCCAGGTTCAACCCCAGCAACTCCGAGACCAGAAATCTGTATTACTCTCCAGCCTCTCAGGCAGTTGAGTAACGCTGGATAACTTTCGGAGGACATTGCTTCAGCACCAGTGCTGGACAGCTGCCCTCGGGTGGAAGCATGACTGCCTCTCTCCTTCGCCTCCTTCCTTCGCCCTTGCCTGGTCTGGCTCCCTTTCCTTACCTAACACCGTGGCTCATTTGCCCTGGTTGCAGCTTCCCCATGGCCTCCCTCCCTGCGCCCCAGATCTGCAGCAGGAAGCAGAGCAGTTGTTCCTGTCGTCTCCAGCCTGGCTACCTCTGCATGGAGTGGAGCATGCGGCCCGGTGAGGGGGCTGAGGGGGTCTTAGTCCCGGACTAAGAGTGGGAATGTCTCTGAAGGAAGCTGGAACAGAGGGAGAAGAAGACCTGATGTTGCTTTCTTTCTCTCCAGAAAATGGCAGAGGAAGATGGATCCCTGGTCTCTCCTGGTCTCCTTGGGGGCCCCAGTCCCCTCCGATCTACAGGCCCAAAGACATCCCACCACAGGCCAGATACTAGGTTACAAAGAGGTCAGAGGTTAGGAGGCCACTAGGGACATAGAATTGTGAGGAGGGTTGTCAGAGACAAACTCAGCTTTACTGGGGCCCTGATCTCCTGTTGCAGGTTCTGCTGGAGAATACCAACCTGTCAGCTACCACCTCCTTGTCTCTTCGCCGGCCCCCAGGACCCACCTCGCAGTCGCTGTGGGGAAACCCCACACAGTACCCTTTCTGGCCAGGTGATGCTTGTGGAAATGGGATGGTGGTGGTGGTGGGGGGGTACCCTCAGTTTTCCAGAAAGAGTTTCCCATTCATCCCACATCACTCTCACATCTTGCTTCCCTTCTTGTCCAACCCTTCCCCAGGTGGAATGGATGAGCCCACCATAACGGATCTGAGCACGCGGGAGGAGGCTGAGGAAGAGATAGACTTTGAGAAAGGTCAGGTGCTGCCCGGGTGGATCCTTAGGGAGCCAGGCTGCTAAGTCTGGGCCGTGAGGAAGAGGGCCCCGGGCCTTCCCTGGGTTGCTGCCCTTCCATGACCTTGGGCGCTAAGAAATGAGGGAGCCCATCTCTGACAACCTTTGCTGTGTCGTGTTGTCAAATTGTCACTGTAAATATGCCACTTAAAATGAGTGAAGTTAGTCAGAGGAGAGAGACCGGCAACACAGTGATCCCTCTCATGTGGGGTGTAAAGAAAAACTGGGGGAGAATAACAGATGCCAACAGGTGATAGAAGCAAAGGACATGAGAACTGGCCTTTAGTAGGAAGCATGTGCGGTGGGGGTCGCCTCTACCAAAATGGAGGGAAGATAGATGAAAGGGAGGAGGAGGGGATGCCGAAAGGAGGTGAAGTGTTATACTTGGAATTCTGTCGATAATAGTGCTGTAAAGTACAGTGCCAAAAGTCACTTAAAAAGGGCTTCTCGTAGAGGCCGGGTGGTGGGTGGGAGGGACACGGGAATGGGTTGGGGAGGGGGCAGTTGGTGGAGGGAAGTGGACACTGGCCAACAGATTGATGTTGAGACATTGTATGCCTGCAACCCAATTGTGAATACGTTTATCATCTGTGATGACTAAATAAAAATTAACAAAATGTCTGCGCTGGGGTCAGAGAGAGAGCACCTTGGGTACCTGCAGTGGCCATGACCCTGCTTCAAATCCCTGTAACCACCCTGAGCACTGTGGAGTGCGGCCCAGCCCCCTGTCCCTCCCACGTCCGGGCTGTGAACGGGCTCCTAGTCTACAGTGTATGTCACATTCAACCTGTGCAGCGGTGTGCAGTAGTCCTGACACTCTCCTGCGCCTCCGCAGATCTCCTGACTGTCCCCCCCGGCTTCAAGAAAGGCGTGGATTTTGCGCCAAAGGGTGAGTTTTAGTTTTGAGGCAGGGCGTCGGGCCTGTCAGCTCCAGAGAGCGTCGGACATAACTGCTCCCCCTTTCCGCCTTACTCTTCAGATCACCCGCCTCCAGCTCCCGGGCTGCTCAGCCTCAGCCGTTTGCTGGAACCCCTGGACTTGGGTGGGGGCAATGAGGATGAGACTGAGACCGAGGGGCAGCCAGGAGGTCCCAGAGGGGCCGTGGAATCAGCCTCTCCCCCTAGTGCCCCCCTGGCCCGAGCCAGCAGCTTAGAGGACCTCGTGTTGAAGGTGGGTGGTTGTGGGTGGTCAGGGGGAGGCTGGTCTGCCAAGTCCGAGGGGAGTCTGGACGGTCTTGGCAAAGCGGCGGTGCCAGGGCTCTCTGGCTGTAACTTGGCGCTCCCTCCCCATCCCTTTCCAGGAGGCTTCCACAGTGGCATCTCCTCCGGAACCCCCTAAACCCCAACCCCAGGAGCAGTGGGCCATTCCTGTGGATGTCACCTCCCCTGTGGGGGATTTCTACCGCCTCATTCCCCAGCCCGCCTTCCAGGTAGTGTGGCCGTGCCCATGTATCCCCCCCTTCCGCGAACCCCTCTCGCTCCCATCTCCCCTGCGCCCCCCGCCCCCCAGGCCAGATGTCTCCAGGCCGGTCAGTGTTGGTGCTGAATCCCAGCCTCGCCTCACGTTAGTCTTCGCCCCGCTGCCCTGTGCACCTTGGGAGCCGGGGGTGGGGTGGGGGAGAGCGCCTTCTTCAGCCCTCTTTGCCTTCTCTCTCCCGCAGTGGGCCTTTGAGCCGGATGTGTTTCAGAAACAGGCCATCCTGCACTTGGAGCGGCACGATTCTGTCTTTGTTGCAGCGCACACGTCCGCTGGGAAGACAGTTGTAGCAGAATATGCCATTGCCCTTGCCCAGAAACACATGACTCGGTACAGTCCCTTGGCACCCCCGCGCCCAGCCCCTTCACTCTTTGCAGGTCTCTCTGCCCGCCCCCCCACCCCCCACTCCCCGACTCAGCCCTTGGATGGATGTGCGTTTAGAATGACTGTGAGTTTAGGAAAGGGCCAGGCCCAGAATTTTTCTGCTGTTCTGTTCCTAGAGGTTATATGTTATCACTGTATCACTGTCATCCCGTTGCTCATCGATTTGTTCGAGCGGGCACCAGTAACGTCTCTCATTGAGAGACTTATTGTTACTGTTTTTGGCATATCCAATACGCACGGGTAGTATTGCCAGGCTCTGCCACGCGGGCTCGATACTCTCGGTAGCTTGCTGGGCTCTCCAAGAGGGGCGGAGGAATCAAACTCGGGTCGGCCACGTGAAAGGCGAACGCCCAACATTCATATATGAAGGCGTGAGGGCAGTTAGGGCGAAGAAGGGGGTGGTCTGAGCTCTGTGGGTTGCTTCTGTGAGGACATCGGGCGGGAGTGAGGGTACGAGCATGCGTCTGATGGCCGGGCTGGCTGCCTGCCTGTCCTCTCCCCAGCACCATCTACACGTCCCCCATCAAGGCTCTGAGCAATCAGAAGTTCCGAGACTTCCGAAACACATTCGGGGACGTGGGGCTGCTCACAGGAGACGTGCAGCTGCACCCGGAGGCCTCCTGCCTCATCATGACGACTGAGATCCTCCGGTGAGCCCCGAGGGGGCCGGTCTGGACGCTGGGGCCGCACTGGAGTGCGTGTGGGCCGAGGAGAGGGTGGGGCCGGGGGCCAGTGGGGAGTCAGCCTGCGGCCCCTTCTCTTCAGCTCCATGCTGTACAGTGGCTCGGACGTCATCCGGGACCTGGAGTGGGTCATCTTTGACGAGGTTCACTACATCAACGATGCTGAGGTACGGGCTCCCCGACTACGGCATGACATCAGCAGCCCCCCTTTCGCACACATCTTCTGTGGCACTTAGCACCTTCTGTGCCCCACGTGGACCCCGTGTGTTTTGCTTTTGGCCACACCTGGCAGAGCGCAGGAGTTAACACCTCACTCTGTTGTCAGGAATTCCTCCTGGTGGCATGGGGGGACTATATCTGATGCCAAGGATTGAATCCAGGTTGGCTGCCCGAAGACCCCTACTCGCTGTCTTATCTCTCGGGCCTGTGCGCATTGTTAGGGGCACCGGGAAAGCGCCCTCTGAGCTTCTTGTGATTTGTCTTCCTCCCGTGCCCAGCGTGGGGTCGTGTGGGAAGAGGTGCTCATAATGCTCCCCGACCACGTCTCCATCATCCTCCTGAGCGCCACTGTCCCCAACGCTCTTGAATTTGCTGACTGGATTGGGTAAGACTTGTGTCCTGGGGCGCTTGGCTGAAGGGGCCTTCTTTCTTGGGGGCGGGAGGTGAAGACGAATACAGCACAGACGGGGTCAGGCCTTCGGGGTGGAAGAACGGGCCTGGTCCGGGTGGCCGCGGGCTGCCAACCTTTGCCTGAAAGGTGGCGACAGCCTTCCCTTTGCACTCAGGGGCGCCGGGGGAAGCTGGGGCCGAGAGAGCAGGGTGCCCCACCCCCTGATCCCACGGTCTTCTCTCCTCTCAGGCGACTGAAACGTCGCCAGATCTATGTGATCAGCACAGTGGCCCGCCCCGTGCCCCTGGAGCACTTTCTCTTCACAGGGAACAGCCCTAAGACCCAGAGTGAGCTCTTTCTGCTGCTGGACTCCCGAGGCGCCTTCCACACGAAGGGGTAAGGAAGCCCAGGACGATAAACCGTGGCTCGGGGGAGGGGGGTGGCCCCTCGGGGTGGCCCGTGACTTGGGTCCCTCCCTCTGTCCCAGGTACTATGCCGCTGTGGAGGCCAAGAAGGAGAGAATGAGCAAACACGCCCAGACCTTTGGCGCCAAGCAGCCCACCCACCAGGGCGGCGCTGCCCAGGTCAGTCCTGCTTCTCGAAACCTGTGTCCCCGGGGCCTGGGACTGGAGCTTGGAGCTCTGGTGGGCCCGACCCTGCTCTGCAGCTCCCGGGGAGACTCCACTTCCACCGTCTCTGTGCCTCCCCCAGGACCGCGGTGTGTACCTGTCCCTCCTGGCATCCCTCCGCACCCGAGCGCAGCTGCCGGTGGTGGTGTTCACCTTCTCCCGAGGCCGCTGCGACGAACAGGCCTCGGGCCTCACCTCCCTGGATCTCACCACGGGCTCAGAGAAGAGCGAGATCCACCTTTTCCTGCAGCGCTGCCTCGCGCGCCTCCGCGGCTCTGACCGCCAGCTGCCCCAGGTGGCGGGGGAGCGGGGACGGGCAGGGGACCATGTGCTCCCCAGTCCCGTCCCTGACCCGGAGCTCTGGGGTCCCCACAGGTCCTGCACATGTCTGAGCTCCTGCACCGCGGCCTGGGCGTGCACCACAGCGGCATCCTGCCCATCCTCAAGGAGATCGTGGAGATGCTCTTCAGCCGCGGCCTGGTCAAGGTGCGCCTGCTCAGGGGAGCCTCTGGGCCACAGCCTGTTGACCGGCGGGAGTTGAGGCAGGACCGGTGGGGACATGGGTTCTGGGTGCAGACCGCCACTTCACCCTGTGGGACCGCGGGCAAATTCCTTACTCTTCCTGAATTTAGGTTTCTCAGCCCAACACTGGGGCGATGCAGCCTAGGGACAGGCAGTATTTAGAGGAGAAGCCCAGGGCCAGGGAGGTGACCCAGAGAGCAAGAGCACTGTGCTCTGCACGTTGGAGCCCTGGCTCCATCCCTGAATCCTGCCAGGAGCAGCCTCTGAGTGCTGCTGGGTGTCGCCCCAACATGAAAAACCAAAACAAAAAAAGAGAAATTCAAAAGAGCTGACACACACATGAAAAGTCATTAGTTATTGGAAAACTACAAATGGAAATAATACGAAGTAGGATTGTGTGACTGCGAGACTGGTCAAGTTTATGCCCCGTGTTGCCAGAGACAAAGGATTCGGTCAGGTTCTAGAAACCTCAGGGACTCCAGCCCATCTGGCACTCTTTAAGCCAGAGGGAAAAGTGGAACACATACTTTGATCGTAAGTTCTATTCCTGGCCACATGCCACAGAGAAATTCTTTCCCTTGATCCATGAGGGAACATCTGTTTCTCTGTGGATCCCTTTGGCTCTGTGTGGTAGCTGTGGTGGTACCATGGTACCCTTTGTCAGGAGAGGTAAATGCAGGGGATGCTCAGCATCCTGCAGCGGCTGGAGGTGGTGGAATAGACAGGAAGAGGGACAGATGTTGCAAACAGGAGTAGAAGAAACTTTAAAAGTAACAAGGTCCAGGGGCTGGAGCGATAGCACAGCGGGGAGGGCGTTTGCCTTGCACGTGGCCGACCCGGGTTCGATCCCCGGCATCCCATATGGTCCCCCAAGCACTGCCAGGAGTAATTCCTGAGTGCAAAACCAGGAGTAACCCCTGAGCATCGCTGGGTGTGACCCAAAAAAGAAAAGTAATAAGGTCCATAACTGCTGTGAATGGTACGTTAGTCTCACACACAAGGATACGTTCTATAAGAACATATATAGGTAAAAGCTACATCATGCATTGGGTTGAGTAAAGGTGGGGACTGAGGGGTGAAAGGAAAGAAATAGCGCAGTAAGCAAAGTAAGAAGACTGATCGGAGGCAGTCTGCAGATCATATGGAAACTTGGCCTCCACTGCAAGGTCCAGGGAGCTGGGCGGGGCCTGGAACTCTGCGGCAGCCCCTCTGCTGATCCTCCCTTCTCCTGTCCCAGGTCTTGTTTGCCACAGAGACCTTTGCCATGGGCGTAAACATGCCAGCACGAACGGTGGTGTTTGACTCCATGCGCAAGCACGATGGCTCCACCTTCCGGGACCTGCTCCCCGGGGAGTACGTGCAGATGGCGGGCCGGGCGGGCCGGAGGGGCCTGGACCCCACGGGCACCGTCATCCTGCTCTGCAAGGGCCGCGTGCCCGAGATGGCTGACTTACACCGCATGATGATGGTGAGACCGTCCCCCCGAGTCAGCCCAGCTCCAGGGACCTGCTTCCTGCTTCCTTCCTTCCCTCCTGCCCCCCTCCCCCTTTGCTCTGGCTTGGGAGCAGTGGAGTGGGTCCGAGCAGATTCATGGCAGAGGCTAGATTGCGTCTCTGGTCTTTCCCCCACCGTGAATTTACAGCTGGGTGGGATTCTCCAATGTTGGTTGAGGTTGGCTCCTTTACTGGGGAGACGCTTAGACCTGGAGGGCCGGGTGGGGTCCCCTCTGGGCCCACTCACTTCTCTGACCCGGCCCAGGGGAAGCCATCCCAGCTGCAGTCCCAGTTCCGCCTCACCTACACCATGATCCTCAACTTGCTGCGCGTGGATGCCCTGAGGGTGGAGGACATGATGAAGAGGAGCTTTTCCGAGTTTCCCTCCCGAAAGGACAGCAAGGTGAGGCGGTCAGGACAGTCCGCCCAGCCGAGGAGAGGGGGGACATCCTAGAGGCCAGCGGGGCGGTGGTGGGGGCTGGGGTAGACTGCGCCTGCTCCAGCTCCAGTCCCCTGCTTTTCTCAGGCCCATGAACAGGCCCTGGCCGAACTGACCAAGCGGTTGGGGGCCCTGGAGGAACCTGACGTGACCGGCCAGCTGGCCGACCTGCCTGAGTATTACAGCTGGGGAGAGGAGCTGACGGACACGCGGCACCTGATCCAGGTGAGTGTGTGTGCAGCAGGGCGGGAGGCAGCAGCGCTCTGTGCTGGGTGCTCCTGGATTTGGGGCCACGTCCCGCTGACGCGGTCCCCTTCTCCCCTCAGCGGCACATCATCGAGTCTGTGAATGGGCTGAAATCGCTCTCAGCAGGAAGGGTGGTAGTGGTGAAGAATCAGGAGCATCGCAATGCCTTGGGTGTGATCCTGCAGGTAAGGGCCAGGGGAACCTGGACCCCAAAGGGTGGGAGAGGGGGGCGTGGGGGCTGGGGGCAGGCTGCAGTCAGCGGCGCTAGTTTCCCTCCTGCCCTCCTTTTTATTGGGTTGTTTTTTGTTTGGGGGCCAGGCCCAGCGATGCTCAGGAATTACTTCTGGCGGTGCTTGGGCGGGGGGGACCATATGGGGTGCTGGGGATTGAACCCGATTGGCTGCATGTGAGGCAGATGCCCTCTCCACTGTACTGTCACTCCAGCCTACCACTGCCCTCTCTTCCCCACCTCTGCCCCTTCCTGCCCACCTCCCTGCCCTTCCAGTCTGACTCTTGACGTGGTTCCCAATCCAGCCTCTTCCACGGTACCTGCCTCAGAGTGGGGATCTGGTCTCTACTCTCTCGTGTGGTTTGGCTGTACTCGGTGTCTCTATGCTTGGGGTCGCTCTGGATGGTGCTCAGAGGACCAGTTAGTGCCGGGATGGAACCCAGGCCTCCTGCACGCAAAGCATGTGCTCAGCCCTGTGAGCGGCCTCGCAGCCCCCTGGCCTCTGCCTTCGAGGGCCACGCGTCACGCCGCCCTGGCCTCGCCTCCACACTCCCCCTAGGTCTCTTCGAACTCGAGCAGCCGCATCTTCACAACCCTGGTCTTGTGTGAGAAGCCCCCGGCTGGGGATCCCCAGGAAGGGGGGCAGGCCACCCCCGAGGTGCCCTATCCGGAGGACCTGGTGGGATTCAAGCTGTTCCTGCCCGAAGGTGAGCGTGGGCAGACACCCGGTCTCCTCTCGGCACAGCTGAGGCGCCTGGGCCCACAGAGGCCTCACCCCAGCGCGCCCCTGCCCCTAGGGCCGTGCGACCACACTGTGGCCAAGCTCCAGCCGGCAGACGTGGCGGCCATCACCACCAAGGTTCTCCGGGTGAATGGGGACAAGATCCTGGAGGACTTCAGCAGGAGGCAGCAACCGAAATTCAAGTCAGATCCTAGGGAGGGCCTTGGGGGGGTGGGCGGGGTGGGGAGGGAAGGCCTCTCGGCTTCAGGGGTCTCCTGCTGAAGAGAAGCCTCTGCCCTAGGTCCTAAGCCGTGCCCCTTCCTCAGGAAGGATCCTCCCTTAGCGGCCGTGACCACGGCCGTGCAGGAGCTGCTGCGCCTGGCCCAGGCCCACCCCGCCGGACCCCCTACCCTCGACCCTGTCAATGACCTGCAGCTCAAGGATGTGTCAGTGGTCGAGGGGGGGCTCCGGGCCCGGAAGCTGGAGGAGCTGATCCGGGGGGCTCAGTGCGTGCACAGTCCCCGCTTCCCAGCCCAGGTAGGCACCCGGAGGCCAGCCCCGAGCTGATGGCGCGAGTCCCCGCTGTCCCGGGCGGGAGGCTGAGGGGGCCCCTGCCCTGGCTCTCCGCAGTACCTGAAGCTGCGGGAGCGGATGCAGATTCAGAAGGAGATGGAGCGGCTGCGCTTCCTGCTGTCCGACCAGTCGCTGCTGCTGCTCCCCGAGTACCACCAGCGAGTAGAGGTGAGGCAGGGGTGGGGGGTCGAAGCGGGGGGGAGGCCGGGGAGGGGAGGCCAGGAGGCACCCACCTCCGCCATCTTCCCTTCAGGTGCTCCAGACCCTGGGCTATGTGGATGAGGCGGGCACCGTGAAGCTGGCGGGGCGGGTGGCCTGTGCCATGAGCAGCCACGAGCTGCTCCTCACGGAGCTCATGTTCGACAACGCGCTGAGCGCCCTGCGGCCAGAGGAGATCGCGGCCCTGCTCTCCGGGCTGGTCTGCCAGAGCCCCGGGGACCCTGGGGATCAGCTCCCAAGCACCCTCAAACAGGTGAGGTCACCCCATCCCTCCCCCAGCTGCTCGTGCTCAGCCCCAACCGTATATCCCCAGTGGCACCCCCACGGGCCCTACTGCCCCCGAAGATTGGCTTCTTCCTCCATCTGGCCTCGGGGTGCAGGAAGACAGCCGCAGCCGCCCTCTCGCCTGCAGGGGGTGGAACGCGTCCGGGCCGTGGCCAAGCGGATCGGGGAGGTCCAGGTGGCCTGTGGCCTGAACCAGACGGTGGAGGAGTTTGTGGGCGAGCTGAATTTTGGGCTCGTCGAGGTTGTGTACGAGTGGGCCCGAGGCATGGTGAGTACCACCTGGGATTGGGGGGGTTCGGGGAGACGCTGCCCCGGACGACCACATTCAGTTCCTACCCTGCTGCTCCCACAGCCCTTCTCCGAGCTGGCCAGTCTCTCTGGGACCCCCGAGGGCCTGGTGGTCCGCTGTATCCAGCGCCTGGCGGAGATGTGTCGTTCCTTACGGGGGGCAGCCCGCCTTGTAGGGGAGCCTGTGCTCGGGGCAAAGATGGAGACAGCCGCCACCCTGCTGCGGAGGGACATTGTCTTTGCCGCCAGCCTCTACACTCAGTGACTGATCTGTGTGAAAGTGCAATAAAACAGCAAACCACGTGTGCCTGTGTGAGGTGGGACAGTGATGCATCAGCTCCGCAGACAGCAGGGAGAACCAGCTAGAAATACACTTTTATCAGCGCCCAGAAACAGGAGCATTAGTCCTCTGGGGAGGGGGTCTTGGTGGGCGACGGGAGGCCCTGGGTCATGGCCTCCACATACCACGTGGGCAGGAAGGCATGAGGCGCATCTCGATGTTCAGACACTGTGACCGGGCCACCGGGCTCCCAGGAGAAGAGATGGACAAGCCTGGCAGGGGGAGGGGAGGCAGACGGAAAGAGTTGAGGGCTGGAGGCTGAACTTTGGGGGGCAGACTGGAGGGGTCAGATAGAGCTGAGGGTCTCACCTGGGGTCATCCTCGACCACGGTGTTCTGGGCAAAGGTAAGGAAGGCGGCACAGAAGTTCATGCACACGGAGGGGTTCCAGCCATCGCGGTCATTCTGGAGGGGACAGGGGACGAGGGGGAAGATGAAACTGAGGACAAGGCGGGGAGAAGGGCACCTGGACCACGGTCCTGGTCACAGGACCCGAGGCCGTGATGTGGGGCTGGGCGGGGCAGGTGTTGGTGCTGCTGGGAACGGGCACGGCTGCCTTACCCTGACGTACTCAAACATCTGCATGGTAGGAAAGGTCTTGAGGGAACAGACGAGACCCTCTGGGTTTCGGAAGCCAGCCACGACATTCGGGACTCCAGGGAGGAAGGACTGGGCCCACCATTTCAGGAGCTTGTGTCTGTCGGGAGAAACATGGTGTCAGTGGGCCCCACGGACCCCCTCCCCCACAGCCTTCACCCTCCTGTCGTATCCTCTTCCCCCAAGTGTCCACAGCTGTCAATTCTATGCCCTCGCCACGCCCATTCCCGTTCTGAACCTGTAGAAGCTTCTCCATTGGCCAAGGCTGTGCATCTCCTTGGAGGTCTTGAGCTCCACGTAGCAGGTAGGGGGCTGTGGGGACGGGGCCTGAGGGTCTATGCAGTCCACCTCCCCTGAGAAGAGCAGAGGGTGGTTTCCGAGGCGGCTGCGGAGCACGGAGCAGAAGGCCACATTGGTGTTCACCTCCCCCGAGGGGTCTGGACAGCTGCCCGGTTTGTCTGCACAAAGAGAGAGGCCCCAGCAGGGGTTGGGGCTCTGGCTCTGGGGAGCTGGGATGGGGTGATGGCATGGGACAGCTCTTACCTGCACACATATACTGCTCAAACTTATACCCCATGTACATAAGCTCGCGGAGGTGGGCGGGCCGGGCAAGTCTCTGCGCCTTAGCGGTTGGGGTTTCCACCTCACTCAGGTACAGAGTCCCCTGGAACCGGGAGGCTGCCAGCTGCCAGCCCTCCTGTCGCTCATACGGGGTTGTCAACAGCTTTGTCAGGTGCCCTCGCCAGGTCACGATGGCCCCCGAAAGCCAGCCTGGACCCCTAAGAGGGAAACGTTGGAGGCTGAAACCTGATACATTTATCAATTCAGGTGACTCCCTCAAAGCACCCCCCCAGGTTCCTTGCAGGACTGAACTCGGTGCCGGTGCTCTGCTCACCCCTCCAGCTGGCTGCGGTGCTCCAAGAGCCAGTGTAGCAGGTGGTCCAGCCGCTCTTGGATCTCCTCATCCCGAGGCTGGTACCGATCGGGGTATCCATCTCTGAGGTCAAAGTTGGGGCCTTGGCTGTTGGTCGGGGGTGGACAGTAGTAGCGCAGAGCTCGGGCATCTCCGTGATACTGGCGCTGTGCATCCAGGGAGAAGCAGCCCAGCTCAGAGGGACGCCGGTAGAAAGGGAAGGGTCCAGTATAGAGGGCAGGGTCTGTGGGTAGCGAGGGTGCTGGGTGGAGGTGTTTGCTGGGAGGCTCTGCAACATTTATGTCTATGGTGTCAGCTCCTCTCTTGGTCCCTCTGGGCTCCATGGGTCCTGGGGGGAGGAGAGGGAAGGAGGAGGGGGGTGAGGACGTTGCTCTTTCACAGAGGTATCCTAGGGAAGGGCGGTGGTGGCGCTTGTCAAGCCTAAGCAAGTTTACGGATGACCAGACGCCAGCTTTGAAACAAGCCGACCCAGCCCATTAAATCAGAACAGAACCACAAGCAGGGGCACCTTCCACCTTTCCTCTTGACCTGGAAGCCTCCGATCCTCCAAACGCGCCGAGGTTAGGAAGGAAGCTTGGGCCCCAGACCAAGGATCGGATTATACCTTCAAGCCCGCCAACCACGACTTCCACCTTCGCGGCGCTATGATGTCACGGCAGGCGGGGCAGAGGGGCTGGAGGGATGCAACAAGGAATTTTCTGCCGATGACGCGATCATCCGGCGACGGCGGGGGGGCGCCCGACACCAGGAACTGACGGCAAAGCGGTCGGCGGGCCGGCTCGGCACCCAGGCCTCCCGGGGACGCCAATCAGCGGTAGACGCGTGAGCCGGCCGGGCGGCAGGGGTGCTGGCGCCACGGTGGCACCTCCCCTTCCAGCCGGCCTCGGGAGCGGCGGGGCGGCGCCGTGACGTCACTGCCGTGCGCCGGAAGACGCGCGCGCTCTCGGACCCGTCTGTCTGCCGGCCCCGAGAATCCCGGGACATGAGCCGAAAGAGGCCGAGTCTGGTCCCGGACGCCTTTGGACTGAAGAGGCGGCGGGGACCGGGGCACGTCGAGGCAGATCCTCTGAGGGCCGAGTCAGGTAAGCGCCGCGGCCGCGGGCGAGCTCGCGCCCCCCGCCACGTTCCCGCCGGTAACCGGCTGTCTCGGCGCAGGGTCGGCGCGCGCGGCCGTGGCGGAGCTGATGCAGCTGTTTCCCCGGGGCCTGTTCGAGGATGCGCTGCCGCCCATCGTGCTGCGGAGCCAGGTGTACAGCCTCCTGCCCGACCGGACCGTCGCCGACCGGCAGCTGGTGAGGGGCGTGCGAGCGAGCCAGCAACGGAAGCCGGTGCCCCGCCCGGTGGGCGCTTGTCCCCCCCGGCCCATCCCCGCACTCTCACTTAGCTCTCGCTGGACCGGGCACTGCGGTGCCAAGGAGAATGCTAACAACCCTGTAAGAGACCTTCGGCTAGTAGAAAGGCTCTCGGATCCTGGAGGTGAAAGAGCGAAGTCGTGGGGGACACCGTCATTGTCTGGCCCTAGAAGCTGGCAGGACGGGTAGGCAGACAGGCAGGCAGCGGGCAGGACAGCGTTTGGCAGGCGTCGTGCAGCAATGTTGCTTCCGCCTGTGCCGAAGGCGATGGGCCCTCGAACATGGTGCAGAGGCCAACGGGTTTCGCAGGGTGGGCGGGCAGATCAGTCGCGAGGTCCGGCCGCTGAAAAAGGGCAAAGCCTAAATTCGGGCAATAGTGTAGGGAGGGTGACACGGGGCCAGGGCTAGTGTGTGGAGAGAAGAGAACAGGACAGCCGGATTTCCCTGGTGACAGCCAAGTGGAGGGCACATAGCAGAGGCACACTGAGCTGCCCAGCCGGGTGTTTACTTGTGGGTTTTTTTTTTTTTTTTTTTTGCTTTTTGGGTCACACCTGGCGATGCACAGGGGTTACTTCTGGCTCTGCACTCAGGAATTACCCCTGGCCGTGCTCAGGGGACCATATGGGATGCTGGGATTTGAACCCGGGTTGGCCGCATGCAAGGCAAACGCCCTACCCGCTGTGCTATCTCTCCAGCCCCTGTTTACTTGTGTTTGATTGTGTGTACTTAGAGCTGGAGGTGCTTGTGGCACATCCAGAGGCAACTAACTGTAGTAGAGTGTTGGGTCTGAGGATTGAGAAAGTGGGCTGGTCCATATCTGGAAGCCTGCTTCACGAGCGGAGGGGAGAAGGCAGATGGAATAGAGAAGCGATTACTAAGAAAATGATGGCTGGAGGAATCAGTCGGGATGGGAGATGTGTGCCAAAAGTAGATAATGGACCAAACATGATGACCTCTCAGTGTCTGTGTTGTAAGCTATAATGCCCCAAAGTAGAGAGAGAGTATGGGGAATATTGTCTGCCATGGAGGCAGGGGGAGCGTGGGAAAGGGGGGGTATACCCAAAATATTGGTGATGGGGAATGTGCACTGGTGAAGGGATGGGTGTTTGATCATTGTGTGATTGTAACCCAAACATGAAAGCTTGTAACTATCTCATGGTGATTCAATAAAATTGAAAAAAAAAAAGTTAAAAAAAAAAAAGAAAAAAGAGAAAGTGGGCTGGTGATACAGAGTCAGAAGTCCTGGAGACAAGCAATGGATGATCCCGTCAGTGAATGGATGAGATCAGCAGGAGGCGCAAGTAGAGTAATTTTCAAGGTTTCACACATCGAAAAGAAACTGGAAAAAATGAATGGAAGAAAATGAATGATGTAATTAAATGTGTATTGTCACATGCGTTGAATGTGCAATTGTGTGTGTGTGTGTGTGTGTGTGTTTGTGGTGAGAGGCCTTCCACAGTGAGGTTAAAAACTGGGACTACAGTGAACAATAGGGTCAAACTCACAGTGCTGGGAGACCTCAGCATTTAAGGCTGTTGTTTCTCAAAGCGTATCCGGAATTCTACCTGTGTCAGCAGTCTTTAGGCTGTTTATTGGTCCTGGGACTCACTTAGTGCTAGTAACTTAAGATCTTTGTGGTAGAACGTGGGAATCTATATTCTTTAATGACTGCCCCCAAGTGACTTCATGTGCTTTAAAATGTGAGACCCAGGAACCAGGGAGAGTGCTGGAGTGCATGCTTTGCAAACACCATACTACATGGTCCCCCAGTACCACTGGAAGTGACCCTTGACCCTGGATGTGAAGAATAAACGAAGGAATAAAAAGAAGATGGAGATTAACTCCAGCGTCATAAAGAATAGAGTCAGATGTGACTTTGTTTAAAACAAAACAAAACAAAACAAAAAAAACAGGAAATGGACCAGAGAGCAGACAGGGCTTGCCCAAGGCCGATCTGCTTTCTACCCGCCACTGGATCCCTTATGGTTGGTCCTCTGAGTGCTGCCAGGAGTGATCTCTGAGTGCAGAGCCAGGAGTAAGCCTTGAGCACTGCTGAGTGCCGGCCCCCCCACCAAAAAAAAATAAATAGGAGCCACACTTCCACACTTGGCAGTGCTGAGGGGATGGGGCCGTATAGAATTTAGAGCTGCCCACTGCTAGTTTTGTTCTCTATGACTTGAGGTTTAGCCACTTCTGGTTCTTTCGTTTTTTTGTTTTGGGCCATAAGCGGTGCTGGGGTTGAGTTCAGGTTGGCCACATGCAGGCAAGTGCCTTAGCCACTGTGCTGTTGCCTCAGCCCCAGTTCCCGTTCCTTGGAATCAAGTCAAATGAAACCACTCATTCTAGAGTATTTACTGTTTTCAATATTGTGATGTTAGCCTAAATTTAAAAGAAAAACCCTCTTAAGGAAATATAAGTTGCAGTGGCTGAAGAGATAGTACAGTGGGTAAGCCACTTCCCTTCCCTTGCATGTGGCTGACCAGAGTTTGATCATTGGCAACCCATATGGTCCCCTGAACCTACCAGAAGTGATCCCTAGCGCAGAGATAGGAGTCTGAATACCACTGAGTGTTGGTCAGAAAAAAAATATATATATATGTGTATATATACATATATACACACATATATGTATATATATATAAACTGCGGGGACTGGAGCGATAGTACAACAGGTAGGGCATTTTACCTTGCATGAAGCCAGCCCAGATTTGATTTCCAGCATCCCAGATAGTGTCCAAAGCACTAAGAGTAATTCCTGAGTACAGAACCAGGAGTAACTCTTAAGCATTGCCAGGTGTGGCCCAAACCCTGACCCCCAAAACTATATATACTGCACACACAATTTAAACTATTTATAAAGCACCGTCCAGAGAATTAATTATTATTAGCAGTTACTGATTGCTTATTTTATTTGGGGGGGGGGTCACACCGATTGGTGCTGGGGTTCACTCTTGGCTTTCTGCTTCGGGGTAACTCCCAGCGTGCTTGAGCACCATGTGATCGAACCTGGTCAACTGCATGTAAAGCAAATGCCTCAACCCTTGTATTCTTTCAGGCAATAATTTATGATAATCTCTGTGAGTTCTCAAAATAATGTGTGGGTGCTGCAATGACGTGTGTGTTTGGTGGCCAAGAGCCGCCTCCCATCTTCCCCAGAGCTCCCCAGCGGAGAGACAGAGAGATGGGGACCACAGGCTGATGGTGAAAATGGCCCATTTAATGCTAGCATACTTACAGGACATCTGAGGGCATTACAGCTGTTGGACTGCATGTCCGTGTCATTTACAGTTTCGTAAAACATTCTGGCAGAGGGAATCTCTGGAGGAGATAAACTCACACCCTGGGAGCTCTGTCTCCCAGGGATATCTATATTGCTTTTTTCTTTCCCTCTAGTAATATATATCAAACAGTCAAACAGTTCTACTTCTTACCAATACTTTCAGTAGCAGTGTAGCACCATCATCCCGTTGTTCATTGATTGCTCAAGTGGGCACCAGTAACATCTCCATTGTGAGACTTGTTACTGGTTTTGGCATATCGAATATGCCATGGGTAGCCATGCGGGCAGGATACTCTCAGTAGCTTGCCAGGCTCTCCAAGAGGGACGGAGGAATCGAACCTGGGTCAGCCACGTGCAAGGCAAACGCCCTACCCGCTGTGCTGTTGCTCCAGCAGTAGTTTGGATAAACACAGTAAGAGATAAAGATCCCAAAACTTAGTTTTCTGGGCTCTGAGAGCAAGCAAGGCTTACCATAAATCCCAGACTAAGTCCTCAGGTCAGTTTAGTTTGTCTTTCCCCACAGGGTTCCTGTCTCCTAAGTCTTAACATCTTGCCTCAAGACCATCCATTTATGCTTTCTGGACTGTCCCATTTTGATGCCTGGGTAGCTTCGCCACTTGCCCCCAGTCCATCCCAGTCCCATGCCGGGACCTCCCTTTTGGGGTATTAGGAACTACAGCAACCGAAGCCTGGGTCAAGTAATTATGAAAGATGCCCAGGAGTAGATATTTCAAAGTCAATCAACTCCCAAATATTAGGAGCATAGCGGTAAGGTTTTTCTGTGTTTAAGCAAAGAACATTGCTCCATAGTAAAATATGAAAAGGCTGTGGGGGGAATAGAAAAACAAGTAATTCGCTACAAATACAAAATCCAGAATTACCAGAAGTTGTGGCTTATAAGTAACAAAGATTGACTTGGAGAACTGTGACAATGAGGTATAATACACAAAGGAAAGGTTAAAGATAAATTCAGGGAATTAAGAATACTTGCAAGAGGAGGAAAAGGGACAATTCACTGATGAAGCCTGAAACACTTAGGGTTAATACTCAGCAAATCTCTTTATCGGTAATTTACTGATAAGTTGTTTTAACCACTGAAATTGGTCTGTGGAGCATTGCCAGCATCTCCCATCCATCACTCCTTGGTTGAAATGCCTTATATTCTTCAGTAACTGTGGTCTTAGCTGGTTAACACTCACTTGGTTTTCTTTATACCATCTCTGTGTTTACCTATAAAAATAACTTAGTTTTATCTACTTTTGAATTTGATATAAAAACATTCTGTACATTATTACTACATGGATTTTGTTTCATTAGATGAGTAATTTATATGCTCTCAGTTACACATGACTGGGTTTGTTTTCATGGATTTCCATTTTGTGAATAAAATTTTGTGCAGTCTAGTGAAATAAATTTTATTTTCTAGAAGTTTGTCAATTTCCTCTAAATCATTGTTTCCTAGAGTGGGTGACACTATGTCTTGGGGTGCTTTCTGTTTATTCTCTTAGACATGGGTTTGTTATATTGTTGTCTGGGCCACACCCAGTAATGCTCAGGGGTTACTCTTGGCTCTGAGCTCAGGAATCACTCCTATCAGTGCTCGGGGGACCATATGGGATGCTGGGGATCAGAGCTGTTTCAGCCACGTACAAGGCAAATGCCTTACTCGCTATGCTATCTCTCCAGCCCTGATTCTGTTATTCTTTTTTTTTTTTTTTTTTTTTGCTTTTTGGGTCACACCCGGCGATGCACAGGGGTTACTCCTGGCTTTGCACTCAGGAATTACCCCTGGCCATGCTCAGGGGACCATATGGGATGCTGGGATTTGAACCCAGGTCGGCCGCGTGCAAGGCAAACGCCCTACCCGCTGTGCTATCTCTCCAGCCCCAAGATTCTGTTATTCTTGTATAGAAGATTTCAGGGGCCAGAATTTGATCTCTGGCATCCCATATAGTCCCCTGAGCACCTCCAGGAGTGAGTCCTGAGTGCAGAGCCAGGAGTAACCCCTGAGTATCGCCGGGTGTGATCCAAAAAATTTGTTTTTGTTTTAAAGGTAGATTTCAGGAGGATTATTCATTAATTTCTTCTGAAAAGTGGGCAGAAAACCAAATAAATTTTGGAGCCTCTGCTCTTGATTTATCAAATTTGTTGGCATCAAGCTTACTTAAGAATCTATAGTAGTCTTTACATTGGTGTTTATTTTTCTATCTCACCGATGGCTTATTTTATTTACTTTTAATTTTTTTTTTTTTAATTTTTGTGTCAGACTCAGCAATGCTCAGGGGTTACTCCTGGTGGTGTATGGGATGCAAGGGATTGAATCTGGGTTTGGCCTTGTGCAAGGCAAATGTCCTACCACTGTACTATCGCTCCAGCCCCTTCTTTTTTTTTCTATTTTCATACTTTCATGTCAGTATTAATGTATATATCCGAAGTTTTCACTATCATTTCATTTGGTTCAAATATCTCCTATTACTTTTTTTTTTCTTTCTGGGTCACACCTGGTGATGCACAGGGGTTACTCCTGGCTCATACACTCAGGAATTACTCCTGGCGGTGCTCAGGGAACCATATGGGATGCTGGGAGTCGAACCTGGGTTGGCCGTGTGCAAGGCAAATGCCCTGCTCGCTGTGCTATCGCTCCGGCCCCTCTCCTATTACTTTGTAGCAGTTGATTTCTGGCATAAATGATCCTGTGACCAGAGATTACACATAATACGATGTCAGTAAGATATCAGACATCACACAGTGCAATGTCAGTATGATATCAAATACTGACAATACGATGTCAGTACAATATCAGACATTACACACAATTTGATGTCAGTACGATGTATCAGATATCATATACAATATGATATTGTTAGTTTGAAGCATACTGAGGCTTGCTTGTGTTTTGTGTGTGCAGTTTTGCTAAATCATGTGTATTTGAGGAAACCATGCCCTATTCAGTTATTGTCCTAATACTGTTTAATTTGGGGTGGCCTCTCACTGAACAGTGCTCAGGGGGTCCTGGGGCTGCTTATGGCCACCTGTAAGTGCTCAGGGCTTACTCCTGGCTCTGTGCTCAGGGATCACTCTTGGCTTGCCAAGAGAGGACCATATGTGGTGCCAGGGACTGAACAATGTGTACGACAAGCACTCTTCCTGCTGTCCCGTGTCTCTGATCCCTCTTACCTAGGTTTTTATTTATTTTGATATGAAATACTTTTATTTAGGATGGGGGGAGGGGGAGAGAGAGAGAGAGACTCTTTTTTGACAGTTCCCGTATTCACATGTTTTGGATCTGTTTCTATTGTTTGTCGGTTTTGAATCTTGTTTCCTCTCTGCCCAGTTATTTGACTTGGCCGTGTGCCAAGTGCACCAGGCAGCTGTGATTAAGTTAGCAAATGCCCTCTACTTCCCTACTTATATATGTGACTTCTGGTTTTCACTAAGATACTGCTTGTCTTGCAGTTCTTTATTGTCTTGTGAGCTCTTTAGTATTTAGTTTTTAGTACTGTAGCTTCTCCAGCATTTTAATTAATTTTTAGCAAATGTGTTGGTTTTTGTTGTATTCCTAGGAACAAGTCCTGGTTTAATTTAACTGATTAAGTTTATGTAGTAGTATTGATTTCCAGTTGTGCTGGACCAGGTGGCTCGGCGTTGATGCTGTGGGGGTTGGGCCACCACTGGCAGTGCTGAGAGTGTCATGTGGTGTCAAGACTTTTGTCACACTCAGTGTCTCACACATGCTGGACACATGTTTTACCACTCAAGCTCTCTCCCTGCTTCTGGTTGTGTCTTTTTCTTTTGTTTTTGTGCCACACCCGGCAATGTTCAGGGTTAGTCCTGGCTCTGTACTTAGGAATTACTCCTGGTGGGCTCAGGGACCACAGGGGGTGCCGGGATTGAACCCTGACCGGTTGCATGCAAGTCAAATGCCCTACCTGCTGTACTGTCCCTTCAGCACCTGGTTTCCCTTTTTGTTTGAGTTTCAGGCAGATATTATTCCAACACTGATCCCTTCACCAGTGCCCCCTGCCTCCACCCCGTGGCAGGCTCTTCCCCCTCCCCCATTGCCGAGAATTCCCTTCCCTGACTTTCCTCTCCCACCCCTGCCTCAGTACCAAGGTTCCTACTGAAGACCAGTTCTCCTGCTCTTCGTTTCTATTGCCATTGGCATTTGATACTCTCCTATGAAGTTTCTTTATATCCCAATTATGAGAGGGATCATTGTGAGTTTGTTCCTCTCCCTCTGGCTGATTTCACCCAACATGATACTCTCTCAAATCCATCCATGTTGCAGCAAATTGCATGTTTATCTTTTCTTAAGGCTGCGTAGTGTTCCATTGTGTATATGTACCATAGTTTCTTGATCTATTTATCGGTTCATAGGCATTTGGGGTGTCTCCATATTTTGGCTATTGTATATAGTTTATTTATTTAAATTAAAAAAAAACTGAATCACTGTGAATTACAAAGTTGCAAAGATATTTCTGATTGAGTTCCAGGCTCACATTGTTCCAACCCCATCCCTTCATCAGTGCCCACTGCCCCCCACCAATACCCTCAGCTCCCCCGCGCACCCCAGCCTGCCTCTGTTGCAGGCACTTTCCCCTCCCGCACTGTTCTACTGTTCCCTTCCTAACAGCCCCTCACCCCTGCCCACTGAAGACCAGTCCTTCCTGTTCTTCATTTCTATTGTCAGCATCAGCCCTTATTTTAATAGCCCTTCGGCTATTAAAATATTAAAATTTAAAATTTTAATATTAAAATAAAAGCACATCATGTGCTTCTCCACCTTCCCACACCCAAAATCCAGACTGCTCATTCCCTGAGGACCGGGCCAGAGTCTGTGTCACCTGAGTATTGATCTGAGGGAGCATGTTCTGACTGTTGTACAGACAAACTGAGGAGACAAGTGAATGAAAGAGAGAGAGAGAGAGAGAGAGAGAGAGAGAGAGAGAGAGAGAGAGGATCCGCACACGACTTGGTGATGAGCCACCTGTTTCTCGTCCCACGGTCTTCTCTCTTTTTTTTTTTTCTTTTTTGGGTCACACCTGGCAATGCACAGGGGTTACTCCTGGCTCTGCACTCAGGAATTACTCCTGGTGGTGCTCGGGGCACCCATATGGGATGCTGGGAATTGAACTTGGGTCAGCCGCATGCAAGGCAAACGCCCTACCTGCTGTGCTACCACTCCAGCCCCCGGTCTTCTCTTTAGAGCAAAACTCCCCAGTGCTGACCGGTAATATCTCCCTGCCCCCAGATGCCCAGGGCCTCAGAGAGCTTTTGCCCTGACTCGCTTCTTTCTATCACATCTCTGGAGACAGAAGGAGCTTCAGGAGCAGGGGGAGATCAGAGTCATCCAGCTCGGCTTCGACCTGGACGCGCATGGCATTCTCTTCACCGAGGACTACAGGACCAGAGTGCGTATGACACGGGGCAAGGGGGCGGGCCGGGGAGCGGGAGAGTGGAGAGAAGAACGCAAAGACACTTCCCACGCCCCCCACATCTCCCAGAGAGGGACCGGGCTCTGGTCAGCAGTTGTAGGAGGGAGAAAGAAGGTGGCTAGACCTGCAAAGAACGGGGGAAGCCAGTCAAAGAAATGCCCTGGGACTGGTGATCGGCGGGGCCGGGGTTGGCTCCCACCCCTGCTGTCTCTGTCTCTAGGTCCTCAAGGCCTGCGATGGCCGCACGTATGCTGGGGCAGTGCAGAAGTTTCTGGATTCGGTGCTTCCGGCCTGTGGGGACCTTAGCTTCCAGCAGGACCAAATGACACAGACCTTTGGCTTCAGGGACCCAGAGATTACGTGAGATTTGGGACCCAACACCAGGCATCTGGCATCTCCCTGCCTCGCTCCAGTGCCAGGCAGCCTTGGCCTTTGCCTCCTGGTGAACCTGCCAACGGGCTGATTCTTTTCTGTGTAAAATGACCCAATTCAGTGTTCCTGCCCCCAGGGAGGAAGGCTTGTTTCACCTGGGGTCTTGGGGAGAGCTCTGGATTAGCGTGCAGGGCATCTGGCTGGCTCTTCGAATGCACAGCGAGGCCCGGTGGCTGTGAAGGCCTGTGGTCCATCAGCTTCGAGCCAGTCAAAACAACCACGGGAATAGGAATGGCTTTGCAGGGGGGCTGCATCTGGCTCAGGCATCCTCCTCTGTGATTCCTGGAATATGTGAAAACATTTTATAAACTTTCCAGCAGGATGTGGGAGGCGCCTTGGCACGCTGTGTATTGGCAGTGCTAGGAGCACCGAAGGAAACATCTCTGTCTCCCCTGGGGTGGGACTGAACATGTGTGTGTCGGGGCCTGTGGCCAAGGCAGGCTTCCGAGAAGGGAAGCTGTGTTGGCGCAGCAGAAGCGACAGGACCGCGAGGAGTGGGGAGCGGGCGGGGAGGCTGGGGATGGGCGCAGAGCCCCACGCCAGCACACGTCTGTTGTCCAGGCCCTCATGAGGCCGCTGTGTTTCTGGAACGTTCCTGGGCAGGGAGGAAAGAGGGTTTTCGCAGCCAAGGCCCATCTCTGGCTTCCCACCTAGGCAGCTGGTGAACGCTGGCGTCCTCACCGTCCGCGATGCCGGGAGCTGGTGGTTAGCTGTGCCAGGAGCCGGGAGGTTCATTAAATATTTTGTCAAAGGTATTGCGTTTCCCAGGGCCCCCCCCCCCCGAAGCCCCCTGGAGTGTGGCTCCTTGCCCC
This sequence comes from Sorex araneus, assembly GCF_027595985.1. Lineage (NCBI taxonomy): Eukaryota > Metazoa > Chordata > Mammalia > Eulipotyphla > Soricidae > Sorex > Sorex araneus. Next base: position 31,108,578 of record NC_073303.1, on the reverse strand, counting down.
TCCAGGCCTCACTTTCCCCTCTGTGCGCCACTCCCTGCAGGGCGCCAGGCGGTCCTGGGCATGGTCCGGAAGGCCAAGTACCGGGAGCTGCTCCTCTCGGAGCTCCTGGGCCGGCGGGCGCCCGCCGCGGTGCGCCTTGGCCTCGCCTACCACGTGCACGACCTCATCGGTGCCCAGCTGGTGGACTGGTGAGTCTCGCCCTGGCCTCCGGCAGATGGCCGGGCCAGGCCGCCCGGGTGGAGCCCAGCTCCTGTCTCGGTCCCCAGAAGCCCGGCACGTTCCTGCCCAGGTGTCTGGCTGCAGCCTTGTCTCTCTCCCGCAGTGTCTCCACCACTTCCGGAACCCTCCTCCGCCTGCCAGAGACGTGACGACCACACTCGTCACTGCCTGCCAGCCCCGAGGGGGCCGAGAAGCGCCCAGGAGGGCCGCCCTGTGGTGGCGGAGACCGGTCACCTGGGGAAGGCTCGGGAGCCGGGAGCGCTGGGCTTGTCTGCGCGGGGGTCAGATGTCGGGGTGCTGTTTGCCTGGGCTCCCACCCAGTGGCGGGGTGTGGGCACTGCTCTCCCCCCTTCCATGGACGTGAGCCAGAAACTGGGGTCGCTGCCTTCGAGGCAACAGGATGCTGCGTTTACCGTCCTGGGGTAGGAAGCGGGGCTTCGGGTGGGCTGGTGCAGGACGGGCAGGAAGACAGGGTTTTCTCCCCCACATGTTGGGTGGAAACTGCCAAATAAAGTGCTTCTGCCTGTGGTATTGATTTTCTGGTGTCTTTGTTTAATGTGTCTGTGTGTCATTGGTGGGGCAGATGAAACCAAATCTGGGCCCGGGCTCGGCCGCATTGTTCAGAGGCCGGTGTGGTCCGTTCTCCCCACGGGAGGCGAGGGTGTGCCCAGTCAGGACCCTGGACCTGCTGTGAGGGTCCATGCAGAGCCAAAGCCTGCCTAGTTTTTGTGGAAGTTTTTGTAGGCCCCAAAGCCTTCGGGGCCTACGAAACAAGAAAAAGTGCCTGCATACAGCAGCGTGGGCCCTGGGTTTGGAGGTGGGGAGTCTGCCTGCGGACCTTGATCTCCCCAGGTTCCCTTCACAGACCCAGTGTCCCGGGTGCTTCCCCTGCCCAAAACTGGGCCAGGGGCCAGTTGCATTTCTTGCCTGTCATGTGATTTCCCGGCTAGTGGGGTTAGGGGTGGAGCTAAGTGCTCTAAGCCCTGGGCTGACCAGAACGAGGCAGACGGACAGGCAGACGGACGGGCAGACGGACGGGCAGAGACCGATGTGTGCAGGATGCGGCGCCTCTGGGTGCTGACCTGGGCCTTCAGCTGCCTCACCTTGTCTCTGCAGGAGCCCAGGTCCGGGGGCAGGGCTGACGCTGGGAGAGGAGGCGGGGCCGCTGCGGGTGGAGAGGGGGGCTTCGGGATGAATGCAGTGGACCCTGCTGACCCTCACCTGCTGTCCCCAGGTTGGTGCTGTTGGCTCCTTCGGTGGCTCATGTGGGGGTGCCTCTGTCTGTGGGGGTACTGCTGCAGGATGCTCCCCACGGGCAGGTGGTGGCAGGGTCCGTGTACCTGCGGAACCCGTCCGCCTCTGCCCACTGCTCCCCGAGAGTGAACTTTGCCCTCCGCTCAGAAAAAAACTTCGAGCTCCTCAGCCTCCAGGTGACTGGCGCCATGCCCCTGCTGCTCCCTGTCCCCTTGCCCCCCACTCTTTCCCCCTCTCTGAGGGTCCTACCCGTTGGTGCTCTCGGGGGCCCGTGCAGTGCCTCCCCCCTACAGCGCCTGCTCTCTGTCCTTGGAAACAGCCCCGCCACCATCTTTGTCTTCCTTCCTTTTTCTCTTCTTTTTGGTTTTTTGGGTCCCACCCAGCGATGCTCAGGGGTCACTCCTGGCTCTGCACTCAGGAATTACTCCTGGCGGTGCTCAGGGACCATATGGGATGCTGGGGATCGAACTCGGGCCGGCTGTGTGCAAGGCAAACGCCCTACCCGCTGTGCTATCGCTCCGGGCCCCACCCCCCATCTCTATCTGCATATTCTCTCTTCTCACCTTCCCTTTTTTGTTGCTGTTTTGTCTTAGTCTTTCATTTTCTTCTGCTCTGTCTTTGACCGCCTTTGTCCCCTCCTTCTCTCCCCGACAGTTCCCCCTGGACATGAAATGTGGTCTCAGAGAGCTCCACGGAGTCCACCGTGTCCAGCTGCTGGCTGAGTCGCCATGGCTGATGAACCATGGGTTCAAAGGAGTTGACACTCAGGGCATCAACCTGCTTCTGTCCTATCGCCGGGGACACCTCTTCCTGCAGACTGACCAGCCCGTCTACAACCCGGGCCAGCGGGGTGCGTCTTGGCCTCAGGGCCCTTACTTCTCCAGTCTGCTTAGGTCATGTTTGGTGTCCCTATGTGAGGTGACCCTTTCTGCTGAGCCAGTATTTGTTCTCGCTTCTGATGGGGATGGGGGTGCTGGGCTCGTGCTGACCTTCTTGCCCTCTGTTCCCAGTCCGGTACCGGGTGTTTGCTCTGGATCAGAAGATGCGCCCGGCCAGGGACGTTCTCATGGTCACGGTGGAGGTGAGTCCCAGCCCTCCCCGCCGACCAGGTCCCCGCTCGGCCTGCCCATAGCACTGCTCTGTTCCCCTCGCAGAACCAGCATGGCCTCCGTGTGCGGACACTGGAGAAATACATCCCCAGGGCCATCTACCAGGATGACTTTGTGATCCCAGACATCTCAGAGTAAGTCGTGTCCCCTCTGCCTGCCTCCAGCTAAGCACACACGGACACATCCTGAGCCCTCTGACCATTGGTTAACACCTGTCCCCCCAACACAAAACAGACACACACTCAGACACACACAGATATACACATGTACATACATAAAGATGCACACAGACATGCGCACACATGCTCACACACAGATGCACACACAGACACAGTCTCACACAGGCACATACAGACACAGACACACACATGCACACATATACACACATGCACACATGGAGACAGACACACATATGCACATGCACATACATAGGGACACACACACAGACACGCACACATGTTCACATACAGATACACACACAGACACAGTCTCACATAGGCACATACAGACACAGACACATGCACACATATACACACATGCACACATAGAGATAGACACACGCACAAACACAGACACACAGACATACACAGACTTACATAGGCATATACAGACACAGAGACACATGCACACACAGACATACGCACATACAGACATGCACAGATACACGTATACACACAGACACACAGACTCACACAGACACACATGTACACACACACGCACAGACACACATCCAGTCCTCCTGGCAGGGAGCTGGGCTACTGGCTCTCTGGCCATGTCTCATGGGGACCCTTGTTGGTCCTCACTCAGGCCGGGGACTTGGAAGATCTCAGCCCGATTCCAAAATGACATGGAGTCCAACTACAGCACCCAGTTCGAGGTGAAGAAATATGGTAAGAGCTGGAGATGTGAGGGGCAGGCCCCGGCTGGCACTTGGGAGGGTGAAAGGTGACATAAGCTCTAGACTGAGGGGAGAGGTGCCCGAAGGCCTCACTGGCCTGACCTGCCTGTCCCGCCACCCTGTCAGTCCTCCCCAACTTTGAGGTGAAGATTACTCCCGGGAAGCCCTATATCCTCACCACGCCCGACTTCCTCGATGACATCCAGTTAGAAGTCCAGGCCAGGTAATTTCCCTCACCCCAGAGTTCCCGGTGCCTTTGGAACTGGCTGTGTCCCCTTCCCTCCCTCTACCTCCCCTTTTCCCGGCCTCTCCCTGGGGCTATTCTGCCTCCCCTCCCTCAGCCTCCCCTCTTCCCAGCTCCCCCTGGGGCTCTGCCCCTCCCCTCCCCTCAGCCCCTCCTCCCGGCCTCTCCCTGGCACAGGTACCTCTACGGGAAGCCAGTGAAGGGAGTGGCCTATGTGCGCTTCGGGCTTTTGGGAGAGGATGATGAGAAGACGTTCCTGAGGGGCTTGGAGAGTCAGTCCAAGGTGGGACACAGAGAGGGGCCTAGAGGGGAGAGGAAGGAGTTGCACGACCCCTCCTCGGGGGTCGGAGCTATTGTCCAACAGGGAGGTGCTTGCCGTGCGTGCGGCCAACCTGGGCTCTGCCCCTGGCATCCGGTTCGGTGCCCTGAGCCTGCCAGGAGCCGTCCTTGAGTGCAGAACCAGGAGAAAGCCCTGAGCACTGCTGGCTGGGACACAAACTCAAAACCGAAAAACTGACTCGCCCCTCCACACTGTCTTTCTTCCCCAGCTGGTCGATGGCAAGTGCCACATTGCGCTGTCCAAGGCCGAGCTCCAGGGCGCCCTGGGGAAGGTCAATCTCGCTGTCACGGACCTCCCGGGCTTGCGCTTGTATGTGGCAGCGGCCATTATTGAGTCTCCAGGTGGGTGGCTTCCCCTGGCCTCACCCCGACGGGGTCTCTGGGCTGACCCCCCACCCCCGTGTGTGTCAGACCCCGAGGAGAGCCATGGCTGACTGCCTGCGGCTCTGGTTGGGGTGGGCTCGGGCAGGGGGCATCACTCCCCTGGCTCATTTAATTTTATTTAGTTCTATATTGACTAACGTGATAGCACAGTGGGTAGGGCGTTTGCCTTGCACGTGGCCAACCTGGGTTCGATTCCTCCTTCCCTCTTGGAGAGCCCAGCAAGCTAGTGAGAGTATCCTGCCTGCACGGCAGAGCCTGGCAAGCTCCCCGTGGCATACTCGATATGCCAAAACCAGTAACAACAAGTCTCACAATGGAGACGTTACTGGTGCCTGCTCGAGCAAATTGATGAACAACGGGACAACAGTGCTACAGTGCTAGTTCTATACTATTTTGCTTGATTGGGTTTGGGTCTGGGGCTACACCGGCACTTCTCAGGTGTGGGGGTCACTCCCGTCGGTTCTAGGAATTGAACCTCCAGAGCTCCAGTGCAGCTCATCTAGGTTTTTGAGCCATTCCTCGAGCCTCCCATTTTATTTAATTTTTTTTTTGTCCACTCTTCATCCCTCTGTCCTTCTCTACAGCGGACACATGGGCCATGCCCTGGCGGGTGGCCTGGGTGCCGGGTGGCCCCCAGAGCTGAGCCGGTGCAGCCTGGGTCCTGAGCTGGGCGCCTCTTCCTGTCCCCCCCCCTCCCTGCGCCCCAACTCTGTTGCAGGAGGGGAGTTGGAGGAGGCGGAGCTCACGTCCTGGCGTTTCGTGTCGTCTCCCTACGTCCTGGACCTTAGCAGCACCAAGCGACACCTGGTGCCGGGGACCCCCTTCCTGCTGCAGGTTGCTTCTGGAAGGCGAGGAGGTGGGGGCGGGGGGCAGTCAGGAGGGCACCGGGCCTGACCGCAGGCTTCTCCTCTTCGACTAGGCTCTGGTTCGGGACCTGTCGGGCGCCCCAGCCTCTGGTGTCCCCGTCCAAGTTGCTGCCAAGTTCTTGTCTTCTCCCGGTGCTGCTTCCCAAGCTCAGAACTTAGAGCAAAACACAGATCTGAACGGCCACGTCATCATTCCCGTCGTTCTCCCCCAGAGCACCTCGGAAATGCAGCTTTCGGTGGGACGCCCTCTCGGGGCGAGGAGCAGGGAGAGGGTGGGCGTGGGGGGGCCCAACACTCACCTTCCCCTCCCCCGCTCTGGCCGGCCGCAGGTGTCTGCGGGTTCCTCCTATCCCGCGTCAGCCAGCCTCTCGGTGAAAGCGCCGCCCGCTGGAGGCCCGGGGTTTCTGTCCATCGAGCATCTGGATCCTCGGCCCCCTCACGTCGGGGACGTGCTCAGCCTGAACCTGCGGGCCGTGGGCCCCAGCAGGGGAAGCTTCTCGCATTACTACTACATGGTGGGCATGAGCACGGTGGGGCAAGGGGCAGGGGGCCGGGCGGGCGCAGTTTTGGGGCCTCGCAGGGCCCACGAACCACTCTCGCCCCAGGTCGTCTCCCGAGGCCGGATCTTGTTGCTGAAGCGAGAGCCCCGCCAGGACCTGACGTCCGTCTCCTTCACGGTGGGACACGACATGGCCCCCTCCTTCTACTTTGTGGCCTTCTACTATCACCAGGGCCTGCCCGTGGCCAACTCCCTGCGAATAAAGGTCCAAGCCGGGGCCTGCGAGGGCCAGGTAGCGTGACCCGAGGTGCCCCCACTGTGGGCTGGGGCTTGAGGGAGAGAGGAGGGGGGTGAGGGGTAGCGGGACAGGAGAGGAGCTTCCTGCTCGGACCTTGCACCCTGCCTCCTCAGCTGGAGCTGATGGTGCCTGGGGAAAAGGAGTATCGTCCCGGAGAGTCAGCCACGCTCAGACTCCGGACGGATTCTCGGGCGTACGTGGCGTTGGCGGCCGTGGACACAGCGCTGTATGCCGTGGGCAGCAAGCCCCGCAAACCCCTGGACATGGGCAAGGTTCGTTGGGACCCTCTCCCTTGCCCTCCTGCCCTTCCGTGCCCCGTCTCCTGCTGCCTGAGCCCTGGGCACACCCGTCAAGCTGGCCAGGCTCTCCCAGTACCCCCTGCTCCCCACCCCCGCTCAAGACGTGGCCCCTGAGTTCTGTGTGCCTTTTTTTTTTTTCCAAAATGCTTTTTTGGTCACTCTTGGCTCTACATTCAGGCATTACTATTGGCGGGGCTTGGAGAACTATATGGGGTGCCGGGGATTAAACCCGGGTCAGCTGCATGCAAGACAAATGCCCTCCCCGCTGTACTATGGCTCCGGCCCTCCTCGTGTCTCTTGTGTTCGTCCCTGCCCTACCCTCTCACCACAATTAAGCGAGCGGCAGGCCCCGCCGTAGGCCAGCCCTGCTCTTCCGCACCAGCCCTGCCTTTGCTTGCAGGTGTTTGAAGTCATGAGCAACTACGACCAGGGCTGTGGTCCCGGGGGTGGGAACAACGCCCTGGAGGTGTTTCAGGCAGCTGGGCTGGCCTTCTCGGATGGACACCTCCTGACTCCAGTCAGACAGAGTGAGAGCAGGGGCCAAAGGGGAGTGGGTGCCTTGGAGGGGGCGGGCCGGCTGGGGCTGGCAGGCGAGGCCCAGACCCTGACGCCCGGGGTTCGGCTGCTGTCGGCTCTTGCTAGGCCTGGGCTGCCCCAAGGAGAGGAACAGCCGGAAAAGGAGGAGTCTGAACTTGCAGAAGGAGATGAGGGAGAAATGTGAGTTGTGGGTGCCTTGAAGCCACGTCACTTCTCTGCTTGGGTGCCTGGGTGAGACTGGGGGTGGCCCCCCTCCTGGCCCTGCAACAGTCAGCCACAGTCCCAGTCGAGTCCTGGGAACCAGGTTGAAGTGGAGGGGGGGGGGCGAGGAGGGGAGCTGGAGGGGGGGCGGGGGCGGGCTCGGGCCCCCAGGGTGAGTGCGGGTGTATCTGGCTGGGGAGAGGCGCCTCCCCCTTCCCTCACGTGCCCCTCCCCGGCCCTGCAGTGGGCCAGTACAGTTCCCCAGAAGCCAAGCGCTGCTGCCAGGACGGGCTGACGAAGCTGCCGATGGGTCGCACCTGTGAGCAGCGCGCGGCACGCGTGAGCCCCGACAGCTGCCGGGAGCCCTTCCTGGCCTGCTGCGAGTTTGCAGTGCGCCTGCGCAGGCAGGCCCGCGCCAAGGCGCCCGAAGGCTTCGCCCGAAGTAAGGGGGGATGCCCACCGGAGGCGGTGCGGGCTCTGGAGGGGACCGGCCCCTGCTCATCCCCCTCCGCGAACCCGCAGCCTTGGAGACCCTGCAGGAGGAGGAACTGATACACGAGGATGACGTTGTCGTGCGCAGCTACTTCCCCGAGAACTGGCTCTGGAAAGTGCAGCTGGTGGACCACGCAAACCAGTGAGGCCCCGGCGGGTGCGGGCGGGCCCGGGCCTGTGTCGGGCTGGGCTGGGCTGTGACCTGTGACCCGGCTTCTGTCCCGCCCCCTCAGAACGACTCTGCTGTTCCCCGACTCTCTGACCACGTGGGAGATCCACGGGGTGAGCCTGTCGGAGAGCACAGGTGAGGCGCCCACGTGGGCCGGGGGGCCATGCCCCCTTAGCACTTTGCTGTCTTGTCCGTGGGCGGGAAGGGGGTGGGCCCAGCTGCCCCCCGCCCCCCACCCCTCGACTATCCCCCTGAGCTCTGCCCCTGCCCCGTGGACAGGACTGTGTGTGGCCAAACCCATCCAGCTTCGAGTGTTCCAGGAATTCCACCTGCACCTGCGCCTGCCCGTCTCCGTCCGCCGCTTTGAGCAGCTCGAGCTGCGGCCCGTCCTCTACAACTACCTGCCCGTGAACCTGACCGTGAGGCCGGGGAGCTGAGCCGAGCTGGTGTGGCTGGGGGTGGGGGGAGGGTCCTCACGGGGCGCAGGCTCTGGCGCTCACTGGCTTTCTGTCCCCAGGCGAGTGTCCACGTGTCCCCTGTGGAAGGGCTGTGCCTGGCTGGGGGCGGAGGACTGGCCCAGCAAGTGCTGGTGCCCGCCGGCTCTGCCCGGCCCGTCGGCTTCTCGGTGGTGCCCACGGCCGCCGGTGATATATCTCTGAAGGTGGTGGCCCGGGGACCCGTGGATTTCCTCTTCGGGGACGCCGTGTCTAAGGTTTTGCATGTGGAGGTGAGTGGCGCACCCCTGCACGTCCTCCCCGCGCTCCTGGGCTTAACCCCCATCTCCCAGCACCCTCTCTTCACCAACCCAACACCTTCACCCCATGTCTTGGTCTGTTCATATTTCCTGCAATTCTGATCCAACTCTGCCTCTGAGGTTCAAGGCTGAGCCCCTCGGGACCCCTCCTTGGGCGAGGGGGGCAGCAAGAGCTGTCGTGATAAGTGATCTCTCACGGTCCGTTTCCCCCCGAGACAGAAGGAAGGTGCCCTCCACCTGGAGGAGATCGTCTATGATCTCAACCCCCAGAGTGAGTGACGCCCGGCCCCAGCCCTCCATGTCCTGCGGGGGTTGTAGGTGGACAGTTGACACCAGCTTCCCTCATCTCCCCAGGGTACCGAGGCCGGACCTTGGAAATTCCCGGCAACTCTGATCCCAATAAGATCCCTGATGGAGATTTCAGAAGCTATGTCAGGGTTACAGGTGAGAGTGGCCTCCACTGCCCAGTGAACGCCCCTCGGACTCAGGTGGAACCTCTTTGACCCCATGACCTTCTGATCCCGCTCCCTGATCCCTGATCCTCTTCTCTGTAGCCTCCGATCCCATCGACACTCTCGGCCCTGAGGGCGCCTTGTCCCCGGGGGGCTTGGCCTCCCTGCTGAGGATCCCCGTGGGCTGTGGGGAGCAGACCATGATCTTGCTGTCCCCAACACTCGCCGCCTCCCGCTACCTGGACAAGACCGAGCAGTGGAGCTTATTGCCCCCCGAGACCAAGGACCACGCAGTGGATCTGATCCAGAAAGGTTCCGGGTGCAGGGGCCAGCAGGGGGGGTGGGGGCCAGAACATGGACAGCCCCAGTAGCTGGAGTGGGCGGTAGGCGTGGGAGCCGGGAGGGACCACCTCAGCAGCCGCCTCTCCGTCCCCAAGGCTACGTGCGGATCCAGCAGTTCCGGAAGGACGATGGCTCCTACGGGGCGTGGCTGCATCGCAAGAGCAGCACCTGGTGAGGCCGGGAGGGTGCTGGGCCTCTGACAGGGCTGGGTCGACCTAGACAAGCCAGGTGTCCCGGGGGGGGGGGTCCCCCCTCTCCCCAGCTGTCCCGTCCTCGCCCACCAGGCTCACAGCCTTTGTGCTGAAGATCCTGAGTTTGGCCCAGGAGCAGGTGGGCGGCTCAGCGGAGAAGCTGCAGGAGACCGCCCAGTGGCTCCTGACCCAGCAGCAGGACGACGGCTCCTTCCAGGACCTCTCCCCCGTCATTCACAGGGACATGCAGGTAGGGGGTGGCGCCTGGGCCGGAGCGCAGCGGGGACCTCCCTCCCCCCTCCCCCCGGTCTGGCCTGACATCTCTCTCCCACTTTGACTAGGGGGGCTTGGTGGGAAGTGACGAGACTGTGGCACTCACGGCCTTTGTGGTCATCGCCCTCCATCACGGACTGGTCGTCTTCGAGGACGACAGTGCAGCGCCCCTGAAGCACAGCGTGGTAAGGGACCCCCGCAGCCCCGCCCCACGGGGAAGCTCCTCGGGGACCCTCGGCCCAGCTCCCAGACGGTGCTTCTCCCTCCTCTCTAGGAAACGTCCATCTCCAATGCAAACTCGTTCTTGGCGGCCAAAGCAGCCTCCGGGCTCCTGGGTGCCCACGCAGCCGCCATCACAGCCTACGCCCTGACGCTGACCAAGGCCTCTAAGGACCATCAGGAAGTCGCCCACAACAACCTGATGGCCATGGTCCAGGAGACCGGCAGTGAGTCACGGGGCCCGGGTGGAGGCCCCTGAGGGCCCAAAGGGAGACACTGAATGAAGGTGAAGACGTGGAAGGATGGGAGCGGGGAGGTTGGAGCCCCCGTGGAAGCCAGAGCTGGACTCCGCAGGGTTCCCTGGGCCCCACCCAGCGCCACTCGCAACACCCAGCCTGCAGTAACCCCCGAGCATCACCAGGTGTGCCCCAAAGCCTCAAAGAAAAATATTCTGGAAGGGAGAAAAACTCTGAGCAGGGGTGCGTGGGGCACACTTGGGAGAGCGGACAGAGTGGGGGCGGGGATCGAGGCCAGACCCCTGCCTTCCCTCCCTCACTCTCGACCCCCTTCCCATCCAGACAGCCTATACTGGAGCTCAGTCATCACCTCTCAGAACAATGACGTGACACTGGCCCCGCCCCCTCGCCACCCGGAAGACCCCATGCCACAGGCCCCTGCGGTGTGGGTTGAAACCACGGCGTATGGCCTGCTTCACCTGCTGCTGCGGGAGGGCAAGGCGGAGATGGCCGAGCAGGTGGCCTCCTGGCTCACCCAGCAGAGCTCCTTCAAGGGGGCGTTCCGCAGCACCCAGGTAGGGGCCGGCCGGGGTGCAGGTGGGCGGCTCGGCGGACTGTGGGTACTGGACTGTGGGTACTGGAGCCTGGCCCCACCTCCCCAGGACACGGTCATCGCCCTGGACGCCCTGTCTGCCTACTGGATCGCCTCGCACACCCACGAGGAGAAGGAACTCAATGTGACGCTCAGCTCCATGGGCCGCAGCGGACCCTTGACCTACAACCTGCAGCTGAACAACCACCAAGTGCAGGGCCTGGAGGAGGAGCTGCAGGTAAGACGCGCCACGGGCTACTGTTCCTGCGAGTTTCCGGGAAGACCTTGTGGCCTGGAGATGAAACTGAGCTTTTCTTTTTTTCTTTTTCCTTTTTTTGCTTTTTGGGTCCCACCCAGTAATGCTCAGGGGTTCCTCCTGGCTCTTGCACTCAGGAATTACTCCTGGCGGTGCTCAGGGGACCCTATGGGATGCCGGGGATTGAACTTGGGTTGGCTGCGTGCAAGGCAAACGCCCTACCCACTGTGCTATCGCTCCAACACCTCAGCTGAGCTTTTCCCTCTGCAAATGAGACAGGCGAGAGTCTGCATGCAGGAGTCTCAGCTGGAATGAAACCATGTGCCTGGTACACGCAGGCTGTGGGCTTTGGACACTGGTGGGGATAGGCGGGTGGGCTTTGGGGAGGAGCAGCAAACAGTGTGGCTGCTGACACCCCTTCCCTTTTCTGCTCTTCAAAGTTTTCCTTGGACAACAAGATCAGTGTGAAGGTGGGAGGGAACACCAAAGGAACCTTGAAGGTGAGAGCCGGCTGGTCTGGAAGCAACAGGATTCCTCCTGGGGCCCCCTCACTCTGACCTCCGCCCTCTGAGCACCTGTCATCTCCTTGTCCCCTCTGTCTGGGTGACACCCACACCTGGCACCGCCACCCAGGCCTCGCCCCAGGCCCCAGGCCCATTGCCCCAGGCACACCAGACACGGCACCTCCCAGAACCTTACGTGTCCCCTTGTCTGGCTGACCATCCTTCCTGCAGGAAGCCAGTGGACGCTCTGATGCTCTCTTGAGGGCCCCGCTGTGGCCTCCTCTGTGGCCCTGCTGTCCCTCTCATTTCCCCGCTCTGTGCACAGTCCCGTTCCCGTGGAGTCGCTCACTCCGTGCCCACTGTGCTTCCCGCCCCCGCCCTGCACGTCTCTCCCCACTTCACTTCCACCCTCTGCCTGTTCTTCATACCAGACGCTTTGTCCACCGCCGCCGCCGGCCCTTGGCCAAATACCTCCCCGGGCTTCCCCCTCCAGCGGCCTCTGCACACCCCCAGGGGTGAACCCAGCGCCTCAGCCCGTTCCCACTCCTGAGGGGCTCAACCAGGGCTTGAGAAAATCCCAGAGTCCCGGGAACGGCCCCGAGGCGCGGCCAACCGCCTGCCTGTGTCCTCTCCTGCCCCTTGTGGAGCCAGGTCCTCCGTGCCTACAACATCCTGGACATGAACACCACCTGCCAGGACCTGCAGATCGAGGTGACAGTCACGGGCCATGTCGAGTACGCAAGTGAGTGTGGGGGCCCGAGGCCCGGCAGGCCCGTGGGGGCTGGTGCTGGGCAGAGGCTCAAGGCTGTCCCGGCACAGTGGAGGCGAATGAGGACTACGAAGACTACTACTACGGGGAGGACGTCCAGGGGGATGACCCGGAGGCCCACGCCCCGCCGGTGACGCCCCTGCAGCTGTTTGAGGGCCGGAGAAACCGCCGCAGAAGAGAAGCGCCCAAGGCGGGCAGCGAGCAGGAATTCAAAGTGCAGTACACGGTGTGCATCTGGTGAGCACGGCCGTGGGCCCGGGCAGCGGGGCAGAGGGGCTGTGGGCAGGGAACACTGGGCTGCGGGCCGCCGCATGGGCGTGGTGACCTGGCGGGGTCTGGCCCTGACAGGCGGAGCGGCAAGGTCGGGCTGTCGGGCATGGCCATTGCGGACATCACCCTCCTGAGCGGCTTCCACGCCCTCCGGGCTGACCTGGAGAAGGTGCGTTCAGACCTCGGCTCCCCCGGGCCCCTGTCCTCTGCCTGCTGCCCCCACACTGGGCAGGACCCGGACCTCTCCCCGTGACCGGCTCCTTTCCCACAGCTGACCTCCCTCGTGGACCGCTACGTGAGTCACTTTGAGACGGAGGGGCCCCATGTTCTGCTGTACTTCGACTCGGTGAGTGGGGAGACGGGGTGGGGGTGGGGGCCAGTGTTGGGGCTGGGTTTTCTGTGCTTGCCCAGGTCTCTGGCCAGTGCTCTGGGAATGAACTTGGACACGAGCAGGGAGAGAGAAGAGGAGCCGGGGCAGAGGCGGGCACTGGGCAGGGCAGCTGAGGGCCTGTGGGCGGGCTTGGAAGTCCTGAGCCCCTCATTGAGCTCAGGGGGTCACGCCTGAATGCAGGAAACAGTTTACAATCTGAACTGATTTAATTTCTTGTTTGCCCCCAACCTGGCCTGGAGCGATAGCACAGTGGGTAAAGCGTTTGCCTTGCACGCGGCCGACCCTGGTTTGATTCCTCTGCCCCTCTCGGAGAGCCCAGCAAGCTACTGAGAGTAGCTACTGAGAGTAGCTTGCCTGCACGGCAGAGCCTAGAAAGCTACCCGTGGCGTATTCGATATGCCAAAAACAGTAACAACAAGTCTCACAATGGAGACGTTACATGGTGCATATAACTGGTGCATGTAATACATGTGACCAGGGATGACAGTGACAGTGACAGTTTTGGCCCCCTGCTGGTGCTTGGAGGCTATAGTGGCTTTATGCTTGAGGGTCACTCCTGCCAACACTCCGGGCGGAGGTGGGACAGGGACCAGGCCTGGGTCCGGCAGCCCTCTTAGCCCTCTCTGGCCCTGTCAGGTTGGATCTATTCAGCCGATGGGCTGCATTTTCTTAGGGGGAAGGTGTTGTTGGCCTTCCTGGATGTCCTGGGTTCTGATTTCGATAATATATTTTCTTTAGAGTAATAGGAGTCATAGAAGTCGTCTTTGCCTCTGAGTGGCCTAATTGGGCTAAGAAAAAGAGTTAGTGCCCTCTGGTGGTGCCCAAAATATATTTTTCGGGAACGTTTACTGCAACTTAAAGAGAAAATGTAGAAAAGGTTTGTTAATCACACAGCTGTTAGCCAAGAGCATGGGGCTGGGGAAGTCTCCCCTTCCCGGCGGGTGCAGAGGCCTGGCAGAGCTTGGGTGAGCAGAGGGAAGAAGGGACCAGAAAGATCTCTGGGCTGGCAGGCAGCTGGCCAAGCCGCAGACCAGGGGACAACTGACAGGGGGGTGGCTGGCCCTTGGCCGTTGGAGGGAGGGGTGGCGCCTCCTGGGCCTTTGCCCTCATGGTCCCTTATGCTTCCATCACGAAGGCCAGGAAGGATGAGCAGAGTGGCGGTGCCTGGCACAGGAGAGACTGCGTTATCTTGGGGACCCAGCGAGACTGTCAGGAGGGTGGATGGACCCAGGGAGCAGGGTGCAGGCAGCGTGCGTAGGGGAGGGTCCAAAGGCTGAAAGTTGGACTTGGTGAGAGCCAGGGAGCACAGAGGGAGGGAAGCACCAGGCTGGACCACGGGAGGCGGGAGGGGGGCAGGCAAGTGTCAGCACGAAGCCGGCCCTCAGCTTCAGGCGAGCTTCCGGGGGGCTGAAGCGATAGTGCAGGGTTAAGGCCTCGCATGCAGCTGACCTCAGTTTGAGCCCCAACACCACATGGTTCCCCCCAGACATCACCAGAGTGTAGCCCTCGAGGCCTCAAGCACTGCTGGGGGGCCTGGGTAGCGGTGGGCACTGTCGCCTCCTTGGACCCCGAGGCTGCCGGCCCAGTTGGCGGAGAATTGCCAGAGCTGGTCCCTGGGGCCCCGTCGTAGTCCCTACCCGCCCTTCCACCCCCAGCAAGAAAGGGAGAACGTCACGGAGGGTGTCACCGTGACTAAGACTCTAGTCTTAGTTGGAGCAGGGCAGCAGGGGCTGGGCCAAGGTCATCGTCTATGAGTGAGGCCACCGAGACCTTGGCGGCATTGCTCGAGCGGGCAGTGAATGATGTGATGGGCTACCAGGAAGTCGCAGTGCCAGGGAAAGCCAGCACAGCCCGGTCCCCGCTGTCGCCTCCCCGCCAGGTCCCTACCACCAAGGAGTGCGTGGGATTCGGCGCCATCCAGGAGGTGGCCGTGGGCCTGGTGCAGCCAGCCAGCGCGACCCTGTACGACTACTACAACCCCGGTGGGTGCTGGAGTGTGGCCACTCAGCGGCCAGTGAAGGGGGACCGGGCAGGCGGGGCGGAGGCGGGGGCGCGTACCCTGACTTCTCTCTCTGCTTCTTTGCAGAGCGCAAATGTGCAGTGTTTTACGGAGCACCAAGCAGGAGCAAAATCCTGTCTACGTTGTGCTCTGGGGATGTCTGCCAGTGTGCTGAGGGTGAGCCCCGAGGCCCGGGGAGTGGGGTGGGGCGGGCGCCCTCTCGGGGGGTGCAGGCGCTCATCTGAACCCGCCCCCCAGGAAAGTGCCCCCGACAGCGGCGTGCCCTGGAGCGGGAACTGCAGGAGGACGATGGATACCGGATGAAGTTTGCCTGTTACGACCCGCGTGTGGAGTACGGTCCGTCTCCCCGGCCGGCCCGGCCCACCCCCAGCGCCGTGCCCTCTCACCCCAACCTGCAGCCCCCCACCTCCCTGATAAACTCACGTCTTCTGGCACCCTCCTAGGCTTCCGGGCGAAGGTGCTCCGGGAAGACAGCAAAACCGCTTTCCGCCTCTTTGAGACCAGCCTCACCCAAGTCCTGCACTACAGTAGGAGGGCGGGGATGAGGGTGGGGACGGGCGGGAGGGGCGGGGGCGACTGGGGAGCCAGAACCCAGAGCCTGTGCTTCTGGGCCTCTCGGAGCTGTTGGGGTGCTGAGGGATGAATGAGGGCGTCAGCCACAGTGTCCACCGCCCCCCCTCCCGCCCCCTGGCGTCTCGCACTTCCTGAGCCTCTCACCCTCCGCCTCACAGACAAGGACGTCAAGGCCACTCCTGGTCAGACCCGAAACTTCCTGGTTCGAGCCTCTTGCCGCCTCCGATTGGAAACGGGGAAGGAGTATTTGATCATGGGTCTGGACGGGCCCACAAAGGACCACCAGGGAAAGTGAGTCCCCTGCGCCCCTGAAGCCCGGCCCCCCAGAAACCCTGCCCCCCCCCCGTCCCCATCCTGCCCCCTGATTGCGGCTCTGCCTCTGCAGCCCCCAGTACCTGCTGGATTCCAACAGCTGGATTGAGGAGGTGCCGTCGGAACGCTTGTGTCGGACCACCCGCCACCGGGGCGCCTGTGCCCAGTTCCAAGACTTCCTGCAGGAGTACAGCTCCCAGGGCTGCCAGGTGTGAGGGCAGGAGGAGCCCCGGGCCCAGCCCACGGCCCCCAGCATAGCCCAGGGGGGCCCCCACAGTAACCGCAATAAAGAACAAAATCAGTGTCTCCGCCCACAGCACGTCCTCTCAGCCCCTGCCGACTCCGTACCACCAAACAGCCTTTTGTTATCTTAGTCTCCCAGCACTTGGATGGACCTTCTAGAACCTTCTAGATACCTCCCGGGTGCCTCATGGCCCCTGCCCCATTGCAGACTTGGGAGGACCCCGGTATTCTGTGGATGCCACCACCCCCTGTAGCTGTCACTCTGGTCTCTGGCAGGGCTCACCCATCACAAACTCCGGCCCTGGCTGTGAGCCCAATGGAGCCTGTCCACTCCGTCCTGGGTGCGGGTCAGCCCCGGCCATGCCGTTCTGGCTATGTGTCAGTCCTGGCCTCTCCGTCCTGGCTATGGGTCAGGACTCCGTCATGGGTACGGGTCAGTTCTGACACGTGTGGCTTTGGGCCAAGCCCAGGCTGTTAAAACCTCTGACCTCCATCCTGCTATCTGTGGCATTGGCCACTTGCTTAGATGCTTATCGTCCTTAGATCTGATCTCTTCATCCACATCCTGAGTTATTGGTTTTACATTTTTTGTTTTTGGGCCACATCCAGCAGTGCCCAGGGGGCCATGTGGAGCTGTGGATTGAATCGGAGTCTCACATATGTGAGCATGGGCTCAACCTGTTGAAACAGCCCTCCAGCCCCTAATCCCTGGTGTGTGTGTGTGTGTGTGTGTGTGTGTGTGTGTGTGTGTGTGTGTGTATTTTGTTGTTTACTTATGGCTCTGTGCTCAGGGATCACTCCTGGTGGGGCTCAGGGGACCATATGTGGTGCCTGGGATTGAACCCGGGTCAGATGCTTCACTCTCTCTCTAGCCCCCAAGTCCTGGTTTTCGCAGGCTAAAAGGCTGCCTTGCATGTGTCCGAATCCTCTGGGGTTCCGAATCCACTGCCACTCTCCCGGGGTCAGCCTTCCCTGCCTGCCCAGCTGTCCCCTGTCTGGCCTAGAAGCCCCTTTAGAGACACCGTCTGGGCTCACTTTTGATGGCAATGGAGACAGCAGGACCCCGCAGCTCCCCGTGCCATGCCCCATGTGGAAACCCTGCACCTGTGAGAGGTGCGATGCTGGCGGCTGTGTGGTCCTGAGGAGCACAGCTGGCATCTGGTCTGGTCTGGGCAAGTGAGGGAAGAAGGAAGGCTTCTTGGGGGAGGTGACATCTAAGTAGGATTCTGAAGGCTGGGGACTCAGGCAGTGTGGGGTCAGAGTATGAAAGGCCAGAGGTCACAGGCACAGCACGTTTGGGGGCCCTGCGTTCATTATATTCCGATTGGGCCGGTGTGGTCAGCACAGTTTAGAGTGGCTGTGTTCCAGCATCTGGCTTCTCCGGGGACCTCTTTTTAAGCAGACGCCCCTCCTGTCCCCACAGCGGATCTGACCTTCCTCGGGATTTCGGGGGAGCTTCTTTTTCCCCATTTTTTTTAGCTTGTGGGAGTTGGGCCACACTCCATGGTGCTCAGGGCTTATCACTGTGGTGCTTATGAAACCGTGTGAGGTTCTGGGGATTGAACCCGGCTTGGCCATGTTGCCCTCCCCACTGTGGTCTCTGGACCTATTGGTGCTGACAGCCTGTGGGTACTGTCGGTTCATGCTCCTGCTCCCTCTCCTCAAGGCTGGCACTGGCCATGGCCTAGGTCAGGGAGGCCACTCAGGTGAAGCTGACAGCTGTGGCTGCCCCCTCCCAGCACCCCTGGCCCACTTCCTCCCAGTCCTGGGCCTGGACCTAGATGGCCCCTGACCTTTTCCAGTCTGCCGCTGACTCCAAGTGACTGTTGTCCAGCTGCCATCTCAGCTTGTGTGTCTACAGAAATGTTCTGGACAAAGTTCAGGGGTCAAAGGACACCCCTTTCATCTGTGGGTGCTGAGGTCAGTTCCCAGAACAGGGGATGGGATCTGAAGGTGGTGAGGTGTCGTGTCCCCACTTGCTCCCTTCCCCCTGCCACCTGGGCCTCTCTCTCTCTCTTTTTTTTTTTTAATTGAATCACCTTGAGACCCAGTTACAAAGCTTTTATGTCTGGGTTTCAGTCATACAATGATCAAACACCCATCCCTCCACCAGTGCACATTTTCTACCACCAATGTCCCCAGTATCTCACCCCCCTTCACAACCCTCCCCTTGCTTCTGTGGCAGACAATTTCCCCCATACTCTCTACTTTTGGGCATTGTCACTGTCACTGTCATCCCATTGCTCATCGATTTGTTTGAGCGGGCACCAGTAATGTCTCTCGATTGTGAGACTTACTTGTTATTGTTTTTGCACATCCAATACGCCACGGGTAGCTTGCCAGGCTCTGCCGTGCGGGCTCGATACTCTCAGTAGCTTTCAGGCTCTCTGAAAGGGGCGGAGGAATTGAACACGGGTCGTCTGCGTGAAAGGCGAATGCCCAACCTCTGTGCTATTGCTCCAGCTGCACTTTTGGGCATTATGGTTTGCAATATAGATACTGAGAGGCCATCATGTTTGGTCCTTTATCTACTTTCAGCACACATCTCCTATCCTGAACAATCCCTCCAACCATCATTGACTTAGTGATCCCTTCTCTATTCCAGCTGCCTTCTCCCCCCAGCTCATGAGGCAGATTTCCAATTGTGGTGGAATATTCCTGGACCTTGTGTCTACTGTCCTTGGGTGTCAGTCTCATGTTATTTTATATTCCACAAATAAATGCAGTCATTCTATCTCTGTCCCTCTCTCTCTCTCTCTCTCTCTCTCTCTCTCTCTCTCTCTCTCTCTCTCTCTCTCTTTTGCTTTTTGGGTCACACCCAATGATGCACAGTTACTCCTAGCCTATACACTCAGGAATTACACCTGGTGGTGCTGGGGGACCATATGGGATGCCGGGGATCGAACCCGGGTCAGCCGCCTGCAAGGCAAATGCCCTACCCGCTGTGCTATCGCTTCAGCCCTGTCCCTCTCTTTCTGACTCACTTTACTTAGAATGACACTCTCCATGACCATCCATTTATAGCCAATTTCATGACTTTCCTAACAGCTGCATAGTATTCTATTGTGTAGGTGTACCAAAGTTTCTTTAGTCGTCTGTTCACGGGCACTCAGGTTGTTTCCAGATTCTGGCTATTGTGAACAGTGCTGCAATGAACATACAGGTACAAATGTCATTTCTACATTAAACTAAGAAGCTTCTGCCCCTCAAAAGAAACAGTGACCAAAATACAGAGAGAGCCCATGGAATGGGAAAGAATATTTACCCAATAACCCTCTGATAAGGGATTAATATCCAGGAAATACAAGACACTAGTAGAAATGTACAAGAAAAAAAACCGCCAACCTCATCAAAAAATAGGGAGAAGAAATGAACAGAAGCTTCCTTGAAAAAGAAATACAAATGGCCAAGAGGCATATAAAAATATGCTCCACATCGCTAGTCATCAGGGAAATACAAATAAAACAATGAGATACCATCTTACACCAGAGAGACCGGCACACATTCAAAAGAACAAAAGCAACCAGTGTTGGCGTGAATGTGGGGAGAAAGGGACGCTCTTTCATTGTTGGTGGGAATGCCGACTGGTCCAGCCTTTCTGGAAAACAATATGGGCGTTCCTCCGAACAGTAGAAATTGAGCTTCCATATGACCCTGTGATACCACTTCTGGGGATATATCCTGAGAGTGCAAAAAAGCAGGGGCCTCGCTCACAGAGCCCTGACCCCAGCTTTGGCAGGACCTCGAGCCCCTCCCCAGTCTTTCAAAGCACCCTCCCCCGCTCCACCCTGGAAAAGTGGACAGAACTCCTGCATCCAGTGGAATCCCACCCCTTTCAGCTACAGCCCCTAAATCTACTTTCCTGATCCAAACTGTGGCTATTGAGTCCCCCCTTAGACTTTGGGAAGACAAGGGAGCATGTTCAGGAATCCCCACTTGCACTGGAGCAGTGCTACAATCTCTGGGTTCTGACCCAGAAGCGGTCCTGCTGTGCCTGAGCCTGGTGCAAGCCACTTCAGAGTGGGGGTGCTGGCAGACACGGAGAGAGAAAGAACTGAGAGGATGTCCAGGGCACTTTGCCGTTTCTCCTGCTTTCCTGTGATCTTCAGAGGTCTCTGAGATCTTCGTATCGTCTTATTTGGGATTCAAGCCAGCTCAGGTTGCAAGCAAAAACTTTGGGGCTGAGGATGTAGCTTCATGGTCCAGTGTGTGTCTTGCCTGTGGGAGTCCCAGGCATTGTAACCAACAACTGTTCAGGGTCACTGTGGAGCTCCAAACGGGAGCTCTCCAACTCTAGGGAGTGAAATTGGGCACTGTGAGTGTTAGAATTACATTGAAACTACAGGTATAAAGTGGAATAGGCCCAGATAGAATCAGGGCCAGAAGGTAGGGGGGTCCGGCCCTATATTGCTGGCCTTGGTTCCATTCCCTGAACCATGTCCAGTGTCCCAAGTCCCACTAAAAAGGATCCCTCAGCACGGAGCGAGGAGTAAGCCCTGAAATCTTTCAGGTTGTTAACCCAGGACGAGATCTCCCCAGAGGAATTACCCAAAGACAAGGTGTGATGCAATAAGCAAAGGGTCTTTATTGGCTAGCCTTTGTCCAGCTCACCGAAACAGTGGTGGCCTTCTTGGAACAAGTGGCCCCAAGTCTCAAAAGTGAAGGACTTTCATACCATAACATTATATAACAGGGACTTTCAACGGCCCACCTTTTTTGCCACTGTCTGAGGGGCTTTTCACTACTTGTATTTAGCTGATTGGTTATAAATTGGAGTTACATAAGAGTTGTAGAAGAGTTACATAAGGGGGGCTGGAGCAAAAGCACAGCCGGTAGGGCATTTGCTTTGCACACAGCCAACCTGGGTTCGATTCCCAGCATCCCATATGGTCCCCTGAGCCCCACCAGGAGTAATTCCTGAGTGCAAAAAGCCAGGAGTAACCCCTGTGCATCACTGGGTGTGACCCAAAAGGAAAAAAAAAAGTTACATAAGGGCTATATGGGGGTGTGGGAGCTTCCCTACCTGCATCTGATTGATAACCCTTAGTTGACCTCACCATGGTTATCTCGCTTCTGGCGAATCATGACTCAATTCCAGGCATCTCTTCTCAATTCCAGGAATTCTGGACCCAAAACTTAGGTCTACCTTCTTCTAGCTTCTTTATGAGCCTGGTATGGCTCTGCCTTTGCTTCTCTATCTCTCAAAGTCTCCCTTTATTCTCTCTCTCTCTCTCTCTCTCTCTCTCTCTCTCTCTCTCTCTCTCTCTCTCTCTCTCTGAGGAGGAGGAGGAGGAGGAGGCACATCCAGCAACGCTCAGTTGAGCTCCTGGCTCAGGGCTCCTGCCGGGGATGGAACCCAGCCTGGCTGCATGAAGACAAGTGCTTTTCCTGCTGGTCTTCTTCTCTGGCCCTGATCTCCTTTTGTTCTTCAGGCAATTATTCTTCAGGACAGGGTAATGATGCCATGTGCTCTGAGATAAGCTCTGTAGTAATATATTGGTCCAAGGTTGGGGGTAGGAAAGGATTCCAGCTGGGCACATGTCTACCAAGGTTGACTCGGATTCAGCAAGCCAAGTTGGCTATGGGGAAAGGTCACAGTTTGTAGTTTCTGATTTTGGTTGTCAAAAAAAGACAACGTCTTTTGAAGTATGCCCCCCCCCGCCCCCGCCCAAGGTCAAGGCAACTGGACTCGTTCCCAGAACACACTATTTCAAGTGTGAGGTTGTGGGCAAGGCTGGAGGGAGGAAGTGCAGAGAGGCCCCTAGGCAGCGAGATAAATGGGGGTCTCGGGGCCTATAAGAGGCCGGCACCAGGCCCAGGGGTGGGTCCCACCATGCTGCTCCTGGGGCTGCTCCTGCTGCTGCTCCTCGTCACCAGCGTCCACCTGCTATGGGGCCGCAGGGAGCCCTGCAAGCTGCACCTCCCACCACTGGCCCCCGGCTTCTTGCATCTGCTGCAGCCCAACCTCCCCATCTACCTCCTGGGCCTGGCGCAGAGGCTCGGGCCTATCTACAGACTCCGCTTGGGGCAACAGGGTGAGCGCCTGGCCCCTGTGGCCCCCAAGTCGAGCTGCAGGCTCCTCTCCCTGCTGACGCTGGGCGTTTCCCTCCCCCCAAACCCCCCCAGAGGTGGTGGTGCTGAACTCGAAGAGGACCATCGAGGAGGCCATGGTCACCAAGGCGGTGGACTTTGCCGGCAGACCCCAGGGAGCAGTCTGTGAGGGCTTTTCCCCAGGGGACCGCTGGGGGCTGCTGGTGAGGCAGGGAGAGGCAGGTTCCTGCTTCCCCGGCCAAGGGTCACGTCAGCCGGCCCCCTCGCCTTGTGCAGACAGGATGCTCTTCGGGGACCATCCAGACATCTCCCTGGGAGACTACACCCGCCTCTGGAAGGCCCACAAACGGCTCGCGCGCTCCGCCCTGCTGCACGGCCTGCACAACTTCCTGGAGCCTTGGATGGAGAAGGCGACCCAGGAGTTCTGTGAGGTGAGACGAGGTGCCATCGTCACAGGGGGTGCCGGTGGGGGCCGGCCTCTCCCTCCTGCCCCTCACCCCGACCTGCTGCTGCTCCCGCTCCGACCCCACAGGGCATGAGAGCCCAGGCCGGTACCCCCGTGAACATCCAGAAGGAATTCTCTCTGCTCACCTGCTCCATCATCTATTACCTCAGCTTCACAGACAAGGTCAGGGGTCCCACCTGCACCCCCCGCGGGGCCACCGCCGCCCCTTCCCTGACCTTCCTTGCTCCTCTTGTTCTGGCAGGAGGACACATTAGTCCCAGTCTTTCACAGCAATATCCAAGACTTGCAGTCCGCCTGGGAACACTGGTCCACCCAGATTTTGGACATCTTTCCTTTTCTCAGGGTGAGGAGGTCCCCCCATGTCCCTACCTGGAGCCTGGAGGAATGGGGGTGCCCTCATCACCCCTGCCCCCCGGCCTGCTTCTGGGATGCAAACCTGCATCCAGGAGCTCCTTTTCCTGCCCCTGCCCAGTTCCTCCCCTTGCCGGGCCACAGGAGGCTGAAGCGGGCTCTGGAGAAGAGGGGCTTCCTGATAGAGAAGCAGCTGCAGCAGCATAAGGTGGGGACCCGGCGAGTCCGCATGGCTGCTGTGCCTGCCCGGGGCTGGGTGGCTCCCTTGGCCTCCACCAAGCCAGGCCCTCAGGCTGGGTCCTCTCCCCCGGCAGGAGAGCATGGTGGCAGGCCAGCCGAGGGACATGACCGACTACATGCTCCAGGAAGTCAGCAGGCAGCCGGGGGAAAGGCGCCTGGAGCTCCATGAAAGGCACGTGGCGACGGCGGTGCTGGACCTGATGATCGGGGGCACCGAGACCACGGCGAACACCCTGTCCTGGGCTG
This sequence comes from Sorex araneus, assembly GCF_027595985.1. Classification (NCBI taxonomy): domain Eukaryota; kingdom Metazoa; phylum Chordata; class Mammalia; order Eulipotyphla; family Soricidae; genus Sorex; species Sorex araneus. The sequence goes on along the minus strand of NC_073303.1, from coordinate 31,085,020 downwards.
TCCTGTTCTTGCTTCACCACCCTGAGGTGTGCCTTGGGGCCACGCGAAGGTCTAACCCCCTCCCGACAGCCGACAGCCTCCCCTCACAGCCCGGGGTGCCGCTTCTCCACCTTCCGCAGGTGGCTCCTCCTGGATAGGGGGTGCGCCGGGCCCTGTCAGGCTGAGGCCAGGCTCGTTCCCCATTTCCCAGCTCCAGGAGCGACTGCAGGAGGAGCTGGATGTACAGCTGGGCCCCGGAGTCTCCGATTGCCCAGTCCAGTACAGAGACCGCTGGCGGCTGCCCTTGCTCAACGCCACCATCTCGGAGGTGATGCGCCTGCGGCCGGTGGTGCCCCTGGCCCTGCCTCACTACACCAAGCGGCCCACCAGGTGACGTCCCGGGGCAGGGCTGAGCGGGCCGTCCAGGTGGACCCCTGGCGGACCTCTAACGCCACCCTCCCCGCAGCATCCTGGGCTACGACATCCCCCAGGACACGGTGGTCATCCCCAACCTGCAAGGCGCCCTGCTGGATCCCACCTTCTGGGAGCAGCCGCGCGAGTTCCGGCCGGGTAGGCACAGGGTGGGTGTGCTGCGGTGGCATGGGGGCCGGGGGGGAGGTGGAAGAGGCCGGTCGCGGCCATCAGGGAACCTGGATTTGTTCTGCTGCCCGCAGACCGCTTCTTGGACACAGCCAGCAGCACCAGCATCGGCTCACTGCCCTTTGGCTACGGGCCCCGCTCCTGCCCGGGAGAGCCGCTGGCGCGCCTGGAGGTCTTCCTGGTGCTGGTGCATCTGCTGCAGGCCTTCACGCTGCTGCCGCCAGAGGGCGCCCTGCCCTCGCTGGAGCCCCAGCCCTACTCCTCCCTCTCCCTCAGGGTCCAGCCTTTCCAGGTGCGGCTGCAGCCTCGCGGGCCGGGCACCAGCCCCGCGCCGGTCCAACGCCAGTGACCAGGCCGACACGCGCATGCCTCTCCATTTCTCCTTTTATTGCTCCCGTACAACCCCTCCCCTCCCCCCTGTAAACACAGTGCTGTGAGATCGCAGGTGAGGGTGCGCCGGCTCTTGTGTGGGCGCGACCCTCCCTCAGTGCTTGGCGGCGGTCACGCCCCGGGGTCAGTCTCCCTGCGCCGGGGGCTGGTAGTTTCTCGGCCTCAGCTTCATTTCCGTGAAGGGCACCGAGAACTCGAAGCCCTTCCAGTAGTACCAGCTCACTCCCTGGGAAGCAGGTTACGGGGAGTCAGAGCCAGCCCTGCCGAATGCCCACCCTGGCCCTCAGGGGCCTGCACACCAGTGGCCTCCCGTCCCTGCTCCCCTCCAAGTGTTCTGCTGCCAAGGATCAGGGCTCCACCCTGCGCCAACCCTTTCCATAATAATAAAGCGTCTCCTCAACATAACCCGGGGGGTTGGCATGACTGTGTGCTCAGACCGGGACCAGGGATACCTGAACCCAGTGCAGGCGGGCTGGGCCGACCCCCGCCTCCACCTTCAGCTCTGCCCTGCGCCCCAGCCCCTCACCTGATGGTCCACTGTGCTCCCGTAGAGCCCGTTGAGGTTGGCGTAGTGGCAGTTCCGGTACCACCAGGCCCCGCGGTAAGACACGGCGCAGGAGATGAGCAAGTTATTGGGGTCTCGGTCCCGGGCGGAAAAGACGCTGCCGCTGTGGTAGCTCAGGGAGTCCCCTGGGCAGGGCGCAAGAGGTGCGGTGAGGTCTTGCGTCTCACGCCCATCCCAGCCCCCCTGTGCCCGCGCCCGCACCCCGGGGTCCGGCCGGCCGCACCTGCAGTGCCGTGGTAGCCCTCCACGTGGAGGCGGTAGTACTGGGCGGCCGAGTCCACGCGGAAGGAGTCGTACTGGGCGAACACGGCCTCGTCCCCAGCCCGCAGGTCCACGCGCAGCGAGTAGTCGCCGGCTTTTGTCAGGCTGTGCAGGGCCTCATTGCCTGGAGCAGGGAGCACGGGTTCCATCAGGGTGCTGGGCTCCGAGGCGCCCCCTCCCTCCCTGGCTTCCAGTCCCGGGGATGGGGGGCGGGCACCCACCCAGCCAGAACTCCCTGGAGACGTTCCCGAAGCCGTGGGCGTACTCCTCCCAGTCCCGCCAGAAGTCTGTCTTTCCGTCCATGCGGCGCTGGAACACCTGCCAATCGGGCGACAGCACCCTCAGCCCGGGGCTCCCGGCCTCCACCTCCCTGACACCCAGCCCTCCCCCGCATCCCCCCCGCCGGGGCCTCGGGCGGCAGCACCCACCAGCCAGCCACCCCCGTCCGTCTCCATGTCACAAAACACGTTCAGGGGGCGCTCGCGGTTGCCGTTGAGGAAGATGGTGGTGGCTCGGGAGGCGCCGGGCCCGTTCTGCATCTCTTCCCCGCAGTCCCGGGGGAAGGGGACACGCAGGCCGCCTGGGGAGAGCAGAGTGAGGGCGAGCCTCGGACCCCTGCTGCCCTCTCCGCCCCGGCTGTGCCCGCACCCCCCCACTAGGCTCCAGTACCGGTGGTGAAGGAGGTGGTCACGGGGGGCGTGAAGCTCTCGCCCCACACGGCCCGGAGCCAGGCGTTGTAGAGGGTGGAGGGAAAGAGCCCCTGCAGCTGGTAGGACGTGACGCTTCCCGGAAGCAGGATCTCCTGTGGCACAGAGAGGGGTCAGGACAGAGGCAGACTCGCGCCTCTGGCAGAGAACGGGGTCGGGGGTGGGGAGGTGGGATGGACAGAGGGTCGGCCCAGAGGAGCGCGGCTGAGGGCACCTGGGTTTCTCCACCAGGGGTGTCAAAGCTGAGCAGGTAGCCGGTGGGTGGGTCCTGGGGCTCGGCCCACGTGAGCAGGGCCGTGCGGGGGGTCACTTCCTTGGCCTTCAAATCCCGGGCGGCCTCCAACCCTGTGGGACAAACGTGAGAGAAGACGCAGACGAGGCACACGCCGGGCCCCGGGCCTCGGGCGCGCGGGCCGTACCTGTGGTGAAGTTGACGCTGGCTGGGGAGGTGATGTTGTCCCCGCGCAGGCCCCACACGGTGGCCGTGTAGTTGGTGTGACGCTCCAGGCCACTCAGCGAGTAGTTGGCAGCGCTGCCCGGTGCCGAGTCCTTCAGCGTGGGCACTGCATGGGAGGGAGCAGGGGGGAGCGAGGGGTCAGCGCCTGCTCCCCCGGGCTGGGCCCGAACCCCCTTCAGTGCTCTCACCTTGGCTGTCCTCGTTCTCTGAGGCTGTGACCTGGACGTCAAACTTGTCCACGGGGGTGCTGGGCTTGTTCCAAACCAGAATGGCAGAATCGTCCGTCAGGTTCACCACGTGGAGATTGGTAGGGCCGTCGGAAACTGGGGGAGAGAGGGTGCTCACAGTGGCCCACATGCCCCCACCCCCTATGCTGCCGTCGGGGGGGTGCCCCTAACCTCCCCTTCCGCAACCCCTCTCGCCTTCACATGCCCTGTCTCACCCGTGTTGAAGGTGCCAGTGAGAGGCTCACTCTCCTCAAAGCCACGGACAGAGACCACAGTCACCTGGTAGGTGGCCCCCGGGGTCAGCCCCTGCAGCACCTGGCTCTGGGTCCTGCCATCCACCTGTATGCTCTGTGGCTCCCCTGAAGACACAGTGATTCAGGGGGTCAGCCGGGACGCGAGGCGGCGTCACCAGAGTGGGCAGAGGGAAGGGAGCGGAGGAGATGGGGCGTCACCTCCATCTGCCAGCTGGTAGGAAACTTTGAAGCTGTCCACTTGGGACAGTGGCGGTGTCCAGCTGACGTTGGCGGAGGTCTCCCTGATTTCGCTGACCTGCAGGTCACGGGGACTCTCCAGAACTGCAGGGAAGGGGTGGTGAGGGCAAGGCAGGGAGACTTCAGCCAGGAGCGCCCCCTCCTGGCCCTGCCCTCAGACAGGCTGGTGATCCCCCAGCTCTCGCCGCCGCCCCCCCTCCCTGCCGGATGGCACCCTGGTCCCACCCAGAAGGACAAATGCCCCCTCCTCGGGGCAGCCCACGGGGATGGCTCCCAGGGGGCCTTACCTGGACTGAGGGTCCGGGCAGTGCCCTGGACGCTGTCGGCCTTGTGGGGCCCGCGCAGCCCGTACAGAGTGACGCTGTACAGGGTCCCGGGGTTCAGGTCGCGCAGCACGGCTGAGCGCTGCCCGCCGCCCACCTTCAGCTCCCGCTGCAGCAGGGGGCGAGGGTACGGGTCCAGGGGGCTCGACGCCGGCACCCCGTAGCGGAGCAGGAAGGAGTCAAAAGCCCCAGGTGGGGCCTCCCAGTTGAGCCGCAAGGAGCTGGTGGTGACATCGGTCACGGAGAGCTGGGACAGGCGTGGGCCCAGCTCCTCTGGGGTCTGGCCCGGTGGCGCTGGCCCTGCAGGCCGGGTGGGAGACAGAGGCACTCAGCTGGGCAGGTCCCGGTGGCCCAGCCGGCCTCTCTATCCCCATCTGTAAAATGGGGCCGTGGAGGGGTGGTATCCACGGGTGGCCCCGGGGGACATGTGTGCCCCTCCCTGGCCTCACCCGTGGTGCCCTCCGCAGAGATGGGCCCCAGGCGCTTCCCGTCGCGCAGGCCGTAGAGCAGGAACCTGTAGGACGTGCTGGGCTCCAGGTTCGACACCAGCACCTTGTTCTGGTTGCCGGCTACGAGCAAGGCCTGCGGCTTCCCGTTGGCTCCCGGGTACTGGACCACGAAGGAGTCAAAGGGGCCCTGGGCCACGGTCCAGGAGAGGCGCAGCGAGTGCGGGGCCACGTCGCCCACCACTAGCTCCCCGAGCCGGGGTCCTTCCGCGGGCTCAGGAGTCTCTGGCCTGGCTTCTCTCGGGGCTGTGGGGGAAGAAGCCAGGACACAGCTGAGCGCCAGAGACTGTGGGTCTCCATTTCATCTCAGGCTTCAGAGAGGGGGTGTCCCGGGGTGGGGGTGGGGTCTGGGCCCTGATCACAGCCAGGGGTGCAGAGAAGCCCGGGGCTGCTGCTTCCTGTCCAACATCCGCCCTCGCTCCCTCTGCCAGGGCCCTGGTATGGCCTGGCCCGGCGCCTCTGCGCCCCTCTGCAGGGCCGTGTACTTCCAGGGGTGCTCTGCTGCGTCTCGGTCAGGCGCTCCCTCTCCCCTGCCCGTGTCTGTGGCACCCCTGCTCGGCTGCCCTCCCCCCCCTGAAGCAGGGAGAATGCGGCCGCTTCCTGAACCCAGACGCATGGTCCTCCCTTCTGAGAAGGCTGAGGACCCGCCCGCAGAGACCCCCGGGTGCATCCCACCAGCCGGGTGGGGGGGCCTGTCCCTCCAGGCAGATCTGGACCCGTGTGGAACTTGGAAAGCAGGGGCACCCCTCCACCGATGCAGCCTCCGCTGGTGGGCTCCAGGCCCCTGTTTTTGTGGACCCACTCCTGACTCCCCCGAGGAAGCGAGTTTGCCCCTCTCTGCGGGAAAGCTGTCCCGCGAGAGGCAGGCAGCGGCCACCACGCCGGTTCCTTTTCCTGTCGCCTGTCCGGGGCCCTGCTGTTGACCAAAAGCCTCTGTCCCCCTCAGGCCTGGTGCGGCTACACTCCTCCCCTGGGCCTGGGTGGGGTCCCTGAGGCTGCCAGCCCCTTCCCTCTCCAGCCCAGGCACGGGACAGCCCGTCGGAGCGGCTCACCGGTCACTCCCTGGGCGGAGATGGGGCCCAGGTGCTGTCCCCCGAGGAGCCCGTATAGCATAAACGTGTATCTCCTGCCAGGCTCCAGGCCCGCGATGGTGATTTCCCGCTGGTCTGCGGCTGCGGGCACCGTCCGGGGGCGCCCACTTGCGTCAGGGAACTGGACCAGGAAGGAGTCGAAAGGGCCCTGGGGAACTGTCCAGGAGAGGAGCACGGAGTCTGGGGTCTCGCCGCTCACCGTCAGCTCCCCGAGGCGGGGTGGAGGCGGGGGTTCCTCCAGGGCAGCTATAAGGGGAGAAACTGAGTCATGAATTGCCTTCACCTTGGGGAAGCGGGGAGTTGGGACCGGCTCCAGGGAGACAGAAGTGCTGGGCAGGCGGGGTAACCAGCCTCGTCTCGTCTTGGGCTCACTGACCCTCCCTCCCTGCCGTGATCCCTTGGGAGAGAGGGGTGCCCAGGGGGCCTCGGTCCTGCCTTCACCCCCTACTCCCTTTCCTGCAGTAGAGCTGAGGGCTGCCAGGGGGTTGTCAGGGAGACGCCCCCAAACTGTGAGCCCCAGGCCAGCAGGAGCTCGCCTGAGCCCTCCCCTTGCTGTACTTCAGTGGCCACCATGGACAGCTGCAGGGAGAAGAGGGGAGAGGGCAGGGGAGAGGCCAGGGGGGTGGGAGCTGCGGAAGAGAGAGATGAAGCCCGAGGGCCGGAGCCCCAGCTGGGCCTGGGCCCATCCCGGCCTGGCCAGTGACTCAGAGTCCTGGGAGTGGGGTCTGAGAGTCCCTGACCTCCCTCCACCCCTCCCTAGGGGGGCCCGGGGCGGGGGTGCTGAGTCATGGCCACAGTGATTCCAGATTTTTCCATAGTCATTTTACTGCCAAACATTCCCATATTTTCCGCCTCTGGTGTCAGACTTGGATGGAGGGGGGAGAATGCGGACGTTCACTGAGAGCCTCTAGATATTATTCATAACCATTACGCAGGTGCAGAAACAGGTCCAAGAGGAAGAAGTGGCATGTCCCTGGACACAGCTCTGACCAGCGGGATCTGAACACGGGTCTGTGTGGCTCCAGAGGAAGTCAGTGAAGAAAGGGAACAGTGCTCAGGGCAGTGTCAAGCATGCACCAGACGCTCAAGAAATGTGTTTGGGGGCCGGAGCGATAGTACAGCAGATGGAGCGTTTGCCTTGCACATGGCTGACCCGGGTTCGATCCCTGGCATCCCATATGGCCCCCCGAGCACTGCCAGGAGTGATTCCTGAGTGCAAAGCCAGGAGTAACCCCTGCGCATCACCGGATGTAACCCAAAAACAAACAAAAAAAAAGAAACGTGTTTGGGGGCCCAGAGTGACAGTATAGCAGGTCGTGTGCTTGCCTTGCACACGGCCGACCCAGATCCTCTTCCCCGCACCCCATAGAGTCCCCAGCCCTGCCAGGAGTCATCCCTGAGTGCAGAACCAGAAGCAAGCCCTGAGCACTGCTGGGTATGGCCCCCAAACCGGAGGGGGAAAGGTGTTCTGTGTTATATCGTTGCATAAGCCCAGGCCAAAGCTAGGAGTGCAGACGGTGTGGGGAGCTGGGGGGCTGCTCAGGGGGGCTCAGGGGAGAAGACTGAGGGGGAGGAGAAGAGGCAGCTCACCCGTGGTGCCCTCAGCAGAGACAGGGCCTAGCCGCTTCCTGCCCGCCTGCCCGTAGAGCAGGAACTTGTATTTCTTGCCGGGCTCCAGGCCGGGAACGATGACCTCGCGCTGGTCTGCAGCCACGGGCACCAGCTGGGGCTGCCCGGCCCTGTCCTTGTACTGCACCACAAAGGAGTCGAATTCGCCCTGGGGGACCGTCCACGAGAGGCCCACGGAGTCTGGGGTCACGCTGGTCACTGTCAGCTCCCCCAGGACAGGTGAAGGTTTCCTGGCGGGAACTAGAAAAGAGAGAGGTGCATGAAGAGAGACAGACTGATGAGGGAAGCAGGCTGATGAGAAAGACAGAGTGATGAGGGAGGCAGGCTGATGAGAGAGACAGACTGATGGGGAGGCAGGCTGAGAGAGACAGACTGATGGGGAGGCAGGCTGATGAGGGAGGCAGGCTGATGAGAGAGACAGACTGACGAGGGAGGCAGGCTGATGAGGGAGGCAGACTGATGGGGAGGCAGGCTGATGAGGGAGGCAGGCTGATGAGAGAGACAGACTGACGAGGGAGGCAGGCTGATGAGGGAGACAGACTGACGGGGGAGGCAGGCTGATGAGAGAGACAGACTGATGGGGAGGCAGGCTGATGAGAGAGACAGACTGACGAGGGAGGCAGGCTGATGAGAGAGACAGACTGACGAGGGAGGCAGGCTGATGAGGGAGGCAGACTGATGAGAGAAACAGACTGATGACAGGGACAGGCTGACGACAGACTGGTAAGGGAGGAGTTGGGGGCAGGGACCAGGAAGTCCCTGTGTGTGAGGAGAAAGGAGAGAGGGGAGTCGGGGTGACAGAGAACCCTGGGAAGAAACTGCATGTCCCTGGGATACAGGCGTGGGGAGAAGGAAGGGAATGAGGCCACTGAACCCCAGATGGGTCCAGAGACACAGGAACCCCCGACTGTCACCACACAGGGCACAGGGCCACTGGGGGCTCCCAGGGCACCTGCGGGCACCAGCCCGACTCACGGGTCTTGGCCTCTGCAGACACCGGGCCATGCTTTCTCTCATCCTGGAGCCCGAAGAGGAGGAACTTGTACTTGCGGGCCGGGTCCAGACCGGAGACGGTGAGCTCGCGGAGGTCCCCGCGCACGGGCAGGGTCTGCAGCTGCCCCTGCGCCCCCCTGTACTGCACCAGGAAGGAGTCGAAGGGGTCCTGGGCCACCGTCCAGGACAGACGCACTGTGTCTGAGGTCACAGCTGCCACAGCCAGCTCCCCCAGGCGCGGGGTCACGGGAGGCTCGGTGGGCAGGGGCGCTGGAATGGAGTAGAGACAGTCGGGGTTCAACACAGAGCCCTCCTCCCTGGGAAAGCTGCTTTCCCAGCTGGGAGACAAGAATCTGGGAGAAAACGTACCGTCTCCGCATGTTGGATCTTTTATTGTGTTTTGGGGCCACGCCCTGTGCTGCTCAGGGCTTACTGCAGGCTCTGAGCTTAGGGATCACTGCTGGTGCACTGGGGGGCCCTACGGGGCACTGGGGATTGGATTTGGGTCTGCCCCATGCACGGCAAGCACCCTGAACTGTGTTTCCTCTATGGGCCTGTGCTTCCCCTGTACAAGCAGTTCCCAGAGAGCCCTCAATCCTAACTCCACACAGGAAGCAGGTGCCATGATCACCCACCCCACTTGGCAGCCTATGGCACAGAGAGGTCAGGAAACATTTCTTTCATGAAGGGTCACACGCCACTCTGCACTCAGGAATCAGTCCTGGTGGGACTCAGGGGACTTGGGGGAGAGAACCTTTTTGGGGTGTGCAGACAAGTGCCCTCCCCTCCGTACTATTGCTCTGGTCCGGGAAACATTTCCTTTTTCTTGCTTTTTGGGTCACACCTGGCGATGCACAGGGGTTACTCCTGGCTCTGCACTCGGGAATTACCCCTGGCGGTGCTCAGGGGACCATATGGGATGCTGGGAATCGAACCCGGGTCGGCCGCTTGCAAGGCAAACGCCCTACCCGCTGTGCTATTGCTCCAGTCCCCAGGTCCGGGAAACATTTCTACAATCCAGCAGGGGCCTAGGAGCTGGCCCGAAGGGCTGGCACACAGGATGGCAGGCAGGAGACACAGATTCCACCTCTGACACCTCAGCATTCCCCAGGCATCACGCTTGGAGCAGCTCCCGGAGCTCCGACAAGGGTGTCCCCCCAGAAAAGGAATCACCGGGCAGCGCCTCCCACACGAGCCAGCCCGGGAGCCTGCACCGCTGTTCACAGGGGCCACGGGGAGCCAGACGGGAGAAGAGGGAGCGTGAAGTGGAGGCAGCACAGACCTGAGTGTCTGCCCTCACTCTCGCTCAGGGGGGAGGCAGGACCACCCGAACACAAAACACAGAGCCTTCGCAAGGAGCATGAAACTCTGGGGGTGGGGGGGTTGGGCCAGGAGCAGAAGGAAATGAGGGGACAGGACTGCTCTCACTCACCAGTCACGCCCACAGTGGACATGGGGCCCACTCGCCGGCCCTCGTGCACCCCGTACAGGTTCATCTTGTACTTGCGGCCCGGCTCCAGGCCCTGCACGGTCACCTCACGCTCCTCGCCCCCGACACGCACCAGCTGGGGCCGCCCGTCCCTGTCCTTGTACTGGACGGTGAAGGTGTCGAAGTGGCCCTGAGGGACGGTCCAGGAGAGGCTCAGCGAGTCTGGGGACGATCCTGTCACTGTCAGCGCCCCCAGGACGGGCTCCTCAGGGGGCTCCGTGCTGACTTCTGCGGGGCTGGGGGTGCTTTCCGTCTCTGTGGGGGTCTCTTCCTCTGAAACTGAGGACACAGAGTACATGAGGGCCCCAGAGGCCTGGGGAGGGGGTGCAGGAGCCAAAGGCCCTCGGGGCTCTGGGGCGGGTGTGGGGAAGCCCATCCTTGGTGCAGGCCACGTGGGGTCAGGGTGCCGGGGCCTGGGGTGAGCTGGGGGGGCTCCCAGAGGCCCTTCCCTGGGTCCTCAGGGGGCCCCAGAGAGAGGCTGCGACCAGAGGGATTCCTGCACCCCCATCACCCGCCCCCCAGACACAGGGGTACCCTCCCTCAGGGGCCCAGCCTGGGGTCTCCCTGCCCACTTACTTGTGGCCCCGATGGCAGACACAGGACCCACCCGCTGGCCGCTGTGGAAGCCAAACAGGTTCATCTTGTATTTGTGGTCTGGCTCCAGGCCCGAGATGGTGACCCTGTTCTGGTGGCCTGGCACCCTCAGTGCCTTGGGCTGCCCGTCCCCGTTCTTGTACTGGACCAGGAAGTGGTCAAAGTCACCCTCAGGGACGGTCCAGGAGAGGCTCAGGGACTCTGGGGTGGCGTCAGTGACCGTCAGCTCCCCCAGGCGAGGCTTGCTGGGCGGCGGGGTGGTGGTTGCGGCTGTGGTCGTCTTCACTTCATGGTCTGGAGCTGGACGGAGACATACAAAGAGGCCTCCTCAGTCCTCTGGTCGGCAGGGATGGTGGTGGGAACAGTGAGACAATGAGGAGCAGAGAGAAGCTCCACCCCTGCTGGTTCCTCTCTCCCTCCTGCACCCCTGCCCTCTCTGCCGCCTGCCAGCATAGCCCTGACCCTTCCTCCCTCAGCCCCCGCCTCTCTCTGGGAGCCCTGGGTCTCCGTCCACAGCACTCGTTGGAGTTTCACTCCCCTGGACTCATGTCCAAGCCCAGAGCTCCTGCCAGAGTCTTCCTAGCCCGTTCCTGCCCAGCTGCCACAGAACTCTGCAGTGCTCTGTATGTCTCCAGAGACCCCTAGCGGTGAGCTGCCCCGTTTCCTTGCCCCCGTCCCACCTCCCCCAACCTCGTCCCCCCCATCCCTCCTCCCCCCACCCAGTGATGTCTCCATTCATCCTAGCCCTGAGATTTTAGCAGCCTCTCTTACTCGTCCTTCCCAACGGTGCCGCATTAGAGGCTCTTTGAGGGTCAGGAGAATGAGACCCATCATTGTTACTGTTTTGGGAATATAAATACGCCACAAGGAGCTTGCTAGACATGCCCTGATATTCTCGGTCCACCAGCAGGAGCACTGATCTGTCACCAGTCCTCACTTTCCCATGTGTATCCTTGGGCAGCCTTGCTTGGTTGATCTGTTGGAGTCTAAAGTCTAATATAACCAAAGGAGAGGCTCAGGGCGTGAAGACTGAGACCCTCTGGCTTCTTCCACAGCTTCCTCTGTGCGGGAGCTAAGACAAGATCGGAGAGGCTCTGGTTCCTTTTTTTTTGGTGGTGGTGGGGGGGGAGGTCACAGGGTTATTCCTGGCTCTCCACTCAGGAATTACTCCCGGCATGCTCGGGGCACTATATGGGATGCTGGTTATCGAACCTGGCTCAGCTGCGTGCAAGGCAAATGCTCTACCCGCTGTGCTATCGCTCCAGCCCCGAGGCTCTGATTCCTTTGCAGGGAGGAGCTTCACTACTCAAAGTATGGACCCCATCAGCATGCTGAGGATCTTGCTAGAAATGCAGATTCTCCGGCTACAGCCCACATCAGCTGACTCTGAACCAGAACCTTCAGCACACTCCCAGCCCACCTCACCGCGGACGGGCCACCAAGAATATTGTTCTCATAACACAGGAGTCCAGGAAATGTCTTTTATGGCTTATGTCCATCCCCTACTCACCGGTCACGCCCACGGTGGACACGGGGCCCACTCGCCGGCCCTCGTGCACCCCGTACAGGTTCATCTTGTATTTGCGGCCCGGCTCCAGGCCCTGCACGGTCACCTCACGCTCCTCGCCCCCGACACGCACCACCTGGGGCCGCCCGTCCGTGTCCTTGTACTGGATGATGAAGGTGTCGAAGCGGCCCTGGGGGACGGTCCAGGAGAGGCTCAACGAGTCTGGAGATGATCCTGTCACTGTCAGCGTCCCCAGGACGGGCTCCTCAGGAACCTCTGGTGGCTCTGTGCTGGTTTCTGTGGGGGCGGGGGTCTTCTGAGAGTCTGAGAGAAGATATGGGGGGATACAATTTGAGAAGGAACTTCTTTTTTTGTTTGTTTTTGCTTTTTGGGTCACACCTGGCGATGCACAGGGGTTACTCCTGGCTCTGCACTCAGGAATTACTCCTGGCATTGCTTGCGGGACCACATGGGATGCTGGGAATCGAACCCGGGTCAGCCGCATGCAAGACAAATGCCCTACCCACTGTGCTATCACTCCAGCCCCGAGAAGGAACTTCTGCAGGCGATATCAGTAAGGACAGCAAAGTGCACAGGTCAGCAGACTCCTCCCACTGGGGATTAAAGGTCTCTGTGTTTGTGGTTGGTCACTCTTGGCCATGCGAAGGCCGGAGACGGGCTGGGGCCCAGGCACTAAGTGGCTGGCTGGCTCCACCAACCTTCAGCAGGCGGTTCGGAGTTGTGTGCCAGGAGCAACATAATGCTCTTTCCGTTGACCCAATATTCACATTTCTGGGCAGCAATCCTAAGAAAATTATTAAAAAGCGGGAAAAATTGCATCACAGAAGTTCTCTGGGGGAGGACTGTGGACACCACCAGAGGGGACGGTGCTTTGCTCTGGCCCTTTCATCAGGAAGCATCCAATAACCACTGGAATGATGATTAATGCAGGTGGCGAGCCGCAGGATGATGTTCACAGTCTAACTTATGTGCAAAAAAGAAAAGTAAAAGTCAAGACTTCTGCAAACGCTTCACAGCTTTAAAATATGCCCTGTGGGGCTGGAGTGATAGCACAGTGGATAGGGTGGTTTGCCTTGCATGTGGCAGACCGAGGTTTGATCCCCAGCATCCCATATGACCCCCTGAGCACCTCCAGGTGTGGCCCCCAAACCAAAAAATAAAAATAAAATATGCTATGAATGAAAAACGCAGAACAAGAGCTTGTGCTCAGGGCAGTTCTGGGTCAAAGGTACACAGGAGACTGTCGTCTCTTTCACACTTTCCATCCGGTTCTTTCTTTCTTTCTTTTTTTTTTGCTTTTTGGGTCACACCCAGCAATGCTCAGGGGTTACTCCTGGCTCTGCACTCAGGAATCACTCCTGGTGGTGCTCAGGGGACCATATGGGATGCTGGGAATTGACATAAGGATGATGAGGGAGCACTTTGGTGATGGTGGCGGAGCAGAAACTCTGTATATCAAAACCATAGACGTTATTGTAACCATGTACCTAAATACAACTGAAATATTTTAATTAGAAAAAGTTTTAAACAGTTAAAAGTCTTTCACTAATTATATAAGAAATTCTAGCCATAAAGAAAATTTGGAAAGCATAGAATAGAATAAAACAAACCAAAAAATATGCTGGAACACATTTTCTCCTCGAAACTATGCATCTCTTGGGATGAGTTCCCCTCCAGTTTTCTTACCAAACATGTTATTTTCAAGTGGTTGTGATTAGTGTCCCTACAAAAATTTGGGTTTCTATTTCAATGTAATATATATTTTTTGAATTTTTAATTAAAGAACTGTTATTTACAAAGTTATTAAAAAGATGAGTTTTAGGCATATAATATTTCAATGTAATATTATAAAGTGCCTTATGTTGAAATGTTTCCTGATGACTTAATGAGACAATCATCTTTTGGATGTTGCTAATAACTTAATCATTTCAGTGTGCATGCAGCCAACCCAGGTTCTATTCCCAACATGCCATATGGTCCCTTGAGCACTGCCAGGAGTGATACCTGAGTGCAGAGCCAAAGGGAGGGAGGGATTGAAGGAGGGAGGGAGGGAAGGAGGGAGGAAGGAAAGGAAGGAAGGAAGGAAGGGAGGGAGAGAGGGAGGGAGGGAAGAAGGGAGGAAGGGAGGGACAGAGGAAGGAAAGAAGAAAGGAAGGAAGGGAGGGAAGGAAGGAGGAAAAAGGAAAGAGGGAAGGAAGGAAGGAAGGAAGGAAGGAAGGAAGGAAGGAAGGAAGGAAGGAAGGAAGGAAGGAAGGAAGGAAGGAAGGAAGGAAAGGAGAGAAGGTGGGAGGGAGGGAAGGATGGGAGGAAAGGAAGAAAGGGGACAGAGGGGAAAGGAAGGATCCTTATCTCACACAATCTCAAATGATTAATAACTTAATCATTTCAACTTAATGTGTCGGCACAGTTGTTTCTGTCTTTAAAAATTGTTGTTGTACATCTGCACATGTATGTTCATCGCAGCACTGTTTACAATAGCCAGAATCTGGAAAAAACCCGAATGCCCCAGAACGGATGACTGGTTGAGGAAACTTTGGTACATCTATACAATGGAATACTATGCAGCTGTTAGAAAAAAGGAGGTCAAGAATTTTGTAGTTAAGTGGATGGGCATGAAAAGTTTCATGCTGAGTGAAATGAGTCAGAAAGAGAGAGACAGACATAGAAAGATTGCACTCATCTATGGTATATAGAATAACAGAGTGGGAGACTAACACCCAAGAACTGTAGAAATAAGTACCAGGAGGTTGACTCCATGGCTTCGAGGCTGGCCTCACGTTCCGGGGAAAGGTCAACTCAGAGAAGCGATCACCAACTACATTGCAGTCGAAGGCCATGTGGGGGAAGGGAGTTGCGGGCTGAATGAGGGCTAGAGACTGAGCACAGCGGCCACTCAACACCTTTGTTGCAAACCACAACAGCTAATTAGAGAGAGAAAGCAGAAGGGAATGCCTTGCCACAGTGGCAGGGTGGGGTGGGGGGGAGATGGGATTGGGGAGGGTGGGAGGGACACTGGGTTTACGGGTGGTGGAGAATGGGCACTGGTGAAGGGATGGGTTCCCAAACTTTGTATGAGGGAAGTGTGAGCACAGAAGTGTATAAATCTGTAACTGTACCCTCACGGTGATTCTCTAATTAAAAATAAATAAATTAAAAAAAAAAAAAAAAAAAAAAAAAAAAAAAAAAAAAAAAAAAAAAAAAAAAATTGTTGTTGTAACTAAGAATGCTGTGATTAAGATAGAAAGAAAAGAAAGTTCTGGTAAAGTTAGGCTTGGCCTTTACCCAGTCACAATAGGGTCAGGTCTGCATGTATGCAGAGAGACCGCAGCAGGTAGTGACCAAACACCGCAAATAGCCCCCAGGCCAGGGCTGTGACAGGCCTGGGCACTCCGGGGCTGGCTAAGTGCCGAACCACCAGGAGCCACCAAATGATCCATGAGCCAAAGGAGCTGCCTCAGAGCCCTGACCCCCCCACTCACCGGTCATGCCCACGGTGGACACGGGGCCCACTCGCCGGCCCTCGTGCACCCCGTACAGGTTCATCTTGTACTTGCGGCCCGGCTCCAGGCCCTGCACGGTCACCTCACGCTCCTCGCCCCCGACACGCACCAGCTGGGGCCGCCCGTCCCTGTCCTTGTACTGGACGGTGAAGGTGTCAAAGCGGCCCTGGGGGACAGTCCAGGAGAGGCTCAGAGAGTCTGGGGACGATCCTGACACTGTCAGCGCCCCCAGGACGGGCTCCTCAGGGGCCTCCGTGTTGACTTCTGCGGGGCTGGGGGTGCTTTCCGTCTCTGTGGGGGTCTCTTCCTCTGAAACTGAGAAGGACACAGAGTGCATGAGGGCCCCAGAGGCCTGGAGAGGGGGTGCAGGAGCCAAAGCCCCTCGGGGCTCTGGGCGGGGAAGCCCATCCTTGGTGCAGGCCACGTGGGGTCAGGGTGCCGGGGCCTCGGGGTGAGCTGGGGGGGCTCCCAGAGGCCCTTCCCTGGGTCCTCAGGGGGCCCCAGAGAGAGGCTGCGACCAGAGGGATTCCTGCACCCCCATCACCCGCCCCCCAGACACAGGGGTACCCTCCCTCGGGGGCCCAGCCTGGGTCTCCTGCCCACTTACTTGTGGCCCCGATGACAGACACAGGGCCCACCCGCTGGCCGCTGTGGAAGCCAAACAGGTTCATCTTGTACTTGTGGTCTGGCTCCAGGCCCGAGATGGTGACCCTGTTCTGGTGGCCTGGCACCCTCAGTGCCTTGGGCTGCCCGTCCCCGTTCTTGTACTGGACCAGGAAGTGGTCAAAGTCACCCTCAGGGACGGTCCAGGAGAGGCTCAGGGACTCTGGGGTGGCGTCAGTGACCGTCAGCTCCCCCAGGCGAGGCTTGCTGGGCGGCGGGGTGGTGGTTGCGGCTGTGGTCGTCTTCACTTCATGGTCTGGAGCTGGACGGAGACATACAAAGAGGCCTCCTCAGTCCTCTGGTCGGCAGGGATGGTGGCGGGAACAGTGAGACAATGAGGAGCAGAGAGAAGCTCCCCCCCCACCCCCTGTCTCCAGGCTGGCCTCCTCTCTCCCTCCTATGCTCCTGCCCTCTCTCCCCGCCTTCCAGTGTAGCCCTGACCCTTCCTCCCTCAGCCCCCGCCTCTCTCTGAAGGCGGGCATGACTCAGTGTTATGGATGGGTATCAATTTGGTCCTGGGTGTCAATGATTAGGTGTGTAAAATTTGGGAGCCGAGGTACCCGTCTGATTTTTTCACTGGAATCTGTGATCACTGAAATACGTGATCGTGTCAGGAATTCGACCTCGGGATTTTCAGGAACCCGCTGCCTTCCTCAGAGGGGAGCCTGGAGCTGTCAGCCTGTGTGTGAGCGGAGCCGATTAAGCCAGGGTCCCTGCCAAAGAGGCAGCGGAGGGAGCATCTGCTCACAGGAGCCGAGGGAGGCTTGGGGGTGCTCTGCTGAGGTCACACAGCTCAAAGGGGCCGAGGCTATTGTCAGACAAAAGGTAGGATAGGGTAGCAGACCCTCTTCTAAGTGTGTTTGGGAGGTTCCACCTCAAGGACAGGGGGATAAAAACACTTAAACAGGGGCTGGAGCGATAGCACAGCGGGTAGGGCATTTGCCTTGCACGCGGCCGACCCGGGTTTGAATCCCAGCATCCCATATGGTCCCCTGAGCACCGCCAGGAGTAATTCCTGAGTGTAGAACCAGGAGTAACCCCTGTGCATTGCCGGGTGTGACCCAAAAAGAAAAAAAAAAAACCAAACACTTAAGCAATTAGCCCAGAGACAGACAGTACAGAGGTCACCACAGCTGCCTTGCACAGTCAATCCTGGCTCCATGCCTGGAACCACATATGATAGACCTGCTCCCCCCACGTGACCAAGGGTGATCCCTGAGCGCAGAGCCAGGAGTAAGTCCTGAGCACTGCCAGGCATGGCCCCTCTTGCCCCCCACTCTCCCCACACACTCAAAGACCCATGAATTTTGACATGACATGAAAACTAAGTCCTGTTTCAAGACATGTCCTCTGTCACACTTACTTGTGGAACCAACAGTGGAGATGGGGCCCTCTCGCTGGTCACCATGGAAACCGTAAAGGTTCATCTTGTACTTGTGGTCTGGCTCCAGGCCCGAGATGGTGACCTTGTCCTGGTCACCCGGCACCCGCACCACCTTGGGCTGCCCGTCCCCGTTCTTGTATTGAACCAAGAAGTGGTCAAAGCGGCCCTCGGGCACGGTCCAGGCGAGGCTCAGAGACTCGGGGGTGGCGTCCGTGACTGTCACCTCCCCCAGGCGAGGCTTCAGAGAGTCAGAGTCCTCTTCAGAGGCTGGAAAAGACACAAGCAGAACCGCCCCTGTCACTGAGAGAAACTGGGGACCCAGCTCTTGGACCCCAGCTCTCCCAAACGCCACCCAGAAGGGCCAGCTGCCTAAGTTAAGACCCAGCTTAAGACTATGGTCGCTGAATCCTTGTCAACGCTTCATGGTTCACCAAACCCTTCCTGCCTCAGGACCTGCGCTGGCGACCCGCCATGTGCTCTCCCAGGATGTCTGCATGGCTATGTCCACACTTCCCTTCAGTCCCCCTTCAAATGTCACCTTCCCTCAGGGACCCTCTCTCACCAACCTATTATTTATTTTCTTTTATTATTTTGCTTTTTGGGTCTCATTCAGTGATTTTTAGGGGTTACTCCTGGCTCTGCACTCAGGAATTACTCCTGGCGGTGCTCGGGGGACCATATGGGATGCTGGGAATCGAACCCGGGTTGGCCACGTACAAGGCAAGTGCACTACTTGCTGTGCTATCGCTCCAGCCCCTCACCAACCTATTTAAATCTGAGTTCTCCCAACTGCAACCTACACTATTTCTGCAACAACAATCAGGATTTTGTAGTACATGTGTCTATATGGATACATGATGGACACATACTAAGGGTAGTGAGTATTGATAGATGATGATAGTAATGAAGGATTGCTCATTCTTTATTTTTCATATTGTTTGGTTCTGGGGGCTACACGTGGCACTGACTAGGAGCTACCCCTGGCCTAGTACTTGGGAGCGTCTCCTGGCAATACTCAGGGGACCATGTAACCGAGGCTGGAAACTCCTGCATGCACAGCATGTTCTACACCTGCAACTCCGCAGTCACGCCCCTAAGCCACCTCTGGCTGGTGCCACATAATCTCGTCCTCAGCCACAATCCAGAGTCACATTGTTCTCTCCCAGAAGGGAACATAACATGACACACGCCATAACCATGTCGCCAGACCCTGGGCCAGGCTGTCTCATTTGGGGCGCCCCAGAGGGAGGTGGGTAAGACCCCTCCCACCCCAAGCGCCCCAGCCCCAGCTGCTGAAAATCTCCAGAACTCTACCACCGCCGGGCTCATGGCTGCTCTCCTCACACTCGGGCCGAGCCTTACCCATGAGTGAACTTATTTCTGGACCGTGTAGTCACATGTGCAGCCGCACAACAACTCATTCCTCATACCACTCATACTCCAGGAGTACTGCATCACATTTGGTGGGGTTTAAAGGAGGCAACCAATCTTAGAGGGAAATATTTTTTTTTACAGATATATAAATGTAAACACACAGGCTCAACCTTTAACAACTTGTTCGTGATCTCTTATAGGAGGGCTTAATGGCCCCTGGGTGAAGTACAACAATCTTCACACTCTTTCCTCTAAGGGAACTTTTTTGTGTAGCACTTTCAGCAGTTTTTCATAACAAACAATACAAAATAAATTGTTTCGGTTCTGCTCTGGGGCAAGGGTTGGGGTTCAGGATGGAAACATCCGAAATATGGTGGTGGGGAGGTGTAATGGTGGTGGGATTGGTGTTCGAATATTAAAGGTAATCAAATGTTATGAACTCTATAAAAACTAAAACATTTTAAAAATAAATAAAATAATAATTTTTAAAAATTCTACAGCCCTTTGAGCTAACTCTCTGGCCCTGATGATTATTTATTTTTATTTTTAATTAATTAATTAATTAATTTTTGCTCTTTGGGTCACACCCCGGGATGCTCAGGGGTTACTCCTGGCTCATGCACTCAAGAAGAACTCCTGGCGATGCTTGGGGAACCATATGGGATGCTGGGAATCGAACCCGGGTCGGCCACATGCAAGGCAAACGCCCTACCCACTGTGCTATCACTCCAGCCCCGGATTATTTATTTTTAAAGCCACAATAATTGTACTGTGGTTGTTTCAAAATAGTCTTCTTCCTTTGGAGTGGGCTCCCAAGCAATCAGAGGTGCTCCTACTCAGCCGGCACAGAAGTTTCAATGCTAGGATTTGCCATGCAGTGCTGCTCAGTGGTGCTGGGGCCACTAGAGCAATTCTGGTGGCGCTCAGAGCCCAACAGGACTACACCCAGCTGTGTGTGTGAGTGAGAGCACGCACATGTGTGTATGTGTATTGTGTCTGGCGTATGCAGTTCCAGAGATCCAACTCAGAGCATTGCATTACCCACTACACGAGAGCCCCAGGCCATTAACTATTCTTTAGTTCTATCTATATAATAAATATTTGTTGAGTGGGTTCATAAATTTTGGCATTTTCCCCTTGTCCCCACAGTCTTTCCAGAATTCCCAGGCAAAGGAGAAAGCTACGAAGGGTCGGGACATTACTGCCTTGTATCTCGATCCCCAAGGACCACTGTCAGAAAGGCCTGGCTCCCGCATCACGGGGTCCTGAAGTGTAAGTACAAATTATGGCTAGATTTGGGGTGAAAGGACCTGAGTGTCCAGGGGAGGACACTCTGAAGTCTCCACCAAGGAGACGTTTCCCAAGACCCAAGCCAGGGAGCCCATCACCCACCACTCACCGGTCACACCCACGGTGGACATGGGGCCCATTCGCCGGCCCTCATGCACCCCGTACAGGTTCATCTTGTACTTGCGGCCCGGCTCCAGACCCTGCACGGTCACCTCACGCTCCTCGCCCCCGACACGCACCAGCTGGGGCCGCCCGTCCCTGTCCTTATACTGGACGGTGAAGGTGTCGAAGCGGCCCTGGGGGATGGTCCAGGAGAGGCTCAGCGAGTCTGGGGATGATCCTATCACTGTCAGCGCCCCCAGGACGGGCTCCTCAGGGGGCTCCTTGATAGCTTCTTCGGGGCTGGGGGTGCTTTCCGTCTCTGTGGGGGGCTCTTCCTCTGAAACTGAGAAGGACACAGAGTGCATGAGGGCCCCAGAGGCCTGGGGAGGGGGTGCAGGAGCCAAAGCCCCGCGGGGCTCTGAGGTGGGTGCAGAGAAGCCCATCCTTGGTGCAGGCCATGCACGATCAGGGTGCTGTGGTTAGCGGGGGACTCCCAGAGCCCTTCCCTCAGACCTCAGAGGGCCCCAGATAGAAGCCATAACCAGAGGGGCTCCTGAACTTCATCACTCAGCCACACGGGTACCCTCCCTCGGACGCCCAGCCCAGGGTGTCCCTGCCCACTCACCTGTGGCCCCGATGGCAGACACAGGACCCACCCGCTGGCCGCTGTGGAAGCCAAACAGGTTCATCTTGTACTTGTGGTCCGGCTCCAGGCCCGAGATGGTAACCCTGTTCTGGTGGCCCGGCACCCTCAGTGCCTTGGGCTGCCCATCCCCGTTCTTGTACTGGACCAGGAAGTGGTCAAAGCGGCCCTCGGGGACGGTCCAGGAGAGGCTCAGGGACTCTGGGGTGGCGTCGGTGACCATCAGCTCCCCCAGGCGAGGCTTGCTGGGTGGCTCAGCGATGGCAGTGGGTGGTCCTGGCTCTGAGGGCTCCTCCTCCCGGGGGGCTGGTCAGGCAGAGGGAGAAGGACTAAGCGAGGAGCGGTGTGTCCGCAGGCCCGAGTCTCCCCCGGGCTCCCGCCAGCTGGAGGGCAGCAGCGCGGCTACAGCGCCCACCCACCTGTCAGGGCCTCCACCTGGGCAGGACCCACGTGCTTCCGGCCCTGGATCCCATACAGCTCCATCAGGTATCTGTGGTCCGGCTCCAGGTGGGGGACAAGGAGGTCCCTGCGGTCACCCTCCACATGGATCGTTCGCTGCTGCCCATCCTGGTCTGTGTACTGGACCACGTAGGAGTCAAATGGGCCCTCGGCCTCGGTCCAGGAGAGGTGCACGGAGTGTGGAGTGACCTCCTCCACGGTCAGTTCCCCCAGCTGGGGCTCGGGTGCTGCTGGGCTCTGGGTCAAGGGCTCAGCTTCGGTTTCTGCTGTGGAGGAGTTAGAGAGATGGGTGGAGGGGGTCAAGTGTGTCACCACAGCAAGACGGGGGGTTCTTGGTCACACCCAGCTATGCCTGGGTTCTTGGTAACACCCAGCCATGCGGAGGGTTGGTGTAACACCCAGCAGAGTTGGGACTTCCAAGGTTGTACCCAGTGATGCTTGAGGGATCTTACGGCATGAGGAATTGAACCCTGGCTGGCAGCACCTTGAATCAGGGCGATGATGCACAAGACATCGTTAAACTACTCCTTTATTTGTGCATACCCTCTGGTCCTCAGGGGTTACTCCTGGATCTTCATTCAAGAATCATTCCTGGAGGTACCGGGGACCCACCCCTGTTGTCTGCATGCAAGGCAGCACTACCCACAGTACCTCCAGCCCCAGGCCAGAAACTCTCCTGACCAGGATGTGGCTGAGAAGCACAGCACCAACCTTGGTGTGTGAGGCCCAGAGTTCAAGCCCCAGCACCAGATCATACTCTTCTTTTTCCTTGTTCACACCTTTTAGTTCCATATAATAAATACTTGTTGAGTGGGTTCATAATTTTTGGCATTTCCCCCTGGTCCAGAGAATAGTCTTTTTATAATTCCCAGGCAAAGAAGAGAGCCACGAAGGGCTCTCATTACTGCCTTGCACCTCGGTCCCCAAGGTCCACTGTCAGATGGGCCTGGCTCCCGAATCACGGGGTCCTGAAGTGTAAGTACAAATTATGGCTAGATTTGGGGTGAAAGGACCTGAGTGTCCAGGGGAGGACACTCCAAAGTCTCCACCAAGGAGACGTTTCCCAAGACCCAAGCCAGGGAGCCCATCACCCATCACTCACCGGTCACGCCCACGGTGGACACGGGGCCCACTCGCCGGCCCTCGTGCACCCCGTACAGGTTCATCTTGTACTTGCGGCCTGGCTCCAGGCCCTGCACGGTCACCTCACGCTCCTCGCCCCCGACACGCACCAGCTGGGGCCGCCCGTCCCTGTCCTTGTACTGGACGGTGAAGGTGTTGAAGCGGCCCTGGGGGACGGTCCAGGAGAGTCTCAGCGAGTCTGGGGATGATCCTGTCACTGTCAGCGCCCCCAGGACGGGCTCCTCAGGGGGCTCCTTGATAGCTTCTGCGGGGCTGGGGGTGCTTTCCGTCTCTGTGGGGTTCTCTTCCTCTGAAATTGAGAAGGACAGAGTGCATGAGGGCCCCAGAGGCCTGGGGAGGGGGTGCAGGAGCCAAAGCCTCGCGGGGCTCTGAGGTGGATGCGGGGAAGCCCATCCTTGGTGCAGGTCATACACGATCAGGGTGCTAGGGTGAGCGGGGAACTCCCATAGGCCCTTCTCTCGGTCCTCAGGGGACCCCAGATAGAAGCCATAACCAGAGGGGCTCCTGAACTTCATCACTCAGCCACACGGGTACCCTCCCTCGGACGCCCAGCCCAGGGTGTCCCTGCCCACTCACCTGTGGCCCCGATGGCAGACACAGGGCCCACCCGCTGGCCGCTGTGGAAGCCAAACAGGTTCATCTTGTACTTGTGGTCTGGCTCCAGGCCCGAGATGGTGACCCTGTTCTGGTGGCCCGGCACCCTCAGTGCCTTGGGCTGCCCATCCCCGTTCTTGTACTGGACCAGGAAGTGGTCAAAGCGGCCCTCGGGGACGGTCCAGGAGAGGCTCAGGGACTCTGGGGTGGCGTCGGTGACCATCAGCTCCCCCAGGCGAGGCTTGCTGGGCGGCTCAGCGATGGCAGTGGGTGGTCCTGGCTCTGAGGGCTCCTCCTCCCGGGGGGCTGGTCAGGCAGAGGGAGAAGGACTAAGCGAGGAGCGGTGTGTCCGCAGGCCTGAGTCTCCCCCAGGCTCCCGCCAGCTGGAGGGCAGCAGCACGGCTACAGCGCCCACCCACCTGTCAGGGCCTCCACCTGGGCAGGACCCACGTGCTTCCGGCCCTGGATCCCATACAGCTCCATCAGGTATCTGTGGTCCGGCTCCAGGTGGGGGACAAGGAGGTCCCTGCGGTCACCCTCCACATGGATCGTTCGCTGCTGCCCATCCTGGTCTGTGTACTGGACCACGTAGGAGTCAAATGGGCCCTCGGCCTCGGTCCAGGAGAGGTGCACGGAGTGTGGAGTGACCTCCTCCACGGTCAGTTCCCCCAGCTGGGGCTCGGGTGCTGCTGGGCTCTGGGTCAAGGGCTCAGCTTCGGTTTCTGCTGTGGAGGAGTTAGAGAGATGGGTGGAGGGGGTCAAGTGTGTCACCACAGCAAGACGGGGGGTTCTGCGTCACCCAGTAGTTCTCGGGGTCCTCCACAGTTGCACCCAGTGATGCTTGAGCGATCTTTTGGTGCCAGGCAATGAACCCGGATTGGCACCTGCTAGGCTGCTGCCCTCACTGCTGTACTACGTCCTGGCCAACAATAACAAACTTTAAGACTCATGCTGAGTGCAAGCTATAGATTGCGCGATTGATTCTACTAAGTGAAATGCTTTAGGATGGCAAAATTATAGGGCAGAAGAGATAGTACAGAGGTATACCACTTGTCTGGCTGACTGTAGTTAAGTCCCAGCACCCCATATGATTCTCTGAGCCCTGCTAGGAGTGACCCCTAAGCACAGTTGTGTATGGCCCCAAAACAATCAAACAAAAAGAGAAAACTTTAGAAAAAAATTTTTTTGGGGGGGCACACCCAGCGTTGCCAGAGGTTACTCCTGGCTCATGCACTCAGGAATTACTCCTGGTGGTGCTCAGGGGACCATATGGGATGCTGGGAATCGAACCCGGGTAGGCTGTGTACAAGGCAAATGCCCTACCCACTGTGCCATTGCTCCAGCCCTGAGAGAAAACTTTTAATGATAGAAAACTATCGGTGGTGGGAGAGGCTGGTGTGAAAGGACTGTCAGTCACTGGAGAACTCTTGTGGCAAGGGAAGTATATTTAGTGGGGGGGTCTTGGGCCACACCTAGCGGTGTTCAGGGGTTACTCCTGAATTTGGACTCAGGGATCATCCCTGTTGGGCTCGGGGGACCATATGCGATGCCAGAAAACAAACCCAAATCGGCTACATACAAGGCAAGTGCCCTCCTCACTCCAGCCCCCCAAGGGAAGCATCTTGTATCTCGATTGTGGCATGTTTTCACGACTTACATACTTGCCAAATCTCAGAATTATTCCCTTAACAATGGGTACATCTTATTTTATAGAAATTTTGTCTGATAAAGCAAACCCCTTCCCATAGTAAAGGGAAATCAGGAAGCTAAGAAATTGTGTCCTGTGACTATGTGACAGCAGCAGTGGGCATTCTGGCAGGGAATTCTGGCCCTGGAGCACTCACCGGTCACTACGGTGGTGGACAGGGGTCCCACACGTTTGCCCTGGTACAGCCCGTAGAGAAGCATCTTGTAGCGACGGGCAGGGTCCAGGCCAGGAATGGTCACCTCCCGCAGGTCACCCTCCACGGGCACCGCCTGGGGCTGTCCGTTCCTGTCCTTGTACTGGACCACGAAGGAGTCGAACTGGCCCTCAGGGACTGTCCAGGAGAGGCCCACAGTGTCCGGCGTCACGCTGGTCACCTTCAGTTCCTCCCCCAGGCGTGGTTTTCGGGGAGGCTTGCCTGTGGCGTCACTCTGGGGCTCTGAGAGGGAGACAGGGACGGGAAGTGGTTGGGCGTGTGCACAGGGCAGGACTCGGAGGTCTGAAAGGAGGCTCTGTTCTCAGAGCTCAGGGATGTTAGTGCTGTGAGCTGGCACATGGAGAAGGGACCCCAGCCCAAGGGGATGGGCCAAAGGACAAACAAAGGACAAACAATGGCAGCCATCACCAGTGACCACCTGTTTCCCTGGCCTCGCAGGCCATGGAACGCCTTCCCTGGAGGATCTCCCTGAGCAGTACCCAGCTCTCTGAGTGACCCCACTGTGGCACTGTCAGCAGACCTGGGGCCACGGGGCTAGGGAGGGACTCTGTCCTGGCGGCCACTTTCCGGGGCATGATGGTGACTGAGCACCCAAGGCCCATCCCTGTCCTTGAGCTAAACCACAGAGGTTGAAGTGGCCCTCAGGGACTGTCCAGGGCGGGGGTCTGTCACCCCCAGTTCCTCCAGGCTGGCGTCACCTGGCGGTGCTGACCAGAGGCGAGACTCCGGTGTTTATTTCTTTCCAGATGACTCCTTGCCTGCCTCCCGCTGGCGATGGAAAAATCCAAAAGTGACCAAATGAAAAAAGTTTTCCTCGGACACATCCATCACCCTTCCTGCTGCCACCACCCTTCACTTGTCTGGGCCTCGTCCCACTGAGCCCACAAACAGGGCTCTTCTCCCAACCCCGGCTTCCTGCTCCTCACCCCTCCTGCTGTCCCCACTGTCCATCTGCTAGATACTCACTTCTGCCCTACGGGCTGCACTGGATCCCCCACATGCATAGTTTGTGGGTCCCTTTTACTGAGAAGCCTGCTTGTGGCGACTGAGCCCTGGGGAGCACCCCCGGAACACGGGAAACAGAGGGTCCATTTGCAGATGGGACAGGGTGTGAGACAGAGGTGACCAGGAGTGGATGTTGGCTGTGGGGTGCAGAGGGATGAAGTAGGGGTTCTCCAAAAGGGCAAGGATGTGGCGTCTGCCCAGGAGCCCTCTCGAGGCGGGAAGGAGCTGGCCTGCTGCCTGTCTGGACAGCCAGGATGCTGACGGCATTGTTATTGCAAGAAACTTCTGGCAATAGGGAGCCCCCAGGGGCAGGGGAGGGCCTGGACTGGACCCCAGGAAAGAGGTACAGCGGGGCTAGGCCAAATTGGGCCTGTTTGGGCAGCCAGCCCTGGGCTCCTCCGACTCCCAGTTTCCAGACTCCGGGAGGGGGACAGAGGAGGGAAGGGGCTCTGCGGGGGAGGCGATATAGGGCGCAACCAGCCTGAGCCAGCAGAGTAAGAGCAGAGATTACGAACTCTCAGGAGGTGATGGTCACGCAGGCCGAAGGCCCGCATGCTAAGGGTGGTAGGACAGCTCCTGCTCCCGCACCTCCTCTCCTGGCACCGCCTCCAACGGGGACCAAGAGGGCTCCCCCATTCACCAGGGGGAGAAGTGATTAGACAGGAGGAAAGGTAGGGTAGGGCATTTGCTATGCACACAGCCAACCCGGGTTCGATTCCCAGCATCCCTTATGGTCCCCCAAGCACCACGAGGAGTAATTCCTGAGTGCAGAGCCAGGAGTAACCCCTGT
Source organism: Sorex araneus (assembly GCF_027595985.1). Lineage (NCBI taxonomy): Eukaryota > Metazoa > Chordata > Mammalia > Eulipotyphla > Soricidae > Sorex > Sorex araneus. The sequence goes on along the minus strand of NC_073303.1, from coordinate 31,058,321 downwards.
GCATCGCTGGGTGTGATGCACCCCCAAGAAAAAGCAAAAAAAAAAAAAAAAAAAGAAAGAAAGGAGGAAAGGTAAGTGGATGGAGACACCCAGGCGCTGGCCCCATTCTCCGGCTCTTATGTGCCTCTGTGGAGCACTTTGCAGCTTTCGAATGGGACAGCCATCGTGGGTGACCATTAGTGGGTGACCGGAAGCCACAGAGGGAGCCATCAGGCAGGATACACAAGGGAAGGAGCCAGACCCCAGGGACAGGGTCCCCTCACCTGTCTTGGCCTCCACAGAGACAGGGCTGCTTCGCTTCCCTTCCTGGATGCCAAAGAGCAGGAACTTGTATTTCTTGCCGGGCTCCAGGCCGGGGACGATGACCTCGCGCTGGTCTGCATCCACGGGCACCAGCTGGAGCTGCCCGGCCCTGTCCTTGTACTGCACCACGAAGGAGTCGAATTCGCCCTGGGGGACCGTCCACGAGAGGCCCACGGAGTCTGGGGTCACGCTGGTCACTGTCAGCTCCCCCAGGAGGGGCTGCTGGGGGGATTCGGCAGCTGCTGTTGGGGGGAGGGGAGCTGGGGAGACCAAGAAACATAGCTGAGACTAGTGGTGGGGGCTTCCCAGGGCCCTCCAGACCCCCGAAAGAGGGCGGCTATGCTGCGATGAGAAGCAGTTACACGCCCCACACACCCCTGCCCGATCTCTGAGTGGAATGTGGCATTTCCTTTGATGGTGAACTCAGGAAACCAAGCACAGAGGAACCCGTGGTACTTGTGACTTTGTCGCCGACAGGAATCACAGATGTGTTCCTGAGGCTTAAAGAGTTCTGCTGAAACCTGAAAACACTGTTTATTCCCTCACTCCCAAGTATAGGTAGGTTTTCACACATGCCACTCCGTAATACACTACCCAAGGAATCCCTGATCCAAGCAACACACTTGAATTTGAAGTATTTTGATGGGCCAGGCAAGTAAGTGGCCAACAGGGTCCCCTCCCTGGCACCACATACGGTCCCCTGAACCTCAGTAGGAGTGATCCCTGAGCACAAAGGCAGGAGTAAGACTTGAGCACGGGGGTGCAGCCCCAAACCAAACAAAAATGGTTATTGTAGAGCTAGACCGTTTCCCCTGGAAACAAGCTTTTACTCTATTGATTCGAAAGCACTGCCCTGAGAGGCGCTCACGCCACAAAGTGGGGAGGGCAGGAGCAGGGAGACCAGAGCAGGGTCAGCTCCTGGAGGGAGGGCCAGAAGGCTGGGATTCAAGGGATATGTGTCATTTAACCCCAATTGAAAAGGGTCCTGGGGGAGTGACAGTCATAGCCAAGTCACAGCAGAGCTATGAAGGGAAGGGGGGGAAACATCTGCAGGCGAGAGCGGGGGGGAGATGTCTCAGTCGGTGAGTCAGACGGGAGGAAGGGGAAAAGGGAAGGGGGTAAGGGAAGGGAGGGTAAGGAAGGTTCCAGTTAGGAGATCAGCCAAGGGGCCAAGGGACAATGTCTGTGACCCCAGGAAGAACCTGTGGGGCCACTTAGGCAGGACCTGAGACAGAGAGACTGTGGGGCGAGAGACTCTGGGAAAGCAGAGGCAGGGCGGTCCCCCATCACTCACCCGTCACGGCCACCACCGAGAGGGGGCCCACGCGCTGCCCGTCACTCAGCCCGTACAAGTTCATCCTGTATTTGCGCCCAGGCTCCAGGCCAGGGACAGTGACCTCGAGCTGGTCCTGGGCCACCGGAACCATCTGGGGCAGCCCATCCTTGTCCTTGTATTGGACCACGAAGGAGTCGAACTGACCCTCAGCAACCGTCCACGCAAGGTCCACAGAGTTGGGGGTCACGTCGGTCACGATCAGCTCCCCCAGTTGCGGCTCCAGGGGGGACTCTGTGGCTGGAGGACTCTCTTCTGGTTGTGACAGGAGAGACAGAGGGGGTGGGCTATGAGGAGCAGCCTCGGTCCCGGTAGTGAGTGGCCCTGTTTGTGGGGAGCCCCGGGAGGTGTTCTCGGTACGAAACCACACAGACTGGCCACCTCTGTCTGACCAAGGGCCCCTCACGACATCCCGGCCGGGTTGTGAAGAGCCGGGACAGCACCTGGGCTTCTGTGCCCGCGTCCCCGGCCTCATGTCTCCCACCCCTGTCCTGATCTCAGCTCTCAGTCACTCGGCACCTCCCCTGGGTGCTAAACGGGGGTCTCAAACCCAGCAAGTTGAAAAGAGAGGGGCTGGAGAGATAGTGCTCGCCTTGCCTGTGGCCAACCAGGGTTCAGTCCCCAGCATCCCATATTAAACTATTAAAATATTACTTTTACTCTAAAGATCCTAAAGCGTCACTGTGAGAGGGAGCTCATGGCACAAAAATGGGGTGACCGTGTGATCTTGAGGTCCCCCAAGCTTCCAAGTCAGCGTTGTCCCTGAGTGTTGAGCCAGCAGTCAGCCCTGAACACTGCCAGATGTGGCCCAAAAATCAAAAATCAAACAAAAAATGTTTAAAGAGAGCCTGGGGGCTCCCACACACCTGCTCCCCCAGCCTCTAGGGTTCCCACACACCTGCTCCCCCTCAGCCTCTGGGGTCCCCACATACCTGCTCCCCCCCAGCCTCTGGGGTCCCCACATACACCTGCTCCCCCCCAGCCACTGGGGTTCCCACAAACCTGCTCCCCCATAACCTCGGGGGTCCCCACACACACCTGCTCCCCCCAGTCTCTGGGGTCCCCACACACACCTGCTCCCCCCCAGCCTCTCAGGGGCTCCCATATACCTGATCCCCCCAGCCTCCCCACTGCAGGCTCAGAGGCACCAAGTATTCTCACAGCCCACATCCAGCCCCCGAGGAAGTCCTGGGAGCCTCCCTCTCACCGGCCCTGCCTACCGGCCCCCAGCTCTCACAGCACTAGGGGCAAGTCTCCTCCCCTCTCCCCTCACCCCTTCTCTCTGTGGCTCATGCTACACCTTAGTCGGAGCTGACTCACAGAGGCGCCCATCTTAGCCACAGCCAAAGTGAAGTTGTGCAGCCACATGGCCCCACACGCTCACCTCCCCTGTGGCCCGAAAACCCCTGCGCCAATCCCCACCTCACACACTGGGCTTGGCTTTGTGCCACAATTCCCATCCCGGTGGGAGCAACTGTGGGGGTCATTGGGTGCCTGTGGTGACCTTGGACCTGAGCTCCGTGGGGAGGAGCTTTGCCCCGCAGTGGCTGCAGCATCTGGGGCGCCTGAGTATTCAAGAGTGTCAGGTGACGGGCTGCTCTGCCCGGCTGGCTGGGCGAGCCCCATGCTCAGAAGCTGCAAATCTGGAGTCTCATGGCCCCTGAGGAGTCTGTGAGAGACGCATCAGAAGTGACCCACGGAAGGGGAAGGGGCCCCCACGGGGTGGTGATTGGCGGGTGGGGTTCTCAAGACCTGATTTCTCTGGCTCCTGTGGGAGGATGGGACTGGATGGGACGTACTGAAGGGAAACAGGCTGTGGTGTTAGAATGTCGTGTATTCCCAAGAAACCCCATCATTCAGAGTATTGCAAATCATGGTGCGCAAAATAAAAACAAAATAAGAGGGGCTGGAGCGATAGCACAGCGGGGAGGGCGTTTGCCTTGCAAGCGGCCGACCTGGGTTCGATTCCCAGCATCCCATCTGGTCCCCCGAGCACCGCCAGGAGTAATTCCTGAGTGTAAAGCCAGGAATAACCCCTGTGCATTGCCGGGTGTGATGCAAAAAGAAAAAAATAAAACAGGCCGGCAACAAAGGTTTCAGGAAGACGGACATGAGTGGGGCGGGCGGGCAGCCTGCGGGGTGAGAGCGTGGTGGGGCTCCTGGCCCAGGGCCGCTGGCCAGCTTTATCAGCTCTGCCGCATCCGTTTCCTGCTGGGCTTTCCCTTTCCACACCGTCCCTCACAGTCGTCCTTTTAGCTGGCGGCTTAACTGGGGGAGGTGAGCAGAGAACCAGGGGTACGACTGTCTGTGCTGCATGAAGAGGAAGATCCTTCGGCTTAGTAACCTTCGAGCTAGCAGCAGCCTTTCTAGCAAGGGCCAGTACGGCCCTTCTGGGTCCTTGCTCCTGTCACGCCCTGTCACGCTCTAGTAAGGAACAAGCACACGCCTCCTCTCCTTAAAGGCTCTTGTGTCTTCCCGAGGACAATATAGGCTTTAACATATCCAGAGCCGGAGGGCCGGCTCAGGGACACATATCTTGCATACCTAAGAACCTGAGTTCGATCCCTTAAAACCTCATGCCCTCTGCACCCCTACCCAACACTGCTAGGTGAAGCCCCGCTGACCCCAAGCACTGCTGGGTCTCCGTGGCAGTGCATGACCGGGCCCCAGCATTACTCTCCAGTCCAACTGGCAGACTGTTGCCAGGAGCAGAGCACTGGCTCTCTCAAGTTCTACTTGGAGCCCACCCTCATCCCCCCACGCACACCCCCCAATATCCAGTATTTCCGGGTCGCGCATGTTGCTCAGTGGTGAAATGTGAGCCATGCTTGTACCGTGCCCGAGGGCCCGTCACCAGCACTGCAGCAAAAGACAAAACTGTAGTATCTGATCAGCTCCAGAGTGATTTTTTTTCTGCAGGAGGCTCAAAGTGAGAGAGACTAAGCCAAGCCCGTGTCTGCTATGGTACTCCCTCGAGCACTCTACCAGACGGTGGGTGCTGCTTGCTTGATCTGGAGGACGAGGAATCTGAGGTTCTGGAGGGAACGTAATTTTTTCAAGATAACACAGCTAGGAATGGGGACGCTGGGAATGGACGTTTGGGAATCTGGTTGGACGTTTGGGAATCTCTACCAGATTCCCAAACCCCATCCCGCCCTGCCCCATCAGTGTCAGACTCAGCCTGTCCTCGGGACGGGGACCCACATGGCCCAGGGTGACTGCCCAGGACAGACAAAAGCCCCAGGTCACCGCCAGAGACAACCAGAGACAGCTGGTTCTGGTTGACAAGCCTCGTCCTGACACGGGCTGGGGGGGGGCAGGGGTGCACCCTCCTCTTAGGGCTGACCGAGGCAAATAAAACTGGGAGTGGAAGATTCTAGAACTAGAGCCAACCAAGTCTCCGTGAGGTTGGGCTGCGTGGAGGTTCAGAAACCATGACTTGGAAACGAATCCGTTTTTCCTCCTCTAAGTTCACAGAAGGGTCCCTATTCTGTGCGCTCTCCCACGTACGGGCAGCAGCCCCGCCGGGGGCCTCGCTAGGAGGCCCTGGAGAGGAAGTACCCGGCTGGTGCCCAGGAAGTCAGGAGGGGCCGCAAGGGTCACCCTCCCAGCCAGAGTGTGGAATCCAGCATTGCCAAGCTCGGATGAAGCTGGTCTCACTGATTTCTGACCTTTAAAGAAGTCACACCTGCCAAAGGGGACAGGCCAGCCCCCACAGGAAGGACCATTATACTAATCGGGCAGTAAACACTGACAGCTACTTTGCTCCTTGCCAGCCCCATCTTTCGTGCTGTAATTTCTTTCGGATTTTTTCCCCTTTGGTTTTGAGGCCACGCCTAGTGGGGCTGGGAGGCTACTCCTGGCGGTGCTCAGGGGAACAGGAGGTGCCAGGGATTGAACCCAAGTTTTCCAGCACACACACACCATGTGCTCAGACCATTGAGCTCTTTCCAGCCGTTTAGTGCTTTGGTGTTTTTTTTTTTTTTTCTGAGGAGGATGGCAAAGCCAGCATGGTGATGGGATTACTCAGGGCACAGAGGTCACTCTGGAGGCCACATATGGTACAGGGAATCAAACTGGGGTCAGCTGCATGCAAGGCAAGAGCTTTAGCCCCTGCACTATCTCCCTTCTCCGCCCCACCCCCTGCTTAATGCTTCGTAGTTCATCCCTGCTCCCAAGAGATCAGGGTACCTCAGTTCCACAGATGAGGAGAATGCAGGGAGTCTAAAATGGTCTCAGTAGGGGCAGGAGAGAGATAGTCCAGTGGTTAGAACGTTTGCCTTGCAATGCTTTAATCCCTGGCATCCCATATGGTCTCCTGAGTACCACCAGGAATGATTCCTGACTGCAAAGCCAAGAGTAACCCCTGAGCATTGCTGGGTGTAGCCCCAAAACAAAACAAAACAAAACAAAACAAAACAAAACGGTCTCGGGGCCTTGCAGCTGGCTGTGGCCCACCCGCTGTGAACTGTTCTTTCTAGGTCTTTCCCAGCAAGAAGCCTCCACCCTGGCAAGGAAGAGCTCTGGACAGCGGGAGACTGGGCCACCAGTAGGAGAAACTGCCCCTCACTCACCGGTCACGCCCACGGTGGACACGGGGCCCACTCGCCGGCCCTCGTGCACCCCGTACAGGTTCATCTTGTACTTGCGGCCCGGCTCCAGGCCCTGCACGGTCACCTCACGCTCCTCGCCCCCGACACGCACCAGCTGGGGCCGCCCGTCCCTGTCCTTGTACTGGACGGTGAAGGTGTCGAAGCGGCCCTGGGGGACGGTCCAGGAGAGGCTCAGCGAGTCTGGGGACGATCCTGACACTGTCAGCGCCCCCAGGACGGGCTCCTCAGGGGGCTCCATGCTGGCTTCTGTGGTGCTGGGAGTCTTGACCCCAGTCTCCGGGGGGGCTGAGAGAAGAGACGGGAGACAGGTTAAAGGGTCACCTGCTTTGCTTGTGACTTTAATCAATAGAGAGGACCCGGCAAATCTATCCATCAAGCGCAGCCTCAGGAGGCTGGAACCTTGGCCTCAGCCATTCAGTAACTCGACCGAGGAAGAGACAAGGGTGCAAGTGACAGGGCAGCGCACACAGCCCACCCGGCCTCAGCCCCCAGCACCCCGTATGCCCCCTCCCCAGTCTTGATCCCTGAGCACAGAGCCAGGACTAAGCCCTGAGCACCACTGGGTGTGGCCCAAAGACAAAGGAAATGAAAGATGGAAAAAGCTGAGCTGCCCTGCCCCCCCCCCCCCCCCCCCGTTTGCAGGCAGGATTGCCCTGGGGTTCCTGGCGAGGCCCTGGGGGCAGCAGGGGGCCTCCCTTTGCGTCTGAGAAAGGAGCAGAGATGGGAAGAGAGGAAAGTTGGGGGGACGCCAGACTGGTCACTGACCACAGGCCTCCACCCCTGCTCTTCCTGCCAGCTCCTAGCTCCCCCGTGGGGGGTTGCTTATGGGGGCTGCAGATGCACGAGCTTGGCTCAGGCATCCCAGGCTGCCCTGCCCCTCCCTCCCTCCCTCCCTCCCTTCCTGTTAAGCCTAAGGAATGAAGGGTGGGGGGTCACGACAGCTCGGCTTCTGCTCTCCCCCCCCCCCAACCAGGGCTTAGCCCCAAGGGCACCTACCCTCCCTCTCTTGCAGCTGGTCTTTGCCAGAATACCACAGAGTGGGGAAACTGAGGCACCACACTTCCAGGACCCACTCCCCAGGCACAGGAAGGAGGGATCAGGCCGGGACAGGGAAGGGGCGTTTGAGGGGGGGACTCCCCTGTGCCCGCTGTCCCGAGTGCCGTGTGTCCTGCCTCCTAGCAGTTCTGTGACAATGGCAAAACCGAGGTAGCTCATAGGGGCTTGTAGGGAGCAGGTCCAGCTGTGGCTTCCGGAGCCCAAGTGCCCACCTGAGCCACAGAACTAGTGCTGGACCGGGTATGCGAGTGGGGTATGGGGGGGTAGGGAGGCTGGGGGGACAGTGGGATGGAGACAAAGTTAACGTGAACTCTCAGCCTTGCCCCCGGGGTCTGGAGTCAGGGGGTGAGGGGTCGGGGGCTGGCAGGCTGCCTCATGCTGATGGACACTGGGAATGTTCTAGTCCCTGGAGCTGTCCCCAGACAGAGCAGCGATGCTGGGAGGAGAGGATGCAGACCACGGCCGCTCAGGACCAGGGGTTGAAGGCATCTGTGAGGACAGTGCAGGGGGGATGGAGAATCCCGGGTAAGAGAAACGGGGAAAAGGAGGCCTATCTTGGTGATGGAGATGCAGGGCAGAGGACGGAGTCAGGCGCAGGGCCGGGAGAGTCCTGGCAGCAGCTGGGGGAAGGGCTGGCAGAGCCGAGCAAGCAGGCAGGGGGAAGAGCCCCCGGTAGCCCCGCTCAGAGGGACGGGGCTGCCTCCCGCTCACCTATGGCGGCAACCACAGACACGGGCCCCATTCGCTGTCCACCACGAAGCCCGTACAGGTCCATCTTATACTTCCGGCCGGCCTCCAGGTCAGGGATAGTGACCTCGTTCTCATCACCCCTGACAGGTACTTCCCGGAGCCGCCCCTGCGCGTCCTTATACTGGACCAGGAAGGAGTCGAAGGGGCCTTTGGCCACTGTCCAGTACAGGCGCGCGGAGTCCGGGGTGGTCTCTACCACGGTCAGCTGTCCCAGCACGGGCCGCTCCAGGGTCCCTGGGCGTTGGGGCGCCGTCTCTGGGGCTGTAAAGAAGAGGATCTAGCCAGGGCCAGCACCTGCCTGAGACCGGGGCCAGGAGCTCGGACGGGCTATCACATGTGGGACGGGGGACGGGTGAGGGGGTGGTCGCTGCGCCACCAGCATGAGCGCCACGCTCACGGCACAGCCAGGACATGACACACCGCCTGGGCCTCGGGGCGCAGCTGATGGGCTGGAAGGGGCCCAGCAGTGCGGGGGAGGCTGGCGGCCCCTCAGCCCGGGAGCGAGGCCAGGATTCGGCATCGGCCGTCACACTGGGAGGTCCCGCTGCTTCCTGGCGAGCGCACAGGGCCAGAAGGGTCCCGTGGACGCCGAGGAGGTGGCAACTCACCCGTGGTGCCATCAGCCATGAGGGGGCCGTGCCGTTTCTTGTTGGCGATCCCGAAGAGACTAAATCTGTACTTGTGGTCCGGGTCCAGTGGGGAGATGATCACCGAGCGCTCGGGCCCTTCCACGGGTACCACCTGAGGCCGCCCGGCCCTGTCCTTGTACTGGACCAGGAAGGAGTCGAACTGGCCCTCGGGAACCGTCCAGGATAGGCGGAGGGAGTCTGGGCTGGGGTCTGTCACCCACAGCTGACCCAGGCGCGGGGGCGTCGCTGGGCTGGAATCAGTCTGCGGCACTAGAAAGAGAAGCAGACGGGGTGGGGGAGGGGGACACCGGTCATGGTGTGCACTGCGGTCCCCCTCAGGGATGCTGTGTGAGGATGTGCAGGCGCTGACCAGCCAGGTCTCTGCCGTTCGAGCTGCGCCCCCCGACTCCAGGTCTGCCCACTGAGAGGAAGGAATGCTCTCTGCTAAGTGGTGTGGCCTGGACCACCTCCATAGTCGGAGTGGGGGGCTTCTGCATGAGGACCCGCCAGACTTTCCACATCTCCGTGCCCAGGGGTGTCCTCCTGGTCAACCTCCTCTGCTTCCGGCTCTGCCTGCCGGCTGCTCTGTCCCGGGAGGTGTTCGTGTGGGGAGACCCTCCCAGATTCAGGGTCTCCGGCCCCCCTGCACCCATGCCAGAGCCCTTGCGGGGGGGAGAGGCCGCTCACTGTCACCTCCCGCCCTCCTTGGCTCTGTTCCACTGGCTGTGGGCCCAAGCTTCACCTCCAGCCATCCAGCCCTGCCGCACCCTCCAGTGACCGGCCAGTGTCCTGGGGACACTCTGTAAGCCTGAATCACGCTCACCCGGAGTCTGACATGTCCGACCACGCCCTTGTGTGCTGCTCGCCCTGGCTCTGCCGCTCTCCCCAGATGTGCCATGATACACCCCAAACCCTTCAACAATGACACTTAACAAGTACTCAAAAGGAGGCCACCAAAGTGACGGCACAGGGCAGGTGCTTGCCTTGCATATGGCCGGCCTGGGTTCGATCCCCAGCATCCCATAGGGGCCCCAAGCCCTGCCAGAAGTAATCCCTGCATGTAGAGTCAAAGAATAAGCCCTGAGCATCACTAGAAGTATTCTCCCCACCCCCCAAAAAAAATTAAGAGTGCTCCAAAGATATTCATCCCAGGGCCAGGGAGGTTGCTCCAGGGCTGGGGTGTGTGAGCACTTCCACGCGAGAGCCCTGGCCTTGCTGCATGGAGCCACATGAACTCCAAGCATCACTGGGTGTGCCCAGCACCTGCCCCCCAAAATATTCATCTAAATGTCTGACGCCGTGTCGCTCCTGGTCTTGGCAGATGGGACTTTGATCCAGAAACGTGGAGGTCCCTGGGCTTCTTTGCTCCCTTCCCTTCCCTCACCGACCTCACTGCCACCAGCAGGCCTCCATCGGGCCTTTTCATTTTATTTTATTTTGGGGCCACACCGTGCAGTGCTCAGGAATAATCCTGGCAGGGCTCAGGGACCAGATGTGGGGCTAGGAATTGAACACGGGTCAGCCGCGTGCAAGGTAAATGCCCTACCTGCTGCATTATCACTCCACCCGCCTCCGTGAGGTCTTTTCAGATCTTAATGCTTCTCCAGCCGTCCTTGCATCAATCTCATTGTTGTTGTTGTTGTTGTTATTATTATTATTATTATTAGCTTGGAGTGATAGCGCAGCAGGTAGGGCATTTGCCTTGCATGTGGCCGAACTGGGTTCAATTCCTCTGCCCTTCTTGGAGAGCCCGGCAAGCTACCGAAAGTATCCCGCCCGCACAGCAGAGCCTGGCAAGCTCCCCGTGGCATATCCGATATACCAAAAACAGTAACAACAAGTCTCACAATGGAGACTGGTGCCTGCTTGAACAAATCGATGAACAACGGGACGACAGTGCTACAGTGCTATGATTATTATCATCATCACCCTTGTTAGTTTGGGGGCCACACCTGGCAGTGCTCAGGAGCACCTCCTGCCTCAGTGGTTGGGCGTTGTTCCTGGTGGAGCCCAGTTGCAGTACAAGGGCTCAAACCAGGGCCTCCTGCATGCAAAACACAAGGACTAACAGTCGAGCTAGCTCCTAGCCCGGCCTCAGCGTTACTTAAGAGAACTCTAATGATATCACTCCTCCACTTAAAACCCTTCCGCGGCCCCTGACGGCCTACAAATGAGGTCCACGCTTCTCAGTCACAGGGGACCAGTTCCCGGGGCTCCCTGGGTGGTCTCCAGGTAGAGAAAACGGAGTCTGTGCACTCTCTCGGCGCCTCTCCTCCTGCCTCACTCCCCAGGGCTCTCTCTGTCTGCCTGCCTCAACCTCTCTATACCACTCTTTATCTCTAAGGGTTCATTTTCAGGCACCACTGCCTCCAGGAAGCCTCCCTGAAATTCCCACAGCCCGGGGGAGCCCTCCTGGAGGTCTCCAGAGGACAGGGCCCAGGGGGCGCTACGGCTCTCACTCACCGATCTTGACTTCAGCTACCAGGGAGTCCTGCTTCTTCTTGCCCACGAGTCCATACAAGGTGAACTTGTACTTGCGGCCCAGGTCTAGGTTCGTGATGCGAGTCTCGCGCTGAGACCCCTTCATGGGCACCAGCTGGGGCCCGCTCCTGTCTTTGTACTGGATCAGGAAGGAGTCGAACTCGCCTTCGGGGACCGTCCAGTGCAGGAGCAGGGAGTCGGACGTCACATCGCTCACTGTCAGCTCGCCGAGGCGTGGCGGGGCCTGGGGCCTCCCAGGTTTCTCCTCACTAGGATCTGGGGCGAGGGGGGATGCAAAAGCTAAGACTCAAGGCCTCATCTCCGCCTCCCTCCCCTCCTCTCACCCAGGCTCCCGCCGTCCTGGACAGCTGGGAGTCTCCGACAGCCTTCCCGGGAAGGAGCACCCCCTCCCTGGCCAGCCTGGAGTGAAAGCTCTGGCCCTCCCTTTGATGAATGTCCCAGTCCCTCTCCACCCCAAGACCCTTGGGGTTCCCCCCAGAGTCTGAGCCTTCTGGGGCTGCGTTAGCTGAAAATGAGCCAGTGGCCATGGGCATCTCTCCCCTGGCCGCCCTCCCCCAGTGCAGGGAGGACAGTGACCCTGGCACCATTTGCGGGCACCAGACACCGCAGGTCCTGTCTTTCGATGGTCCCGCCAGCCTCTAAAATCCCATGTCTGGGCTGTCCCTGTATCCAGGGGCCTGATCTCCGCAGGAACTCTCCACAGTGAGCCAGGCTCAGAGGGTGGGGGACAATGAAGGGACACGCCAGCCTGGCCAGTGAAGGGGTGGCAGTGCCAAGGGCTGGTTCTTAGGGCAGGGTCTTCCCACACCCACTGGATTAGGGGAAGAGTGACAGGAAGCAAGGGCAGGGCACGGGGCAGAGAAACTGCAGGGCAGAGCCAGGGGCTACAGGCCGCCCTGTCGCGGTCCTTGAAGCCCTGCCCCACCTCTCACTTTTCTCTCCTACCTTGTCTTGGCGTCTTCCCCTCCCAGGCCCTCCTCTGTCACCACTTCAAGGTCCCCTCCCGCCTTTCTTCGCTACCCTCGGCTCCTTTACTCTCCTTCTGTCCGACTCCCCAGACCCGCCCTTCAGTCTCCCCACTTCCCAGTCTTACTCGGCCCTCCCCAGCAACCCCGGGATACTGAGCAAAACCCAGGATGTACCCATATTGCCGTAGTAGGTGAGGGGGGCTGAGGGTTCCCCACTGGGGAGAACCCCACGTAGTGTCAGCTCATAGGCGTCTCCAGGACGAGGGGAGGGTATCAGAGCCTGGCGGACATCCCCCGGGAGCAGCTCTTCATACACATCTGGACTCCCCGGCACCCTCAAGTTCAGCTGGAAGTGGGTGAAGATGTCAGACTGAGCCGTCCACACCACATGGAGGTGGCCTGTCTTGTCTTTGCCCAACACCTTCAACTCTCCCAGTTCCTGGGGGCGCTGCTGCAAGTCTGGGGCCCGGACCCCTTGAGTTGTTGGGGGGCCCGAGGGAGGAGGTTCATCGGTGGTCTCCAAAACATCCAGGGGGGAGGAACCTAGGGAAGACAGGTAAGTATCATATAAGCATCGGAAAGGAAACCAGCATCCAGGTCTGGCCTCCAGTCTCCAAACCTATAGGCCCTCCCTCCCTCTCTGGGTTCCCGACTCCACTAGCTGGGCCATCTCATCCTCCCCAACGTCAGCCACACCCTCCAAACATCCCCCTACACACACACACACACACACACACACACAGAGAGAGAGAGAGAGAGAGAGAGAGAGAGAATTCTCACAGAGCAGCCTACAAGGAATGAAAGAAATGAAGCCTCTCACACATCTCCTCCTGCACCACCTCCGTCACCTCCCCATCACCTCCTCCAGTACCACCTCCATCGCCTCCTCCTATACCACCTCTATCGCCTCCTTCTGCACCACCTCCAGCACCTCCTCCTGAACTGCCTCTGCCCACACCACCTCCATTACCTCCTTCTGCACCGCCTCTGCCCGCACCACCTCCAACGCTTCCTCCTGCACCACCTCCATGACCTCCTCGTGTAGCACCCTGCCTATACCACCTCCACCACCTCCTCCTGCACCACCTCTGTCCACATACACTTCCATCACCTCCTCCTATGCCACCTCCATCACCTCCTCCTGCACCGCCCTGCCCGCACCACCTCCATCACCTCCTCCCACACCACCTCTGCCCACACTGCCTCCCTCCCTCCAGCCCCAGACTTCCATGACCTCCCCATAAGTGTCCCCTCCCCACTGAGTGGGGGTCCGGCTTTCCATTAGTGCTGCAGTGTAAGCCTGGAAGGAAGGAAACGTGCTCTCAGGGGAGGAGGCTGTGAGAGGAGAGTGGGGGGGGGAGGGCAGGGAGGGGACACGTCCAGCTCAAGTGGCGTCTGGCCCTAAGGGTGAAGAGGAGACCCACAGCCCTCCCCTGGCAGCCAGTGCCCCTTCCTGAGGCTGGACACAGTTCCTGTGGGAGAGACGAGTGTAAAGCAGCCGGGGCTGGAGGGCCACCAAGCGGCAGTGGTCTGGGGGGTGAGGGGGGGCGCTCAGCAGCAGGTCACCTGCCTGACATGCGTGAGGAGCTGGGTTCGGTCCCCTTAATGCAAAAAAGGAGCAGCAGTTGTTTCACGCTCACCCACCCACGCTGCCGATGGCTTCAAGGCAGATCCCATGTGTCCCTTTGAGGTCAAGGCCAAATAGTGGAAAACAGTAACCGCTGACCACAGTGTTGGGCCACCGTCACCACAGTGAGTCAGCGAGCAGCCGCTGGTTTCACACCCACCGCACCCACATGCGCGTGTCTGCAGAGAGCCCCGCTCTCGCCAGGAACGGCGGCCAGGCAGGAGCACTGGGACCCCACGGAAGACCAGTGAACCCACCCCCAGGCCAGGCCGCCTGGTTCTTGGGCATCCACCAGAAGCCTGGGTGGAGGTTGTGTCCAGGGCGGGGCCTGGGCGCCTGCTGGTCGCAGGCTCCCCGGTGCCTGCCCGCAGGTGGCAGCTGGGGTGGCAGCTGGAGCGGTGAGGCAGTGAAGGAGCCAGGGCGGAGGCTGGGCAGGCTGGGCGGTCCCGCGGCCCCGGGCCACACTACCTGTGGTGGTGATGAAGGCGTAGGACTTGGAGGTCTGCCCTGCCCGCACCCCGTGGACCTCCACGTGGTAGGTGGTGCCGGGCCTGAGGTCGGGCAGGCTGACGGTGCGCGTGGTGCCCGGCACGGTCAGCTCCCCTTCGGGGCCCTCGGCGGGCGGCTGCGGCCGCCAGCGCAGCACCACCTCATCGTAGTGGCCCCGGAGCCCGTCGAGGGACACGAGGAGGGCGCCGTCGGCCAAACTGCCCAGCACCTCGGGCTTGGGGTGGCGGGTCGCGGTCACCCTGTCGATGCCTTCGGGCGACAGGCCGAAGATGCCCAGGTTGGAGCCGGGGCTGCGGGTGGGCGGGGGGCGCCGGGCCGGGGGCGCCGGGGAGCCGGCGGGCGGGGCGGCCGGCAGCCGGCGCTGCAGGTACTCGTGGATGTGGCGCGCCAGGGACGCGTAGGTCTGGTTGGCGGGCAGCGGGTAGCGCTGCGCCCGCAGGTGCCGCTCCAGGTCCCGCACGGTGCCGCGGAAGCGCCCCAGCTCCCGCAGCACGTCGGGCCGGGGCCGCGGCGCCGGCGCCTCCCCCTCCGCCGGCGGCCGCGCGGGCCTCGAGGGCCTGGGCGCCGGGCCCAGGGCGGGGGGCCGCGCCTCCGGGTAAGTGTAGTGGTCTGGTGCTGCCGGGGACGAAAGGGGGGAGGAGAGAGCCGGTCAGGGGCAGCCCCCCCGCCCTCCGGCCCCGCGTCCCGCCCGCCCCGGCAGCCAGCGCCCAGCCCCATCTGGAAAGAGAAGGGAAAGAGAAGGGGTCAGTGTCCCCTGGGCCCACGCCAGCAGCTGGTGGCCCCGGGAAGCCAGGGGCCAGCTCGGGGTGCTGTGTCTGGCGGAGAGAAAGGGGTGGGGGAGGAGAGACCGGGAGCAACCCCGGGGTGGGGGCGGGGTCCTCCCTCGGTGCAGGGAGAAAGCAGCATCCGAGCATCCAGCATCTGTGAAGAGACTTTGAAATTGAGCGCTGCTGTGAGCCCCCACGCCCACGCCCACCCCAAAGCCTGATCCCCAGGTCCTGAAATGTGGTCGCTGGTGGGCCTTATTCCCCAGCTCCAGGATGCTCTGATGGGGGCCCCAAGGCCTCCCCTTGGATCAGAACCATCCTAAGTGGGGGTGGGGGAGAGGGGGGAGGCATATTCTATTTACTCCCTCACCCCTTCAAACAGAAGCTTCCCAAAGCCCCTGGGACAGAGGGACCCAGCCCCCACAGGTGCTTTGGCTCCGCCACACTCTGCCCAGGGCACCCAGAGGTGGCTCCAGCATCCAGAGGCAGAGCCTCGGATCCCCTGCGGCCCTCATACCTGTGTTGGCCCGGACGGAAGACGGGTAGCTTACGGCTGGGCCCCGTTCCGCGGTGACAGTCACCACATACTCCACGCCGGGCATCAGGCCTGTCAGCTGCGTCCCATCGGCCTCAGAAGGTACTTCCAGACGCACCCTCTGGTTCCCGGCACTGACGTAGGATACCACAAACCTGTCCACCTCAGCCTGGGGGCGCAGCCAGCTAAGGTCCAGAGTGGTTGGGGTGACAGCCACCACACGGAGGTCCTGGGGACCATCGATCACTAGCCAGGTAGGAGAGAGGAGGGACCATGGCAGCGTCACTCTGGTCACCTGTGCCCCTCCCAGAGACCTGCCTTCTGCCCCCGGGGGTGCAGTTCCCAGCCGCCCCCCCCCCTCCAATCAGGATCTCCAAACTCCCCCCCGCCAGCACACACACACACACACACACACACACACACACAAGGCCCCGCTCTTACTGGTGGTGATGGTCTTAGAGACAGGAGGGCCCCAACTGGTCCCTCGAAGGGCACGAACGATGACCTGGTACTCCTGACCCGGGGCCAGTCCTCTCTGGTCATAGGCGGAGGCAGAGCTGGGTACCCGTGCCGTGAAGGGCGGACTCACGCCCTCCGTCTGCAGGAGAGAGTCCCCGGGAGTGAGGGCAGGCATTCTCACGCTGCTGTTCCAATCCCACGCCAGGGAAAGGGAGTCCAGCAAACACCCCAAGCACTCTTGCTGGGCAAGTATTATGTTCCAGACAATTCACACACATGGTCTCATTTAATCTTAATAAAAACTTTCTGGGCCCTGATAACAGCACAGTGGATAGGGCACTTGCCTTGCCAACCTGAGGATAATCCCTGGCACCCCATTTGATCCCCAAAGCTCTGCCAGGAGTGAGTGTGACTGACACAGACTGAGCACGGGGCACAGAGTCAGGAGTGAGCCCTAACCATCACCAGGTGTGGCCCCAAACCCAAACAAACAAACAAACGAAACGGTTCTGAGATAAGTTATCTCCACTGAACAGCTGCGGAAATTGAAGTAAAAACGGATTAGTGCTGTAACCTGGAGTGATAGTACAGCAGGTAGGCACTTGCCTTGCTCGTGGGCAAGCCGGGTTTGATCCCCAGCACCCCATGTGGCCCTGTGCCCTGCCAAGAGTAATTCCTGAGTGCAGAGCCAAAAGTAAGCTCTGGGGGCCGGAGCGATAGCACAGCGGGTAGGGGCGTTTGCCTTGCACACGGCCAACCCGAGTTCGATCCCCGGCATCTCATATGGTCCCCCAAGCACTGCCAGGAGTAATTCCTGAGTGCAAAGCCAGGAGTAACCCCTGAGCATCACTGGGTGTGACCCAAAAAGCAAAAAAAAAAAAAGTAAGCTCTGAGCATGACCGGGTGTGGCCCAAAAAACAAACAATAAAAAATAAAGGGGGAAAAAAAAAGAAAAAAAGGCTGAGTGCCCTGAATCATCAATACTAAGAAACTGACATGGATTGACACCCTGGCTCTGGGACCCTCACAGTCCCCTCTCGTGTGTGCTACCTTTTTCTCCTGCTCATCATCCGACTGACAGAATTGCACCGCACACAAGGGCAGGGCCTCCATCTGGCCTCCCAGCATCCCCGCACCCTATGGGAAGCTTCTCCGAAGCCCTTTTCTGTCGTAGTGGGTGAAGCCGTGCCGGCTGCCCCTCGGAGCTCACTTCCTTCTAAAAGCATCTGCCGAGGCCCGAGCTTCCCTGCAGACATTCTGGCTGGATGTGACCCATGATACCGCCTTCTGTCTAGGCACTTTCCTGTCCCCTCAGCAGGGTCGTAAGCCTCTCAGAAACAAGGCACACGTGTTCAAACTTCCACCAACATCCTCCCTGATTTTGTGTCTGGCGTCACACGCAGCAGAGGAGGCACAAACACGAAAGCCTTGATCCCTGCCATCTGGGAGCGCCTGAGCTAGTAGCTAATGTCTGGCCAGGCTGCTGAGACCCCCACCTGGATCCCCTGGGCAGGTCCACGCTGCCAGAAAACAGCCTCCTCTGAGAGCATAGGAAAGGCACTATCCTGGGGTGACCCCCAGGAACTCTGCCAGCCCCTGCTCCAGACAGGCACCCTGCAACATCAGCCATGGGGGGCACACGGAGGGACCCCGAGAACTCTGTGAGCAGTCTCGCGGCCCCCACTTCCCGGGCTGTCTAGCGTGGAGAGCTAACAAGGACACTCTGTTCCGCTGAGCGCTTTTGGCTTTGATGGTGACACCTCCAGTCAGCCAAGCGGGACTGGAAATTTCGGGAGGTACTCTCCCAAACTAGGAGAGTTGTGCGGGGACCAACATAGTAAAGACAGAAGTATAAAACCAGATGAGAGGCCACGTAGAGATTTCTGGGTTGAGGAAGAATGAAAGCTTTGCCAGAATTGTCTTGGCTAAGGAGGTTTCCTAGGCACACTGGACTCATCTCCCTCTTACTCACCCTGTCCTAGGATACCCCAGCCTGGGAAGTCGGGGTTGGCTTCAAGTAAAGCTTTATGTGAAGCCTCATTCTCCCAGAACACTCGCTCTCCTCTCTCCCCGTCCTCTTATTCCACCTCGCACTCACACCCCGCTTTGTGGGTGCTCCCTGGTGACACCTGGACCTTTCACTATGACAAGCTTCTCCCTAGATCTGCAGGGTTCTCCTTCTCTATTAAAATCACTTTTTTTTTTTTTGCTTTTGTGGGTCATACCTGGCGATGCACAGGGGTTACTCCTGGCTCTGCACTCAAGGATTACTTCTGGTGGTGCTTGGGGGATCATATGGGATGCTGGGAATCGAACCTGGGTCAGCCGCATGCAAGGAAAATGCCCTACCCGCTGTGCTATCACTCCAGCCCCTAAGATCACTTTTTATTACCTTCTATGTTTTTGTTCTTATTTATTTTTTTGGTTTTGGATCGCATCCGGTGGTGCTCAGGGCTTACTCCTGGTTCTGTGCTCAGGGATCACTCAGGATCCCTGAGTGGGAGACCATATGTAGTATTGGATATAGAAGCCAGTTCAGCTGAATGCAAGACAGCATCCAACCCTCTGCACTACCACTCTGGCCCTTCATTTCCCTCCTAGACCCTCCTGATGTCCATCGGGAAACATTCCCCCAAAAGTCACATTGGGGGTTGAACCTAGGCCCCTTAATGTGATCTGACTGGCCTGAGGCAGGTTCTTTAGCCAGACACAGGCACTTATCTACCCCTTATTTACAGTTTCTTGCTGTGGGGGGTGGTGGTGAGTCCCTGTCTTTTCCTGATACCAACCTCTTGGGTGATGGTTCCACCTTGGCCGCTCCCTGGAGTTCCCCTCATCCTTAGCCCAGGTCCAAATACAAATATCCCTGTGACTGTGAGGTCTTGGATCCCACTGAAAACAAGGCAGCCCTGGGCTCCCAGACAAGGAGGAACTCAGCGTTCAGGCATGCATCTTCCTCAGTTTCCTCACCTTTTCTGTCATATTTAGAGCGGAGCCAACATTTTGTAAAATAGCTACATTCCTTCAGTTAGTGTTCATCAGACTTGGGGTGCATCACACTCACCGGGGAGACCTACTATTGGGCCTCACCCCCAGAGGTTCTGATTCAGTGGCTCTGGGGTGGGGCCTAAGGAGCTCCCAGGTGGCTCCAAGGCTGCCAGGAAACCGAAACCCACATCTGCAGGCAGAGGAGCCACGCCCCTCTCGGGACATTCCTTCCAAGAACTAGGTATGTCCTTTGGCCAGGAATGGAAGAGTTTGGACTTGGTGGAAGAGAGCAATTCTGGAAAAGGGGAGAAGACAGGTGGAGCAGATAAGCTTCTAGGAAGATGGCCGACCCATCAGGAGGACAGCAGCTACTGAACTGACATGGCGCCAGCAATGGGGGACAGAGGCCAGAGCCCCTATCCAGGGGCCAGCCACCGAGCGTGGGAAAGCGTGGTCTGAGGGCCAGCAGCAGAGTCCAGGAGGAGTGTCTGGGGATCAGTCTTAGAGAAGTTTCCATGCCCGGCTCAGGGAGAATCCAGAATGTGAGATCAGCCCAGACCCAGAGCAGATGCACAGGGAGGCCACAGCTGGACCAGGACAGGCCAGCTCGGGGCATGCCCCCGGTCGGAGGGAGCTGAGGATTCCAAGGAAGCTGCAGCTCCTGGGGGCACCGAAGGATGAGCTTGTATTTACCCCAAAATGGAGAAAATGGTGCCCTGTAAGCTCTTCCCATCTTGTGTTTATTTTTGTTCTTCTTTCCCTGAAGTTTCTTCAGAGGCGGGAGCCTTGAAGTTCTTAGAAAAGTTTCTTTTTAAAATCCCATGTCTCAAGATTACAATTATGTAAATAATATACACAGAGAAGAGAAGAGTGGGAGAAACACTTTGAAATATTAACAGTGCTGGTTTCAGTGTGAAGCAGCCAAGAATTATTTGTTTTTCTTTTCTCTGGTTGCCAAATTCTTGTCTTGTGATTAAATTATTTTTATAGCAAAAAAAAAAAAAACAGCCCTCTTTAAAACAGAAGAAAAGGTTCTGGTGATCTTGATTGCGCAGCAAAGTGGGGATTTCTGTCTCTGCTTCTGCCAGACAGACAGACATGGGAGGGGTCTGGCCCTTGGGGTATAAGTCTTAAAATGACCAGGCCAAGTGAGATGTCCTTAGGGTTACTTTAAGCATCCTGATGGTGCCCTAAAAATATTTTAAAAGTGAATTGCGGAGCTGGAGTGATAGCACAGAGGGTAGGGCAAACATTAGCCTTGCATGCAGCTGACCCAGGTTCGATTCCCAGCATCCCATATGGTCCCCCAAGCACCTCCAGGAGTAATTCATGAGTAGAGAGCCAGGAGTAACCCCTGAGCATCGCCAGGTGTGATCCAAAAGCAAAAAAAAAAAGTGAATTGGATGGAGATAGAGATGACATTCAACACCTCTGACCTTCCTAGGCCTCAGGAAATCATGTATTTTTCCAGAGTCCTACCTAGCTGGGGCAGAGACAAGGGAGACATGGCCCACCTCAGTGATATTGTGAGCTATGTCATTATAGCATAAAGGTTGATGATATGCAGTCGGGAGACCAAACACATCATAAAAACTCACTCTGAATCAAGAAAGGTCTCAAAAGCGAGGCCCCAGGCTCTGTCCTTACGGTGCCCCCAAATATTTTAAAAGCAAGTTGGAAGGAGAAAAATAACGCTTTGCACTGATGACAAAGAGGCGAGAGAAGCAGTTCATAGACTCAAAATTATTGCAACAGCCTAGACAGTTTGGCCCAAACCAACAAAGATAACACTGAACAGAGCCAAATACAAAGGCCTATATTTAGGTTAGAAAGTGTACATGGTAAAATGGCATCTTTTTTCTTTCCTTCCTTTTCTCCCTTATTCCATTCTCTTCCTCTTGGTCTATCTTACCTAAAGTGCCTATAGTGAGCTCATGACTTTTGTTGCAAAAAGGTGTTTAAAAACACAAATAGGGTCAAGCCACCAAATAGTATGGCCACAAGTAATGCCTGTCAACTCTGGGCAAAGTGCCAGTGTATGCTCAGGAACGGCTGCATTCTCTCCACCTCGCATTTGGAAGCTACATGCAGACGGCACAGGCATAATAGGGAGCCCAGAAAGGGAGGATTCAATGATGAAGTCTTAAAAAGGATTGAAGAAGCCCTGGGGTTCTTGAAAAGTGAGTATAATGAAAGGTGAGGGGTTGGGAAACCGGCGCAGGGGACAGGACCATGTGCTTCATATGCAGAAGCCCTGGGTTCAATCCCCCTGAGCATCCCTGGGAGTGCTCCCGGAACTCAGCTGAGCACCACTGGGTGTGTCCCACAAGAAGGGAAAAAAAGCCAAAGAATGTGGGGCCGGAGCGATAGCACAGCGGGTAGGGCGTTTGCCTTGCACGCGGCCGACCTGGGTTCGATCCCCGGCATCCCATATGGTCCCCCAAGCACCGCCAGGAGTAGTTCCTGAGTGCAAAGCCAGGAGTAACCCCTGAGCATCGCTGGGTGTGACCCAAAAAGCAAAAAAAAAAAAAAAAAAAAAAGCCAAAGAATGAAGGGTGGTTTGATGACTGAAGCGTGTGGTGCCAGATGCAGGGAAAGTAAAGCAAACAAACCCCATTCTCACTGCTGCTGGACGCTCAGCAACAACAAAAAGAACTAATGGTGATGACCCACGCATAGGGCAACGGCGGGAAGAGCTGCGCTGCGGTCACCAAAGCATTCCAGCAGCAGCGGGTCACTCCTGCCGAGATGCTGCCAGGCCTTCTGTGCCCGTGGGGGGCAGCAGGAGAGGCTTTGAAAGCA
This sequence comes from Sorex araneus, assembly GCF_027595985.1. Classification (NCBI taxonomy): domain Eukaryota; kingdom Metazoa; phylum Chordata; class Mammalia; order Eulipotyphla; family Soricidae; genus Sorex; species Sorex araneus. The sequence continues at coordinate 31,036,479 of NC_073303.1, read as the reverse complement.
GCTTTGGGACTTGACCTTCTGGACTTGAACACATTATCTGGAACTTCCTGTGTGAGGTGAGTACACTCCCACCCGTAGTCCTACACACACACACACACACACACACACACACACACACACACACACACACATACACTCCAGTTTCAGCTTGACTCTCACCGTGGGGATGAACTGAATCTCATAGGCATCCACGGTGCCAGGTCCCCGGGTCCACTCTGTCCGAACCGTGGTCTCTTCTACCAGCTGCAATCGCATGCTGTCAATGGCTGGTATCTCTGCCCAGGAGAATGGGGTATGGGAAATTTGTTAGACCAAGGCAGTCTTCCCCCACCCCCACCCCCCGCCTCCTACCATCGCTGCTTCCCCCTGCACTCCTCTCCAGGACTGCATTAAGAGACCCATAGAGATGGAGCCAGAGAGTTAGTAAAAGTGGGTAAGTTTGGCTTTTCATGCAACCAACCTGGACTGGATCCCTGGCACCTCATGAGGTCCCCCTGAGCACCACCAGGAATGATTCCTGAGCAGAGCCAGGAGTAACTCTAAGCATCACTGGGTGTGCCATCCCCCCAAAAGAGAGATCCATAATTAGGAAGAGGGGCTGGAGTGATAGCACATCGGGTAGGGCATTTGCCTTGCATGCGGCCGACCCAGGTTTGATTCCCAGCATCCCATATGGTCCCCTGAGCACCACCAGGTGTAATTCCTGAGTGCAGAGCCCAGAGTGACCCCTGTACATTGCCAGGTGTGACCCAAAAAAGCAAAAAAAAACCCATAATTAGGAAGAGGGGGTGGGGGAAAGACCCATGGGATAATGGTGGAAGGATACTGAAACACTGGTGGAGGGATTGGTGAAGCAGCTGTGCACTGAAAAATTAGTTCAATAGTATTTTAAGCTGTAATACCTCAATAAATAAATAACTAGGCTCCTCCCCCCTTTTCAGTTTTGGGGCCACACCTGGTGAGGCTCAGGACTTCCACATGGGATGTCGGGGATTGAACCCTGGATGGCCATGTGCAAGGCAAGTGCCCTAGCTGCTGCACTATCTCTCCAACTTGAAATTAGTCAGTGAAGAATTAAAGTTTTTGATTTGGAGAGATTTGGGTCACACCCACTGTACTATCGCTCCACCGCCCCTCAATTTTTTAAGAAATAAAATAGGAGGGGTTGGAGGGATAGTACAGTGGGTAGGGCATTTGCCTCGTATGCAGCCTGACCCAGGTTTGATCCCCAGCATCCCACATGGTTCCCCAAGCATCACCAGGAGTGATTCCTGAGTGCAGAGCCAGGAGTAACCCCTGAGCATCTCTGGGTGTGATATCCAAAAAGAAAATTAAAAAAGGAAATAAAATAGGAATCTATAGAATTTGTACAACCCTTGGGCCTGGGATTCAGCAGTAGAGTGCTGGATTTACGTGCCCCTGGGTTCCATTCCGGACCCCATTGAATGGGTTTGTTCTGTTTGGGAACCACACCCAGCAGTGTCCAGGACTTACTCCTGGTCCTGTGTTCAGGGGTCATGGGGCTCAGGGCATAATATTTGGAGGGAGGGGGTTGGAAAAGGGTCAGTGGGGTACAAGGCAAGCACCTTAAACCCTGTACTATCTTGCTATCTTGCTGGCCCCTCCAATAAAAATAAAAGGAAAGAAAAAAGTACAGCAGGTAGGGTGTTTGCAGTACACTCCCTTGGACCCAGGGAGTGGATCCCTGGAGTCCCATATGGTCCCCAGAGCACAGGAGTAATTTCTGAGTGCAGAGCCAGGAGTAACTACTGAGCATCACCAGGTACGACCCAAAAAGCCAAAATTAAATAAAATAAAATCGATTTTAAAAAGAATTAAAAGAAACAACTTTAAAATAAACAAAACCAATTGCCTCTCCTGCTGTGGAGATGCATTGGCCTGTCCTTCACCTCTCCCATCTCCTAAAGGCCGCTGAAGGGGCCTGCTCAGCCAGAGATCGGGGAAAACTGGGGCTGCCAGCTCCCTCCCGGTGTGACCTCCCTCGCCCTCCAGCGGTTCCGGGAGCTCCGAGCCCGCCTCCTCCTCCTCCCCGTCCCCGCGCCGGGTGGCAGAGCCCCGCCTCTCACCTTCCCCGCAGTCCTCCCCGGCGTAGCCGTCCCGGCAGACGCAGCTGCCCTCGCGACACTCCCCGCGGCCCAGGCAGTCTCCCGGGCACGTCTGGATGGCGCAGTCTGGGCCTCGGAAGCCCTCCACGCACACACACTGGCCGTTGCGGCACAGCTCCCGGGGCCCGCAGCCCCCGGGGCAGGCGCTGGACGGAGGCGCGTCCTGGCCGCAGTCCTCGCCGCTGTATCCCGCATGGCACACGCACACTCCCTGCACGCAGCGCCCGCGGCCCCGGCAGTCGGACGGGCAGGTGCGGGTGGCGCAGGCGGGACCGGTGTAGCCTGGATCACACACGCAGCGCCCGTCTACACAGCGGCCGCGCCCGTGGCAGTTGGAGGGGCAGGTCCGGACACCGCAGTCCTCGCCCGCGTAGCCCTCCCAGCAGGCGCACACGCCGTCCTGGCACACGCCGCGCTGGTGGCAGTCCCGGGGGCACCGCTGCACGCCGCAGTCCTCGCCCTCGTAGCCGTCGTCGCACACGCAGCGGCCGTCCAGGCATTGGCCGCGGCCTCGGCAGCCCGCGGGGCAGCTGCGCATGCCGCAGTCCTCGCCCTCGTAGCCGGCGTCGCACACGCACACGCCATCGTCGCAGCGGCCGCGCCCGCGACAGTCCCCGGGACACCGACGGCTCCCGCAGTCGTCGCCGGCGAAGCCGGGATTGCACACGCAGCGGCCGTCCACGCAGCGGCCGCGCCCGCGACAGTCCCCGGGGCAGGCGCGCGTGCCGCAGTCCCGGCCCGTGTACCCGGGCCAGCACACGCAGCGGCCGTTCTCGCACCGCCCGCGGCCGCGACAGTCGCCGGGGCAGCTGCGCACGCCGCAGTCCTCGCCGCTGTAGCCCGCGTTGCACACGCACACGCCGTTCTCGCACCGCCCGCGACCGCGACAGTCCCGCGGGCAGGCGCGCGCGCTGCAGTCGGGCCCGGTGTACCCCGGCCAGCACACGCAGCGGCCGTCCTCGCAGTGGCCGCGCTGGTTGCAGTCGCCGGGGCAGCTGCGCACGCTGCAGTCGTCTCCGCTGTAGCCCGCGTCACAGATGCATTCTCCGTCCTCGCAGCGCCCGCGGCCGTGGCAGTCCTGTGGGCAGGTGCGCGCGCTGCAGTCGTCGCCCGCGTAGCCCGGCCAGCACACGCAGCGGCCGTCCACGCAGCGCCCCCCCTCGCCGCAGTCCCACGGGCAGGTGCGCGTGCCGCAGTCCTCGCCCGTGTAGCCCGGGTCACAGACGCAGCGTCCGTCCTCGCACCGTCCCTTCTGGCTGCAGCCCCGGGGGCAGCTCCTCACGCTGCAGTCCTCGCCGCTGTAGCCCGGATTGCACACGCAGCGCCCGTTCTCGCAGCGTCCCCTCTGGCTGCAACCGCGGGGACAGCTCCGCACTCGACAGTCCTCGCCACTGTAGCCCGGGTCGCACACGCAGCGCCCGTCCTCGCAGCGCCCCCTCTGGCTGCAGCCCCGGGGGCAGGCGCGCTGGCTGCAGTCGTCGCCGGAGAATCCGGGCCGGCACACGCACACGCCCTGCACGCAGCGCCCGCGGCCCTGGCAGTCCCCGGGGCAGGAGGGCCAGCCGCAGCTGGGGCCCGCGTAGCCGGGGAAACACACGCAGCGGCCGTCCACGCAGCGCCCCTGATCGTTGCAGTCATCTGGGCAGGAGTCTGAGGGTGGGGATGAGGGCGACACCTCGGCATCCGTGGGGTCCGAGCAGGTGGCGCCGCCCCAGCCTGGCTCGCATGAGCAGGCGCAGCGGCTAAGGTCGAAGACGCCATGGAGGCTGCAGAGGCTGCGGATGTCGGTTTGACCTGGGGGGTGAGGGAGAGGGAAGGGGGACTCAGACTCTCCAGGAGAGACAGGCACTCTCAGAGCTGCCCAGCTGCTGAGCATCTTTCCTGCAAGATCACCCTAGCCTCCAGCTGGGCCTGTCACTCTAGGGACCTCCTTGGGCTTAGCAGCTGCATGGGGGCAGGCCAGCAGCTGGCTCCCATCTGCATGTGCCCTGGGCTGCCCTCATCCCCGCGGAGGGCCAGGAAGGGGAGCCTTTTTCTATGGACCGACAGTGTCCACCCACTCTTCTGCCAATTCTCTTTTTCTGTACCCTCACTCCAAGGGTCAGCTGCTCACCTGTGCCCGCCTGGGCAGTAGCAGGACAGCATCCCCCAGAGCACTGCTCCTTGAGACCCCGCACCAGCTCCTCCAGCATCTCCAGTCGGACCTTCAGGGCCTGCACGTCTGAGGCAGGCGCGGGGGGCTCGGTGCCAGGGGGACAGCCGCAGCCCGCTGAAGGCGGCAGGTTGATGCGGTGGGTGAACACCACTTGCTTCTCCCCTCCTTCCACGGTATGCTCATAAAGCTGGGAAGAGGGGCTCCGTCCTCCCGGCTCCACCACGAGGCCCCCTGGCTGAGGAGGGGGCCGGAGGGCCGACCGTGTCCCGTTGGTCCTGGTCCGAGGAGCAAAGGGGCCTGCCCTGACTGTGCTCAGCAGAACCAGGAGGGCCAGGCTGGAGATGGGGGAACACCGGGCTGCCATGGCTCAGGAAGCTGCAGGGAGAGAGCATGAGGTGAGCGCCTTCCCAGAGGAGATAAGACAGAGGCACCCCACACACACACAGAGAACCCCCCCCCCCCACCACCACTTCCCCAACACACTCACAGGTCCACTAACTACACTTCATCTGCCCAATACACCTGTGCTGGGCCAGAGAGGTGGTACAGGGGGTAGGGCATTTGTCTTGCACACAGTTGACCCGGGTTCAATTCCCAGCATCCCATATGGTCCTTCCAGCACCGCCAGGAGTAATTCATGAGTGCAGAGCCAGGAGTAACTCCTGAGTACCTCTGGGTGTGATCCAAAACCCAAAACAAACAAGCCAAGATAAAAAAAAATACACTTTAAAAATTAACATTCTGGGGCTGGGTAGGGCATTTGCCTTGCATGCAGTCAACCTGGGTTCGATTCCCAGCATCCCATATGGTCCCCCAAGCATCACAAGGAGTAATTCCTGAGTGCATGCGCCAGGAGTAACCCCTGTGCATCGTCGCAGTAACCCAAAAAGCCAAAAAATAAAATACTATAAAATAAAAATCAACATTTAGGGCCAGAGAGATAGTACAGCGGTAGGGCACTCGCCTTGCACACAGCTGACCAGGGTTGGATTCCCATATGGTCCCCAAATCCTGCTAGGAGTGATCACCTGAGCACTGCCAGGTGTAGCAAGAAAGAGAAAGGAAAAGGAAAATCCAGTTCAGCTCACTCGCCAAGCCCAAGCTTCCCTTGGACATATATCTCACTCTCTTCTCTCTGTCTTCTTGCTTTTTCCATTCTGGAGAAACCCGTGTTCTACACGTACTTCCTCTCTTTCTCTCTCCTTATGTCTAAGTATCATTGTCATCCCATTGTCCGTTGATTTACTCAAGTGGGCACCAGTAATGTCTCTATTACACTCAGCCCTGAGATTTTAGCAGCCTCTCCTTACTCATATTTCCCAGTGATTGGAGGCTCTTTCAGAGTCAGGGGAATGAGACCTATCGTTACTGTTTTTGGCATATCGAATACGCCACAGGTAGCTTGCCAGGCTCTGCCATGCGGGCAGGATACTCTCGGTAGCTTGCCAGGCTCTCTGAGAGGTATGTATATATCTTTTACTGTATTTGGGATATGAATATACAATGGGGAGCTTGCAAGGCTATCCCATGTTGGTAATAGACTCTTGGTAGCTTGTCAGGTTCTCCCAGAGGGAGAAGGCTATTAGATGTCCGGGAGCTTGGTCTTATAGTCTCTGGATGTTGGCCATTGGTGGGATTACAGGGCACCAGGGACAGTTTGTGGTTGTGGCTGCCAAGCTACTGGAAAATGGGGGGTCTGGGTGGAGAAGACCCAGTCCCAATCCAAGCAGGCTTGGAGATCTCAGCCCCGGGTCCTGCACACCTGGGTTCCTTTGCAGTCCCTTCATGCGTGAGGCTCCTCCGAACGTGACAAATTAAGTTAATTCTAAGTAAGTTTCAATAAAAACTATCTTGCGGGGCTTGAGCAATAGCACAGCGGGTAGGGCATTTGCCTTGCACACGGCCAACCCGGGTTTAATTCCCAGCATCCCATAAGGTCCCCTGAGCACCACCAGGAGTAATTCCTGAGTGCAGAGCCAGGAGTAACCCCTGTGCATCGCCAGGTGTGACCCAAAAAGCAATAATAATTATAATGACAATAAATAAAAATAAAAAATAAAGATTATCTTGCTTCACTTAAGAAAGTTAACTAACATTCAGGGGAGCAGAGAGATAGTAACAGGGCAGGACCACGTGCTTTGCAGGCAGGAAGCCTGGGATCAACTCCCACCACCACATGGTCCCTGAGCCCTGAAATGCGCATAGCTTGTGTGCACTGCAGGATGTAGCCTAAAACAAACAAATGAAAAATTCACATTAAGCACAACCCTGGGGCAGATTTGGTGTCCACCCCCACTTCCTGATGTCTGCAGTTACATTTACTGCCCGACCCACCCATCAGACTTGGCGAGGTCACTTGAGCCCTGGCCCCCTGCCGGGGCTGCCCTTCACAGGACTCTTTAGGCTGGATCAGTCCTGTTCAAACCTAAATGTCTTTGTCATTGACACCTAGACATCCTCCTTGATGCACAGTCAGAGCACCCTTCCACTACAAAGCCCCCTGCTCGTGTCGTCGCAGTATTTACTGCTGCCTGGATCATCCCTGTTTGTTCCCAAACAGATGCACCATCTGTTCATTCCCTTCTCCCACAGCTAGAATGGGAGTCCCACGAGAACAGGGACCCTGTCTGCCCTGGCACTGCTCTAACGGCTGCACCTGGCACTCAGGGGCTCCCCAGCGCATTTCTGTGGCGTGGACTAGAGTGAAGTACCTAAGGCTGATCCTTCCCCTGCACACCTGGATTCTAGCACACATCTTCTCAGAAATTCTGTTCCCCTTTTATTTTCAGTTTCTGGGCTATACCCAGTGATGCTTGGGGCTACTCCCAGCTCTGGGCTCAGGAATCATTCCTGATGGTGCTCAGGGGACCATGAGATGCTGGGGATTAAACATAGGCCTCCTACATACAAAGCATGTGCTCAGTCTATTGATCTATCTCTCTGGGCCCTGGCCCCTCTTCTCAGAAACTTTAAAGTATATATTCCCCCACCCCACCCCCTCTCTCTTCCTTACTTATCTGTTCACTATCAAGTAAACCCATTCCATAAAGCTCACTTATCTCCTATTAGATAAAGAATAATTCCTTTTTTCTCAGTATTTATACCAAATATCAAATTTTGTTGTAAATGTTCAGGGACCAGAGTGATAATACAGCAACTAGGATATTTGCCTTGCATGCGGCCCACCTGGGTTTGATCCCAAGCATCCCATATGGTCCCCCAAGCACTACCAGGAGTAATTCTGAGAATAAAACCAGGAGTAACCCCTGAGTAAATAAAATCATTGTATCACTGTCATCCTGTTGTTCATTGATTTATTTGAGTGGGTGCCAGTAACGTCTCCATTCGTCCAAGCCGGAGATTTTTTTTTTTTTGCTTTTTGGGTCACACCGGCGATGCACAGGGGTTACTTCTGGCTCATGCTCTCAGGAATTACTCCTGGCAGTGCTCGGGGAACCATATAGGATGCTGGGGATTGAACCCGGGTCTGCCGCGTGCAAGGCAAACGCCTTATCTGCTGTGCTATCGCTCCAGCCCCAGCCCTGAGATTTTAGCAGCTTCTCCTTACTCATATTTCCCAACGATTGGAGGCTCTTTCAGGGTCAGGGGAATGAGAGCTGTTATTGTTACTGTTTATGGCATATCGAATACGCCACAGGGAGCTTGCAAGGTTCTCCCGTGGAGTAAATTAAATAAATAAATAAATAAATAAATGTTCAGGTAGAGTTAGAACTGAAGAGGATCCAGAGAAAAACAGCCCCATACACATGTGGTCACCTGATTAATGACAAAGGTGCTACTGCAATTAAGAGACAAATGGATGGGAGCCAGGACCATAGTATAGCAAGTAAGGTGCTTGCCTTGCACATGGTCCACCCAGGTTCACTCCCCAGCATCCCTTTGGTCCTCTGAGCACTACCAGGAGTAATTCCTGATCGTAGAGCTAGGAGTAACTTCTGAGCACTGCACTGAGCAGGTATGGCCCCAAAACAAAGACAAACAGAAAAAGAAGACAAATGTATATTCTCTTGGCTAAATGGTGCTGTCAATTGAAGGTGCATGGGGGAAAATGTCTACTATAACTATATCTACATACAGAAATGATATATATTTTTTGTTTGTGTTTTTGGGCCATACCAGGCAGTGCTCAGAGGTTACTCCTGACTCTGCACTCAGGAATTATTCCTGATGGTGCTCAAAGGACCATGTGGGGATGTCGGAGATTAAACCCAGGTAGGCACTGTGCAAGGCAAACAAACTGTACTATTGCCCCAGCCCCAGAAGTCATTTTGAAATAAATTTAATGGGGCTGGGGAGACATCTCAAAGGACCAGTGCAAGCTTGACATGAGAGAACCTGTTTTTGATCTCTAAGACTACATGGTCCCTTAAGCATTGCCAAGAATTTCAAGTACCAAGCTAGAGTAACCCCTGAGTACCACCAGTAGCACCCAAAACTAAAAACAAAAGAAATTAACCTAAGGGACCTATTGTGAAATATAAAACAGTATCTTCCAGAACAATATTTTTGATAAGAAAATACAGTACTCAATATGACAGGGGCAGTTTGTGAGTGTGACTGCCAAGCTACTGGAAAACTGGGGATCTGGGTGGAGAGGCCCAGTCCCAATCTGAGCAGGCTTGGACATCTCAGCCACAGAGTTTGTGATATTCTGCCCACAAACTGCCACTGGCGCCATGTAATCTCATCAACAGCCAAGATCCAGAGACTATAAAACAAAGCTCCCACAAGAGAGCAATGCAGAATCTCCTGCCCCCACGCCAGGTTGTCTTCACCGGGGCCCCCTGGGGGAGTTTGAGTATCCTCCCTGCCCCAAGCAGAGCCCCGGCAGCCAAAACCTCCACAACCCAGCCACAGCCATGCTTAAGGCCATTCTCCACACACTCAGAAGAGCCTCACCCATGAAGAAACCAACAGAGGAAGCCAGGTATGCGGGACCTGTGGCTGAGATCTACAAGCCTGCTCAGATCAGGACTAGGTCTCCTCCACCCAGATCCCCAGTTTTCCAGTAGCTTGGCAGCCACACCCACAAACTGCCCCCAGCGCCATGTAATCTCATCAACGGCCAAGATCCAGAGACTATAAAACAAAGTTCCCAAAAGAGAGCGATGCAGAATCTCACATGGCAGAGCCTGGCAAGCTACCCATGGTGTATTTGATATGCCAAAAACTAACAATAATGAGCCTCATTCCCCTGAATGCGACAGGGACAAATGGAGACATTACTGGCACCTGCTCGAGCAAATTGATGAGCAACAGGATGACAGTGATACAGTGATACAGTGATACTTTGACAACACATATACTAAAATGGAGCCAGAACAGTACAGCAGGTAGGATATTTGCCTTGCATGTGATCGACCAGGGTTCAATCCCAGGCACTTCATATGGTTTCCTGAGCCCCACCAGAGGTGATCCTGAGCACAGAGTCAGGAGTAAGCCCTGAACACTGCTGGGTGTGACTCCAAAACAAAAAAAAAAGGAAGAGAGATAAAATATTTTAAAAAGACTAGAGAGGTAGTTAATATAGGGTTTAGGGTGCTTGCTTTGTACACAGCAAGCATTGGTTCAAACCCTAGTACTGCACATGGTTCCCTGAGCACAACCATAAGTGATCTCTGAGTACACAGTCAGGAGTAAGTCTTGAGCACTGTTTGGTGTGGCTTTCCTCCAACTCTCCTTCTGCCCTCCCCCCAAAAGAAAATATAGAGGAAAATATTTATGACCTTGGAGTCAACAAATACCTCTTAAAGTCTATTCATATAAATTTTAACCATAAAAGATTTCACATAGAGGCCAGAGAGATAGTACAGCAGGTAAGTGCTTGCCTTGAATGTGGCCAACCTGCATCCAATCCCTGATACCACATATAGGCCCCAGAGCCCCGCCAGTGCAGAGTAGGAGCAAGTCACGAGCACTGCCAGGTGTTGCTCAAAAACAAACAATATGTGCATGTGTATAAATATATAACATAAAACTGAATATATGTATACATATATAAAACAATATATATACAAAACATATATATATATATATATATATATATATATATATATATATATATATATATAGCTTTGGGGCTGGGCTGGAGCAATAGCACAGTGGGTAGGGCGTTTGCATTGCATACGGCTGACCCAGGTTGGTTCCTCCACCCCTCTCGAAGAGCCCGGCAAGCTACTGAGAGTATCTCACCCACACGGCAAAGCCTGGCAAGCTACCCATGGCATATTCAATATGCCAAAAACAGTAACAACAAGTCTCACAACGGAGACGTTACTGGTGCCTGCTTGAGCAAATCGGTGAGCAACGGGGTGACAGTGACAGTGACAGATAGCTTTGGGGCCACACCTGGTTATGCTCAGTACTTACTCCTGGCAATGCTCAGGGGATGATATGAGAAGATATATATATATATACCCAAAATTTATATATATATACAATATATACACACATTAAGATATATATGGATATATACATATGTATAACATAAAACTAAACCATAAAAGAGATTGATACAGGGCCAGGAGATTACTCAGATAACTGGAGAAGATGCGAAACAGAGGGAATCCCAGGTTCAATCCCTGGAATTGCAATAGTACCTTGAAACCCTGAAGACTGAGCTGGAAGCAGTTCCTGAGCATCTCCTGGTGTGGCACAAAAATGTATGTGTGTGTGTGTGTGTGTGTGAAAGAGAGAGAGGGAGAGAGAGGGGGGGGGGAGGGAGAGAGGGAGAGAGAGAGAGGGATTAGAGTTGAAGTTAATAACTTCATGCAGGCTGGAAAGACAGTACAGAAGGTAAGGTACTTGGCTTTGCATGCTGCCAACTGTGCTTCAGTCCTCAGCACTGCTGAGGTCCCCTGAGCAAAGCAAGGGTCTCTTCTGAACACAGAGCCAGAAAGAACCACTAAGCACTGCCGTATGGCCCTACCCAATCCCAAGCTGATAACTTCAACAAAAGATGCTATGAAGGCCAGAGAGATAGTTCAATGGTCTCAGTGGGCTGGAGCACATTTGCATGAAGGAGGCCCAGGTGTGATTCCCAGCACTGCAAGGTCCCCTGCACACAGCCAGGAGTAGACCCCCACCACCAACACACACACCAAAATATTTTAGAGACGCTATTAGTAGAAAAAGAAGGCAAGCTTCAGACTAAGAAAAAGTATGTGAGGGGCTGGAATGATAGCACAGCGGGTAGGGCATTTGCCTTGCATGCAAGCGACCCGGGTTCGATTCCCAGCATCCCATATGGTCCCCTGAGCACCGCCAGGAGTGATTCCTGAGTACAGAGCCAGGAGTAACCCTGTGCATTGCTGGGTGTGACCCAAAAAGCAAAAAAAAAAAGAAAAGAAAAAGTATGTGAGTTATGCTAGAATATATACACAAACAGAAAGGGAGGGATAATGGGAGGCAGAGAGATAACGAAAGAGACAAATATTTAAAATCTAAAATAAAAAACTAAACTTCCAAAAGACATAAAGTGATACTACGTAAAAATATATATCCAGGGCCCGAGCAATAGTACAGCACTTGCCTTGCATGTGGCAGACCTGGGTTCGAACAATGGCACCCCCTATGGTCCCTTGAGCACAAACCATATGGGGTCCCCTGATACTCCATATGATTTCCTGAGTGTAGAGCTCTGAATAAGCCCCAAGCATCACCAGTGTGGCCCCCAAAGATATATATATGTATATATGCATATATATGTATATGTATATATACACACATATAGTGTGTATACATGTATATATACACAAAGAACCAATAAAATATGAAAAGGTGTACAATATCATAAGCAACCAAGGGAACGCAAATTAAAACACAAGGAAATTCCATCAAATATTCACAAAAATAACTGCAATTACAGGGACTCTCCATCCTGGCAAAAACATGATGACCTGGAATGCTCATCTATTATAAACAGCTGCATAAATTAGCGTGACCATTATGGAAAACTCTTTTACAGTAACTGCTAGTAGTCTAGAACATGGTAATTTTATTTCTTGGTAAATATAAAACAGAAATTATTATCTATGACCCCCCCCCAAAGATAGGTACAAGAGTGCTCCTATGATTACTTATCAGTCACAATTGGAAACAACAAATTGTCATCATTCATAGAACAAATACAGTGTGTGGGGGGGAAATAGAAATACACTGTGGCCTAGTCCTGCAATGAGATATTATACATCAACGAAAAACACCTTGCTACACACACAAGCAAAGACAAATGTCACACATAATGTTCAGCAAAAGAAAACAGACACACTGGGGCACCCCGAAGGAGTCCCACCCTCCTGCCCCAGGAACTGAAAACCTCCATAACCCAATCACCACCATGCTCATGGCCAGACTCCACAGGCTCAGACAAGCCTCATCCAGGAATGAATCTGTTGAAAACCCAGGTATGCAGGTTTCGTGACCAAAATATCCAGGTTCTCCAGGAATGAGTGACCTCCCCCCATTCCCCTCTTCTTCTGGGAGCCTGGCAGTTACTCCCACAAACTGCCTCTGGTGCCAAATAAGCTCAATAAAGGACATGATCCAGAGACTCGTAAATAAATGCCAAAAGAGATCAACAAGCTGCAGAGATGCTTCTGAACCTCAAAGTCACCACCTAGTTAAAAATTTAATCTCAGCTGTATCACCCCATTTAAAATTTTAGAATTCCTGGAGTGTGCAGGCACATGATATTCTACATATATTCTATACCACTGATATACCAGGAGTAGCACATCACATTGGGTGGAATATAAAGTAGAAGGCAACAAATTTCAATTAAGAAAATATTAACACACAAAGTTTAGCCTGTGACAACAGGTTAGCAATCTCTTATACAAGAGCTTAATGGTCCCAGGATGAGATACAATAATCTTCACACACTTTCTTTTAAGAAAATCTTCTTTGATTTTTTTAGTGAATTCTGAGAATTCACTTTTAAAAAAATCAAAGAAGATTTCCTTATTTTTTAAAAAAATAATGTAGGAGCTGGGAGAGCCTGGCAAGCTCCCTGTGGTGTATTCATATGCCAAATGCATTAACAGTGATGGTCTCATTCTCCTGACCCTAAAGAGCCTCTAATGCAGCACGGTTGGGAAGGACGGGTAAAGAAAGGCTGTTAAAATCTCAGGGCTAGGACAGATGGAGACGTTACTGGGCCTTCTCGAGCAAATCGATGATCAATGGGATGACAGTGATACAGTGATTAGTGAATTAATCATACCAAGCAACACAAAATAAATCATTTAGGACAGGCTTGGGTGGTGGTTGGGAAAATTGGAAATAATGTTGGTGGGGGTGGGGCTGGAGTGACAGCACAGCGGGTAGGGCGGCCAACCTGGGTTCGAATCCCAGCATCCCATATGGTCCCCTGAGCACTGCCAGGGGTAATTCCTGAGTGCAGAGCCAGGAGTAACCCCTGTGCATCGCCGGGTGTGACCCAAAAAGCAAAAAAATAAATAATAATAATGTTGGTGGGAAGGTATAATGGTGGTGGGATTGGTGTTGAATATAATAAATCACTGTGAACAACTTCATAAAAATAGAATACAATAGAAAAGAAAGAAATAGGAACAAAAGATAATATATTGAATGCTGTTATGTATATACAATTCAAAATAGCAGATCAGGGAGATAGAACGAAAGTCTGGAACCCAGGCTTTGACTAGGGTGGCCCAGGTTTCTAGCCTCTGCACCACACAGTACCCTGAGTACCCCTTAGCACCACCCAAAATGACCCCTGACTCCTAAGCACTGAGCTTGAAGTAGCTCCAGAGCTCTGTCAGGTGTGGCCCCCAAACTGAAAACCAGGCCGGGGCGCAATAGTACAGAGGGCAGGTATTCACCTTGCATGCGGCCAAGCTGGGTTCGATCCCCAGCATCCCACATGGTTCCCCAAGCACTGCCAGGAGTAATTCCTGACTGTAGAGCCAGGAGGAACCTCAGCACCACTGGGTGTAAGCCTCCCCCCGTAAGAAAAAAAAATTAAAAACAAAAACCAGGAGACAGAGAGATAGTACAGCAGGTAAAGTTCTTGCCTGGCACATAGCCGACCCGGGTTGGATCCCTGGAATCCTGTATGTTTCCCCAAGACTCACCACCTGAGTGCAAAGCCAGGAGCAACCCCTTAGCACCTCTGGGTGTGGCCCAAAAATCAGAAGGGGGGAAAAAATGTCTGAAAACTAAAACAAAACAGATTAGGCAGAGCTAATCTCTACAATTAGATTAGGAGTACTTTAGGGAGAGTGTTGGCTGGAAGGGTCATGAGAGGGGAATGTTTGATCTGAGCTGACAGATGGTTAAATAGATGAATCTGTATCCAGAAGTTAGGATTTGTGCTTTTCTGGGCTGGAGAGATAGCGCGACAGGCTGGAGCTCAGGCTTTAGCATGTAGGAGGCCTGGAATTGGTCCCTACACCACACAATCCCCTGAGCACCACCAGGAATCACTCCCAAGCAAACTGGGACTAGGCCCAGAGCACTCCCAGGCGTGGTTCCAAACAAAGATTTGTGCATTTCACTAGGTGAAAATTATGCCTTAACATGAGAGAAACTTCACTAACTTCACACTCCTCTGGCCACCACAAACCTCTCCCCTCTATTTCATGGCCACAGTTGTAAAAAACTTTTCTGTCCTCCTGGTTTCCATTGCCCTCCTTCCCAGGCACGCTGTACTTCACTCCCTTCTGGCTTCTCCACCGTCTTTCCCCCGTTATTCAGGTCTCCCAGCAATCTCAGTGAGACGAAATCTAAGAAACATTTCTCCTCATCTTACTGGACATCCCTCAAAATCACTGAACGCTGCTAAATCCATCTCCCACAAGAACATCCTTTATCTGTGCTGTCAGCATAGTATTCAGAAGAGATACGAAACTGTTTGAACGCTTGAAATATTGGCCAGGAACTGAACCTTACCAGCAGTTTTGTCCTGAAGCTCCCCAGGTATTGTAACGTGCAAGCAAGGTTGAGGCTTCCTGTCTGATCACCTCCCTACGTGCCTTTGTCCAGAGCCATGACGTGAATTTCCAAACAATCCCTCCACCTCTAAGTTCAGCCCAGTCATCTCCTCTTAGCACCAAGTAATAGATTCTGCTGCCTGCTTGGCATGCCCTCTTGGGCACTACATTCACAATTCTGAAACGGAGCTCGGTCACCTTTCCTACTCCCCCACCTGCCACCCCGCAACTCACAGTCTCACCATTCATTCATCTTGACAAGCAAGAATCTCTCTGTCTGTCTGTCTGTCTGTCTGTCTGTCTGTCTGTCTGTCTGTCTGTCTCTCTCTCTCTCTCTCTCTCTCCACATCTTGTGGTGCTCAGGGGCTACTCTGCTACTCTTCCTTTCTTTTTTTGGATCACACCTGGCAATGCTCAGGGGTTACTCCTGGCTCTGCACTCAGGAATTACTCCTGGTGGTGCTCAGGGGACCATATGGGATGCTGGGAACCGAACCCAGGTCGGCTGTGTGCAAGGCTAATGCCCTACTGCCGGCTATCGATCCAGCCCCTCAGGGGCTACTTTTGGCTCAGTCCTTGGGGATTATTCCCAGTGGTGCTCAGGAGTCCAAGAGGTGCCAGGGATCAAACCTGTGGAAAGGATGCGCTCTCTCTGGCCCTACCTCTCCCCTCCCATAAACATCTCTTTGGTTTGCTCCTTTTTTTTCCTCCACTTTCCATTATTCCACTCGTGTTCCCATCCACCATTTGCCTCAGCAGCTGTTACTGCCTCCACGCTGATCCCTTGGCTTGCGCTCTCTCCCTTGACACACTCGCAGTGGCAGCAAGGATGTCCCTCTCCCCACTGAAAGGCTGTTAGCGTCTCATCTTCAGACTTATCTTCCAACACTGACAAGCAGTCCTGCATCTCTGGGCCCCTGTCAGCCCCTGATCCCTCCCCTCCTCACCTCATTTCCCTCCTTCACTTCAGTCCCACTGGCCTCATGTCCTCATACTCTTCCCAACCTCAGACCTTAGAGGGTTCTGGACTCTGTAGAACGCTCCTCATTTTTCTCTTAGCCTCCTCATCCTTCATGCCTCAGCCCTCACCCCTTCCTCAGAGAAATTTCCTGAGCAGTCCGAATAGCAAGGATAGCACAGACTACACTGTCGTGATAGCACAGAACACAGGTATCCTTGAGGCATTTATGAAGATTTAGAATAATGTTTGCTTGGGGGAGTCTTTGGTGACTTTCTACCCACTCTCAATCTTGCCCCCACGACTAAAAAGACCGTGACGCAGGCCTGGATGCCTTTTCCTTGGCTGCTATGCTTGTGTCTGGCACCCTAGAAAGTGCTCGATAAACACTTATGGACTAAAGAGTGAATGAAAAATTCAAGTGAAACCCAGGACTAGCGTCAGGGCTGGAACCAAGGACAGGACCAAGGGCAGGGCTAGGACCACGGACAGTGTCTGGGACTGGATGATGGGCAGAAGCAGAGACAGAGGGTAGGACAGGTGTGGACACTGGCAGGGCCAAGTGGCACAAACACTCTGGGTGTTTGGCAGGACTCACTGAACCTACACAGGCAAGCCCTCCCCTCCTAGGGCACACTCGCCACAGCAGGACTGGCCATTAAAAAAAAAAAAGTAACCTCCAACTGGCAACTACCCAGATGTTTTACATAGTCAAGTGGATTAAATAAAGCGTGGTTTCCTCACTCAGTGTAATGAAATCAAGCCATGAGAAGGAACTCCAACCATATGGACTAGCCTGATGGGTCTCACTAACGCGGGCTCGAGCGAAAGAAGCCAGACACAAACAGAACACGCTGTAAAGTTCTATTTATATCGAATTTGGGGAGACAATGCTAATCTGCAGAGCTTCAAGTCAGAAATGTGGGGGAGTAATGAGAAGAGGAGGTGCGGTGTGGGCATCCAGGGGTGCTAAGAACATCCTATTTCTTGGTCTGGGTGCTGGTTACCCAGTTGTGTTTTTCTGTGGGATTCACTGAGGAAGAACTGGGGTGCACAAAGAGAGAAAAGATAGAGGGCTGCTCAGACGAAGTGGGGACAGGGGATTATAGGGAACAGAGGAATATGAGGGGGAGACAGGGCTGGGCTCAGGGGGGAAGAAGCAGAGAGATGAGAGGTGGCTGGGGAGAGAATACAGCCGACCAGTGGGGAAACAGTAACCATCCCCCCACCCATACACCCACATTTTCTGACTCTGAACTTTCTCCTGTAAAATTGAAGAGAAAAAGGGCAATTTTAGAGTCCCCTGTCATCACCCCAGACCAGACTGAGAGAAGCAGCCCCCACCCAACACACCACAGCCCCCAGAGTGCCCTTCAGCCCTGTCACCTCCAGCTCCCTGCTCTGACTGGGGACTCCCACTCTTCCCAGAGTAGGAAAACTAAAATCCCGATCTCTTTCATTTGCCTCTTGTTATCCCCCGGGGCAGTGCTGGATGCTCGGGTGCGGGGAGCCTCGCCCTCTTGGCACCCTCCCTACCTTGGAGGGCTGGCAGGGGTGGGGGCAGCGAGCCGTGACTCAGCTCGGGGGTATTCAGACTCAGGCCAACTCTGACACTTCGCTCATCGAGGGACCTAGGTCCTGAGAGGTGGGGAGAGGGGCTGGCTTCAGGCCACCCCCTGGCCTCCGGGGAAACTTGGAGATGAAGGGTGAAGACAGAAAGCTTCAGGGTTATGAGGACAGAGGCAGATGAGGGGGGTCCGGACACAGGATTGCGACGGGTGGAAAGGAGGTGTCGGGGAGGAGCTAGCTGCGGGGTACAGATGGCCTTTATTCCCGACGCAAATTGGTGGGGGGGGGGGCGGTGAAGAGGAAAGGAAGAGGAAAGGATTTCCAGAGCCCCAGGGGGAGAGGGGGGCCGGCAGATGGGGCCAGGGAGACATATTCTGTTCCTGCACTCCAAGGGAAGGGAGTTGGGGGTACTGAGGTGCGGGTTCCCGGGGATGCGGGGATGCGGGGGGCGGGGGGAGGGGGAGAGGGAAACGGGCGGGATCCGGGAAGCGGGCGGGCCTGGAAGCAGACAGGCGGCAGCTGTGGGGTTTCCGACTTGCTTCCCAGTAGTTCCTCTCGGTTCCATTTCCAGTTGTTTCCAAGCCATTAAATTCTTTCCAGGCGAGATAAGGGGCCCGCCTGCCCCACCCGGGGCGTGTCACGTGTTTGGGGGGGGGCGGGGAGACGGAGCCCGGGCGAACCGCGGGGCGCAGGGACGGGGACGGCGCGCACGGAGCCCAGGGCCGGGACGCGTCGCTGTCACCCGGCGCCGCAGAAGCGTGAGTCGCGGGCACAGAGCTCGGGGTCCGCAAGCAGCTTGCGGAGCGACCCTGGGGGGCCCGAGACGCTGTCCCCAGACCTCAGAGTCCTCGCTCGCCTCCCGTTTCAGCACTTGCTCAGAGCGCGTCCCGCACCCCGCGTGCGATTCGCGTCCTCACCCGAACCCCGCACTTTCTGCCGTTTCAGACCGCTCAGCCCGGCGCCCCAACTCCGCCCGGGGCCTCCGTGTGAGCCCGCACGCCCAGCCCGCCCCCCACCTCCCGCCCCCCATCCTCCCGCGCTACACACGCGCTGTCCGTCCGTGCACACGCAGCCTCCCCCGGCTGGTCCCCAGCGCGCGGGTGCGGGGCCGCCGTCGGAGCGCTCCGGCCCTGCTCCCCGCCACCTCTGGGGCCGCTCCTCACCTGGGCCTGAGCGGCGGCGGCGCCTGCTGCACCTGCTGGGTCCCGCGCTGCTCGCGGCTCGCTGGACGGACCCTGGCCGGCTCCCCGCAGCAGGGGCGCACAGAGCCGAGACCGCTGGACGGTCGGTCTAGCGACAGAGAAAAGGAGGGAGCCTGCCGCGAGCAGGGGGAGGAGAAGGGGAGGACCAGCATGAGGTCAGGGAGGGAGCGGAGATAGGGCAGGTCTGCCCTCCCCTCCCACCCTTGCTGGCCCTCCCCTCTCCCTCACCCAGATACGCCCCCCCCGCCCCCCCAGGCCGGAATCACTGACTCCCACACTTGCCCGTCGCCCCCTCCATCCCTGGGCTTACCTGGCAGGTCCTTGCCCCATCCCATTTCTCTTCCTTCCCAGTCTAACTTTTGCCAACTTGATGCGCCACTTCTCCGCACCCCTACCATTTGGGCATCTGCAGAACCATTTTTCCCCACTCTCTTCCAGGACCTGTCCTATGGTCTCCTGCCCTCCCTCCTCCCCCAGTTGCCACCTCACCCCTGCCTGCAGCTCACCCCCACCCTGTTGCCCAGCTGTCCCCCCATTTCCCCACCACCTCCCTCCTGGTGGTGCAGGGCAGGGAGAGGTGGGGCAGGAGGGAAAACCACCCCCAGCCCAAACCCTCACTAGTATGAGCACATCTCGGGGTCTCCAGGCCCTTGAGCCCCCCACGCCCAGCTCGTGCGCCCTGCTCCAGCCCCCTGCCTGCCCTCTCTGCTCCGCACACCCTCTCCCCTGTCCTGCCCAGTTCACTGCCTGCTCTCAGCTCGGGCTCCCTGCCACCGTCTCGTTCTCTCACCTCAGCAAATTCCTAGAGAAATGGCAGATGAGGCTGGGCACTGGCTGGGCCGGGGGTTGGCGGAGCACCAGGAAATGGAAGACTTGGGCAAGATGTTGGGTGCCAGGAGACAGGGAACAGGGGGAGGTTTAGGGCCATAGATACGGGTCAGGGCATGAATGACAGGTGAAGTCCTGGAAGTGCAGATGACAGGTCTGGATGGCACAGGGGGAGATCTGCAGAGATTTGGGGGCTGGAGATTTGGGGTCTGCAGAGGTTTGGGGGCATCTCAGGCAGAGAGGAAGGCTGACAGCAGAGGGTAGCGAATACACCCCATAAAGGCTGCTACTCTTTCCCTGACCCCATTCCTCCATGTCCCCGATGCCCCAGTCGGGGGCTGACAAGGAGAAACGTCTAGGCAGAGGGACACCTGACGCTGGTTCCACACAGAGGACAGAGTCCTCACCACCCAGCCACGAGTTTCGCCAAGTCACGGGGATGGGTGAGATGGGTGTGCAGGTGCCCCTGGGTCCTGTTTCTGCCACCAAGGCTAGAGCACAGATGCCAGCAGCCCCACCAGCTGCCAGGCCCGCAGGTGAGTGGAGTCCTGGGCCCCACGCGTGGCTCTGGAGATGCGCTTGGCTCCCCGTGGCTCTCGTGTGGGTGTCCCCATGCATGTCCGTGTGTCTTGGAGTGTGTGTGGGTTTTTTCCTGGCTTCGAGGGAGGATGAAATCAACGTCTTGGACAGAGCCGGGCTTAGCTTCCTTCCTCTGCCTTGGCCTGAATCCCCCAGAGCCTGAGGCTTCTGGGTGGGGGTGGGGACGAACTGCAGGGGAAGGCGAGGGGGGGAGAGAAGCAGGAAGCCCAGATCATGGGTTTTCTCGGATTCCAGGAGTTCTGCCCTGTGGCCACGTGCTTTCCCCATGCTCCGGACTTTGCCTTTATCATTCAGAACGTCTGGCCATCATACATGAACTTGGTCCTGAGTGGCCAGGACACCAGAAGAGGGGTAAGATCTGAAAGAATGTCCCGGGGGGCTGCTAGGCCACTTCTAGGCACAGATGGGAGTCTCAGGGCAGATCACTGGTGTCCATTTCCAAGTTTTAAGATCTTCGAGGAAGCCACTGGAGACAGTGACAGACAATTCCAGGTTCGAAGACGACTGGTCTAAAATATGATTCACACCCTGGGTTTCAGGCTCATCTTGATAGGTGTGCTTTCATCAGCAAGGAACCAAATTGTACCATGCTGGTGCCTAATAAATGCTTATCCTACTCAACCGGAAAAGGATGGGGGGGGGAGAAGAACCAGGAAGGTGTGAGGTCAGCACCTTCATTGCAGTGTCCCAGTGATGGACTCGAAGGCCTGGTGTTAGGGCCACATGCTCGGGCTGCTGACGGGACCCGGGCTTCAGGTGTCTGCAGCTCTGGGCCTGTCCTTGAATGAACCTCCGAGAGTCTGTCCTGACCTCAGGAGGATAAACGATGAACGATCTAGCAAGGAAGGGAAGGAAAAGACAGAGAAGGGGAGGAAGACAAAGCTAAATAAGGGCAATTCAGGGCAGGAGCTGAGGTCTAGAGGGGACCAAGAGCGGCCAGGGGCTGGGATCCAAGGCACAGCCCCAGAGAGGGAAAGATAGAAAACAGTTGCACGGGCTTCCGTTGACAAAGCACTTTCCAATACAGACGGCATCTTCTTTGTCCCACTTTGTGGCAGAGGACACAGGCTTGCCTGCTGAGGGGCTTTGCGGGTGGTGATAAACATGGGCCTCCCCTCACGCTTTCTGATTCCCAAACCTATACTGTCTCCCGAGAACGGCTCTGGGAAAATGGAAGCATCAGGGTCAAAACCAAGGACGGGCAGGGGCTTCCGGAAGGACTTAGGAGGGTGGACGTTCTGTACTTTTGAAACGACTTTCTGCATCCAGTTATTTTGTAGCTTCGGTAGAAGCACTTGCCAAGTGGAAGGCAGTGGGGGTAGGGGGAGAAGTCAACATTCCATTCCTGAGAACTGGGGGTACAAGGCAGTGAAGGAGGGAACGCAGACAGGGTCTGAAAGATGGGCGAGACCGAGAGACAAGGGCTGGGAAGGGGCAGAGAGCCACCGAGAGAAGGGTTGGGACCCTTAAGACTTCCTTTGCCCGAGACATGGGTGTGGGAAGACGGGTGGAGGGAGGACATTTCTATCTCGTGACAAAAGAAAGTCACACAATTGTTTTGTTCTCTGCTCTGGGGCTCTGGGGCGGGTGGGCGCTGTATTTACCAGAGGGACTGAGGTCGCTGTGGCAACCACACATCTGGGCCCCGGAATCCAGATGTGCTGTCTCCAGAAGCCATAGCAGAACGATGAGGCAAACCCTGGGCTCCCCGGCCCCCGGCCCCCACAGCTGGGAAGAGGAC